>NC_086156.1:107932027-108532027 GCF_035149785.1 Candoia aspera | reverse complement strand
GGTGGGGATACTTTTTTATTTTATTTTATATTTTATTTTATTTTATTTTATTTTATTTTATTTTATTTTATTTTATATTTATTTTATTTTATTTTATTTTATTTTATTTTATTTTATTTTATTTTATTTTATTTTATTTTATTTTATTTTATTATTTTATCAGATTTATTACAGCCACCCTTTTCCAACAGTATGACTCTGGGAATTATACAAAACTCAGCAACACACATACACACACACAAAGACATCCCTCCCAAAGAAAAATGTACTTAGAATTAAAACAAAACAAATAAATTAAACGTCTATCAGAAGCTAATATCTATTGAAAACTCTGCTTATCCTGACCCAAGCTTCAGAGGAAAAGGATAAGCTTTAATTGCCTTCATAAAGGCCTGAAGTGTGAGGGCCAACTCTACCTTGAAGCTTATTCCAAAGAATAGGTGCTGCAGAGAAACCTCACAAGATGACTTTGTTTCAGGAAAAGATTCCAGAGTGAAATCTTCCTATCACTGCGTGACTGTTGGACTTCCTCTACAAGTTGTAACATGGCGTCTTAAGAATAACACCAGGTCACCATTCAATGTAGTACAACAAGACTTCCTTAGCTAAGCCTTGGTACTCTAGGAAGGTATTTTTCTTCTTCTTTTATTAGTTCATGATAATAGAATCTATAACTATATAACTATAACAAAAATATATAAATATAACGAAGGAATAGATCAAAGACTTCTTTCTGGTTAGACTATTGAAATGCACTTTAGGTGAGGCTGCCTTTTGAAGATTGAAGATTATCTGAAAGCATCAACTGGTGCAAAATGCAGCAGTGTGTGTAGTTACATGTGTTTCTAGAAGAGCACATGATACACCCCTGCATTGTTTGCCAGTCTGCTTCCAGCTCCAATTCAAGGTGCTTATGGAACATCCTCCCCACTGAAGTGAGGCTGTCTCCATCCCTGTTGATCTTCCAGAATCCCTCAAAATCTGGTTAGGCCATCAGGCCAGGGGGCCCAGTGGAACAGAGAGGAGCTGAGGTGGCTCCATTGCTCTTAGCACCTGCTGTCCTGTATAATGAGACTATACTCTGCAGTGACAATGTCCGGGTGGATCAGATTTCTGGAGCACCCAGAATCCACCATAGCTTCGGCCGCAAAGGGTCTAGGGCCGTAAGAGAGCTCAATTGTCCCTGCCAGGATGGAGCAATCGTCACTCACCCTGGGGTTGTTGCGCCCCTTCTTCACCACCTGCCCAGTGGCACTGCTTAGAGCAGGTGGGGAGCATTTTCCACCGGCTGTTCTTGGGCGTCGATCACGTCCCCTGAGAGGGAGGTGTCTGTGTCCTTGTCCAGGGTTGCTAATGCTCCTGTCAGCCATCTGGGGGGGGGGGGGTTGGATGGCTTGTGCATTGTCTTCAGTGTGGGTCTGGGCAGGCGATCCATTGTTCTGTTTGTGAAACAGTCCGCCGCTCGGTGGCCCGTTTTCCCGCACCTGGTACACTGCCCGCAGGCAAGCCTCCGTTGTTGGTCTGAGTGCCAGATTGGGCCTGACTGTGGGACTGGTCCTCTTGTGCTGGGTGGGATTTTGTCATCTGCGGTTGCGAGCAGGAACGTGCGCTGAGCATGCTCCGCTTTTCCAGCTAGTTAAATCCACCCGTGAAGGGAGGCTGGGTCATCCCTGTAGAGTGCCTATTGAAGCACCTTCTGGTTGAGGCCACACTTGAACATGTCGATCAGGGTGGCCTCAGACCATTCCGTGATTTTGCCTGCGAGGACCTTGAATTCGAGGGTGTAGTCGGCCACCGGTTTTCTTCCCTGGCGTAGTGCTTGAAGTGTGCACTTGGCCCTTTCCTTCACCAGGGGTTCCTCAAAGTAATGCTTCAACTTGGCGAAGAAGTCATGGAAATTGGCCAAGGCTGGGGCTCCAGACTCGGACATCTGCACGTACTGGTCCGCGGCCCTGTCTTGGAGCCCCAGCCTCGGCCACCGTCGAGATTTTAGCAGCTTCTGTGTTGACGCAATGGCCGTATTGGGCCATGTAGTCCCTCGCATTTGTTAGAAAGAAGGACAGTTTTGTAGGGTTCCCGTCAAATTGTATGGGGAAGTCTTTGGTGAACCTCCCAATTTGCAGGTCCCCTACCTGTGGGTGGTAAGGGATGGCTCCCACTGGCCTGGGGCCGCAAATCCCTGTGACAGAGTCTCATGCTTGGCCCCTTCCGCTTGGGGTTGTTGGCGGTGTGGGTATGCTGCCCCGATCCCCTCTTACCCCCTGTGCCACCTCAGTCTTGGAGCGCTCGCTGACGATTGTTGCTAGAGACTGGAGCATATGTTCCAGATCTCGTACCTTGGCTTTCAGGGTCATGTCCTCATCTGTCGATGTGGGGGACAGGAGCAGGTGCTCAAGCTATCGTACCCTTGCTTCCAGGGCCGTGACCCTGTCTGGCGTACCCTGGTCGTCCGACGTCGGTGCTGCCAGATGCTTTCCAGTACATAGTCTTGCGCCTTCCTGCTCGGGCGTTTGGGGGTAGCGGAGCCTCCAGGTGGAGTAGGGTGTTCCCGTCCAGGGTCCTGCTCTGCCGGCCCAAGTGAGGAGTTGCTGGTCCCCAACTTCGTCTTCCGCCGGGGATCTCCCATCTGGGTTGGAGCTCCAGGTCTGGAACTGGGGTGCGGTGTGGACAGGGAGGGTGTCTGTGTCCCCTTTCAGGTACGCTGTCTCCAGCCGCTGTCAGGTCGCCTCTGCATCTTGTGGGCCATCCTTCACGCCTCTGGTGCGAAGTGCTGGCTCCATCGCTGTCCCCGTTTCCGGTTTTCACCAGATGGTCTCTCCTGCAGAAAAAATTTCGTCCAGTGGAGCTTGGCGATTTTGGTTTGGTGACTCTCAGCTTTATGTCAGGCTCTGCCTGCTACCCAGTAAAACCACCGACACTTGTATGGGCTTAGGTTCTGGTTTTATTTGAGTATAGAATGCATGCCCTTAGAAAAGCTGATAATGAGTGGAGCGCGCCGGAATGGGATTTAAATAGCCCGCACCAGTCAGCGCTCCACCCCTTCTTACTCCAGGTGTGCCCCGAGCCCCGCTGGTTCCGTTGCCGGTAGGTGAGGGGTCGTGGAGCCCCTCCTGTGCTTCGGGCGTTTCCTTGACTGTTTTCCCGGCCGGTGATGGTTCATTGCCGGGCAATCAGGTCCGTAATCTTTTTGACAGCTCGGGCGCGCCTCGTGGTCTGGTCAATTACCTTCTTTGCAACATTGTATCTCTCTCTTCCATGCCTCTGGCTAGAGTCGATACTTTGTTGCCAGCACCTGTTGCTCTCTTTTGTTAGCTAGTTGCCTTTTCCCTTAATCCGCCCGGTACCCAATTCCCTGTATTGTCATGCGAACCGTTGTGATGTCACAAGCATCGCAACGGTGATCATGACATATGCTTTATGTTTTAATTGTAAATTTTACTGTAAACCACCCAGAGTCCCCCTTTTGGTGGAGATGGGTGGTGATAAAAACATTGAAAAATGGATAAGTAAAAAAATGAAAATGAAATCAGGTTGCAGATTTCTGGGACTGGAATGTGCTGTGCCTTCCAGTTGTGATATCCTCTCCTACTTGTATGTTATTGCATTCAATTTATCTTCAGAGATACCTGCTTTTATGATCTACATGTACTGTAGAGAGTCATTAGAAAAAGAAACCAAAGAATTTATTTTTTATGATCCTCATTAAATTTGTATAAGTGAAATGTTTACAATGACACTGAACTAATATAACATTGACAATAATTAGGTAGTGTTTTAATTGGACTGTTATCCTAAGTACTTTTTTTTATCATTGAATATAAATATTAAAAAAATAAGAAACTGGATTTCATTAATAAAATTATTTCCTTTCCTATTCCTTTAATATCTCTTCATCTAAGCTCCATTTATATTCCAAGATGTTATAAGATCATACCAATTTAAACAGACATGTCGCAATATATATCTGACACCATGGGAAAAAAATATTTCCATATTGGTTGTGAAGACAATGTGATTTTTGTAATTCATAATGACATACAGTACTTATAGCTGAATTTCCAACACTTCTCTGAACTGCAATGTCAATATAATTTCTAATATATCAGGTAATTTTATGTTTTTGATCTCCATGCTATCAAGGGGAAATACTGGAGATATCAAGCACCATACATGATTACCCTTTCATCTACTGTTACATGCTAAATCACAGATTAATGGCTGGATTCATTTTGAAAAACTGATCTTTAAAGGGCTATAGATGATTCACAAACCTAGCCTATCTCTCAAAATAAGGCTAGACCGATGACTGATTGGCATAAGGCTATGCAACACTTCAGAATTAAAGATAGTTCAAAGAGTGCGAGGAGATTCATATATCACCTCTCTGCAATTATTTATTTTATTTATTTATTTTCTATTCCGCCTTTATTATTTTTATAAATAACTCAAGGTGGTGGACATAACTAATACTTCTTCCTCCTCCTCTTTTCCCCACAACAACACTTTGAGGTGAGGTGGGCTGAGAGAGAGTGACTGGCCCAAGGTCACCCAGCTGGCTTTCATGCCTAATATTGGACTAGAACTCCCAGGCTCCTGGTTTCTAGCCTGTTGCCCTAACCACTAGGCCAAACTGGCTTTATGATTCTTTTCCCAGGATTGTGCTTCTGTGAAGATCAACACCAGAATGGGAAGGTTTGCATTGTCTTTCATTAGCTGTTACACGTAAAGTTCATATTCAATAATGGCTAATGTTTCTAAGGACTGGCTTGACGCTCAGTCCAGACTACATGCACCAAAGGACACAAATGCTTGTTCCTCAATTTCTTGCCCTTCTAATCCATGCTGCCAAGGGTTGCTATTTCCTTGCAAGGATCATTTCTTCCTTGCTAGTCCCCTTCCGTTCCTTTTTCTCTGCTTTCATATCTACTTCTCACATTCTATTCCTTGACACTAACATAGAACCTGCCTTCCCCCCTCACTCCCCCCCCTTTATTGTATGATCATTACTTTGACCCTACAATAATAAAAAGAAGGGGAACTTCCATGTGCTCTTTTGTTTCTCCCCTGCACTGTTGCACAGAAATTTTGGAAGGAGCAAGGAAGAACTGATAGTTCAGCTTCACAGAAACAAAATATTATTCATTTCAATTTTGTAGCTTTCTTGCAGCAGGCCTATTTTGCAGTAACATGGGAAGGAGGTGAGAAAGCATGGGGAGCATATTTCACCCAGCCTGGGCAGAAGCTATTCAGGATCAACCCTGAATGCCTACAGGGTCCTCTGTGTGAGATTAAGGATTGAATGGAGTTACAATCAGTAGTAGGAGTGGAAAACATAGGGTGAGGGTCATTAACACCATTGTTGGATCAACTGGAAGAGAATAACAAATGGCAGGTCTGACCAGTAGAGAAAGTGGCAGCCATGGTGTTAACCAGCTGTTTGTGTGAAGGGGACATGTCAGGCTGTCACTACTTGGGAAAGACGTACTGGAGAGCATCCACTTGGAAAGGTTTAAATTTGCTTTCAAGGGAAGACAACATTTTTGAAAGATGGGTGGGGTGTGTATTTGCAGTGGGCTGGAAGCAGGCAGAGAACCACATTTTCTGTTCCTGGAACTGAAGCAGTGGGTGGCCTGTACTGATAACAAGTGAAGTAGAAAGTGCTGATCTGCCCTCAGACCAGTCAGGGAGTAGATGTTGGTCTGCTGCTTCATTATGGATCAGCTAACTGGGAGAAGTCAGCTGGCTCTTCCAGGCTATAAAAGCCAGGTTGCTTCAGGGTCACAAAGAGGCCTAAAATGTAAAAACAGCAACATACTGAAGGGGTTTAGCTCAGCTTCTGTAAGGCCAGCAACATCCTTGGGTTTATACTGTAATTCCAACATGTTGGAGGCCCCTTCCAAGCCACTGCTGCAGGGCAATCACATTGGATAGGCTCCAGTCCTGGCAGTGGATGCAGAGCACATTTGTAAAAAGCCTGCCTTCAGAGTGCTCAAAGAGATCTGTCCCAGGGATGCACAAAACAGCTGGAAAGTTTTATCCCGAATGGGAACTGGCCCCTGAAATCAGTGTTTTTGACCTCTTTGGTTGATCATAGTATGAATGTTGGAGACTCATCAAGCCAAGCTACTTAAAAAAAAAATCAGGTTATATCAGTTTGAAGGAACTGCACCATTGGAGAAGTTATGTGGGAGGAAAAAATGAGACCAGATTCCCAGGATCAAACAAAATATTGACTGACTGACTGACTGACTGACTGTCTTACTGTGGACTTCAAAAGGACTACCCCTTCACTGTTATAAATACAAAAGTTGCAAATAACTTTAACTTTCATGCCTGCAGTTTTTCTCTTTTCCATCCTTCCTACTTTGAGGGTTGCTGTCACACATTACAAATCCCTTTACTGTTGGTGACAACCAGAGGCAATTTCAATTTCTTCTGAGTCATGACAAAAAAATTACTCCCTCTTGTTCAAAGTGTCCACGGCCTCGGATTCTAAGTTGGTGATTATCTCAAATGTAATAATTAGTATAACTTTGATTGTCTGGAGATATGGAGATGCCTCAAGGGGATCAAGAAATGTTAATACCCCCTGCAACATTTCCATCTGCAATTAAAGTTAGCCAGTGCTTGATCATACATGATTTTTATCTTAAACTATGAGGTTCCCATCCTCTTCACAAGCACACATAGAGAAACAAACCAACACACTCACAGCATGTTAAACTCAGAAACTGTAAGGAAAGGTAATGTGGAGAAAGGGGATGTGAGTCCCAGATTGAATTGTTTCCTTCTGAGTGGTGTGTGTACAGCATTCCTGCCAATGCTTTGGCCACAGGTAATGTGTCACATTTCTCAAAGTAAATGCAGCACTGCTGACCCTCTGCCTATTCTTCACAAGCAATACCAGTCAGGGGACATCAGTATTGCTGGCATCATTTCTCACATCTTCCTGTTTTATACAATGATGGACTTCAAGACACCTCCTACGAGTGATCTCTTTGAGGATATTATGTAAGTATTTAGTCATTCCAAGAGACATACATGTAAAATAGATCTGAAGATGAATGACAGTAAAAGCTGTCTGTCGATGTCTACCATAGACTGTTCAATTGGGTCTTCAGGCATCTGTAGAGCATGAAATAATTGCTGGCTGTGTGTGTTATATATGTATCTGTACCCTGGCTTTGCATCTGCATAATAATTTTTTGGCCTTTATAATTTCTACATATTTCTATGATCCGGTGCCACCAAATCCCTAGCAATGAATGGTCAAGAAGGGAAGTTTCTTTTTGTCCATCTGTAAGTTTCCCACTCCCCCAAATATCACCACTGTTAAATTTGGCCTGTAGAAGCCAAAGCTGTACTGTATGAAGGGAGCTGGGGGTGAAATTCCACTCCCTAGTAATTTGTTTTGAACAAATTACTTTTACTTGATTAAGAGTTAATTAATTAAGCTTATTGGATTAAATTAACCTTCATAGAACAGTGTCCTAGTCTTGCAATGTGAATCTTTCCAGATGGAATTAAAGAAAAGCTGAAAGACAAAGAACTCCATTATTAGTCTCCTTCGCAACAATCACAAAAACTATGCCATTGATACTCATTGTAGCCTCCCCGGTCAATATTGCGGACACCACTGGCATACTAAACCCATCCTAATACTGTCGTATAAAAAAAATTATGGGAGGCCACCTACGAGTGGCAGAAACCTGGTTCCTCTGACTGCTGCCAGACCTTTCTGATAAAGTGCTTTGATTCGTTCAGTTCCTGACAAGTTTAAATAAGAGGCATGCATCAGACCTATATTGACCGGATCGAGTACCTCACATCGCATGTGAAAGGAAAGGCATAAAATATATCATGTCCCTAGTCAAATGGATTATAGCAGATGATGTACCTCTCTCGTCAGGGTCATAATTCAGATTTACCAACACATCCTGGCTTTAGTATTTGCTGTCAAGGAGATCAACACTAATCCCCAGATTCTACCCAATATAACACTGGGCTTCCAAATCTATAACAGTCATTTCACTTCAAAATGGATGTATCATGCCTCAATGGAACTCCTTTCCTCTAAAGGCAGATTAATCCCAAACTACAACTGTGACACCCAGAAATATCCAGTAGCAATAATTGGAGGACCTGACACTGATGTATGTCTTCACACAGCCATCATTCTGCACATCTACAAGTTTCCTCAGGTAACCATTTATGTGTACTATGGATACAATTTGATTAAATCACTCAATCCTTTTAGATAAGACTTGGTCACTGGGAAAATGTAAAGACTGATTGAAAACAAGAGGCATCCTTTTCTTTCCACCTTCTTGTTAAAACTTTGAAACACATTTGTAACGGCTGCTCCATTTTCAATTTCATGGGTAATAATATGTGGATGGAGAAAGTGATGAACATTAACTGGACCTAGAAAGCTCCAGGTTTACCACATGTTATGGTCTGCATTCCAAGAACTTACTTAATAACTAAATTAGCCCCATTTCTGAGTTCCCACAGTAGACAGAACAAAACGTTGGAGTTTATACAGCATAGGAAGCCACAAAAAAAACTAAGCAAGATTTCGATTAGCAAAGATTGATACGTCATGCAAAACTAACTGTGAGCATTTATATTTAGAAGTGCTGGAGGATCAAAATTGCAAAATGTAAAAGTGGTAATAGGAGATGGCTTTAAATCTTTGCTTGTGCACTAAAGTTAGAAACAATTATTGACACACTTTTTAAAAAATCAAAGCCTTCATTCCATTCCTAATTCTTCTGTATTTTCTATAGTTGATGTATGGCTCTGCTCCAATCACAGATCAGGACAGACAGGCTGGTTTCCATAGAACATACTTAATAACAAATTAGCCCTTTTTCTCAGTTCCCACAATAGATTGAACGAAATGTCTGCTTAGGAAGCCACAAAGAAATGTAAAAGAGATTAAGACACACAAAGATTGCTATGTTGTGCAAAATAAACTTTTTTAAAAAATACCCTTAATATTGCTGGAGGAACACAACTGCCAAATGTGAAACTGGTAATTTGAAATGGATCTAAATCCTTGCTTGTGCACTACAGTTAGAAAAAATATATTGACAGATTTTTTTAAAAAATAAAAGCCTATTGTCTTCTCTCCTAATTCTTCTGTATCTTCTTTAGTTGATGTACGGCTCTGCTCCAACCACAGATCAGGACAGACAGGCTGGTTTCTACCACCAAATATTTCCAAATATGGACCATCAGTATAAGGGAATTATTCAGCTACTGAAGCATTTTCAGTGGACATGGATCGGGGTCTTGTTTGTGAGCAATGACAATGGGGAGAAGTTTGTACAAAACGTGGTACCCATGTTTCTCCAGAGTGGGGTCTGCTTTGATTTCATTGAAAGATTCCCAACTGCTTCTTATTCCACTGACATTCTCAATATTGTGAAAGAAGGTATGAAAATGTATGGTGTTGTCATGAACAGCACTGTGAATTCAGTGGTAGTTCAAGGTGAAATCGATATAATGATAATTTTGAGAATGTTTCCAGCTGTGTCAAAATTTGATGAGATACCATTACAAGGAAACAGTAAAATCTGGATTATGACAGCCCAGATGGACTTCACATCTCTTCCCTTTCAGAGGTGGGAAGACCTAGATTTTCTCCATGGTGCTCTGTCCTTTGCAGTTCATTCAAGAGAGGTCTCAGGGTTTCGGGAATTTCTTCAGTCGAGAAAACCAGACTTCAGTCCAGAAGATGGCTTTATTAGGGTTTTCTGGAAGGAGGCATTTGGATGTGTGTTCTCAGGCTCCATGGTTGATGGGAAACCCAACCCAGTCATGGACAGTCAACCGACATGCACAGGGGAGGAGAAGCTAGAGACCCTCCCTTCCTCCGTTTTTGAAATGGACATGACTGGCCACAGCTATAGCATCTACAATGCAGTCTATATTGTGGCACAGGCATTGCACGTTGCTCATTCAATGACCTTCAAACATAGAGCAAGAACAGGCAAAGTGAGACTTACTGAACTTCTCAGTCATCACCCATGGAAGGTAATGTCTCAGGGACATAAAGAAGTGTGAAGTGTATAGATGTGTCTCTACCTCATCTAAAGGTCAAATTCAATGTTTAGTTCCATATCATTTTGCTTTTGGACATACTGCATTTCTCCTCCAATAAATAAGATTTTTTAAAAGTGATAAGTTCAAGGAAACAGCAGAATGCCTTTCCTGATGCTCCAGACACAAGGATTCACAATCTTTACTGAGTGCCTTTACTAATCTGATTTCCTTCTCTCCATTTATGTTAATATATCTGATGCACAGGAAGCACTATTCCAGCACTGTAATTCAGGAAACAGCCTGATATTTTCTACTGCATCTATTTCTTTTTTTTTCTTTTTTAGTTATTTATTTCATTTATTTATTATTAAATTTATAAAACACCCATCTCAGTATAAAAGTGACTCTTGGTGGCTTACAGATTTTTTTTTTCAGAATGCTTATCTTTTTTTTCCTTCTGATTTTAATTATTCAATTGCATTTTTCCTTTAAATTTAATTTTAGTGGTGACATCATTATTATCTTCACCATCAACATAATCAAAAATATGCCTAGAAACACTGAAAGAGATAGTTATTATTGTTTTTTTCCCCTTTTATGGAGGATGTGGAGATTTTCAGAATTGATCAAATGACAACATGCAAGAACCATATAGTGAACCAGTTCAATTTCTTGTCTCCCCTTTTATCTGTAACATTTAAAAGCTATAAAAGCACTGCTTTCTGCAAGACTTTGACTCTTTTAGCTAATTAGTTCTGCATATTGCTAGAGAAGGTAAGTATTCCGTCTTCCTACTTCTAACTGCAGAAGAGACTGGAAATTAATATATGGCTTAAATTGCTTTATCAGATTGGGTTAACCATCTCCCTTCTGCAAGAGGAAGGGATGGTGCAAGGTGTGTCCATCACGGTGCATATAACTATTGTATAATTCCCAGATAAAGTGAATTAAGGGGTTTAACTTAAATTTATCTGGTAATCTCTCATGGCTAACAGACTTCTATTTTCAGATCCTCCTCTCTCTCTGGATATCTACCAGTTCTCCTTCTATCTGTCCATCTGTCTGTCTGTCTGTCTGTCTGTCTTAATCTTTGGAATTTATATTGGATAGACTTGAAAACGTTCCAGGCTGTCTTCCTCCCTGCCTTCTCCTCTTTGGTGAACCTCTATCATGGAGGAACATCAACAGTCTGAAACTGCCTAGAGTGAACTTTCCTTCTTAGCCATCTTCTCTGTTTTAACCACTCTCTTCCTTTAAACTCTGTAGACCGTGTAAACTTCCTTCCTCCCCCAACTCCAAATGGAATACTCTCACTCTCTGCAAAAAGGAAAAAAAAAAAAATCATTTATTCTAATCCTTTCCCAGACTCGGATTACCAGATTCAAGTATGTTTCTATGCTTTGGGAACTCGATATAAGCTACATAAAACAGTTTATTTCCAATATGCCTGAAGTGGAGATAGGTCTTCAGCATTTTATAGATCCTCATTATTTTTTTCTTTCTTCCCTTCATTCTTTAGGCTTGGTTTGTATCTGTGTATGTGTTTGTTGTGTGTTTTGTTTTTGTGTATTTTTAGCTCAATGAAGTTATAAGAACAATGTCATTCAATAATACGGCAGGTGAAGCAATATCTTTCAACCAAAATGGGGAACTAGATGCTGGATTTGAAGTCATCAATTGGGTCACATTCCCAAACAAGTCCTTTCTGAAAGTCAAAGTGGGTGGAATAGGGTCTGTGACTTCCCAAGAGGACATGTTGAGCATCTACGAGGAAGCCATCATCTGGCCAAGCAGGTTTAACCAGGTAGATGGAAACACATGTTTGGACAATCCAGGATCATGTTACCAGTGTTTACCTGAATAGATGTCAGTTCTGGAATAGTTTTAGTGATTTTTCTTCTTTTCTCATGTCTTCAGTACTAAAAGATGTGCCACAGAAACCTTTCATTGATTATAGCTTTTATATAGTCATACAGTGTCGAAAAAGGGAACAAACACTTTGTAACCTATATGGATCCAAAATATAGGATAAATACTTCTTCCAATTGCATGAAGACCTTTACATGATATAATCCATTACATTATACAATCATATATCATCTTAAATCACAGCAGAGGTCAGCATCTAAGTGACCTTGGATGGTGGTGAAACAAGCCATGCCAAGTGGTGTTCAGACTCGTAGAAAATACCAAGGCTGTAGGAAGGTGAAAAAAGGTCCACAAAGAAGACAGAGGGAAACTACCTCCATTCCATTGTCAATAAAACTACATGGACATATTCATGTGCTCTCCAGCATATAAGCTTGACTCCAGAAGGTTTTTTCCCTAGCATCATTTAAAATACTTGTCAATAGATATGAGGGTTAGCTCTGTACATCTCAAAGTATTTTCCTCCCCTGGCCTCTTCACTGACATCACTCACAAGACCTCTCACCAAACACGATACCAAGTGGGAGCCTAAACAGAGAATACCTACTACAACACAGTCTTGGGGGGGAGGCAGGGGGGGAACCAAATAAACAATAACAACCAACCCCCCCACACACACACACACCAAGCATTCTTTCTTTCTTTTTTAATGAATAGGTCCGGCCACTTTCTCAGTGTAACAATTACTGCCATTTGGGTTCCACCAAGACGAAAATAGAAGGGAAGCCATTTTGCTGTTATGATTGTCTTCGCTGTCCAGAAGGGAAGATTTCCAATCTGATAGGTGAGTGGTGAAAGATGAGTATTGCAGAATCTGAAGATATAGTGATGTCAGGTGGTGTAGATATTCATTTCTATGCGGCCAAATATGTTTCCCAGTTGATAGTTGCAATGTAAGGCTACTGTCTGCAGAACATAACACTACTCTCTCACATTCTGAAAAGAGGTCTAATTATTTTTATTTAGTTATTTATTTATTTATTTTCTCAGGATGGCTCACATAATGGCAATGGTGGGATGCTGAGTTATTTGAGATTCAGGCTATGCAGAAACTAAATCTTTTACCAGTGCTTCAGAATGCACTTGAGACCCAAGCTAGGCCCCCCTGCTATGTTTTCAAGCTGTCAGGTCATCCCTGGAAAAGACAGTGCTTTAAGATGATGCAGAGAGGATATAATTTTGGGCTTCTGCACACCCAAAGCCACCTCTGTACATCAATCCTTATGCTCTGCACTGCCATATTTGATATTTCTAAATTGAATTATGTAAAGTGATTGATGATACAAATAATAAAAATAATACAGTTGAACATCAATATTTCTCTGCTCTTATTGCATCTGCAGAATGCTGCCCGACAGCCCTGTTTAAGATCACTCAATCAATTCTGGGGAAGGTGGGTCCCTACGAGGCCATGAAGAGGAGTTTTATGGGCATGTGGAGGATAAAATTGCTCGGATTCATTCTAATTTTGATGCCGAGCGTAAGGCATGACATCTGGAGATGCCTGGGGAACATAGTTACTTGTCCCATTCCCAGAATAGGCCTGAGGAAGTATACAGGGTTTTCCAGTCTGTAAATGCCACCACTTGTCAATTACATCCCTGTCCCTCCTGGCTGGCAAAGGCAGCTCAGGAGGTGACATGTGGGTGGGTCCAGGCGATGGTGAATTCATCCTTGGAGGAGGGAGTGGAATTCTCTTACAGACGGGGTCTGTAACATGCCCTCTCTGCATGACTGGGTCAAGCGGGTCAATGTTAGGGAGGTGAGGCGGTCCCTCAGGTAACCTGGCCCCATGACCTGTAGGGCTTTAAAGGTGATAACTAACACCTTGAATTACACCTGGAAGCAGACTGCTATCCAATGCAGCTCACGATATAATGGTGTAACGTTCCAATCTAGGGCACCATGAATTGCCTGTGTTGCCGCATTTTGGACCAACTGTAGCTTCTGGATACTTTTCAGGGGTAGCCCCATGTAGAGCACACTGCAGTAGTCTATATGGGAGATGATCAGGGCACAAGTAACCATGCTAAGGGCCTCCCAATCCAGGAAAGGGCATAACTGGTGCACAACATGACATTGCAAAAAGCCCCCCCTGGCTATTGCTGCCACGTGTTATTCAAGCAGGAGTTGTGAGTCCAGCAGGACCACCAGATTTTGCACTTGGTCTTTCTGGGGCAGTGTAACCTCATCCAGAACCAAAGATGACAAAGTCCAAGATATGGAAGAGCCATTAACCCACAGCCACTCTGTCTTACCAGGGTTCAGTTGAAGCCTGTTGTTCCCCATCCAGACCCCCAAAGTCCCCGGTCAATGGGAAGGGACAGTCACAGCATCACTTATTTCACCAGGGATGAAGATGTACTGTATAATTGAATATCATCAGTATATTGATGATACTTCATCACGTGATCTCACCCAGTGGTTTCATATAGATGTTAAAAAGGACAGGAAAGAGGACCAAGCCCTATGGCACCCCACAAAGGAGTTGCTGTAGGCCAGATCACTCACTCCCTATCAACACAAATTGGGACCAGTCCTGGACGAAGGAGGCGAACCAGCACAGAACTATGCCACCCACCCCCAAATCCCGGAGCTGCCCTGAAAGGATACCATGGTTGATGGTATTGGAAGTCGCTGAGAGGTCAAGAAGAGCCAGGATGGATGCACTGCCTCCATCCCACTCCCACCAGAGGCCATCCATAAGTGTGACCAATGCTGTTTTGCTTCCCTATCCAGGCCTGAAACCTGACTGAAAGGGCTCTAGATAATTCGTTTCATCCAGGACCCTCTGGAGCTGCAATGCCACCACTTTCTTAACCATGTTCCCCAAAACGGGGAGGTGGGAGACGGGATAAAAGTTGTCCGAAGAGTAGGGTCCAGCAATGGTTTCCTGAGGAGGGGGTGCACCAGCGCTTCCTTCAAGGTCATTGGAAACACCCGGTCTTAAGGATTTGTTTATCATAGCATGGACCCAAAAACATGTCACCTCCGCGCTGCATTCACTAGCCAGAAGGGACATGGATCTAATTGAAAGTTGGTGGCGTTTACAGTCTGGAAGATCCTGTCCATTTCCTTGGGCCCAACAGGATCAAATGGCTCCCAGATAACGGTATGTATATACATACATGCACACAAGTCTATGTGTGTGTGTGTGTGTGTGTGTAATGTGATGGAGAGAACAAGCATGTACATTGAATATTTTTGTCATCCCCTCTCCATTGTAGAAATGAGAAGAATCTATTAGGAAATACTTCATTAATGTAGCTAATAACTGGGAACCATATTTGACTGATTATCTCTTGAAAATCTATCCTTTTTTCCACACCTTATGACATTGCTATGTTCCATTGTGATTTTGTTGAGTTCAAAATCAGTGCAACCATCTTCCTAACCTGAATCTTTTTCCTAGATATGGATTACTGCTTTTCATGTCCAGAAGATCAATATGCAAACAAGGATCAGAATTCATGCCTTCCAAAAGTTGTAACATTCCTGACTTATGTGGAAACGTTGGGGACTCTCTTGGCCATTTCTTCTCTCTTCTCCACTTTTATCCTTTTGTTGGTTCTGGGCATCTTCATTAAGTACCAGGACACTCCCATTGTCAAGGCCAACAACCGAAACCTCACCTACATCCTACTCATTTCGCTCCTGCTTTCATTCCTTTGTGCTTTACTATTTATTGGCAAACCCAATAAAAAAACTTGTCTCCTCCGACAAAGTGCTTTTGCCATAATATTTACTGTAGCTGTATCATGTGTGTTAGCAAAAACCATCACTGTGATTTTAGCTTTCATGGCCACCAAACCAAAGTCTGCAATGAGGAAATGGATGGGGAAGAGATTGGCTATTTCCATCGTCCTTTTCTGCTCCTTCATTCAAGTCATTCTTTGTACCGTCTGGCTGTTGACCTTTCCTCCGTTCCCTGAATTCAACATGCACCTAATGGCAGAAGAAATTGTTCTGGAATGTAATGAAGGCTCCTTTGTCATGTTCTACTGTGTCCTGGGCTTTATGGGCCTCCTAGCCCTTGTCAGCTTCACTGTAGCATTCTTTGCCCGGAAACTACCGGACACTTTCAATGAAGCCAAATTTATCACCTTCAGCATGTTGATCTTTTGCAGTGTTTGGCTCTCCTTTGTTCCTAGCTATCTGACCACAGGGGGCAAACATATGGTGGCTGTGGAGATCTTCTCGATCGTAACGTCCAGTGGGGGGCTCCTTGTATGCATCTTTTTCCCTAAATGCTATATCATTATACTGAGGCCTGAACTGAATAGCAAGCAGCAACTAAGACAAAGGAGAAGCTGAAAGATCTGGAATTGTATTGCCTTCTTTTAATTTAGCCATGCAAAAGCAATAAGACCTCAAACTGAAGATCTATAACCCACTGCAACTGCAATTTTAGTAGTTGGAAAGCTGTTTCTGTTTTTAATGTTTTAATGTTTTAATGTTATGTCCCACCATATAATCATATGTCCCACATATAGTTTTATAGATATTTGTAATAAAGTATGTTTAATAAATAAAAATAAATAAATATTGACTAGAAACAGTGAATCAAATCTAATATACTAGCTGCCAAGGTGGGGACTATTTTATCTCTCTCATCAAATTAATGTATAGAACAGGTTTCTAAAAACCATCTGTTCTAGTCAGTATGTTTGAATGGAATACCAAGATAGATACATAGGACTAGAATATTGATGGGAGAAGATTATGGTATACATTATGCTAAATATATAATAAATATTGAATTATAGTCAGGTGTATGGATTACATGCTAAGGATAGACTGTTGAATGTTGAGAAATGCAGTGTAACCTCCTCTCCCCTTACGTTTGTTTTCCTTTCCTCCCCTTTCAGATCTCCCCTTTCAGACCATTCAGATCTATGTATAAACAAGACCAAAGTGACTTAGGCCCTTGACCTTACTGTGGAAGCTAAAACAAATTGGAGGCTTACTCCTATCTTGTACTTGTTGATAGATAGATAGATAGATATCAGTGATAAGTATTGCACAAGCTTATGGGGAAATAAATAAATATACCAATGACTACTGGTAGAAGTGAATTTGATGCATCTAGGTGTTGTGATTGGAGGTCTGGAGAGAAAAGATCATTAACATAATACAAATGGTGAGCTAATGAGTATAGTTTTCTACAGAGTGCCAGTGTAATTTGAAGTGGAAGGGAAGGGAAGGGAAGGGAAGGGAAGGGAAGGGAAGGGAAGGGAAGGGAAGGGAAGGGAAGGGAGGAGGAGCAAGGAGTATTAGGTATGTTTGCCGCCTTGAGGTATTTATAAATAAATAAAATAAAGTTGGAATAAAAATAAATAAAATAAAATAAAATAAATCTCCTTTGCTTATATCTCATACCCTCTGAAGTTTAATAGATCTTTTTGCAAATCCAAATCAAATGTCATTGTGGTCATTAACCAGCACATTCAGACTTTGCAAACTGTAGAAGCATGCTCTGATTAACAAAGAAGTCCTGCCAATTCAGAGCAGTCTTTAGAAATAGCAGCTATCTCTTCCCCATGTATTACAACTTCCATCTGTTTAATTCCAGATATATCCTGTTCCAGGTTAGTTCCGTATCTAGCTAAAAAATCCTTAACTTTCAGAATCAAAGTTAATTTAAATCTTTGTTGCTGATAGGAGAAAGTTACCCCTTCTAATTTTTCCCAATGAAAGGGGAATTTATTATTTTTCAAAATGTCTGTCAAAAAAAAGCATATTCCTTTCTCTTTCTTAAAATCCTTACTGGTATTTCTTTAAGAACAGTTATGTCCACATTTCCAATATTAAGTTTAGAGTCAAAATGTCCTTGCAAAACCAAATCCGTTTTTCTCCTCGAAAACAGTACCAAGACATATCTCAGTTTACTATGTGTAGTTGCATATCTAGAATTAATACATTTTTTTTCTATTTCATCCTACATTTTATCTTGTTCCCAATCGATTAATATCACCAAAGCTTGTGTAATTGTGTCTTTTAAATTTTCTTCTTTAACTTCAGGGATTCCCCTGAGCCTTAAACAAAATTCCTCTCTCTCAATTCCAGTAATGCAAGTCTGTCAAGCTCTTTCTCCCTTTCATTTTCCAACAAGTCAACTCTATCATTATTTTTTTTTTAATTTCTCCTTCCATTTTCTTTTCCATTTTCTCCAATTTTTGATCAAGCCTTTCCTCAAAATCAGCAAATCCTGAATCAAGTGATTGGTTAACATTTCAAGTAATAGTTTGTGAAGTTTTAAGAGTATTTTTTTTCAAGCATGCTTTTTATCCAATCAAATTCACCAGACCCATGCTTTGTTTGCTTTCTAGTAGTCATAATTTCTATTTATTCTTCCCCCCCCCTTCCTTTTTAAAAAAAGAAAACAAAAACTATTTTTTTTTATTTCAATAATTCAAGTTTAATACTTTACCTCCCTCTAGTGGCCAAACATAATATCCTTCCCCCCCACACACATACAAAAAAGAACCAACTCTACAACTTTAACAGCTAAAAAGGAAGGGGGGAGTAGAAGTCTCCAATTACACTGAAAGGACCAATTTGTATCTTTGTTTAAAAGCAGTAACCAATCACAGCTTAGAAATCACAGCTGTTAATCTGTTCAGACACTCTGTCCTTTCACAGGAGGGTAAGAGATGTTTTCCACCATTTCTCTTAAAACAGACTGAATAAATCTAACAATGCAATTAAAACATTTTGAACCCATAGTAAAAGCCAACAACTAGAACCTCACTATAGTATCCTGGTTGCCCTCCAATTATCTTTTCTTTGTGTTTTGCTATTCCTTGGGCAACCTGATAATGTTCTCATTTAGAACAGTTCATATGTGAAATTTTCCCTGGATCCTTCAAAGGTTTTTCTGCCTGCCCAAAGTTATGTCTTTTGTCTCAGGTTGGGCTTTGGGTGTGTTTGAGGGATGCTTCAGTTCAACAAATAGCTGCTGCCTGAAGCTCTGATTTTATTTTATTTTATTTTATTTTATTTATTTTATTTATTTTATTATTTTGATCCTATGAATCAAGCACTGAAGCCAGCAAAGTAGGGATGTGATACAAAGCAGGTGACTTCAAAGAGTTTTCAGTCTGTTCAAAATTTGATGATTCCCCCCACCACTTCTGGAGTATTTCAACGTTCATACCAAATCTGGTTCTTGCTGGAAGAGTGTTGAATAATGTCATGAGTTATTCGATGTTGACATGAATAATGAGCCAATGAATTTGACCAACTCATTAAGTTTTCTACCTAGTATATAGATAATAATAATAATGTAGTTTTAGCACTTCTAGGTGAAATGTTACCTATTTAGGAGCATAGAAAAAAAGAAGGCAGATGAAGTGGCCACTTTGGAGTCCACCAAGAAAAGGGGTTGGAGATACTTTATTTTATTATATTTTATTTTAATTATTCAGTTATTACATTTATTATGGCCACCCAACCCAACAGTATGACTCTGGGAAGTGTACAGATCACAGGAACACACACACACACCCCTCCCAAAGAAAATTGCACTTAGAATTAAAAGAAACCAAATAAATGAAAAGGCTATCACAAGTTAAAATCTGTTGAAAACTCTGCTCATCCTGACCAAGCTTCAGAGGAAAACGTTGGGCCTTAACTTAAGCTCACAAGATGACATTGTTTCAGGAAAAGAATTCAGAGTGAAATCTTCCTCTCATTACGTCACTGTTGGACAGGCAGATTCCCCTCCAAGTTGTAATTTGGCATCTTAAGAATAACACCAGGTCACCATTCAATGTAGTACAGGACTTCCTTACCTAAGCCTTGGTACTTTAGAAAGTTATTTCCCTTTTTCTTTTATTAGTTCATGATAATGCAAACTATAACTATACAACTATAACCAAAATATATAAATATAACAAAGAAATAGGTCAAAGACATCTTGGGATGGGTATCTACCTAAACTTAACTGCCATTATCTTACAGATTATATAGATAAACTACTACCCACTATGCCAATCTGTCAAGTACATGCAAATAAATAAAATGTGACACTGTCAGTTATACTGAGACTATACTCTAATTGAAGGTACAATGTTGATCTGACATGCAGGTATAACTTCTTCCATTATATGCCACCACAATGGCCAGCTTCATTTGAACAGGGGATACTTAGTTGACAGTTACTCCCTTAACACTTATTTATTTATTTATTTATTGAGTGATTGATATAACATCCATACTCACGCAATCTCACAACCCTGCTTGGTGTACAAGGGTTTTAAGAACGGAATGTTACAATTGCCTATGCAAAATAAGAATAGTAAAATATCTATAATGCAAGGATATCATGCTCACCCCTACAATGGAAAGCCACAAAGGCATCAAAGGTCTTTCTCATAAAATATTATCCACTTCTTGTGCTAATACCACCCAGAACAGTACTTCTCTTATGGATCTAACTGGATGGGAGACTCCTTAGGAGTAAGGTACTTCCTAAGGTAATGTTTAATGTTATTTTCTCCTTAGGTGCTTCTTGCAGTTCAGCTCAGGCCTCAGTACAAAAATGTACATTTTGGGGAAAAAGATGAGGACCAATAAGTCACTACTAGAGGCCAAGATGGAAAAGATCTCCATGGCCACCATGTAGTTGTCCTTGGCGCTTAAATAAGTTGGAACAGAGGACACCCAGACACTGCAGAAGACCAATATGCTGAAGGTGATAAACCTGGCTTCATTGAAACTGTCAGGCAAGTTCCTGGCCAGGAAGGCCACTGTGAAGCTGATGGTAGCCAGAAAGCCCAGAAAGCCCAGGGCACTGTAAAACTGGGTGACTGATCCTTCATTACACTCCAGGATAATTCCTAGCAATCAGGGAGTGCATGTCAACATCTGGAAAGGGAGGCACAGTTACCAACCACTGGTAAATCAAGCCTTGAGTAAAGGAGAAGGAAAGGATGATGGAGCTGGCCAGGTGTTTCCCAGACTATTTTCTCATGCCATGTCCTGGTGTGGTAGCCTTGAAAGGGAGGACCACAATGATGGTCTTGGCCAAAACTGAGAAGATGATGCAAAAGTTGTTTGTCGAAGGAGACACATCAGCTTTGTGGGTTGTCTGATGAAGACCAAGGTGCTAAGGAATGAAAGCAAGAGGGAAGTGAAGAGAACATAACTCAGGATGTTGGCTTTGACAATGGGGGTCTCCCTATGCTTAATGAAGAGGTGAAGCACCAAAACTATGAGGAAAGAAAAGGGCAAAAGCAGTGAGCATGATTCCCAGAGGTTCTTCAAATGAGGGGAAGCTGAAATCTTTTGGAAGGCACAGATTCTGCTCCTTGTTGGGATTCTGATCTTCTGGACATTCATATCTGTGAAGGAAACATGCTTTATGAAACTGAATCGCTCTTTGAGTAATTATTTCTTTTAACTGAGTTGGAATTAGGAAATATGAGAGGAATTGTCAGAGTATTACACATTACTCCATGGTTTGGATGGCAGCATTTAAGGGAAGCTGGTTTCTCTGAAGCAACCATGTGCTTTGCTCAGCATTCTTCCCTCCATAGAATGACAGCAAATAGTATATTTAATTCTAGTTGCATTTTTTTTGCTTTGTGGGGGGGTATGGAAACTAGAATATATTTTATTGTCTTTCTTGTTTCCCCTAAATGGTTTCTTTTTATTCGGTTGTACTTTTACCTGTCAGCTGCCATTATTACGGATGGATATAATGGTGAGTGTAAGATCAATAAATGCATATACTAAATGCCATACACACAAAGCTGAATCTTATATTCTGCTGTCTCCCCGAAACTGTCTGGCTGGGCAGGCCACACATTCTTAGCATAATTGGAAGCTGCAAGCCAAAATATTTCTATAAATTGTAGTGTTCATGATTTGTAAGGAAATCTATCTGCGGGTATTTCTATATCACATCTCTCTCTTTCTCTCTCTGTCTCTTTGTTTCTCTCTCTCATCTAATAATTATTAGACTTTTGAAGGCAAGATCTGCATCTTATTTGCAATAAAATGTCGCCATGTGTTGTTTGACATTTGAATTAGGTTTCTTCCAGACAAGGAGCACGGAAGAAAAAACTTCTACCAATACAATAGAGATATTTGCAAGGAAATCTATAATGCTATATTGTTACAACGAGGCCTGAACTGAATAACAGGGAACACCTCGGAAGAAGAAAGTAATAGCAAAAGCGCAGGTTATTTGATATAAGTATATTCTATTTAACATGTTGTTCTGCTGAGTATTGAAGTTGCTCAGCTATTAAAAAAATTCAGACAGTTATTAAAAGTTTTATTAACAATTCAAATAAAAAAAAAAACACATAGTATGTAAATGTCATACTTAACAATTAAATTAAGACTTAAAAGCCTGTCCAGAAATATTTGTTGGAAGAGTTATTTCAAGGCATTAATACATATATTGGGCCCCTCAAATCTCCAGGAAACTCCTTCAAAAGAAATTCAGTGCCAACAGAGAAAAATCAACCCTGAATAACAGTCAGATGAGCTCATGACAGCTGTAGATATATTGTCAGATTATTTCAAGAAGGGTTGAAGTGCATATAAAATGAGACTTCCTACCATCTTCCCTTCACTACAACTGGGTGGGCTAAGAAGTTATGAGCCAGTCCTCTGAAGTTCAATTGGAATGAATTGTCAGCCATCATAATGCTTCATCTCAGATGCTATATGTCCTCTTTCCATTTATTTCCTTTAATACTGCTTGTAACCCTCTGAATGGCTTACAAATGGCAGATACAGTAATCAGACTAAAATACACATCATAGCTACAAGACTAACCATGAACCGTATTGTGATCCTAGCCATCACAAAAATGAAGTGGGGGAATCCGCAGTGGAGAAGTTAGAAACTCTTCTTAGGTATGCTTTTGAAATGGGTATGTCTGAAGTCTGAAGATTAGGGGGCAGTTGGATCGAGACCTGTCCATTTCATGTTGCACAGGAATTCTATCAAGCTCCTAGTAATCACGTTATCACCAAGAACACTGGATTCTCACAAGTTTATGAATCAGATATATTGAAAAGGCCCTCTGGAGAAGGCTCTGATGCTGGGAAATGTGGAAGGACAGAGAAGAAGAGGACAACCAGCAGCACGGGGGATGGACTCTAGGACAGTGGTGATGAGTGCAGCATTGGGAGACCTGAAAGAACAAGTTGGGGACAGATTGTCATACAAAAAGTCTATCTATGTGATGGCTAGGAGTTGAGAATGACTTGATGACACATAATCAATCAATCAATCAATAATAAAGAGGGAAAACGGGTTCGTTTATAAAATCTTTGCAATTGGGTATGTTTAATTTAGCTCCCCACTGATCTCCTTTTTAGGGTGGGAATTCCCTGATTTTCTTGCTAACTGACAGTTTATGCAGTGGGGAAGTTAAATTACAGGGGCCAATAGATTTGTTAGTTTGTTGCCAAACTTTGGCCCATGTTGAAAGCTGTGACTTTATGTGTCATCAAGTCATTCTCAACTTACAACACCTTCTTTGATGTTAATGTTCATTTTTGAAAGTTTTATTTTCAGTTTTCCTTGTCTTGTTAAAGGCATTTATAAACCTGCTGGTGGAAGACTATGAGAGTCAACTGTAGAGACCTGATCAGTCTTCCTCCATTCCCTGCCCTGCCCTGCCCTGCCCTGCCCTTAATTTCCTTCCTTCCTTCCTCTTTTCTCTTTTCTTTTTTCTTTTCTTTCTTGAGACTCATAGATCAACAACATTACACTGGAGTTTCTCTACTCTATAATTCTAAACTCAAGCACCATAACTTCTACAACTCCCTAGAGAATCCGAACACTTAATAGCAAAACATTGAACCAAGACTAATAACTGCTATTAATATCCATTCTGGCCTAGGACAGAGACAGACAATATTTTATCTGCTTGATTAAATTTATTTTTACAGACAGACATCCAACTGTTTATTCAAGCCAGCATGTCCAACTCAACAGGATAGGTATATGTGGCAGGAAACCTTGAAGAAAGGTATTTCTTCAAGATGGTGATGTTTGTGGCAACAATAGTAGTGATGCTGGTGTTTGAAGAAGTTTGTAGCAGTCCTCCTGTGAAATGCCCTACAAGTCTCCCTCTTTCTATTCTTCACAAGGATTATCAAACTGGTGACTTTATCATTGGAGCCATTCTCTCTCAGATCTATCTATTTTCTCCACCAGCAACCTTTGAAAGAAATCCCGCTTTTGATGTGTTTGACAATATCATGTAAGCCCTTTCAGGATTTCCCTTGTTTTGTGACCACATTGCATCTCCTGGCAAGCCCCTGCCTAATGCTCAAGTGATGTTATTCTCAATGAATTAATGGGGGGCCATCATTGCATCATTGTCTCTCATCGTATGCCTAGTGTAAAGATGAGAACACTTCTAACTAAACCATACTGAGACTTCAGAGACTCATTGAAACACAAAGTATGGGGAGCAATTATGTATCAAAATCCCCTTCTGATTTTTATGCCATGTAAGTCCTAGGAGAATTTAACAGGAACAATGGAGCAACTGCTCCCTTCTTGTACAAAGTCCCATTGAATCCTGGTTTGCAAGTGATTGGAGTAAACAGCATTCATTCAGAACATTTTAAGAAGCTCAGAGTTAATCCTAAAAGCAGATTGATTCACTGAGATTGAGTTTTCCTGGTTTTTTTTTAATAATAATAATCCAGCATTAAATACTTATGTATCTATTCATTGAAACGTGCATATATCTGTTTTCCTTTGTTTTAGCTATTAACATAGTTAAATCAAACTTGCAATCCTCATTCTACCATGCTATGATTTAGCAAAGATTTACACTGACTTTTAAGGTATTAATAACTGAGGGAGTATTTAGCAGTGGGGATTTACCTAATACTGGTAAAAGTTTCTTTTGCATCCAAGTATCCCTATTTCAACCAGCTTGCTATCCTTTGGCATTTTCAAATTTCTTGACTCTTTTGCACTCAGAGCTTTTTGCAAAGGGGTTCATGTATGAATCCTTTCTTAAAAGGCTTGTAACAGAAGGGCACCTCCAGTCATTTGATAGTCTTCTCTGTTCCAGCACCGGCAAAGTAAATATTAGTCACTTTAATATTCAAATATTCAGTCTCTTACAGAACACAGAAGCTTAATTCAAGTATTTACTAAGGAG
The DNA here is from genome assembly GCF_035149785.1 of Candoia aspera. Lineage (NCBI taxonomy): Eukaryota > Metazoa > Chordata > Lepidosauria > Squamata > Candoiidae > Candoia > Candoia aspera. Next base: position 108,506,901 of record NC_086156.1, on the reverse strand, counting down.
GCCTGAACACTGAAAGAATCAGGAACAGATGGCCATGCTCAGAAGAGTTACGAAGAAGGAATGGCTGACCAAGGGAACAATTAGAAGTTAAGGCATCTTCTTATTAAGAACACCATAGCAGATTTAACTGGATGGAAAAAGGTGTCAGGGAGAATTGCCGACCTTGAGATGAATTTTCTTTTACCATTGACTCCAATACATTTAATTAACAGGAGATTAGGTGACTACCTCTTTACACCAATAAACTATCTGTGGTCTAAGAGCAGGATTAAATTCAAGGTTGTACAGGATTCAAAAGAGCAAGGTGGATTAACACTTCCAAACATTAAATTGTATTACAATGCTTGTTGCACATGGATCTCAGATTGGATGGTATTCCTTTATGGCTTGGTTGCATCTATGGAAGAGGTGAAGCATTTATTATTATTATTATTATTATTATTATTATTATTATTACTAATTTGTTATAAATATCTATTATTTTTCTTAATATGGTACAGAATACAGACACAAAGACTGTATTTGTTTTTCCCAAACTCTTTTATGGTAGCAAATTTAACTCCTATCTTATTCTACTATCTATTTCTATCCTTATTTCTATCTCTAGTTCTTATTCCTGTGTTTGTAGCACTATGTTTTTCCTATCTTAACTGTTTCTGAGCTCTTTACATCTTTCCTTTCCCCCCAGATCTTCAGAGCCTGTAGACAATCGGTCCATTTTGCCTGTGAAAAGACTTTTTCACTGGTTTATAGGCTTGTGAATGGGCTTTTCTCTCTCCCTGCCCAGCAATCACAGTCCTCTCTGTCTGGAGCTGGTTTTTAGAGGGCTGCACCTGGGCTGCTGTTCACAGTGAGCTTGGCTTGGTTCACGGAGGTAAAGGTTTCCCTTGACATTAAGTCCAGTCGTGTCCAACTCTAGGGGGCGGTGCTCATCTTCGTTTCAAAGCCGAAGAGCCGGCGTTTGTCCGTAGACACTTCCATGACTCAATGGAATGCCGTTACCTGCCCGCCAAAGCAGTACCTATTAATCTACTCACATTTGCATGTTTTCGAACTGCTAGGTTGGCAGGAGCTGGGACTAGCAACGGGGAGCTCACCCCCTCACACAGATTCAACCTGCCGACCTTCTGATTGGCAAGCTCAGCAGCTCAGTGGTTTAACCTACACTGCCACTGTGTCCCTACGCAGACTCTAGTTGGACTCTTTTCCTTCCCATCTCTCAGCTCTGCCCCTCAGCTGGCCTTGCAGCTCCAAGGACTGATGTTTTCTCTTGCTGCCTGAAGATCACAGCCGGGGTCCTTGCCTTTGGGTTGGAGGTCTTCTCTTTCCATGTCTCTGCTGCCTTTCTAGCTTAACTCCTTTCTTGACACACCCACACCCATGCTTCCCAGTGTTGCCAGATGCCCATTTTTTTTAGCCCAACAAGCCCTTAAAAGTAGCTTGAAAGTAGCCCCAAAACCACAAGCTGCAAATGCCCCAAACTTCCTGCAACTGATCTCCAAACTTCCTTACTGTCAGGCCCAGCCCAGCCAAAAGAAGAAGAGTCAGTCCATTCATAAGCAGCTCCATTATCAGTCTTCAAGACTGAGGGCTTGCCCATGACAGCAAAAGAGCGAACACAGTGATTAATAACATGCTTTGTGGCCTCTCCACGTTGTGGAGTGGCAAAAATATATCCAGAAAAGGTATCAATGGTAACATGTAAATACTTCCATGGAGAAAAGGAGGGATATTGAGTCACATCCATTTGCCAAATCTGATTAGCTTTCAAGCCATGGGGATTAACTCCCATGAATGGAGCAGACACGTGTTGAGAACAAGCGTCACACTGTTGAACAATGGCTTTAGCTTGTGAGATGGGCAGTTGGAATTGTCGAGCCAAAGCTTGGGCGTTTTGGTGAAATTGACTGTGACTTTCCCAAGGGGAAGCAGAAAACAACAACTGGATAGGACGGCAGGTTGCATCGGCGATCTGGTTACCAAGTGAAATCTGTCCAGGGAAAGGCTGATGACTACGAATATGAGCAACATAGAGAGGATGTCTGCGGTTATGCAAAACATCCTGCAGAGTTAGAAGAAGTGACAGCAAATTTTCATCGAGAGAAGGAGAAACATATGCACCTGGAAGAGAACAAACAATTTGAGAAACATAGAGGCTATCAGAGATAACATTGAGAGGCTGGGAGGGAAAAAGTTGAAGGCCATAAATCATAGCAGCAAGTTCAGAGCACTGTGCAGAGGTTTGAGGAGGGGTGATTTTTGTGTGCCACTGTGTGCCTGTTTGCCATGCCACCACCTCCCAAACCTTGCCCCCATCAACAAACAAATTCAGAGCGTTAGACAAAGGAAAAGAAGAGATAATAGAGTGAAAAATAAGAGGAAGTTGTGAGACAGCCAATAGACAAGGGTCAGCTGGTAAATGATAAGTAACAGTGCCAACATAATCAGTCAAAGCAATCTGTAAATCTGATGACTCAGAGAGAAAAATTTCCCATTCCCACAGTGGGATGGGAACAATAATTTGAATCAAATCCAAGCCAATTAGTGCTCGGCTACGAGAGCGCCCTTTGAGGATCAAAGTAGCAAACAAAGAAGCCAAAGGAGTGATAGTACGGTGAGGAATGTGTGGGAGGTACAGCCATTCAAGAATGAAAACAAAAGGTTTAGAGTTGGATTTGTAAAAAAGCAACTGGCAAAAGACCGCAGTAGGAAGCTTGCCAGTTGATAAAACAACCAATGTAAAAAAAATGTTATCTTGACAGCGATCTACCCACTGTTGGGCAAAGCTGTCCTGAATATTATGTAAAACCTGAAGTTGTTCCTTCGATAGGGTAATTAAGTCTGTGGGGTCTTTGCCACCTTTTAAGGCAGCAAACAAGGGGCTCATGGCTGCTGTTGTTTGGCCAATATAAGGATGAAGCCAATTTATTGCCCCTAACAGCTGCTGCAGCTTAACATACGAAATAGGAGATTGAATCTCCAAAGATGGGAGTTGGGGGTGAGAATAGGTTTGCATCAGCTTATGACCAAGATATAAAAAAGGCTCAGAGGATTGGATTTTCTCTGATGCAATTACAAGACCATATTCTCCCAAGCATGCTTGCAGGTCATGCAGCCATGAGGATGGAAGGAAAGGACCTGCAATTAAAATGTCATCCATATAATGATAAACTAACAATTTTGGATATTGATGCCGCAAAGGTTCTAAAGTAGTAGTAACATAAATTTGACACAAGGTGGGGCTATTTAGCATCCCTTGTGGTAAAACTTTCCACTGATATTGTTGTGTGGGCCGGTCAGCATTTAAAACCGGCACAGTAAAGGCAAACAACATTTTGTCTTTTGGATGAAGAGGAATAGTAAAAAAAAACAGTCCTTTAAATCAATAATTCTTAATTCATAAATTCTGGGGATTAAGTTAGGGTTAGGCATCTCACATTGTAAAGCGCCCATAGGCATGATAAGAGAATTAATAGCACGCAGATCGTGCAACATACGCCATTTGCCTGATTTCTTTTTAATGACAAAAACTGGTGTATTAAAAGGACTGGTTGTTGGCTCTAGATGACCAGCTTGTAATTGTTCTTAAACCAACATGTGTAAAGCAGTTAATTTGCATTTTGGGCAAGGGGTTTTTGGCTTAAAATGAGTATTACTGGTCCCTCTGACAACATTTGTTCCTCCCCCCGGTGCCCTGCATTGTGCTTTAAAGTGTCCTGGCTTCCCACAATTGAAACAATTACCAGTAGGCTTGCCAAGGCATCCCTTATGCAGAGCCATTGCTAAAGTCCCCATCTGCCAGGCATTAGTCCCTACCTCCAAACAAGCTTTTAACATGTCAGCCAGAGAATACTCTGGTCGAGAAATGATAGACTGTAAAGCCTTTTTACAATCAGAAACACTCTTCCTGACTTCTCTCAAAATATCATAAGGCAGAGGAGCCCACTCATACTGAATTTGTCCTGCATTGTCTTGAGTTTCAGAAACAGGGAAGGCATTTAAACCTTCCAATAACTCTTCTCCTGATAAGGTTCCGGCATGCATGGAAGCTTCAAACCCAGTTCTAACAGCTCCTTTGTACATCGCTTCCTCTTGTGATTCTACAGGTGCCACAACAAGCTGAATTAAAGGAGCAGGCAGTGTCAATTGAGGACCCGGGGTTGTTAATTGGGGTCCCTGAGTTGGTTTTAAAAGATATGGTGGGGGGGCGCTTGGAGGTGGCAACAAAGAAGTGGTGGTATTAGCATTAAATGCCTGAGCATGATACTCAGTCGCCTCCTTAATCTTCTTCCACAATGCTAACAGAGACATAGGAGCTCGAACACCCTCATGCAATTCTTTCCCTATTCTTATCCAATCTTCAAGTTCTAATGATCCCTGTTCTGGATACCAGGGACATCTACTATATACAATTTTTAAAAGTCCCTCAAGTGTCTTTAAGTCTGTATCATAAGGCTTTCCTTTTGCTTTAATAAACGTATTCCTTAGCAGACATTTCAGTTCTTTGGCATGAACTTTCTGCCCTACTGAAAGTTTACTCCCCATACTCACGAAAGGGAACTGAAGTCATCCAGCAATTCAGTTGAGGTGCACTGTAGCTATTCCAGCTGGTGAGTAAAGGGTTGCAAGGAATCACGTCGGGGGGGTCACCACTTGTGGTGGTCTCTCATGAAGAATGTAGGAAGAATGCACAGACACAAATTCCTCGGGATGAGAGCTTGTGGTGGTCTCTCATGAAGAATATACAGGACACATAGTTTCTCGGGATGAGAGCCCCGATTCAAGCCGTAAGCTCTCTTTTATTATTCCCCCAGCTAAGCAAGTACACTAAAACAGTAATTCACATAGCAGAAGGCTGATTGGTCTAAATAGCAATGCATACCTCATGTAACCCCCCTGATAGCCTCCTGGCACAGCTCAGGTTACAGCTCGTGTTGCCTTGTGAGGAAAGTTTTTGCTACAGCCTTATCCACTATGGAAGTTCAAGGAAGGTTCAATGTAAATAAACATCTTGCACAGCTGTAGTGGTTTGCCAGCAAACAGCATAGCATGCAATGCTCTCTACAATCTACAATGCAGTTTATGCTGTGGCACATGCTCTGAGGGCCATGAGCTCCTCCAAACTCAAAGAGGGTCAAATAATTGATGAGAACAGATGGAAGCTCTTCCTTCAGGCCCCATGGCAGGTAATGTTGGCTAATGTAATCATGTCAAGTCATCATGTCATGTAGACAGTACCAGAGTAGGATGTCTTGTTTTGTTTTTATTTTTGCACTTAATATGAAAGATATTTTACAAATAGTTTTGAATGCTTTGTGGAAGTCTGAGATATTGTCATATGAAAGAAAAGTTAAAACTTTTTTATCATGTCTTCACCATGCTCCAGGGTTTGTCCCACACCTAAAGTCAACATTGCCAGTCTATACTCCCTTCATGCAACTTCATAGGTGTTGCAATACTAGCTCATAATCTTTCCCACTTCATTGGAGAGCCAGTCCTCTTCTTCCCACAAAGGTACATGGAGGATAATTATAAATCAAGGGGATTTTAAAATGAAATCAAGAGAAGAGTTGATAATAGAAGTATATGCATGCCAATGGTATGTAGAATTATGAGAAAGGTTTAAGGTAGATGAAATTTTTTTTTTTTTTTAGTTTTGAACAAATTAAGACTGAGTTTTAAATAGATTTATGTACTAATGATGACCATGTTATTGCTAAAATGTATAAACTTTTGTTGAAATATGAGACAGAAGAACAAGTGAAAGAATGGGCTAAATTAATTAATTAATTTCTAACACCGTATTGGACTATATTGCAGATGTTTATAAGATTATCTTGAATTATATGCTCGGTATGTTTGGATATAAATATTATACACTGCTTTATATAGATAAATATAACATTAGGTGTAGTGATTAAGATAGGTAAATAAAGATTTTTATAAGGACAAAATGAACACAAGGAGACAGAACAGGAGAGGCTCAGAAACTGGGGAAGGAGAATGGTAGAAAGATATGTTTGAAGATTTTACGCAAAAAACAATTCAAAATATTACTCAGAATGTAATGCAACTATTAGAGGAGAAAATAGATGGCTTTGAAAAAAAGGTTATATCATAAGTTAGAGACTATGGACAAAAGAATAAAAGCAGATATTCAAGAAGTAAGAGAAAGAGTGGAGAAATTAGAAGTAGAAAATGATATAGAATTAGACCGATGTTAGAGTTAAAAGAAAAAGTACATTGTGTTAGACTTTGAGGTGTACCTGAAAAAAAAGAGGCAGAAATAAGAGAAATAGTGGTTCAAATGCTTTCAAGTTTAATTGAATGGGAGGAAGAAAGGCTAGAAGAAGATATAGGAAAAATATTTAGAGTTAATTCGAAATATGCAAACATTAATTGGAAAGCAAGAGATATAATAATTGAATTTGTGAGGAAGAAGACCAAAGATTTGATAATACAGGCCTCCTGGGGGAAGAAAATTAATATTGAAGGAGAGGAGATTATGATATTGAAAGGCATACCACTGAGAATATTAAAAAAAAGAAGAGAGTATTTCTTTCTTACTGAAGTCCTTAAACGAAATAAAATCCCCTTTAGGTGGGAAGTATTGGAAGGAGTGAATGTCACATTTCAACAACAAAGATATAAATTGAATACTATTTTTAAGGCTTAGGAATTTCTCAGAAAATATAAAAAAGATTTAGAATCAGAAACAGATAGAACGGAAAGGCCAAAAAGTAAAGAAAGTAAAATGAAACACTTAAATACAGAGGAACAAAGTGCAGAGGAACTAGCTTCAAGTTCTAAAGAATTTGCAATATTCCTTTCCAATGAGTGAATTAAAATGCCTTTCCTGGAATATAAATGGAGCCAACACCCCAGCTAAAAGGAAAAAAAAGTATTTCACTATTTATACAAATTAAAACAAGATATAATATGTCTTCAAGAAACTCATATTGCAAAAAAAGATAGTAAATATCTGGTAAATAACAAATTAGGAAATGAATTTATAGCAGCAAATGAAAAAAAAATGGAATTGCAATATATGTAAAACCCCATCTAAATCCTAAATTAATAAGTGTTGATAAAAATGAGAGATATTTAATAATAGAATTAGAATTACAAAACTCCTAAGCAATATTGGTTGGAGTATATGCCCCTAATGATAATCAGAATAAATCCTATCAAAATTTATTAAATGAACTTTCCAAGTTATCTTATAACAATTGGATTATGATGGAAGATTGGAACGGAGTTAACTTACCAATTATTGACAGAAAATCTGAACAACAAATTTAAAAAAAATCAAGGAAAATTGTCCCAATCTTTTTTTGATATGTCAGACAATTTGGCTATTGTAGATGCCTGGAGATATAAAAATGGTACGGCTAGAGATTACACATTTTATTCAGACAGATTCAAATCGTTCTCCAGGATTGATATGATATGGGTATCTAAAAATTTGGCAAATAAAATTTTAAATGTATCAATTCTCCCCCGATCCTTCTCAGACCATAATCCAGTTCAATTGGCTATAAAACTCCACCCAAAAAGTTATAGGTGGAGATTAAATGAAACTTTGTTGAGAAATATCGAACTTGTAGAAGATTGCCAAAAGAAATTGAAATAATTCTTTGAATGGAATTTAAATAATGAAGTGAGTATTGGGACAGTATGGGATACTAGCAAGGCATATATGAGAGGATATTTTATGTATTTAAATAGTTGCTTAAAGAGGAAAACACAACAAAAAATTCAAACCGTTCTTGATCAAATTAAGATAAAAGAAAAAAATCTCCAAATAAGACCATCAGATGAAGGTATAAACCACCAAATAAAAATTTTACAGCAGCAACTAAAAAAAACTGACAACAGATGAAATTGAAAGAATATTGAGATATATTAAACAAAGAAATTTTGAATATGCTAATAAAGCTGGAAAATGGCTAGCATATAAATTAAGAAAAGAAAAGGGAAAAATATTACTAAAATTCGAGAAAATAGGAAAGAATTAGTTGACAATGAAAAAAATAAAAAGGCATTTCATAATTTATTTACAAATTTATATAAGAAACAAGAAATTTCAACTGATAACATTGAGAACTATTTATTAAAACAAAATTTAAATAAATTAACTAAAGACAAAAAAGCATTAATTAATAATCCCATCACAACCCAGGGAATTATAGAGGCAATTAGAAAATTGAAAATAGGCAAAGTTCCAGGTCCAGACGGATTTTCAGCAGGTTATTATAAATATTTTCAAGATCAAATGTTGTTACCACTTAAAGATTTATTGAATGCGATTCTGTTAGGAAATCCAATACCAAAATCTTGGTCAGAGGCAAATATCATACTAATCGCAAAAGAAAAACAAGACCCGTCACTATGCAAAAATTATAGACCTATTTAGTTATTAAACAATGACTATAAAATATTTACTTTAATTTTAAATGAAAGACTAAAAACAATACTTCAAGAAATAATTAATTATGACCTAATGTTTTTTTTACCCCAAAGAAACATAAAAAAACCAATATAAGGACGGTTTTAAATATAATAGAGTATGCTCAATTTCATAATGAAAAACAGATTATGTTGTTATTTTTAGATGCTGAAAAAGCTTTTGACAACCTAAATTGGAATTTTATGTTTAAGACTTTAGAATTGATGGATTTGGGTGATATATTTTTAAAAGCAATAAAATCAAATTCATCCATTTCAAAAAGCCAGAATTGTGATCAATGAAGAGAAAACACAAGAATGTCAAATAGAAAAAGGAACAAGGCAAGGCTGTCCGCTATCTCCTATTATGTATACTGGTATCGGAGGTTCTAACAGAAGCTATCAGAAAGGATCATCAAATTGAAGGGATAAAGATTAAACAAATAACATATAAATTAAGAGCCTTTGCGGATGATTTAGTTATTATTTTACAAAACCCGTTAATATCAATTGATTACTTATTAAAGACACTACAAGAATATGGAGAATTAGCTGGTTTTAAAATAAATTTATCATCAAAAAACGAAGATGATAAATTTAAATATGCCACAAAAAAATCAGAATGTATTAGAAATTAAATCAGGATTTAATAGTGTCAAAAAAGTTAGATATCTAGGGATAGAGATTTCAACCAATACTAGTGATTTGTTCCAAAATAATTATGTTAAAATATGGAAGGAAATTAAACAAGATTTATTGAGGTGGGAAAAAAATAAATTTATCACTTATGGGACGAATCTCTGCAATTAAGATGAATATTCTGTCGAAGATGCTATTTTTATTTCAAACTATTCCAATATTTATAACTGATAACACTTTTAAATTATGGCAAAAAGATATTTTAAAATTTATTTGGCAAGGGAAAGGACCAAGAATTAAATTCAAATTACTACAAGAAGATAAGGAAAGAGGTGGCTTGGGTCTTCCCGATTTCAGGCTATATTATGAGGCATGTGGTTTATTATGGTTAAAAGAATGGATCACCCTACAAGATCATACATTACTAAATTTAGAAGAGCATGATTTAAAATTTGGATGGCATGGCTTCTTATGGTATAAGAAATTGAAAGTAAATAAAACATTTAACAATCATTGTATTTGATCGTCTATTCTCAAAATTTGGGGAAAATGTAAATCTACTCTAACATCGACAATACCACTATGGATTTCCCCACAAGAAGCTTTTGTAAGGTGAGAAATAATAGGAAACTATAAGTGGCTAAAATATTCGGATTTCATAAAATTTGAAGGAACCAAATTTACAATGAAAACAAGAGAAGAACTGGAAAATGAAGGATATTTATGTCATTGGTTTACATATATTCAATTAAAAGAACAATTTAAAATAGATGCCAAAAGTTACGAATTTACAAAAAAAAAACTATCTTGGTGGGATGAACAAATCTATGCTAATAATGACCACATGATCTCTAAAATATATAAAATATTATTACAAATGAGCATACTAAATGTACAAATTAAGCAATGTATGAAAAATGGGAGAAAAAATTTGGATACAATATTGAATACCATGTTTGGGAAGGAATGTGGATTAAGGGATTAAAATGTACATTAAATTATAATTTAAAATATTTTTTTTATAAAATGATGTACATGTGGTATACCACCCCTGAAAAATTATGGAAAATGTTTCGAAATATGTCAAATGTCTGTTGGAAATGTAAAAAAGAAATTGGAACTTTATACCATATGTGGTGGACCTGTAAAAAAGCGGGGAAAAAATGGTCATCTATACATAATATAATTTGTAAAATGCTGGCAGTTAATATTGATAAATTACGGGAACTCTATTTATTGGGCTTTATGAACAAAGATTTGGGAAAAAAAACTATGGAAAACTTTTATTGTATTTGATCACTTTGGCCCGAATTCTCTACACTGCAAAGTGGAAAGAAGAATTAATCCCATCTGTGGAGGAATGGATATTTAAATCCCTAAACTTGGAGCAAATGGCAAAACTAACACACCAACTAAATGATAAAAATATGGAAGATTTTCAAAAGGACTGGACACCTTTTTTTCAAATATGTGGAATGGACTCAAAAAGTTAATATGAATATATAGTATATAAATAGCAAATTACTTAATTGTTTATTTTTTTATTAGAATTAATGAAGGCAATTTAGATAATTAAGGAAAAATATAACACACTAGTATACTAAGCTGTACCATCTAGAAAGTCGGAAACCCTGATCTTTCTATCTATCTATCTATCTATCTATCTATCTATCTATCTATTTATTTATTTATTTTTCATCTTATCCCCCCTTTTTTATTTTTATTTTTATTTATTTATTTATTTATGTTTATTTTTTATTTTTTTTTTATTTTTTTCCTCTCTCAATTCCTCTTTTTTCTTTTTCTTCTCTCTTCTTTTCTTTTTTGTATGGTAAGATATTATTGTTTGTATGTAATTCTATGTTTATTTAAATAAATTAATAAAGATTTCTATTAAAAAAAAGACATAAATCAGCTATCAGGAGAAGTACTGTAAATCAGAGACAATTTGAATGTCTTTCTGACACCAGAATGATCTGAAAAACTTTGACAATTCTGTGTGCACCTGCATGTACGTAAGGAAGAGAGAGGGAACCCAAAACCCGGACAACCACGGTGTAAGCAGGTATGGAAATGCTGCAAGTCTTAAAGGAGATAAATTTCTTTTAACTTAAAAAAAAAAAAAAAGTGGAAAGCTTCAACACTACCCACAACAATAAAGGAATGGCTGTAAAGATGATGGAACTTGTGGAGAGGGCTAAGTGAACTTACTTGATTAGCGAAAAAACAGTATCTGCATTTGTGGCTGACTGGAAATCCCTTATAGACTTTTTGCATGAAATGGAAAAAAATGCACTGGTGATTCCACTTTTGATTATTAAAACAGAACTGGAAAATAGAAAAAAAGTGAGGTTTTTTTTTTTTTTTTTGTAATCATAGAGTAAGAGTTAATTTTGTAATTGTACTTATATTTGCTGCAGAAGTAATTGGAAGCTTCTTCTTTCTATTTCTTTTTTATTTTCTTTTTGTTTTCTTTTTCTTCTTTCTCTTTTTGCTTCTTTTACACTTTATTAGGTGGTGTAAAACTTTTAATAAAATTATTAAATTTAAAATTTAATAGATTTAAATTTAAATTTATTGAAATTTATTAAAAAGACAAAAAGTTATGTACAGGAAAATGTTACGTATTATAAATGATATATAATATTATATTATTATCTTGCCTTTATGATTTTTATAAATACCTCAAGGCAGGGAACATACTTACTACTCCTTCCTCCTCGTATTTTCCCCACAACAACAACAACCCTATGAGGTGAGTTGGGCTGAGAGAGACTGACTGACCCAAGGTCACCCAGCCGACTTTTATGCCAACCATTTCCCCAGTTTATTTTAAAATTCAGAACGTCTTTGTTTTGCATAATTCATCTTTATTTCCATCTCTCTCACTGTTAACACAGACAATTGCCTACAGTATGTAGAAGTTTAATCTGGTGAGTAATAGCTGTCCTCCCTGGGGACATTTTTTAAAACTCATCCTCCTTTTTTAATTCCATCCAAAATCACTTGTATTCATTCATTCACTTGTATTGTACTCATCTTTGTGTCCTCATTCCCTCTTGCTATGTCCCTCTTGCTATTGCTTTATAATGGGAATTGTGGAAGGCCAGCTGCTCTTCCTGAAACTGGGGTCCCTTTACCACCTGGACATGCTCATCAGACCCTTTGTAGAAAATAAGGTTATCCATTTTATTGGGGAAGGGGACTGGCCCCTGAAATCAGTGTTTGTGACCCCCGGGGTTGATCTTAGTATGAAATTTGCAGAAACATTAAATCAAACTTCAGAAAGTCAATCAGGTAACATCAGTCTGAAGGAATAGAATCATGGAACAATTATGGAGGAAGCAGAAATGAGAGAAGTTTAATAGGACCAAATGGTTGATTCATAGATTTATTGATAGCATTTATTAACTGTGGACTTCACAAGGACTCCCCCTTCATTATTATAAATACAAAAGTTGCAGATAATTTGCATGTTCATGCCTGCATTTTTTCTCTTTTCCATCCTTGCTGTTTTGAGGCTTGATGTCACTCATTACAAATCCCATTATTGCTTCATGGCAACCAGAGACAATTTATTCTGAAACATGACAAGCAAAATACCCCTTATTGTTCAGGGTTTCCTGCGGCCTGGGATTCTTAGTTGGTGATTATCTCAAATGTGATTATTAGTATAAACATGATTGTTCACCTCAAGTGGATGGAGAACCATTAATACACCCCAAACCATTCCCATCGACAATAAAATTAGTCAGAGCTTTCCATCCTCTACACACACATACACACATACACACACATACACACACAAGACACCCCAAGGAGTTCTTAAACTCAGAATCCATAAGGAAAGGTAAGGAGGAGAAAGATGATGTTTGTCCCAGAATGAATTGTTTCCTTCTGTGTGGTGTGTCCACAGCATTGCTGTCGTTGCTTTGGCCACAGGTAATATGTAACATTTCTCGTGGTGAATGCAGCACTGCTGATCCTCTTCCTGTTCTTCCCAAGCAATACCAGTCAGGGGACATCAACATTGCTGGCATCATTTCTCAGATCTACCTCTTTTATATGATGATGGACTTCAAGACACCTCCTTCTAGCGACCTCTTTGAGGATATTGTGTAAGTATTCAGTCATGCCTAGAGACATACATGTAAAATAGACCTGAAGGTGACTGAGAATATGAGCGTTGTTTGAGTTGTGTTACATATGTAGTATGCTCACATGTGAGTGGATGTCTAGCGTAGAGTGTGCCATTTGGTGTTGAGGCATCTGTAGAGATAAAATAATTGCTGGTTGTGTGTGTTATATATTCATACGTAGAATGGCTTTGCATATGCATATGCATAATGATTTTATGGCCTTTATACTTTCTACACATTTATTGATCTGGTGCCACCAAATGCCAAGCAAAGAATTTTTGAGAATGGCTGTTCCTTCTTCTCGGGGTAATTTTGAGTCACCCCCTCCCCCAAATGTCACCAGTGTTAGATTTGGCCTGTGGGAGCCAGTGTTATTTCATTGGAGATACTGTACTGTATACTTAATTCAATCCTATTTTTGTACAGCCACATTTAGGAAATGGTATTTTTGCTCTCATAACACAAAAACTGTATTAAGGGAGCTGGGAGCCAAATTTCCCTCCCAAATAACCTATTTTGATCAACATCCTTCCAAATCTAACATGGAACAGTGTCCTCTTCTTCCCTTGTAAATCTTTCCTGAGAAAACATAGAATTGAAGAAAAGCTGAAAGACACACAACTCCAGTATCTCATTAGCAACAACCATGAAAAATACGCCCCAGAGACTGATGCTCACTGTAGTCTCCCTAGTCAAAAGTGAAGGCATTACTGAGATATTAAACCAGTCATAGAAGAAAAATTATGGGATGCCAATAAAAGGAAGGGCAAAATAGGTATCATATGCTGAATTAAATGTATTACACCAGGTCATGTACCTCTCTCGTCAGGGTCGTAACTCAGATTTACCAACACATCCTGGCTTTAGTGTTTACTGTGAAGGAGATCAATACTAATCCACAGATTCTACCCAATGTAACACTGGGCTTCCAAATCTACAATAGTCATTTCACTTCAAAATGGATGTATCATGCCTCGATGGAACTCCTTTCCTCTAAAGGCAGATTAATTCCCAACTACAGCTGTGACATCCAGAAATATCCAGTAGCAGTAATTGGAGGACCTGATACTGATGTATGTCTTCACATGGCCATCATTCTTCACATCTACAAGTTTCCTCAGGTAACCATTTATGTGTAGTGAGGATACAATCTATATAAATATCTCACTCATTTCAGATAAGAGTTGCTTACTAGGAAAAAGTGAGCGCTGACCGAAATCAAGAGGCGTATTTTTCTTTCAACGTTATTGTGAAATATATGAAAGACATTTGTTAATTGCTGCCTCTTCTTCAATTCCATGGGTAATAATATGTGGAAGGGGAGCCTAATGCACATTAACTGGACCTAGAATACTCCTGGCATACCAAATGTTACTGTCTACATTCACAGAACAGTCTTAATAATAAAATTAGCCTCTTTTCTGACTTCTCACAATAGACTGGTTTGGTTTATACAGCATAGGAAGCCACAAAGAAACCTCAGCAGGATTAAGACAAGCAAAGATTACTATGTTGTGCAAAATAAACCTAAAATTTTATCCTTGATAGTGCTTGAGGAACACATCTGCCAAATGAAAAACTGGTTAAAGGAAAGGGATCAAAACTATTGCTTGTGCACTACAGTTAGAAAAAATACGTTGACAGACTTTTTAAAAAAATCAAAGCCTATTGTCCCTTTCCTAATTCCTCTGTGTTTTCTATAGGTAACATATGGCTCTGCTCCAACGACAAATAAGGACAAACAGGCTGGTTTCTACCACCAAATGTTTCCAAATATGGACCATCAGTATAAGGGAATTATTCAGCTACTGCAGCATTTTCAGTGGACATGGATTGGGGGCTTGTTTGTGAGCAATGACAATGGGGAGAAGTTTGTACAAGATGTGGTACCCATGTTTCTCCAGAGTGGGGTCTGCTTTGATTTCATTGAAAGATTCCCAACTGCTTCTTATTCCACTGACATTCTCAATATTGTGAAAGAAGGTATGAAAATGTACAGTGTTGTCATGAACAGCACTGTGAATTCAGTGGTAGTTCAAGGTGAAATTGATATAATGATAATTTTGAGAATGTTTCCCACTATGTCAAAATTTGAAGAGATACCATTACAAGGAAAGTGTAAAATCTGGATTATGACAGCCCAGATGGATTTCACATCTCTGCCCTTTCAGAGGTGGGAAGACCTAGATTTTCTCCATGGTGCTCTGTCCTTTGCAGTTCATTCAAGAGAGGTCCCAGGGTTTCGGGAATTTCTTCAGTCGAGAAAACCAGACTTCAGTCCAGAAGATGGCTTTATTAGGGTTTTCTGGAAGGAGGCATTTGGATGTGTGTTCTCAGGCTCCATGGTTGATGGGAAACTCAACCCAGTCATGGACAGTCAACCGAAATGCACTGGGGAGGAGAAGCTAGAGACCCTCCCTTCCTCCGTTTTTGAAATGGACATGACTGGCCACAGCTATAGCATCTACAATGCAGTCCATATTGTGGCACAGGCATTACATGTTGCTCATTCAATGACCTTCAAACATAGAGCAAGAACAGGCAAAGTGAGACTTACTGAACTTCTCAAACATCACCCATGGAAGGTAATGTCTCCGGGACATAAAGAAGTGTGAAGTGTATAGATGTTTCTCTACCTCATCTAATGGCCAAATTCAATGTTTAGTTCCATATCATTTTGCTTTTGGACATAGTGTATTTCTCCTCCAAGTAAATAAGATTTCTTAAAAGTGGAAAGTTCAAGGAAACAGCAGAATGCCTTTCCTGATGCTCCAGACACAAGGATTCACAATCTTTACTGAGTGCCTTTACTAATATGGTTTCCTTCTCTCCATTTATTTTAATATATCTGACACACAGGAAACACTATTCCAGCACTGTAATTCAGGAAACAGCCTTGTATTTTCTATTTCTCTTTTATTTTTTAGTTATTTATGTCATTTATTTATTATTACATTTATAAACACCCATCTCAGTATAAAAGTGTCTCTGGGTGGCTTACTCATTATTATTATTTTTTCCAGAATGTTTTCTTTTTTTTCCCTTCCGATGTTAATTATTCAATTGCATTTTTTCCTTTAAATTGAATTTTAGTGATGGCATCATTATCATCTTCATGATCATTATCACCATCAACTTAATCAAAAATATGCCTAGAAACATTGAAACAGATAGTTATTATTGGTTTTTTTCCCGTTTATGGAGGAGATGGATATTTTTGGAATTGATCAAATGACAGCGTGCAAGAACCATATAGTGAACCAGTTCAATTTATTTTCTCCCCTTTTATCTGTAACATTTAAAAGCTATAAAAGCACTGCTTTCTGCAAGACTTTGACCCTTTTAGCTAGTTAGTTCTGCATACTGCTGAAGAAGGTAAGTATTCCGTCTTCCTACTTCTAACTGCAGAAGAGACTGGAAATTAATATATGGCTTAAATTGCTTTATCAGATTGGGTTAACCATCTCCCTTCTGCAAGAGGAAGGGATGGTGCAAGGTGTGTCCATCACGGTGCATATAACTATTGTATAATTCCCAGATAAAGGGAATTAAGGGGTTTAACTTAAATTTATCTGGTAATCTCTCATGGCTAACAGACTTCTATTTTCAGATCCTCTTCTCTCTCTGGATATCTACCAGTTCTCCTTCTATCTGTCCATCTGTCTGTCTGTCTGTCTGTCTCTCAACCTTTGGAATTTATATTGGATAGACTTGAAAACTTTCCAGGCTGCCTTCCTCCCTGCCTTCTCCTCTTTGGTGAACCTCTATCATGGAGGAAGATCAACAGTCTGAAACTGCCTAGAGTGAACTTTCCTTGTTAGCCATCTTCTCTGTTTTAACCACTCTCTTCCTTTAAACTCTGTAGACCATGTAAACTTCCTTCCTCCCCCAACTCCAAATGGAATACTCTCACTCTCTGCAAAAAGGGGAAAAAAAAAAAAAAACATTTATTCTAATTCTTTCCCAGACTCGGATTATCGGATTCAAGTATTTTTCAATGCTTTGGGAACTTGATATAAGGTACATAAAACAATTCATTTCCAATATGCCTGAAGTGGAGATAGGTCTTCAGCATTTTATAGATCCTCATTATTATTATTTTTCTTTCTTCCCTTCATTCTTTAGGTTTGGTTTGTATCTGTGTATGCATTTTTTCTGTCTTTTGTTTTTATGTTTTTGTAGCTCAATGAAGTTATAAGAAGGATCTCATTCAATAATACTGCAGGAGAAATAATATATTTCAACCAAAATGGGGAACTAGATGCTGGATTTGATGTCATCAATTGGATCACATTCCCAAACAAGTCCTTTCTGAAAGTCAAAGTGGGTGGAATAGGGTCTGTGACTTCCCAAGAGGACATGCTGAGCATCTACGAGGAAGCCATCATCTGGCCAAGCAGGTTTAACCAGGTAGATGGAAACACATGTTTGGATAAGGCAGGGGTTATCTTGTCTTCTCATCTCTGAAGAATCAAGAGACGTGCCAATCCTTGTACTCATTAATGTTAAAGGATGGAGATTGAGTTGGCAATACTTCCTCCAACTTAAAGAAAAGTCAGAAGTGATGTAATAACACAACGATGTGAACAAAGATTTTCTGTAGTCACAGAGTGTTGAAAAAGGGAACTAATTCATTGTAACAAATGTGGATCAAAAATAGGATAAATACGTCTAACTCTTCCATGAATACAGCGTATGGTCAATGTCATTAAGGGGACACAAAGAGGACAGAGGGGGACTACAGTATCTCCATTCCATTGTGAATAAAACCACATGGACATATTCATGTTCTCAGAAAAAGAAGAGCTTGACTCAAGGGAGTTTTTATTTTAGCGTCATTTAAAATATTTGGCAATAGATATGAGGGTTAGCTCTGTACATCCCATAATATTTTCCTCCCCTTGCCTCTTCACTGACATCACTCACAAGACCTCTCACCAAACACGATACAGAGTGGGAGCCTAAACAGAGAATACCTACTACAACACAGTCTTGGGGGAACAAACAAACAAACAAAACCCAAAACATTCTTTCCTTTCCTTTATGAACAGGTCCGGCCACTTTCTCTGTGTAACAATTACTGCCTTTTGGGTTCCGCCAAGACCAGAATAGAAGGGAAGCCATTCTGCTGTTATGATTGTCTTCGCTGTCCAGAAGGGAAGATTTCCAATCTGATAGGTGAGTGGTGAAAGATGAGTATTGCAGAGTGTGCAGATATATTGATATCAGGTGGTGTAGATATTCATTTCTCTGCAGCCAAATTATGCTTCCCAGTTGATAGTTGCAATATAAGGCTAATGTCTGTCAAACTTAACACTACTCTCTCACATTGTGAAAAGAGGTCTAATTATTTTTATTTATTTGTTTATTATTTATTTATTTTCTCTGGATGGCTTACATAATGGCAATGGTGGGATGCTGAGTTATTCGAGATTCAGGCTGTGCAGAAACTGAATCTTTAATCACTGCTTCACAATGCAGTTGAGAACCAAACTAGCCCCCCCTGCTATGTTTTCAAGCTGTCACGTCATCCCTGGAAAAGACAGTCCTTTAAGGTGGTGCAGAGGGGAGATACTTTTGTGCTTCTGCACACCCAAAGCCACCTTTGGAGATCAAATCCTATGTTCTGCACTACCATATTTGATATTTCTAGGTTGAATTATGTAAAGTGATTGATGATAAAAATAATACATTTGAACGTCAATATTTCTCTGCTCTTATTGCATCTGCAGAATGCTTCCCGACAGCCCTGTTTAACATCACTCAAACCATTCTGGGGAAGGTGGGCCCAGTGACCCACCTACAAGTCCATGAAGTGGAGTTTTATGGGCATCTGGAGGATAAAATTGCTTGGATTCATTCCAACTTTGATGCCAAGTGTAAGGCATGACATCTGGAGATGCCTGGGGAACATCCATACCCAGTTATCTGGGAATGGCTAATCCCATTCCCAGAATAGGCCTGAGGAAGTGTACAGGGTTTTCTGGTCTTTAACTGCCACCACTTGTCACTGAGATCCCTCTCCCTCCTGGCTGGCAAAGGCAGCTCAGGAGGTGACATGTGGATGGGTCCAGGCGATGGTGAATTCATCCTTGGAGGAGGGAGTGGAATTCTCTTACAGACGGGGTCTGTAACATGACCTCTCTGCATGACTGGGTCAGGCGGGTCAATGTTAGGGGGGTGAGGCAGTCCCTCAGGTAACCTGGCCCCATGACCTGTAGGGCTTAAAGGTGGTAACTAACACCTTGAATTACACCTGGAAGCAGACTGCTATCCAATGCAGCTCACGATATAATGGTGTAACGTTCCAATCTAGGGCACCATGAATTGCCTGTGTTGCCGCATTTTGGACCAACTGTAGCTTCTGGATACTTTTCAGGGGTAGCCCCATGTAGAGCACACTGCAGTAGTCTATATGGGAGATGATCAGGGCACGAGTGATGATGTGAAGGGCCTCCCAATCCAGGAAAGGGCATAACTGGTGCACAACATGACATTGCAAAAAGCCACCCCTGGCTATTGCTGCCACCTGTTCTTCAAGCAGGAGTTGTGATTCCAGCAGGACCACCAGATTTTGCACTGGGTCTTCTGGGGCAGTGCAACCCCATCAAGAACCAAAGATGACAAAGTCCCAGATATGGAAGAGCCAATAACCCACAGCCACTCTGTCTTACCAGGGTTCAGCTGAAGCCTGTTGTTCCCTTCCAGACCCCCAAAGTCCCCAGGCTCCAGGAAAGGACAGTCAGAGCATCACTTATTTCACCAGGGATGAAGATGTACTGTATAATTGAATATCATCAGTATATTGATGATACCTCATCACGTGATCTCACCCAGTGGTTTCATATAAATGTTAAAAAGGACTGGAAAGAGTACCAAGCCCTGTGGCACCCCACAAAGGAGTAGGTGTAGGTCAGATCTCTCAATCCCTATCAATGCTAATTGGGACCAGTCCTGGATGAAGGAGGCAAACCAGCACAGAATTATGCCACCCACCCCCAAATCCCTGAGCCGCCCCGAAAGGATACCATGGTTGATGGTATTGAAAGTTGCTGAGAGGTGAAGAAGAGCCAGGATGGATGTGCTTCTTCCATCCCACTCCCACCAGAGGTCATCCATAAGTGGAACCAATGCTGTTTCCATTCCATATCCAGGCCTGAAACCTGACTGAAAGGGGTCTAGATAATGTGTTTCATCCAGGACCCTCTGGAGCTGCAATGCCACCACGTTCTTAACCACGTTCTCCAAAAAGGGGAGGTGGGAGACTGGATAAAAGGGTTCCAAAACAGTAGGGTCTAGCAATGCTTTCTTGAGCAGGAGATACACCAGCGCTTCCTTCAAGGCCATCGGAAACACCCCGTCTTAAGGATTCATTTATCATGGCATGGACCCAAATGCATGTCACCTCCCGGGCCGATTTGACTAGCCAGAAGGGACATGGAACCAATTGACAGGTGGTGGTATTTTCAGTCTGGAAGATCCTGTCCATTTCCTTGGGCCCAACAGGATCAAACTGCTCCCAGATAACAGTATGTACATACATACATGCAGACATGTGTTTGTGTGTGTGTGTGTGTTTGTGTGTGTAATGTCATGGAGAGATCAAGCATGAACATTAAATGTTTTTGTCATCCCCGCTCCATTGTATAAATGAGAAGAATATATTAGGAAATACTTCATTAATGTAGCTAATAACTGGGAACCATATTTCGCCGAATATCTCTTGAAAATCTCTCTTTGTTTTTTCCACAAATTATGGCATTGCTATGTTCCATTGTGATTTTGTTCAGTTTAAATTCAGTGCAACCATCTTCATAACCTGAATCTTTTCTCCTAGATATGGATGACTGCTTTTCATGTCCAGAAGGTCAATATGCAAACAAGGATCAGAATTCATGCCTTCCAAAAGTTGTAACATTCCTGACTTATGTGGAAACATTGGGGACTCTCTTGGCCATTTCTTCTCTCTTCTCCACTTTTATCCTTTTGTTGGTTCTGGGCATCTTCATTAAGTACCAGGACACTCCCATTGTCAAGGCCAACAACCGAAACCTCACCTACATCCTACTCATTTCGCTCCTGCTTTCATTCCTTTGTGCTTTACTATTTATTGGCAAACCCAATAAAAAAACTTGTCTCCTCCGACAAAGTGCTTTTGCCATAATATTTACTGTAGCTGTATCATGTGTGTTAGCAAAAACCATCACTGTGATTTTAGCTTTCATGGCCACCAAACTAAAGTCTGCAATGAGGAAATGGATGGGGAAGAGATTGGCTATTTCCATCGTCCTTTTCTGCTCCTTCATTCAAGTCATTCTTTGTACCGTCTGGCTGTTGACCTTTCCTCCGTTCCCTGAATTCAACATGCACCTAATGGCAGAAGAAATTGTTCTGGAATGTAATGAAGGCTCCTTTGTCATGTTCTACTGTGTCCTGGGCTTTATGGGCCTCCTAGCCCTTGTCAGCTTCACTGTAGCATTCTTTGCCCGGAAACTACCGGACACTTTTAATGAAGCCAAATTTATCACCTTCAGCATGTTGATCTTTTGCAGTGTTTGGCTCTCCTTTGTTCCAAGCTATCTGACCACAGGGGGCAAACATATGGTGGCTGTGGAGATCTTCTCGATCATAACGTCCAGTGGCGGGCTCCTTGTATGCATCTTTTTCCCTAAATGCTATATCATTATACTGAGGCCTGAACTGAATAGCAAGCAGCAGCTAAGACAAAGGAGAAGCTAAAAGATCTAGAATTGTATTGCCCTCTTTTAAGTTATCCATGCAAAAGCAATAGGACCCCAAATATAAGACATAAAACACTTTTCCATCTATCAGTTGAAACTGCTGCCACTGCAACTGCAATTTTAGGAACTTGAATGCTTGTTCTGTTGTTACTGTTTTATGACATCCTCCACCTAGTGTTTTATAGATCGTTGCTATAAAGTATGTTTAATAATAAAAAAAATAAATATTGAGAATCTGAGGCTCAAAACTGTGAATCAAATCTTCCGGGAGGGGGGGATTTTATCAGTCTATTCAAATTATTTTATAGAACAGGTCTCCAAAAAAATATCTATAGCATATAGTTCCTCCTTCTGGCCTGGTACTTCTCCAGCTTCTCATACTCCTTACTGAAGTTGCTGTCACTTGACACCACTACATCTATCACCACTTCTGTCTTCTGGTCCTTGTCTACTACCACAATGTCTGATTGATTGGCCAGGATCTGCCTGTCCATCTGGATCTGGAAGTCCCACAGGATCTTAGCCCTGTCATTCTCCACAAACATCTGTGGAATCTTCCATCTGGACTTGTGGAGGTCTAGCCCATACACTGTGCAGATGTTCCTGTACACAATGCCAGCTGCTTTGTTGTGCCATTCAGTGTATGCTGTACTTACCTTCATCTTACATCCTGCCACTCTGTGTTAGACTTTCTCTGAAGCCTCTCTGCACAGTCTGCACCTTGGGTCCTTTCTAGTGTGTTAGACCCTTGCTTCTATGGATCTGTTGCTGAATGCCTATTCTTGTACTTCTATGATCAGTGCTTCAGTGCTCCCTTTTCATCCAGCCATTTCCAGCCACTGGTAAGATTTCCCAAGGTCAGCCAACTCAGCTCTCTATCAATGGTACATCCCATAAAGGGTTTTGTCTTGCCATGGCATTTCCTCTGCTTGATCTTCCTTCTATGTCTACTGCTTCCTCAGGCATTCCCTCAGTAGCTCCTATGTTGGTTCCATCTTATTGATGTACTCCTGGATGCTCTAGGTTTTCTCTAGGACAGTGGCTTTGACTGACTTTTATCCAGGACAGCCGACCCTGACTGCCCTCTTTCTGGCTGGTGTACAGTCTTACAGTCTCTGGTGTCGGACTTGGGCTGGATACCTCCATACATTTTGAGGAGCTTCCGGGACTTCACATTGGCAGCCCCCATGTCCTTCTTTAGCAGCAGGGGATCTGATGACTGTCAGGGCATACATTTTATTGGCATGGATCTTGTTCTCCCACTTACCTGGCTCTTCAGGATCTGTCTTATCCTTTGGTGGTGATTGGATATTGCTGACTTCCATGCCTCCTCATTGTGGTTCCCATGTGACTGTGGGATACCAAGGAATGCACATGAAAAGGAATGCAAGGGCACTGGCAGACCATAGGTTGCTTGCAGCCAGGAGCCTCAAGTGCACTATGCAGACATCCAGTGTCTTCCCCATTGTATGCCTGCTAATCCTATTGTAATCCCTCTCTCCAATCTCTTCACACTGCGAGGGGGGAGGAAAAAGCTTGGTCGGACACAGGGAGATTACGTACAGAGACTGCTTGGCTTTCCTTCTTCCTTTGTTTTGTTTTGTTTTTCTTTTCACCCCTCTTGCAGAGTGGAGAGGTTGATTAAAGAAGTGGGGTGGGTGGGAATGTGTAACAAGCAGCATCTTATGACAAGGCAGCATTAAAACCCTAGTCTGTTTCTGTTCTCCATTTCTTCATGAAGACAAAAAGAGGAGGAAAAAGGAAATGGTAGGGAATAGAGGGTAGTAATAGAGTATAACATGGTAGGGGTAGGAATTACGTAGGAATTATATAGGTATAGAAAGGGGTGAGGCAGGCCCCTTCACTCCCGGCCTTCCAGAAGAAGTTGAAGACCTGGCTCTGCTGCCTCGCCTGGGATGGGAAGGGCAATAGTTCCTCCCCACTGAACCAGATGTCATTGCTACTCAGATTTTATACTTACATTATTTCTATTTCTATTTGGCTGATTCTACTGTATTTCATATGTATCAGGCTCTGCCTGCTACCCAGTAAAACCACAGACACTAGTGTAGGCTTAGGTTCTGGTTTTATTTGAGTATAGAATGCATGCCCTTAGAAAAGCTGAGAGTGAGTGGAGCACGCCGGAATGGGATTTAAATATCCCGCACCGGTCAGCGCTCCACCCCTTCTTACTCCGGGTGCGCCCTGAGCCCCGTTGATTCCGTTGCCGGTAGGTGAGGGGTCATGGAGCCCCTCATGTGCCTCGGGCATTTCCTTGACTGTTTTCCCGGCTGGTGATGGCTCATTGCCGGGCAATCAGGTTAGTGATCTTTTTGAGAGCTCGGGCGTGCCTCGTAGTCTGGTCAATTACCTTCTTTGCAACATTGTATCTCTCTCTTCTGCACCTCTGGCTAGAGTTGATACTTTGTTGCCAACACCTGTTGCTCTCTTTTGTTAGCTAGTTGCCTTTTCCCTTAATCCGCCCGGTACCCATTTCTCTGTATTGTTATGTGAGCCGTTGCGATGTCACAAGCATCGCAACAGTGATCATGACATACTGCCCCCCTTCGGGAAGGTTAAGCCACAGGTTTGGAGGGGTAGGTGGTGTGGAAGGTGTGGATCACGTCGGAAGCCTGGACATCACAGGCAGTGACCCACTCAGGGTGTGGAAAGTGTTTCCACTTTACAAGGTATTGGAGGGAGCCCCGCCGCTTGTGGGAGTCAAGCACCTCCTTTACTTCAAAGTGTTGCTGCCCATCTATCATCACTGGTGGGGGGGGGCGTGCGTGGGTGCCACCAGGAGGGATCACTTGCCGGCTTGAGTAAGCTGCAGTGAAATACTGGGTGCAGTCTCTTTAGATTATGGGGCAGGTCCAAGCGCACCATGACTGGGTTCACGATTTGTGTCACCTGGAATGGTCCAATAAACTTGGGGGCCAGCTTCTTTGACAATTGCAGCGATTTTATGAATCTGGTGGATAGATAGACCATGTCCCCCACCTGAAATGTTGGTTGCTGGCGCCGGTGTTTGTCTGCTTGTGATTTGTATGCTGTTTGTGCCTCTTTAAGTGCGTCCTTGATGACCGGCCAGGAATCTGCGATTTTCTCACCCCAATCACAGGCGGCCACTGTTGGGGACCGAGGCTGAAGTAGTTCAGGAATGGGGACAAACTCCTGACCCGACACCACCCCAAAGGGTTTTTTTTCCAGTGCTTTGGTGTATCGTGTTGTTGTATGTGACCTCTGCAAATGGGAGGAGGTCTACCCAGTCGTCTTGGTGATAGTTTATGTAGGAGCGGAGGAATTGCTCCAGTGTGGCATTAAGGATCTCTGTGGATCCGTCCGTCTGGGGATGTCAGGAGGTTGACAGGGCTTGCTGGGTACCTATCAGTTTGAAAAAAGCCCGCCAAAACCTCAAGGTAAATTGTGTGCCCCTATCAGTCACCAAGTGGAAGGGGCATCCGTATAGGCAGTACACGTGGACTAGGAACAGTTTCACCAGCTGTTGGGCTGACGGGATCGAGGCGCAGAGGATGAAATGCGCTTGTTTTGAAAAGTAGTCTCTTACCACCCAAATGACTGTTTTCTTTTGGCTGGGCTGGGTCGACTATGAAGTCCATTGAGATTTCATCCCAAGGGTGGGAGGGTTCAGCTACGGGTTGCAGCAGCCCCTGGGGTTTGCCAGCTGGCCGCTTGGCCATAGTGCACCCTGGGCAGGATGCCACATACATCTTGACGTCCTTCCTCAGCGAGGGCCACCAAAACTGTCTCTGAGTCAGGTGAAGGGTTTTCAGGAACCCGAAGTGACCAGCCTGTTTGCTGTCATGCAATCTGTTGAGGATCACCTGCCATTGTGATTTGGGTACATATAGCCTTCCCTCCGGCCATGCGAGGTCCTGGTCCATGGTGACCTTGTTGGGGTTGGCGAGGAGCCAGGGGTCAGATTTAAATGCCGTTATGAAATCTGCCCATAGCCCCCCTGGTAGTAGAGGTTGCCTGCATCTAGGGAAGGGTTGCGTCGTAGCTGTTTGTGGGGGGGGGCAGACTGTCCCCGAGCGCGACCCCAGGTGACCGCTGCCATACCCAGCTGGGAATCGGAAAGCAGTGTCCCTACAATGTCGGAGATAGGCTCCGCATCCTGGGGCAGTCGGGAGAGTGCGTCTGCCAGGAAGTTATTTTTGCCTGGTATGAACTTCAGCTGGAAGTTGAACCGGCTGAAGAACTGAGCCCATCATATTTGCTTGGGACTGAGGCGCCGGGGTGTACGGAGTGCCTCGAGGTTGTGGTGGTCTGTCCAGACCTCAAACGGGCAAGTCGTCCCTTCCAAAAGTTGATGCCAAGCCTCCAGCGCTGCTTTAACTGCAAATGCTTCCTTTTCCCATACATGCCAGCACCTCTCTGTCTCCGAGAAATTCCTCGAGAGGTAGGCGCATGGCTTCAGGATTCCCGCGGAATCCTTTTGCAGCAGGATGGCACCTACAGAGAAGTCAGAGGCATTCACCTGCACCACAAAAGGTCATTCGGGGTCCGGGTGAGCTAGGATTGGCTCCGCTGTGAACAGCGCTTTTAGCCTGTCAAATGCGGTTTGACAGGCAGGAGTCCAATTAAGTACGGCCCCCGGGTTTTTTACCTTGCGCGTCTCCCTGACGCCCTTGGTCTTGAGCAAATCAGTTAAGGGTAGGGCGATTTCCACGATCCCCCTTGTGAAGGACCTATAGAAATTCGCGGACCCGAGGAAGCTTTGAAGCTGGTGCCTGGTGCGTGGGCGTTCCCAGCTCAAAACTGCCTGGACCTTCGTGAGGTCTATTTCTACGCCTTTGTCAGAGATTCTGTACCCTAGGTAGTCCAAGCACAATTTGTGGAATTCACACTTGGACATCTTAGTGTAGAGTTTGGCTTTCCGTAGCTTAGTGAGGACTTGCCTCACCAACCTCTCGTGTTCCCTCTTCATACTTGTGTAGATGAGGACATCATCCAGGTAAACCAGTACGCCCTAGAATAGGTGTCCATGCAGTACCTCGTTGATGAGTTGCATGAAGACCCCCGGGGCCCCCGCAAGACTGAATGGCAGTACCTTGTATTGGAAGGAGCCCAAGGGGCAGTTGAATGCTGTTTTCCACTCGTCCCCCTCCCTGATGCGGATTCTGTAATACGCCTTGCGGAAGTTAAGTTTGGAAAACTCCCTTCCCTTTGAGAGGTGTGCTAGCATGTCCTTTACGAGGGGCAGGGGGTATTTGTTGGATAGGGAAGCGGAATTTAATCCATGGTAATTGGTGCATAGTCTCAGGGTGCCATCCTTCTTTTCCCGAAATAGGACGGGTGCTCCAATTGGCGAGTTTGCTGGTTCTATGAAGCCCCTGGAGAGGTTTTTATCCAAGAATTCCTGCAGCGCCGCTAATTCTCTCTGGGTCATGGGGTAGATCTTGGGCTTGGGTAATGGGACATCTGGCAGCAGTTCAATTGTGCAGTCCGTCTTGCGGTGGGGGGGTAATTGGTCTGCCTCCTCTTCTCCAAAGACATCTGCAAAGTCTGCATATTCCTCCGGCAGTCCTTCGGGGGGGGAGGGTTCGTGGGTGTAGTCGACGACTTCTGCCCTCCCCACCATCGAAGCAGATGGTTTGTATGGTGTCGGTGCCTGGTAGACCCCGTCTTTGAACTCGATGGAGCGTGTCCTCCAGTCTATGTGTGGGTTGTTGCGTGCTAGCCAGGGGATCCCCAGCACTATTATGGGTTTCCCTATCTGGGTCACCACAAAGTTTATTGATTCCTTGTGGGTGCCCATTGTCAGGGTGACCATTCCAGTCCTCTGGGTGGCCGGTCTCCCCCCCGCTGTAGAACCGTCTTGTTGATGGAACGCCAGCAGTTTAGGGAGGGGGAAGCAAGGCAGTTTTAGTGCAGTGACAATGTCCGGGTGGATCAGATTTCTGGAGCACCCAGAATCCACCATAGCTTCGGCTGCAATGGGTCTAGGGCCGTAAGAGTGCTCAATTGTCCCTGCCAGGATGGAGCAATCGTCACTCACCCTGGGGTTGTTGCACCCCTTCTTCACCACCTGCCCAGTGGCACTGCTTAGAGCAGGTGGGGAGCATTTTCCACCGGCTGTTCTTGGGCATCAATCACGTCCCCTGAGAGGGAGGTGTCCGTGTCCTTGTCCAGGGTTGCTAATGCTCCTGTCAGCCATCTGGGGGGGGTTGGATGGCTTGTGCATTGTCTTCAGTGTGGGTCTGGGCAGGCGATCCATTGTTCTGTTTGTGAAACAGTCCGCCGCTCGGTGGCCCGTTTTCCCGCACCTGGTACACTGCCCGCAGGCAAGCCTCCGTTGTTGGTCTGAGTGCCAGATTGGGCCTGACTGTGGGACTGGTCCTCTTGTGCTGGGCGGGATTTTGTCATCTGCGGTTGCGAGCAGGAACGTGCACTGAGCATGCTCCGCTTTTCCAGCTAGTTAAATCCACCCGTGAAGGGAGGCTGGGTCATCCCTGTAGAGTGCCTATTGAAGCACCTTCCGGTTGAGGCCACACTTGAACATGTCGATCAGGGTGGCCTCAGACCATTCCGTGATTTTGCCTGCGAGGACCTTGAATTTGAGGGTGTAGTCGGCCACTGGTTTTCTTCCCTGGCGTAGCGCTTGAAGTGTGCACTTGGCCCTTTCCTTCACCAGGGGTTCCTCAAAGTAATGCTTCAACTCGGCGAAGAAGTCATGGAAATTGGCCAAGGCTGGGGCTCCAGACTCGGACATCTGCACGTACTGGTCCGCGGCCCTGTCTTGGAGCTCGGTGGCCCCCGTCGAGATTTTAGCAGCTTCTGTGTTGACGCAATGGCCGTATTGGGCCATGTAGTCCCTCGCATTTGTTAGAAAGAAGGACAGTTTTGTAGGGTTCCCGTCAAATTGTACGGGGAAGTCTTTGGCGAACCTCCCAATTTGCAGGTCCCCTACCTGTGGGTGGTAAGGGATGGCTCCCACTTGCCTGGGGCCGCAAATCCCTGTGACAGAGTCTCATGCTTGGCCCCTTCCGCTCGGGGTTGTTGGTGGTGTGGGTATGCTGCCCCGATCCCCTCTTACCCCCTGTGCCACCTCAGTCTTGCAGCGCTCGCTGACGATTGTTGCTAGAGACTGGAGCATATGTTCCAGGTCTCGTACCTTGGCTTTCAGGGTCATGTCCTCATCTGTCGATGTGGGGGACAGGAGCAGGTGCTCAAGCTATCGTACCCTTGCTTCCAGGGCCGTGACCCTGTCTGGCGTACCCTGGTCGTCTGACGTCGGTGCTGCCAGATGCTTTCCACTACATAGTCTTGCGCCTTCCTGCTCGGGCATTTGGGGGTAGCGGAGCCTCCAGGTGGAGTAGGGTGTTCCCGTCCAGGGTCCTGCTCTGCCGGCCCAAGTGAGGAGTTGCTGGTCCCCAACTTCGTCTTCCGCCGGGGATCTCCCATCTGGGTTGGAGCTCCAGGTCTGGAACTGGGGTGCGGTGTGGACAGGGAGGGTGTCTGTGTCCCCTTTCAGGTACGCTGTCTCCAGCCGCTGTCGGGTCGCCTCTGCATCTTGCGGGCCATCCTTCACGCCTCTGGTGCGAAGTGCTGGCTCCATCACTGTCCCCGTTTCCGGTTTTCACCAGATGGTCTCTCCTGCAGAAAAAAATTCGTCCAGTGGAGCTTGGCGATTTTGGTTTGGTGACTCTCAGCTTTATGTCAGGCTCTGCCTGCTACCCAGTAAAACCACCGACACTTGTATGGGCTTAGGTTCTGGTTTTATTTGAGTATAGAATGCATGCCCTTAGAAAAGCTGATAATGAGTGGAGCGCGCCGGAATGGGATTTAAATAGCCCGCACCGGTCAGCGCTCCACCCCTTCTTACTCCAGGTGTGCCCCGAGCCCCGCTGGTTCCGTTGCCGGTAGGTGAGGGGTCGTGGAGCCCCTCCGGTGCTTCGGGCATTTCCTTGACTGTTTTCCCGGCCGGTGATGGTTCATTGCCGGGCGATCAGGTCCGTAATCTTTTTGACAGCTCGGGCGCGCCTCGTGGTCTGGTCTTGTCAATTACCTTCTTTGCAACATTGTATCTCTCTCTTCCGTGCCTCTGGCTAGAGTTGATACTTTGTTGCCAGCACCTGTTGCTCTCTTTTGTTAGCTAGTTGCCTTTTCCCTTAATCTGACAATTCCCTGTATTGTCATGCGAACCGTTGTGATGTCACAAGCATCGCAACGGTGATCATGACATATGCTTTATGTTTTAATTGTAAATTTTACTGTAAACCACCCAGAGTCCCCCTTTTGGTGGAGATGGGTGGTGATAAAAACATTGAAAAATGGATAAGTAAAAAAATGAAAATGAAATCAGGTTGCAGATTTCTGGGACTGGAATGTGCTGTGCCTTCCAGTTGTGATATCCTCTCCTACTTGTATGTTATTGCATTCGATTTATGCTTCAGAGATACCTGCTTTTATGATCTACATCTACTGTAGAGAGTCATTAGAAAAAGAAACCAAAGAATTTATTTTTTTATGATCCTCATTAAATTTGTATAAGTGAAATGTTTACAATGACACTGAACTAATATAACATTGACAATAATTAGGTAGTGTTTTAATTGGACTGTTATCCTAAGTACTTTTTTTTATCATTGAATATAAATATTAAAAAAAGAAGAAACTGGATTTCATTAATAAAATTATTTCCTTTCCTATTCCTTTAATATCTCTTCATCTAAGCTCCATTTATATTCCAAGATGATATAAGATCATACCAATTTAAACAGACATGTCTCAATATATATCTGACACCACGGGAAAAAAATATTTCCATATTGGTTGTGAAGACAATGTGATTTTTGTAATTCATAATGACATACAGTACTTATAGCTGAATTTCCAACACTTCTCTGAACTGCAATGTCAATATAATTTCTAATATATCAGGTAATTTTATGTTTTTGATCTCCATGCTATCAAGGGGAAATACTGGAGATATCAAGCACCATACATGATTACCCTTTCATCTACTGTTACATGCTAAATCACAGATTAATGGCTGGATTCATTTTGAAAAACTGATCTTTAAAGGGCTATAGATGATTCACAAACCTAGCCTATCTCTCAAAATAAGGCTAGACTGATGACTGATTGGCATAAGGCTATGCAACACTTCAAAATTAAAGATAGTTCAAAGAGTGCGAGGAGATTCATATATCACCTCTCTGCAATTATTTATTTTATTTATTTATTTTCTATTCCGCCTTTATTATTTTTATAAATAACTCAAGGTGGTGGACATAACTAATACTTCTTCCTCCTCCTCTTTTCCCCACAACAACACTTTGAGGTGAGGTGGGCTGAGAGAGAGTGACTGGCCCAAGGTCACCCAGCTGGCTTTCATGCCTAATATTGGACTAGAACTCCCAGGCTCCTGGTTTCTAGCCTGTTGCCCTAACCACTAGGCCAAACTGGCTTTATGATTCTTTTCCCAGGATTGTGCTTCTGTGAAGATCAACACCAGAATGGGAAGGTTTGCATTGTCTTTCATTAGCTGTTACACGTAAAGTTCATATTCAATAATGGCTAATGTTTCTAAGGACTGGCTTGACGCTCAGTCCAGACTACATGCACCAAAGGACACAAATGCTTGTTCCTCAATTTCTTGCCCTTCTAATCCATGCTGCCAAGGGTTGCTATTTCCTTGCAAGGATCATTTCTTCCTTGCTAGTCCCCTTCCGTTCCTTTTTCTCTGCTTTCATATCTACTTCTCACATTCTATTCCTTGACACTAACATAGAACCTGCCTTCCCCCCTCACCCCCCCCTTTATTGTATGATCATTACTTTGACCCTACAATAATAAAAAGAAGGGGAACTTCCATGTGCTCTTTTGTTTCTCCCCTGCACTGTTGCACAGAAATTTTGGAAGGAGCAAGGAAGAACTGATAGTTCAGCTTCACAGAAACAAAATATTATTCATTTCAATTTTGTAGCTTTCTTGCAGCAGGCCTATTTTGCAGTAACATGGGAAGGAGGTGAGAAAGCATGGGGAGCATATTTCACCCAGCCTGGGCAGAAACTATTCAGGATCAACCCTGAATGCCTACAGGGTCCTCTGTGTGAGATTAAGGATTGAATGGAGTTACAATCAGTAGTAGGAGTGGAAAACATAGGGTGAGGGTCATTAACACCATTGTTGGATCAACTGGAAGAGAATAACAAATGGCAGGTCTGACCAGTAGAGAAAATGGCAGCCATGGTGTTAACCAGCTGTTTGTGTGAAGGGGACATGTCAGGCTGTCACTACTTGGGAAAGACGTACTGGAGAGCATCCACTTGGAAAGGTTTAAATTTGCTTTCAAGGGAAGACAACATTTTTGAAGATGGGTGGGGTGTGTATTTGCAGTGGGCTGGAAGCAGGCAGAGAACCACATTTTCTGTTCCTGGAACTGAAGCAGTGGGTGGCCTGTACTGATAACAAGTGAAGTAGAAAGTGCTGATCTGCCCTCAGACCAGTCAGGGAGTAGATGTTGGTCTGCTGCTTCATTATGGATCAGCTAACTGGGAGAAGTCAGCTGGCTCTTCCAGGCTATAAAAGCCAGGTTGCTTCAGGGTCACAAAGAGGCCTAAAATGTAAAAACAGCAACATACTGAAGGGGTTTAGCTCAGCTTCTGTA
Source organism: Candoia aspera (assembly GCF_035149785.1). NCBI lineage: Eukaryota > Metazoa > Chordata > Lepidosauria > Squamata > Candoiidae > Candoia > Candoia aspera. The sequence goes on along the minus strand of NC_086156.1, from coordinate 108,474,295 downwards.
AGGCCAGCAACATCCTTGGGTTTATACTGTAATTCCAACATGTTGGAGGCCCCTTCCAAGCCACTGCTGCAGGGCAATCACATTGGATAGGCTCCAGTCCTGGCAGTGGATGCAGAGCACATTTGTAAAAAGCCTGCCTTCAGAGTGCTCAAAGAGATCTGTCCCCAGGATGCACAAAACAGCTGAAAAGTTTTATCCCGAATGGGAACTGGCCCCTGAAATCAGTGTTTTTGACCTCTTTGGTTGATCATAGTATGAATGTTGGAGACTCATCAAGCCAAGCTACTTAAAAAAAAAATCAGGTTATATCAGTTTGAAGGAACTGCACCATTGGAGAAGTTATGTGGGAGGAAAAAATTCCCAGGATCAAACAAAATATTGACTGACTGACTGACTGACTGACTGTCTTACTGTGGACTTCAAAAGGACTACCCCTTCACTGTTATAAATACAAAAGTTGCAAATAACTTTGACTTTCATGCCTGCAGTTTTTCTCTTTTCCATCCTTCCTGCTTTGAGGGTTGCTGTCACACATTACAAATCCCTTTACTGTTGGTGACAACCAGAGGCAATTTCAATTTCTTCTGAGTCATGACAAAAAAATTACTCCCTCTTGTTCAAAGTGTCCACGGCCTCGGATTCTAAGTTGGTGATTATCTCAAATGTAATAATTAGTATAACTTTGATTGTCTGGAGATATGGAGATGCCTCAAGGGGATCAAAAAATGTTAATACCCCCTGCAACATTTCCATCTGCAATTAAAGTTAGCCAGTGCTTGATCATACATGATTTTTATCTTAAACTATGAGGTTCCCATCCTCTTCACAAGCACACATAGAGAAACAAACCAACACACTCACAGCATGTTAAACTCAGAAACTGTAAGGAAAGGTAATGTGGAGAAAGGGGATGTGAGTCCCAGATTGAATTGTTTCCTTCTGAGTGGTGTGTGTACAGCATTCCTGCCAATGCTTTGGCCACAGGTAATGTGTCACATTTCTCAAAGTAAATGCAGCACTGCTGACCCTCTGCCTATTCTTCACAAGCAATATCAGTCAGGGGACATCAGTATTGCTGGCATCATTTCTCACATCTTCCTGTTTTATACAATGATGGACTTCAAGACACCTCCTACGAGTGATCTCTTTGAGGATATTATGTAAGTATTTAGTCATTCCAAGAGACATACATGTAAAATAGATCTGAAGATGAATGACAGTAAAAGCTGTGTGTCGATGTCTACCATAGACTGTTCAATTGGGTCTTCAGGCATCTGTAGAGCATGAAATAATTGCTGGCTGTGTGTGTTATATATGTATCTGTACCCTGGCTTTGCATCTGCATAATAATTTTTTGGCCTTTATAATTTCTACATATTTCTATGATCCGGTGCCACCAAATCCCTAGCAATGAATGGTCAAGAAGGGAAGTTTCTTTTTGTCCATCTGTAAGTTTCCCACTCCCCCAAATATCACCACTTTTAAATTTGGCCTGTAGAAGCCAAAGCTGTACTGTATGAAGGGAGCTGGGGGTGAAATTCCACTCCCTAGTAATTTGTTTTGAACAAATTACTTTTACTTGATTAAGAGTTAATTAATTAAGCTTATTGGATTAAATTAACCTTCATAGAACAGTGTCCTAGTCTTGCAATGTGAATCTTTCCAGATGGAATTAAAGAAAAGCTGAAAGACAAAGAACTCCATTATTAGTCTCCTTCACAACGATCACAAAAACTATGCCATTGATACTCATTGTAGCCTCCCCGGTCAATATTGCGGACACCACTGGCATACTAAACCCATCCTAATACTGTCGTATAAAAAAAATTATGGGAGGCCACCTACGAGTGGCAGAAACCTGGTTCCTCTGACTGCTGCCAGACCTTTCTGATAAAGTGCTTTGATTCGTTCAGTTCCTGACAAGTTTAAATAAGAGGCATGCATCAGACCTATATTGACCGGATGGAGTACCTCACATCGCATGTGAAAGGAAAGGCATAAAATATATCATGTCCCTAGTTAAATGTATTATAGCAGATGATGTACCTCTCTCGTCAGGGTCATAATTCAGATTTACCAACACATCCTGGCTTTAGTATTTGCTGTCAAGGAGATCAACACTAATCCCCAGATTCTACCCAATGTAACACTGGGCTTCCAAATCTATAACAGTCATTTCACTTCAAAATGGATGTATCATGCCTCAATGGAACTCCTTTCCTCTAAAGGCAGATTAATCCCAAACTACAACTGTGACACCCAGAAATATCCAGTAGCAATAATTGGAGGACCTGACACTGATGTATGTCTTCACACAGCCATCATTCTGCACATCTACAAGTTTCCTCAGGTAACCATTTATGTGTACTATGGATACAATTTGATTAAATAACTCAATCCTTTTAGATAAGACTTGGTCACTGGGAAAATGCAAAGACTGATTGAAAACAAGAGGCATCCTTTTCTTTCCACCTTCTTGTTAAAACTTTGAAACACATTTGTAACGGCTGCTCCATTTTCAATTTCATGGGTAATAATATGTGGATGGAGAAAGTGATGAACATTAACTGGACCTAGAAAGCTCCAGGTTTACCACATGTTATGGTCTGCATTCCAAGAACTTACTTAATAACTAAATTAGCCCCATTTCTGAGTTCCCACAGTAGACAGAACAAAACGTTGGAGTTTATACAGCATAGGAAGCCACAAAAAACTAAGCAAGATTTCGATTAGCAAAAATTGATACGTCATGCAAAACTAACTGTGAGCATTTATATTTACAAGTGCTGGAGGATCAAAATTGCAAAATGTAAAAGTGGTAATTAGAGATGGCTTTAAATCTTTGCTTGTGCACTAAAGTTAGAAACAATTATTGACACACTTTTTAAAAAATCAAAGCCTTCATTCCATTCCTAATTCTTCTGTATTTTCTATAGTTGATGTATGGCTCTGCTCCAATCACAGATCAGGACAGACAGGCTGGTTTCCATAGAACATACTTAATAACACATTAGCCCTTTTTCTCAGTTCCCACAATAGATTGAACGAAATGTCTGCTTAGGAAGCCACAAAGAAATGTAAAAGAGATTAAGACACACAAAGATTGCTATGTTGTGCAAAATAAACTTTTTTAAAAAATACCCTTAATATTGCTGGAGGAACTCAACTGCCAAATGTGAAACTGGTAATTTGAAATGGATCTAAATCCTTGCTTGTGCACTACAGTTAGAAAAAATATATTGACAGATTTTTTTAAAAAATAAAAGCCTATTGTCTTCTCTCCTAATTCTTCTGTATCTTCTTTAGTTGATGTACGGCTCTGCTCCAACCACAGATCAGGACAGACAGGCTGGTTTCTACCACCAAATATTTCCAAATATGGACCATCAGTATAAGGGAATTATTCAGCTACTGAAGCATTTTCAGTGGACATGGATCGGGGTCTTGTTTGTGAGCAATGACAATGGGGAGAAGTTTGTACAAAACGTGGTACCCATGTTTCTCCAGAGCGGGGTCTGCTTTGATTTCATTGAAAGATTCCCAACTGCTTCTTATTCCACTGACATTCTCAATATTGTGAAAGAAGGTATGAAAATGTATGGTGTTGTCATGAACAGCACTGTGAATTCAGTGGTAGTTCAAGGTGAAATTGATATAATGATAATTTTGAGAATGTTTCCAGCTGTGTCAAAATTTGATGAGATACCATTACAAGGAAACAGTAAAATCTGGATTATGACAGCCCAGATGGACTTCACATCTCTTCCCTTTCAGAGGTGGGAAGACCTAGATTTTCTCCATGGTGCTCTGTCCTTTGCAGTTCATTCAAGAGAGGTCCCAGGGTTTCGGGAATTTCTTCAGTCGAGAAAACCAGACTTCAGTCCAGAAGATGGCTTTATTAGGGTTTTCTGGAAGGAGGCATTTGGATGTGTGTTCTCAGGCTCCATGGTTGATGGGAAACCCAACCCAGTCATGGACAGTCAACCGACATGCACTGGGGAGGAGAAGCTAGAGACCCTCCCTTCCTCCGTTTTTGAAATGGACATGACTGGCCACAGCTATAGCATCTACAATGCAGTCTATATTGTGGCACAGGCATTGCACATTGCTCATTCAATGACCTTCAAACATAGAGCAAGAACAGGCAAAGTGAGACTTACTGAACTTCTCAGTCATCACCCATGGAAGGTAATGTCTCAGGGACATAAAGAAGTGTGAAGTGTATAGATGTGTCTCTACCTCATCTAAAGGCCAAATTCAATGTTTAGTTCCATATCATTTTGCTTTTGGACATAGTGCATTTCTCCTCCAATAAATAAGATTTTTTAAAAGTGATAAGTTCAAGGAAACAGCAGAATGCCTTTCCTGATGCTCCAGACACAAGGATTCACAATCTTTACTGAGTGCCTTTACTAATCTGGTTTCCTTCTCTCCATTTATGTTAATATATCTGATGCACAGGAAGCACTATTCCAGCACTGTAATTCAGGAAACAGCCTGATATTTTCTACTGCATCTATTTCTTTTTTTTCTTTTTTAGTTATTTATTTCATTTATTTATTATTAAATTTATAAAACACCCATCTCAGTATAAAAGTGACTCTTGGTGGCTTACAGATTTTTTTTTTCAGAATGCTTATCTTTTTTTTCCTTCTGATTTTAATTATTCAATTGCATTTTTCCTTTAAATTTAATTTTAGTGGTGACATCATTATTATCTTCACCATCAACATAATCAAAAATATGCCTAGAAACACTGAAAGAGATAGTTATTATTGTTTTTTTCCCCTTTTATGGAGGATGTGGAGATTTTCAGAATTGATCAAATGACAGCGTGCAAGAACCATATAGTGAACCAGTTCAATTTATTGTCTCCCCTTTTATCTGTAACATTTAAAAGCTATAAAAGCACTGCTTTCTGCAAGACTTTGACTCTTTTAGCTAATTAGTTCTGCATATTGCTAGAGAAGGTAAGTATTCCGTCTTCATACTTCTAACTGCAGAAGAGACTGGAAATTAATATATGGCTTAAACTGCTTTATCAGATTGGGTTAACCATCTCCCTTCTGCAAGAGGAAGGGATGGTGCAAGGTGTGTCCATCACGGTGCATATTACTATTGTATAATTCCCAGATAAAGGGAATTAAGGGGTTTAACTTAAATTTATCTGGTAATCTCTCATGGCTAACAGACTTCTATTTTCAGATCCTCTTCTCTCTCTGGATATCTACCAGTTCTCCTTCTATCTGTCCATCTGTCTGTCTGTCTCAATCTTTGGAATTTATATTGGATAGACTTGAAAACGTTCCAGGCTGTCTTCCTCCCTGCCTTCTCCTCTTTGGTGAACCTCTATCATGGAGGAACATCAACAGTCTGAAACCGCCTAGAGTGAACTTTCCTTCTTAGCCATCTTCTCTGTTTAAACCACTCTCTTCCTTTAAACTCTGTAGACCGTGTAAACTTCCTTCCTCCCCCAATTCCAAATGGAATACTCTCACTCTCTGAAAAAAGGGGAAAAAAAAAAAAAAACATTTATTCTAATTCTTTCCCAGACTCGGATTACCAGATTCAAGTATGTTTCTATGCTTTGGGAACTCGATATAAGCTACATAAAACAGTTTATTTCCAATATGCCTGGAGTGGAGATAGGTCTTCAGCATTTTATAGATCCTCATTATTTTTTTTCTTTCTTCCCTTCATTCTTTAGGCTTGGTTTATATCTGTGTATGTTTTTGTTGTGTGTTTTGTTTTGTTTTTTGTTTTTGTAGCTCAATGAAGTTTTAAGAAGGATCTCATTCAATAATACGGCAGGAGAAGCAATATCTTTCAACCAAAATGGAGAACTAGAGGGTGGATTTGATGTCATCAATTGGATCACATTCCCAAACAAGTCCTTTCTGAAAGTCAAAGTGGGTGGAATAGGGTCTGTGACTTCCCAAGAGGACATGCTGAGCATCTACGAGGAAGCCATCATCTGGCCAAGCAGGTTTAACCAGGTAGATGGAAACACATGTTTGGACAATCCAGAATCATGTTACCAGTTTTTACCTGAATAGATGTCAGTTCTGGAATAGTTTTAGTGATTTTTCTTCTTTTCTCATGTCTTCAGTACTAAAAGATGTGCCACAGAAACCTGTCATTGATTATAGCTTTTATATAATCATACCGTGTTGAAAAAGGGAACAAACACTTTGTAACCTATATGGATCCAAAACATAGGATAAATACTTCTTCCAATTGCATGAAGACCTTTACGTTATATAATCCATTACATTATACAATCATATATCATCTTAAATCACAGCAGAGGTCAGCATCTAAGTGACCTTGGTTGGTGGTAAAACAAGCCATGCCAAGTGGTGTTCAGACTCGTAGAAAATACCAAGGCTGTAGGAAGGTGAAAAAAGGTCCACAAAGAAGACAGAGGGAAACTACCTCCATTCCATTGTCAATAAAACTACATGGACATATTCATGTGCTCTCCAGCATATAAGCTTGACTCCAGAAGGTTTTTTCCCTAGCATCATTTAAAATACTTGTCAATAGATATGAGGGTTAGCTCTGTACATCTCAAAGTATTTTCCTCCCCTGGCCTCTTCACTGACATCACTCACAAGATCTCTCACCAAACACGATACCAAGTGGGAGCCTAAACAGAGAATACCTACTACAACACAGTCTTGGGGGGGGGGGGCAGGGGGGGAACCAAATAAACAACAACAACCAACCCCCCACACACACCAAGCATTCTTTCTTTTTTTTTTAATGAATAGGTCCGGCCACTTTCTCAGTGTAACAATTACTGCCATTTGGGTTCCACCAAGACAAAAATAGAAGGGAAGCCATTTTGCTGTTATGATTGTCTTCGCTGTCCAGAAGGGAAGATTTCCAATCTGATAGGTGAGTGGTGAAAGATGAGTATTGCAGAATCTGAAGATATAGTGATATCAGGTGGTGTAGATATTCATTTCTATGCGGCCAAATATGTTTCCCAGTTGATAGTTGCAATGTAAGGCTACTATCTGCAGAACATAACACTACTCTCTCACATTATGAAAAGAGGTCTGTCTGTCTGTCTATCTATCTATTTATTTTCTTTTGATAGCTCACATAATGGCAATGGTAGGATGCTGAGTTATTTGAGATTCAGGCTATGCAGAAACTAAATCTTTTACCACTGCTTCAGAATGCACTTGAGACCCAAGCTAGGCCCCCCTGCTATGTTTTCAAGCTGTCAGGTCATCCCTGGAAAAGACAGTGCTTTAAGATGATGCAGAGAGGGTATAATTTTGTGCTTCTGCATAACCAAAGCCACCTCTGTACATCAAACCTTATGCTCTGCACTGCCATATTTGATATTTCTAAATTGAATTATGTAAAGTGATTGATGATACAAATAATAAAAATAATACAGTTGAACATCAATATTTCTCTGCTCTTATTGCATCTGCAGAATGCTGCCCGACAGCCCTATTTAAGATCACTCAATCAATTCTGGGGAAGGTGGGTCCCTACGAGGCCATGAAGAGGAGATTTATGGGCATGTGGAGGATAAAATTGCTCGGATTCATTCTAATTTTGATGCCGAGCGTAAGGCATGACATCTGGAGATGCCTGGGGAACATAGTTACTTGTCCCATTCCCAGAATAGGCCTGAGGAAGTGTACAGGGTTTTCCAGTCTGTAAATGCCACCACTTGTCAATTACATCCCTGTCCCTCCTGGCTGGCAAAGGCAGCTCAGGAGGTGACATGTGGGTGGGTCCAGGCGATGGTGAATTCATCCTTGGAGGAGGGAGTGGAATTCTCTTACAGACGGGGTCTGTAACATGCCCTCTCTGCATGACTGGGTCAAGCGGGTCAATGTTAGGGAGGTGAGGCGGTCCCTCAGGTAACCTGGCCCCATGACCTGTAGGGCTTTAAAGGTGATAACTAACACCTTGAATTACACCTGGAAGCAGACTGCTATCCAATGCAGCTCACGATATAATGGTGTAACGTTCCAATCTAGGGCACCATGAATTGCCTGTGTTGCCGCATTTTGGACCAACTGTAGCTTCTGGATACTTTTCAGGGGTAGCCCCATGTAGAGCACACTGCAGTAGTCTATATGGGAGATGATCAGGGCACAAGTAACCATGCTAAGGGCCTCCCAATCCAGGAAAGGGCATAACTGGTGCACAACATGACATTGCAAAAAGCCCCCCATGGCTATTGCTGCCACGTGTTATTCAAGCAGGAGTTGTGAGTCCAGCAGGACCACCAGATTTTGCACTTGGTCTTTCTGGGGCAGTGCAACCTCATCCAGAACCAAAGATGACAAAGTCCAAGATATGGAAGAGCCATTAACCCACAGCCACTCTGTCTTACCAGGGTTCAGTTGAAGCCTGTTGTTCCCCATCCAGACCCCCAAAGTCCCCGGTCAATGGGAAGGGACAGTCACAGCATCACTTATTTTACCAGGGATGAAGATGTACTGTATAATTGAATATCATCAGTATATTGATGATACTTCATCACGTGATCTCACCCAGTGGTTTCATATAGATGTTAAAAAGGACAGGAAAGAGGACCAAGCCCTATGGTACCCCACAAAGGAGTTGCTGTAGGCCAGATCACTCACTCCCTATCAACATTAATTGGGACCAGTCCTGGACGAAGGAGGCGAACCAGCACAGAACTATGCCACCCACCCCCAAATCCCGGAGCTGCCCTGAAAGGATACCATGGTTGATGGTATTGGAAGTCGCTGAGAGGTCAAGAAGAGCCAGGATGGATGCACTGCCTCCATCCCACTCCCACCAGAGGCCATCCATAAGTGTGACCAATGCTGTTTCGCTTCCCTATCCAGGCCTGAAACCTGACTGAAAGGGCTCTAGATAATTCGTTTCATCCAGGACCCTCTGGAGCTGCAATGCCACCACTTTCTTAACCATGTTCCCCAAAACGGGGAGGTGGGAGATGGGATAAAAGTTGTCCGAAGAGTAGGGTCCAGCAATGGTTTCCTGAGGAGGGGGTGCACCAGCGCTTCCTTCAAGGTCATTGGAAACACCCGGTCTTAAGGATTTGTTTATCATAGCATGGACCCAAACACATGTCACCTCCGCGCTGCATTCACTAGCCAGAAGGGACATGGATCTAATTGAAAGGTGGTGGTGTTTACAGTCTGGAAGATCCTGTCCATTTCCTTGGGCCCAACAGGATCAAATGGCTCCCAGATAACGGTATGTATATACATACATGCACACAAGTCTATGTGTGTGTGTGTGTGTGTGTGTAATGTGATGGAGAGAACAAGCATGTACATTGAATATTTTTGTCATCCCCTCTCCATTGTAGAAATGAGAAGAATCTATTAGGAAATACTTCATTAATGTAGCTAATAACTGGGAACCATATTTGACTGATTATCTCTTGAAAATCTATCCTTTTTTCCACACCTTATGACATTGCTATGTTCCATTGTGATTTTGTTGAGTTCAAAATCAGTGCAACTATCTTCCTAACCTGAATCTTTTTCCTAGATATGGATTACTGCTTTTCATGTCCAGAAGATCAATATGCAAACAAGGATCAGAATTCATGCCTTCCAAAAGTTGTAACATTCCTGACTTATGTGGAAACGTTGGGGACTCTCTTGGCCATTTCTTCTCTCTTCTCCACTTTTATCCTTTTGTTGGTTCTGGGCATCTTCATTAAGTACCAGGACACTCCCATTGTCAAGGCCAACAACCGAAACCTCACCTACATCCTACTCATTTCGCTCCTGCTTTCATTCCTTTGTGCTTTACTATTTATTGGCAAACCCAATAAAAAAACTTGTCTCCTCCGACAAAGTGCTTTTGCCATAATATTTACTGTAGCTGTATCATGTGTGTTAGCAAAAACCATCACTGTGATTTTAGCTTTCATGGCCACCAAACCAAAGTCTGCAATGAGGAAATGGATGGGGAAGAGATTGGCCATTTCAATTGTCTTTTTCTGCTCCTTCATTCAAGTCATTCTTTGTACTGTCTGGCTGTTGACTTTTCCTCCGTTCCCCGACTTCAATATGCACTTAATGGCGGAAGAAATTGTTCTGGAATGTAATGAAGGCTCCTTTGTCATGTTCTACTGTGTCCTGGGCTTTATGGGCCTCCTAGCCCTTGTCAGCTTCACTGTAGCATTCTTTGCCCGGAAACTACCGGACACTTTCAATGAAGCCAAATTTATCACCTTCAGCATGTTGATCTTTTGCAGTGTTTGGCTCTCCTTTGTTCCTAGCTATCTGACCACAGGGGGCAAACATATGGTGGCTGTGGAGATCTTCTCGATCGTAACGTCCAGTGGGGGGCTCCTTGTATGCATCTTTTTCCCTAAATGCTATATCATTATACTGAGGCCTGAACTGAATAGCAAGCAGCAACTAAGACAAAGGAGAAGCTGAAAGATCTGGAATTGTATTGCCTTCTTTTAATTTAGCCATGCAAAAGCAATAAGACCTCAAACTGAAGATCTATAACCCACTGCAACTGCAATTTTAGTAGTTGGAAAGCTGTTTCTGTTTTTAATGTTTTAATGTTTTAATGTTATGTCCCACCATATAATCATATGTCCCACATATAGTTTTATAGATATTTGTAATAAAGTATGTTTAATAAATAAAAATAAATAAATATTGACTAGAAACAGTGAATCAAATCTAATATACTAGCTGCCAAGGTGGGGACTATTTTATCTCTCTCATCAAATTAATGTATAGAACAGGTTTCTAAAAAGTGTCTGTTCTAGTCGGTATGTTTGAATGGAATACCAAGATAGATACATAGGACTAGAATATTGATGGGAGAAGATTATGGTATACATTATGCTAAATATATAATAAATATTGAATTATAGTCAGGTTTATGGGTTACATGCTAAGGATAGACTGTTGAATGTTGAGAAATGCACTGTAACCTCCTCTCCTCTTATGTTTGCTTTCCTTTCCTCCCCTTTCAGATATCCCCTTTCAGACCATTCAGATCAATGTATAAACCAGACCAAAGTGACTTAGGCCCTTGACCTTACTGTGGAAGCTAAAACAAATTGGAGGCTTACTCCTATCTTGTACTTGTTGATAGATAGATAGATAGATAAATAGATATCAGTGATAAGTATTGCACAAGCTTATGGGGAAATAAATAAATATATCAATGACTACTGGAAGAAGTGGATTTGATGCATCTAGTTGTTGTGATTGGAGGTCTGGAGAGAAAAGGTCATTAACATAATACAAATGGTGAGCTAATGAGTATAGTTTTCTACAGTGTGCCAGTGTAATTTGAAGTGGAAGGGAAGGGAAGGGAAGGGAAGGGAAGGGAAGGGAAGGGTAGGGAAGGGAAGGGAAGGGAAGGGAAGGGAAATGAGGGAAAGGAAGGGAAGGGAAGGGAAGGGAAGGGAAGGGAATGGAAGGGAAGGGAAGGGAAGGGAAGGGAAGGGAAGGGAAGGGAAGGGAAGGGAAGGGAGGAGGAGCAAGGAGTATTAGGTATGTTCGCCGCCTTGAGGTATTTATAAATAAATAAAATAAAGTTGGAATAAAAATAAATAAAATAAAATAAATAAATCTCCTTTGCTTATATCTCACACCCTCTGAAGTTTAATAGATTTTTTTTGCAAATCCAAATCAAATGTCATTGTGGTCATTAACCAGCACATTCAGACTTTGCAAACTGTAGAAGCATGCTCTGATTAACTAAGAAGTCCTGCCAATTCAGAGCGCTCTTTAGAAATAGCAGCTATCTCTTCCCCATGTATTACAACATCCATCTGTTTAATTCCAGATATATCCTGTTCCAGGTTAGTTCCGTATCTAGCTAAAAAATCCTTAACTTTCAGAATCAAAGTTAATTTAAATCTTTGTTGCTGATAGGAGAAAGTTACCCCTTCTAATTTTTCCCAATGAAAGGGGAATTTATTATTTTTCAAAATGTCTGTCAAAAAAAAGCATATTCCTTTCTCTTTCTTAAAATCCTTACTGGTATTTCTTTAAGAACAGTTATGTCCACATTTCCAATATTAAGTTTAGAGTCAAAATGTCCTTGCAAAACCAAATCCGTTTTTCTCCTCGAAAACAGTACCAAGACATATCTCAGTTTACTATGTGTAGTTGCATATCTAGAATTAATACATTTTTTTCCTATTTCATCCTACATTTTATCTTGTTCCCAATCGATTAATATCACCAAAGCTTGTGTAATTGTGTCTTTTACATTTTCTTCTTTAACTTCAGGGATTCCCCTGAGCCTTAAACAAAATTCCTCTCTCTCAATTCCAATAATGCAAGTCTGTCAATCGCTTTCTCCCTTTCATTTTCCAACAAGTCAACTCTATCATTATTTTTTTAAATTCCTCCTTCCATTTTCTTTTCCATTTTCTCCAATATTTGATCAAGCCTTTCCTCAAAATCAGCAAATCTTGAATCAAGTGATTGGTTAACATTTCAAGTAATAGTTTGTGAAGTTTAAAAGTATTTTTTTTCAAGCATGCTTTTTATCCAATCAAATTCACCAGACCCATGCCTTGTTTGCTTTCTAGTAGTCATAATTTCTATTTATTCTCCCCCCCCCTTCCTTTTTAAAAAAAGAAAACAAAAACTATTTTTTTTTATTTCAATAATTCAAGTTTAATACTTTACCTCCCTCTAGTGGCCAAACATAATATCCTTCCCCCCCACACACATACAAAAAAGAACCAACTCTTCAACTTTAACAGCTAAAAAGGAAGGGGGGAGTAGAAGTCTCCAATTACACTGAAAGGACCAATTTGTATCTTTGTTTAAAAGCCGTAACCAATCACAGCTTAGAAATCACAGCTGTTAATCTGTTCAGACACTCTGTCCTTTCACAGGAGGGTAAGAGATGTTTTCCACCGTTTCTCTTAAAACAGACTGAATAAATCTAACAATGCAATTAAAACATTTTGAACCCATAGTAAAAGCCAACAACTAGAACCTCACTATAGTATCCTGGTTGCCCTCCAATTATCTTTTCTTTGTGTTTTGCTATTCCTTGGGCAACCTGATGATGTTCTCATTTAGAACAGTTCATATGTGAAATTTTCCCTGGATCCTTCAAAGGTTTTTCTGCCTGCCCAAAGTTATGTCTTTTGTCTCAGGTTGGGCTTTGGGTGTGTTTGAGGGATGCTTCAGTTCAACAAATAGCTGCTGCCTGAAGCTCTGATTTTATTTTATTTTATTTTATTTTTTTATTTTTTTATTTTGATCCTATGAATCAAGCACTGAAGCCAGCAAAGTAGGGATGTGATACAAAGCAGGTGACTTCAAAGAGTTTTCAGTCTGTTCAAAATTTGATGATTCCCCCCACCACTTCTGGAGTATTTCAACGTTCATACCAAATCTGGTTCTTGCTGGAAGAGTGTTGAATAATGTCATGAGTTATTCGATGTTGACATGAATAATGAGCCAATGAATTTGACCAACTCATTAAGTTTTCTACCTAGTATATAGATAATAATAATAATAATGTAGTTTTAGCACTTCTAGGTGAAATGTTACCTATTTAGGAGCATAGAAAAAAAGAAGGCAGATGAAGTGGCCACTTTGGAGTCCACCAAGAAAAGGGGTTGGAGATACTTTATTTTATTTTATTTTATTTTAATTATTCAGTTATTACATTTATTATCGCCACCCAACCCAACAGTATGACTCTGGGAAGTGTACAGATCACAGGAACACACACACACACCCCTCCCAAAGAAAATTGCACTTAGAATTAAAAGAAACCAAATAAATGAAAAGGCTATCACAAGTTAAAATCTGTTGAAAACTCTGCTCATCCTGACCAAGCTTCAGAGGAAAACGTTGGGCCTTAACTTAAGCTCACAAGATGACATTGTTTCAGGAAAAGAATTCAGAGTGAAAACTTCCTCTCATTACGTCACTGTTGGACAGGCAGATTCCCCTCCAAGTTGTAATTTGGCATCTTAAGAATAACACCAGGTCACCATTCAATGTAGTACAGGACTTCCTTACCTAAGCCTTGGTACTTTAGAAAGTTATTTCCCTTTTTCTTTTATTAGTTCATGATAATGCAAACTATAACTATACAACTATAACCAAAATATATAAATATAACAAAGAAATAGGTCAAAGACATCTTGGGATGGGTATCTACCTAAACTTAACTGCCATTATCTTACAGATTATATAGATAAACTACTACCCACTATGCCAATCTGTCAAGTACATGCAAATAAATAAAATGTGACACTGTCAGTTATACTGAGACTATACTCTAATTGAAGGTACAATGTTGATCTGACATGCAGGTATAACTTCTTCCATTATATGCCACCACAATGGCCAGCTTCATTTGAACAGGGGATACTTAGTTGACAGTTACTCCCTTAACACTTATTTATTTATTTATTTATTGAGTGATATAACATCCATACTCACGCAATCTCACAACCCTGCTTGGTGTACAAGGGTTTTAAGAACGGAATGTTACAATTGCCTATGCAAATTAAGAATAGTAAAATATCTATAATGCAAGGATATCATGCTCACCCCTACAATGGAAAGCCACAAAGGCATCAAAGGTCTTTCTCATAAAATATTATCCACTTCTTGTGCTAATACCACCCAGAACAGTACTTCTCTTATGGATCTAACTGGATGGGAGACTCCTTAGGGGTAAGGTACTTCCTAAGGTAATGTTTAATGTTATTTTCTCCTTAGGTGCTTCTTGCAGTTCAGCTCAGGCCTCAGTACAAAAATGTACATTTTGGGGGAAAGATGAGGACCAATAAGTCACTACTAGAGGCCAAGATGGAAAAGATCTCCATGGCCACCATGTAGTTGCCCTTGGCGCTTAAATAAGTTGGAACAAAGGACACCCAGACACTGCAGAAGACCAATATTCTGAAGGTGATAAACCTGGCTTCATTGAAACTGTCAGGCAAGTTTCTGGCCAGGAAGTCCACTGTGAAGCTGATGCTCAGAAAGCCCAGGGCACTGTAAAACAGGGTGACTGATCCTTCATTACACTCCAGGATAATTCCTTCCATCAGGGAGTGCATGTCAACATCTGGAAAGGGAGGCACAGTTACCAACCACACACTGTAAATCAAGCCTTGAGTAAAGGA
This sequence comes from Candoia aspera, assembly GCF_035149785.1. Taxonomy (NCBI): domain Eukaryota; kingdom Metazoa; phylum Chordata; class Lepidosauria; order Squamata; family Candoiidae; genus Candoia; species Candoia aspera. The sequence continues at coordinate 108,459,171 of NC_086156.1, read as the reverse complement.
GAAGGAAAGGATGATGGAGCTGGCCAGGTGCTTCCCAGACTATTTTCTCAAGCCATGTCCTGGTGTGGTAGCCTTGAAAGGGAGGACCACAATGATGGTCTTGGCCAAAACTGAGAAGATGATGCAAAAGTTGTTTGTCGAAGGAGACACATCAGCTTTGTGGGTTGTCTGATGAAGACCAAGGTGCTAAGGAATGAAAGCAAGAGGGAAGTGAAGAGAACATAACTCAGGATGTTGGCTTTGACAATGGGGGTCTCCCTATGCTTAATGAAGAGGTGAAGCACCAAAACTATAAGGAAAGAAAAGGGCAAAAGTAGCGAGCATGATTCCCAGAGGTTCTTCAAATGAGGGGAAGCTGAAATCTTTTGGAAGGCACAGATTCTGCTCCTTGTTGGGATTCTGATCTTCTGGACATTCATATCTGTGAAGGAAACATGCTTTATGAAACTGAATCGCTCTTTGAGTAATTATTTCTTTTAACTGAGTTGGAATTAGGAAATATGAGAGGAATTGTCAGAGTAGTACACATTACTCCATGGTTTGGATGGCAGCATTTAAGGGAAGCTGGCCTCTCTGAAGCAACCATGTGCTTTGCTCAGCATTCTTCCCTCCATAGAATGACAGCAAATAGTATATTTAATTCTAGTTGGATTTTTTTTGCTTTGTGGGGGGATATGGAAACTAGAATATATTTTATTGTCTTTCTTGTTTCCCCTAAATGGTTTCTTTTTATTCGGTTGTACTTTTACCTGTCAGCTGCCATTATTACGGATGGATATAATGGTGAGTGTAAGATCAATAAATGCATATACTAAATGCCATACACACAAAGCTGAATCTTTTATTCTGCTGTCTCCCCCAAACTGGGCAGGCCACACATTCTTAGCATAATTGGAAGCTGCAAGCCAAAATATTTCTATAAATTGTAGTGTTCATGATTTGTAAGGAAATCTATCTGCGGGAATTTCTATATCACATCTCTCTCTTTCTCTCTCTGTATCTTTGTTTCTCTCTCTCTGTCTCTCTCTGTCTCTTTCTCTCTTTCTCTCATCTAATAATTATTAGACTTTTGAAGGCAAGATCTGCATCTTATTTGCAATAAAATGTCGCCATGTGTTGTTTGACATTTGAATTAGGTTTCTTCCAGACAAGGAGCACGGAAGAAAAACTTCTACCAATACAATATAGATATTTGCAAGGAAATCTATAATGCTATATTATTACAACGAGGCCTGAACTGAATAACAGGGAACACCTCGGAAGAAGAAAGTAATAGCAAAAGCGCAGGTTATTTGATATAAGGATATTCTATTTAACATGTTGGTCTGCTGAGTATTGAAGTTGCTCAGCTATTAAAAAAATTCAGACAGTTATTAAAAGTTTTATTAACAATTCAAATATAAAAAAAAAACACATAGTATGTAAATGTCATACTTAACAATTAAATTAAGACTTAAAAGCCTGTCCAGAAATATTTGTTGGAAGAGTTTTTTTCAAGGCATTAATACATATATTGGGCCCCTCAAATCTCCAGGGAACTCCTTCAAAAGAAATTCAGTGACAACAGAGAAAAATCAACCCTGAATAACAGTCAGATGAGCTCATGACAGCTGTAGATATATTGTCAGATTATTTCAAGAAGGGTTGAAGTGCATATAAAATGAGACTTCCTACCATCTTCCCTTCACTACAATTGGGTGGGCTAAGAAGTTATGAGCCAGTCCTTTGAAGTTCATTTGGAATGAATTGTCAGCCATCACAATGCTTCATCTCAGATGCTATATGTCCTCTTTCCATTTATTTCCTTTAATACTGCTTGTAACCCTCTGAGTGGCTTACAAACGACAGATACAGTAATCAGACTAAAATACACATTATAGCTAAAAGACTAACCATGAACCATATTGTGATCCTAGCCTTCATAAAAATGAAGTTGGGGGAATCCGCAGTGGAGAAGTTAGAAACTCTTCTTAGGTATGCTTTTGAAATGCGTATGTCTGAAGTCTGAAGATTAGGGGGCAGTTGGATCGAGACCTGTCCATTTCATGTTGCACAGGGATCCTATCAAGCTCCTAGTAATCACGTTATCACCAAGAACACTGGATTCTCACAAGTTTATGAATCAGATATATTGAAAAGCCCCTCTGGAGAAGGCTCTGACACTGGGAAATGTGGAAGGACAGAGAAGAAGAGGACAACCAGCAGCACGGGGGATGGACTCTAGGACAGTGGTGATGAGTGCAGCATTGGGAGACCTGAAAGAACAAGTTGGGGACAGATTGTCATACAAAAAGTCTATCTATGTGATGGCTAGGAGTTGAGAATGACTTGATGACACATAATCAATCAATCAATCAATAATAAAGAGGGAAAAGGGGTTTGTTTATAAAATCTTTGCAATTAGGTATGTTTAATTTAGCTCCCCACTGATCTCCTTTTTAGGGTGGGAATTCCCTGATTTTCTTGCTAACTGACATTTTATGCAGTGGAGAAGTTAAATTACAGGGGCCAATAGATTTATTAGTTTGTTGCCAAACTTTGGCCCATGTTGAAAGCTGTGCAAACTTCACCTCTTACAACACCTTCTTTGATGTTAATGTTCATTTTTGAAAGTTTTATTTTCAGTTTCCCATGTCTTGTTAAAGGCAGTTATAAACCTGCTGGTGGAAGACTATGAGAGTCAACTGTAGAGACCTGATCAGTCTTCCTCCTTTCCCTGCCCTGCCCTGCCCTTAATTTCCTTCCTTCCTGCCTGCCTCTTTTCTCTTTTCTTTTTTCTTTTCTTTCTTGAGACTCATAGATCAACAACATTACACTGGAGTTTCTCTACTCTATAATTCTAAACTCAAGGACAATAACTTCTACAACTCCCTAGAGAATCCAAACACTTAAAGCAAAACATTGAACCAAGACTAATAACTGCTATTAATATCCATTCTGTCCTAAGACAGAGACAGACAATATTTTATCTTCTTGGTTAAATTTATTTTTACAGACAGACATCCAACTGTTTATTCAAGCCAGCATGTCCAACTCAACAGGATAGGTATATGTGACAGGAAACCTTGAAGAAAGGCATTTCTTCAAGATGGTGATGTTTGTGGCAACAATAGTAGTGATGCTGGTGTTTGAAGAAGTTCGTAGCAGTTCTCCTGTGAAATGCCCTACAAGTCTCCCTCTTTCTATTCTTCACAAGGATTATCAAACTGGTGACTTTATCATTGGAGCCATTCTCTCTCAGATCTACCTGTTCTCTACTCCAGCAACCTTTGAAAGAAATCCCGCTTTTGATGTGTTTGACAATATCATGTAAGCCCTTTCAGGATTTCCCTTGTTTTGTGACCACATTGCATCTCCTGGCAAGCCCCTGCCTAATGCTCAAGTGATGTTCTTCCCAATGAATTAATGGGGGGCCATCATTGCATCATTGTCTCTCATCGTATGCCTAGTGTAAAGATGAGAACACTTCTAACTAAACCATACTGAGACTTCAGAGACTCATTGAAACACAGAGTATGGGGAGCAATTATGTATCAAAATCCCGTTCTGATTTTTATGTCATGCAAGTCCTAGGAGAATTTAACAGGAACAATGGAGCAACTGCTCCCTTCTTGAAGAAAGTCCCATTGAATCCTGGTTTGAAAGTGATTGGAGTAAACAGCATTCATTCAGAACATTTTAAGAAGCTCAGAGTTAATCCCAAGAGCAGACGGATTCACTGAGATAGAGTTTTCCTGTTTTTTTTTAAATAATACTAATCCAGCATTAAATACTTATGTATCTATTCATTGAAACGTGCATATATCTGTTTTCCTTTGTTTTAGCTATTAACAAAGTTAAATCAAACTTGTAATCCTCATTCTACCATGTTATGATTTAGCAAAGATTTACACTGACTTTTAAGGTATTAATAACTGAGGGAGTATTTAGCAGTGGGGATTTACCTAATACTGGTAAAAGTTTCTTTTGCATCCAAGTATCCCTATTTCAACCAGCTTGCTATCCTTTGGCATTTTCAAATTTCTTGACTCTTTTGCACTCAGAGCTTTTTGCAAAGGGGTTCATGTATGAATCCTTTCTTAAAAGACTTGTAACAGAAGGGCACCTCCAGTCCTTTCATAGTCTTCTCTGTTCCAGCACCGGCAAAGTAAATATTAGTCACTTTAATATTCAAATATTCAGTCTCTTACAGAACACAGAAGCTTAATTCAAGTATTTACTAAGGAGGCCTGAACACTGAAAGAATCAGGAACAGATGGCCATGCTCAGAAGAGTTACCCAGAAGGAATGGCTGACCAAGGGAACAATTAGAAGTTAAGGCATCTTCTTATTAAGAACACCATAGCAGATTTAACTGGATGGAAAAAGGTGTCAGGCAGAATTGCCGACCTTGAGATGAATTTTCTTTTACCATTGACTCCAATACATTTAAATAACAGGAGATTAGGTGACTACCTCTTTACACCAATAAACTATCTGTGGTCTAAGAGCAGGATTAAATTCAAGGTTGTACAGGATTCAAAAGAGCAAGGTGGATTAACACTTCCAAACATTAAATTGTATTACGATGCTTGTTGCACATGGATCGCAGATTGGATGGTATTCCTTTATGGCTTGCTTGCATCTATGGAAGAGGTGAAGCATTTATTATTATTATTATTATTATTATTATTATTTTTGTTGTTTATTCATTTAGTATCTTCCGACTCTTCGTGACTTCATGGACCAGCCCACGCCAGAGCTTCCTGTCGGTCGTCAACACCCCCAGCTCCCTCAGGGACGAGTCTGTCACCTCTAGAATATCATCCATCCATCTTGCCCTTGGTTGGCCCCTCTTCCTTTACCCTCCACTCTCCCTAGCATCAGCATCTTCTCCAGGGTGTCCTGTCTTCTCATTATGTGGCCAAAGTATTTCAGTTTTGCCTTTAATATCATTCCCTCAAGTGAGCAGTCTGGCTTTATTTCCTGGAGGATGGACTGGTTGGATCTTCTGGCAGTCCAAGGCACTCTCAGAATTTTCCTCCAACACCACAGTTCAAAAGCATCGATCTTCCTTCGCTCAGCCTTCCTTATGGTCCAGCTCTTGCAGCCATATGTTACTACAGGGAACACCATTGCTTTAACTATGTGGACCTTTGTTGTCAGCGTGATATCTCTGCTCTTAACTATTTTACTGAGATTGGTCATTGCTCTTCTCCCAAGGATTAAGCGTCTTCTGATTTCCTGACTGCAGTCAGCATCTGCAGTAATCTTTGCACCTAGGAATACAAAGTCTTTCACTGCTTCTACATTTTCTCCCTCTATTTGCCAGTTATCGATCAAGCTGGTTGCCATAATCTTGGTTTTTTTGAGGTTTAGTTGCAAGCCAGCTTTTGCACTTTCTTCTTTCACCTTCATCATAAGGCTCCTCAGTTCCTCTTCACTTTCAGCCATCAAAGTGGTATCATCTGCATATCTGAGATTGTTAATGTATTATTATTATTATTATTATTATTATTATTACTATTTTATTATAAATATCTATTATTTTTTCTTAATATGGTACAGAATACAGACACAAAGACTGTATTTGTTTTTCCCAAACTCTTTTATGGTAGCAAATTTAACTCCTATCTTATTCTACTATCTATCTCTATCCTTATTTCTATCTCTAGTTCTTATTCCTGTGTTTGTAGCACTATGTTTTTCCTATCTTAACTGTTTCTGAGCTCTTTACATCTTTCCTTTCCCCCCAGATCTTCAGAGCCTGTAGACAGTCGGTCCATTTTGCCTGTGAAAAGACTTTTTCACTGGTTTATAGGCTTGTGAATGGGCTTTTCTCTCTCCCTGCCCAGCAATCACAGTCCTCTCTGTCTGGAGCTGGTTTTTAGAGGGCTGCACCTGGGCTGCTGTTCACAGTGAGCTTGACTTGGTTCACGGAGGTAAAGGTTTCCCTTGACATTCAGTCCAGTCGTGTCCGACTCTAGGGGGCGGTGCTCATCTCCGCTTCAAAGCCGAAGAGCCGGCGTTTGTCCGTAGACACTTCCATGGTCATGTGGCCGGCATGACTCAATGGAATGCCATTACCTGCCCGCCCAAGCGGTACCTATTAATCTACTCACATTTGCATGTTTTCGAACTGCTAGGTTGGCAGGAGCTGGGACTAGCAACGGGGAGCTCACCCCCTCACACAGATTCGACCCGCCGACCTTCTGATTGGCAAGCTCAGCAGCTCAGTGGTTTAACCTACTCTGCCACTGTGTCCCTACGCAGACTCTAGTTGGACTCTTTTCCTTCCCATCTCTCAGCTCTGCCCCTCAGCTGGCCTTGCAGCTCCAAGGACTGATGTTTTCTCTTGCTGCCTGAAGATAACAGCTGGGGTCCTTGCCTTTGGGTTGGAGGTCTTTTTCTTTCCATGTCTCTGCTGCCTTCCTAGCTTAACTCCTTTCTTGACACACCCACACCCATGCTTCCCAGTGTTGCCAGATGCCCAATTTTTTTTAGCCCAACAGGCCCTTAAAAGTAGCTCAAAAGTAACCCCCAAATCCACAAGCTGCAAATGCCCCAAACTTCCTGCAACTGATCTCCAAACTTCCTTACTGTCAGGCCCAGCCCAGCCAAAAGAAGAAGAGTCAGTCCATTCAAACTCCAGTTCTTTATTTGCTCACACCGTATAGACGGAATTTTGCCAGACTAAAGTGATTCTACCTAACCTAAGGGGAAATAACGAGGGAGACTCTAGGGAGGGGCTATCCTGAATCTCTTAATTTTCCCACCATTGCCTCCTATGCTGGGCCTCTGCTTACCTCCTTGGAATGTGCTCCCTCCTTCCTTAGAACCAGAAGCGCTGCTGAGACCCATCACACTAACCCGCCAACCTCCGAAATTGGGTTGGCCTGCCATAGCACACATGGACACTGGGCAGGGGTGGGGATTGTGTGTGCACCTGCAAGGAGGGAGGCTTGCAAAGTGCCAGCTGAGGAGGGCGGTTTGGAAATGCAGCAGTGGTGGGGAAGCAGGCAGTGCTGTGCTGCTCAGCCAGAGCCACGGCAGAAGAGGAGGAAAGAGAGGATGCCACGTGCTCCCTTTGTGTGTCAATAAAGGGTAAGAGAGGCAGATCCAAGAGGGGAGCTAGCTTGCGGGATGCCCCTCAGTGGCTGGCTGGGGTCCAATGCCCCCTAAATAGCCCCCTCCCCCAGCACAAAATTGCAGGAGAGGTAGAGAAAGGGAAGCAGCTCTCTGCATAGTTTGAAAGCCTTCCCAAGTTTCTGCGAGAGTAAAAAGAGGATTTCAAAGAGGCCCTGTAAACACAGCTGGCGCACCTACCCTGCCCCATCCTTGAGGCTATCACCCCAACAATTGCCCAAAAAACCTACAACCTTCAAAAGCCAAAAACTTCCTACAACTGATTTCTAAAACTAGCCCAATTGGGTGGGAAAACCACCAGGCTCACAACACTCAAAATCTACCATAAAGGAGAAGGTGGGGCTGTCTGAACCTTCCTTGCCAGGCAGCAACAAATTTCTTAATCCCAGGAAGGAAAAACAGCCTGCTCACTCCAGCTGGTGAGTTCACGCTTCCACAGCTTGGTTGCATCCGTGTAAGGGGCAAAGCTTACAGGTGGTTTGAATAAATATCTCTAGGTGAAGAAAACGAGAAACAAATAATATATGACATCAAGTAAGAATAATGAGCAATGTACTGAATATTTCGAATGAACACAGAAGTAATAATTTGTACAGATCTCTCCACTCTTGTATTATTAATATTAAATATTTATTCTTAGAAAGAAGAACGCTCCAAGGCATTGAAAAAAAAATCCAAGAAAAGTGCCAGTTTGCTCTAGTGGATAGAAACCAGGAGACTGAGAAGTCCAGTCCCATCTTAGGCAGGAAAGGCAGCTGGGTGACCTTAGGACAGTCACTCTCTCTCAGCACAAATCAACTCACAGGGTTGCTGTTGTGGGGAAAATAGGAGGATGATGGAGTATTAGGTATGTTCCTTGCATAGAGTTATTTATAAATTGGTAATAATGAAGATGGGATGAAAAAAAACAGAAAAATCAAAATTGTTCCATTGAGAGACAGTGATTTCTTCAGAATGCAAGATCTAATTATTAGTAAGGTGATTTTTGTCATTGCAGTGTAATAACGCAGAACTACCAGCATATGCTAGCCTTGCAATTTGCTATAGAGACCATTAATGAAAGTCCAAGGATCTTACCTAATGCCACGCTGGGGTTTCATGTGTTGAACAGCAATTTCAAGGCCAAATGGATGTATCTTGCCTCACTGGAACTTCTTTCCACACGGGGCAAGTTTATCCCTAACTACAAATGTGATGTGCAAACTAATATAGCAGCGGTTATTGGGGGACCAAATGCTGATGTGTGTCCTTTCATGGCAACCATTTTGTGCATCTACAAGATTCCACAGGTGAGTTGTCCTCATGCAATACCATTAAGCAAGCAACACTTTTGAGATATGACTTTGATTCCATTAGGAAGATAGGATGAAGTATAGGGACAGGTCCTGCTTCAAGAACAAGTTCTGTTCAAGGGACAGCTTTCTCGATTTACTGCTGATACAAGGTTATGAGCCAAAAGAATGAAGAAATCATTCTTGGTTCTCCTTAGCAATAGAAGTATGACTGAGAGCTGGGTAACCCATATCTCACATGCCACTGAGTTCCAATTTTCTGACTTACGTAACGTCAATTGAAAAGGAAATTGTGTGTGTGGCATTTTAGAGACTGCACTCCCAGACAGTACAATACATCTGTAAGAGTCAAGGAAACCTACACACTTCTAAGGGAGAACAAAGCAGAATATTCTGGCCGTGGTCCCATTATCCTGTGGTTCTCAGAGATGGATGCAGGGTCTGTCCAGGAATAGGTGTCCACTACGGCTCTAGGCACAGATTCACATATGAAAAGTTGGTTCAAGCTTTCAAATAGCACAACATTTTACACACCCAATGGAAATCGGTGGGAGAGAATTTCAGTCCTTCTATTCCTAGGGAAGTGTTATATATATGGATTAATATGAGATTACTTGGGGTTTGTGTCACTGATAATCTACTGAGAAAAGTTCCTTCTGTTTATTTCTGCGTAGGTAAATCTGTGGCCATTACATTCACAGACCCCCCAAATTATCACTGAATTTCAATACAGTCTGCACTGAAAAACCGTTACTGCTTGGGAACATGCCTAGGAATTCAGAAATGGTGAAAGTACTGAAATTAATTACATTTTTTTACTCTTGGCTGTATTCTTTAGTTGGCATATGGGTCCTCGCCAATGATGAATGACATAGAGCAAAGAGTTTTCCTTCGCCAGATATTTCCAGACATCGAACAACAATATAAGGGGATTCTCCAGCTGCTGCTCTATTTCCAGTGGACGTGGATTGGAGTGATTTTAATTGATGATGACAGCGGGGAGAGATTTGCCCAAAGTGAGCTGCCCATGTTTGCCCAGGGCGGTATCTGCTATGACTTCATAGAAACATTTCCACAAATGAAGTTTTCAACTGAAATCTCTGAAATGGTGGTGGAGGGAGAGAAAACTACAAGAATCATTATGGGAGGAACTGCTAATGTGGTACTTGTACATGGTGAAATTCAAACTATGGTGGTTTTAAGGGTAATGGTCCAGATGTTTCAATTTGAGGAGATCCTAGTGAAGCCAATAGTATGGATTTTCATAGCCCAGATGGATTTCACATCAATGTCTTTTCAACGAGGCTGGCCAATTGACTTCATCCACGGTGCACTCTCTTTTGCAGTTCACAGTGAGGAAGTGCTGGGATTCCATCAGTTCCTTCAGCACAGGAAGCTCACACATAAAGAGGAAGGTGGTTTTTCGAGGGATTTCTGGGAAGAGGCATTTCAGTGTTCTTTCTCCAATGCTACTGGAGAAACAATGGCAGAAGAAATCTGCACTGGAGAGGAGAACCTGGAGCATCTTCCTGGGTCGATTTTTGAAATGAGCATGACCAGCCACAGCTACAGCATGTATAATACTGTCCATGTAGTGGCAGAAGCTTTGCATGCTGTGCACTCACCTACAGTGAAAAAAGGAGCAAGACAAGATAAGCAGAGACAGCAGCTTCACAAGCAACAACCTTGGAAGGTAGTTTCCTGAGATCAATAATGCAGAAAATCTCATGTACACAGAGTTTTTCGAGCTCCAGCAATGGTACCCAGTGGTTCAAATTCTGACATCACTTCAGAATTTTGACATTCAGATAATAGGTGTGGCATAATGATGATCAGCTTCATTTCTTTTATGCTTTCCTTTTAAGATTTTTCTTTTCTTTTTACTTCATTTGATGGTCTGACAAGGTCGATGAACAGGGAAGCCTTGCATAAAGTTGCTCATCTGCTAGCAAACCACTGAATATTGATATGTTTCCTTTTTCAGAAAATATTGTGATGGAATGTGTGGGCAAAATGTGTGGGGAACAGACGGAAGAGATGCTGCCAAGGGAATGATCAGAAAAAAAGAAAGGGATTCCGAGAGAGGGTAACGGTCTAAAGGAGAAACTTTGGAAAGACCCTCCCTGAACACTCAAGTGATAAATAGGGAGGGTGGGAGATTTTTACTTTCGGACTTGAAAGATTCTGTTACAATAAAGTTGAGTTGGTTCATCTTGCCATTTGTCCTGTCTGGTTTACCTGGAAGGGCTGGCAAGAGTCTTACAAGGCTGAAAGTACAATCTCCTGTCCTCCCTATTTATCAATAGAGTATTCAGGGCAGGTCTCTCCTAAGTTCATTCTTTAGACCGTTACCCTCTCGGGGACCCCCTTTCCTTTTATCTGATTGCTCCTTAGCAGCTTCTCTTCCCTCTCTTCCCCAGCGTCGCCCTCACATTCCATCACAAATATTGAGTTAACTCAAGAAGAGCTTATTCCTTTTTATTTTACTTGTGAAATGTTTACTGCAACCTAACTGGATGGAAAAGGTTATGATCAACGTTATATAAATATTTCATTGTTCCTGCCAGTGAAGGAACATGCATTCTCCTAGAAAGCAATGGAGAAAAGTATTCTAGAGATTCTGTTACTATTTCTGTACCCAGATTAGGAAATTCAATTTGCTTAAAGTAAGCAACCCAGCCTGGAAATAATCCCATATAATCCAGTACAACAATCACTGCAACGAAAATTTGCATTGTCTACATCAACAGTGGCAGAATCTCCAAAAGGAAGACTGTAAAGAACAAATTGAAATTGGCTGTTTAATCCTGTATGCCAGACTACATCTTTTACAGAGAGAAAGTCTTTGACTTTCAATTTGTTTTCAAATGTATTTATTTAGTAGGATGCTGATGATGAGGATGATGATTTGTTGACCTCATTTTCATGTAGCTTCACCACTACTTGAGAAGCGTTTCATTTAACAACAGTGTTGGCGAAATGCTTTCATTTAATTCAAAAGGGGAACTAATAGCAGGATTTGATATTATGAATTGGATCACATTTCCAAATCAGTCCTTCGGTAGAGTCAAAGTTGGAAGAATGAGACCACAGAATGACCCTGGCAAAGTATTCACCATTTCTGAAGATGCAATCAAATGGCCCAGGGCTTTCAACCAGGTAGAGCTCATATTAAGTTGTTTATATCTGCACATGTGAAATGTCCCATTTCTTCCCATTCTACCATTTTAAAATTCTTTTTCATCTTCTTAATTTAATTTCATTATAACACAATCTGCCTAGAACAGGCTGATGTTTGCTCACATTTATGTGCTTTGTCAAAGATTTGCTGGAGTACAAAGGGAAAAATTGGGGATCAACAATATTTGGGGCATTTCTCTATTGAAAGAACACAATTAATAGCCAGATGCAACTACCCTTCAAGTTTGGCAAAGTCACCTTATGTGGATTATTATACAACTCAGTGAAATTTCAGCAATAAGGCAATCCATTTGTTGTTGTTGTTTTGTGTTGTTATTGTTGTTGTTGTTGTTGTTGTTCCAACCTAGGAATCTGCTAAGGTACTGATCTGAAGGGGAAAATGAGGTCACATCTCTGGGTTACTTATTAAATCAAATACACCTCTTTTGGGAGGAATATCCAACTTCCTCAAGGGGTTGTTGACAATTGTGATGTATGCACTCACCTGTGCTCATCACTTCATCAGCTGTTTGAATTTCTTTCATTGCACAGCTCTATCCCAGACCTCGGAAAATTAATATTTTTTCTAAAGAACGCCTGTATAAACTGGAGATAGATAATAGAAACCTCTGTTTCAGGAAGGATAAAAGTTTCTCCTCCCATATTTCTGGACAGGTAAACCCTCTTTCTCTGTGCAATGCCCATTGCAATCCTGGTTACAGGCAGACAAAGATTGAAGGGAAACCGTTTTGCTGCTACAGTTGCCATCGCTGCCCAGAGGGGAAGATTTCTCATATAAAGAGTAAGAATTCTTGTATAAAAATGTACTCATGCACAACCTGTGAGCTTTGTATCTTTCCCAAAATCTTGAGGCATCATTAAAAGTGGTGATCGAAAACTCAGTCTTTGGGAGGTCATGGAGTTTGAAGAGCAAATTATGGGTCTTACTTTCTTTTCACTTTCACTATATTCACATGTTCTCATACTGTTTAGAAAGAGTCACGAAGTGCCTGTGGGAGAGGGCAAAAGTCAGAAAGTGCACTATGATGTCTTGATACATCTTATATACTCACACCAGACATTGGGACCCAAAGATTTAAGGCTGGAGTTACACTCATGTTTCTGTGATTATTTGGGTGACTGTGGGGCAAGTTTACTTTGTACCCACCTTGGTAGTTAAATCCAGCAACACTACAGAACAACAATTAAAAGAAAAAGAAAAAAAAATAGATATAGTGTAATGAAATGTAGAATCTGGATTGATTGTATCTTTTTATCATGACATAAAGAAACAAAACAATTAGCAAAAGTATTTTAGGTACTTAAATGAAAAGGAGAAAGAACAGCAGTATTTGGTGATAGCCACGGATAATGATTTATTCAGGTTCTTCTAAATGTCATCCTGTGGTCTTTATTATTGCTTTTCATTGTCTCATTTCCTTTTCACAACTGAGACTTCCATATATAAATGTATTGTATACTTACTATGCGTACAGCTGTTGTGTATTAAATAGGTTCTTCTTCCTTTAAAAAAAAAAAAAAAAGACTTGGATGACTGTTTTCTATGTCCAGAGGACCAGCATCCCAACAGGGACCAGAATGTGTGTCTACCAAAAGAGATCAGCTTCCTGAAATTCGAAGAACCTTTGGGAATCACGCTCACACTTTTTGCCCTTTTTTTAACGTTCCTCACAACTTTGGTGCTTCATCTCTTCATTAAACACAGGGAGACTCCAATAGTCAAAGCCAACAACCGGAACCTCAGCTATGTTCTCCTCCTTTCCCTCTTGCTTTCTTTCCTGAGCACTTTGCTCTTCATCGGACAACCCACAAAGCTTATGTGCCTTCTTCGACAAACAGCTTTCGGCATCATCTTCTCTGTAGCCATTTCCTCAGTTTTGGCCAAGACCATCATTGTGGTCCTCGCTTTCATGGCCACTACACGAGGAGCTGGGATGAGAAAATGGTCTGGGAAACACCTGGCCAGCTCCATTGTTCTTTCCTGCTCCGTTATTCAAGCCTTGATTTACAGTGTGTGGTTGGTAACCACTCCACCCTTTCCAGATGTTGACATGTACTCCCTGACTGAAGAAATTATCCTGGAGTGTAATGAAGGATCGGTCACCCTGTTTTACAGTGTCCTGGGCTTTCTGGGCTTTCTGGCTACCATCAGCTTCATGGTGGCCTTCCTGGCCAGGAACCTGCCTGACAGTTTCAATGAAGCCAAGTTTATCACCTTCAGCATGTTGGTCTTCTGCAGTGTCTGGGTGTCCTTTGTTCCAACATATTTAAGCACCAAGGGCAAATACATCGTGGCCGTGGAGATCTTTTCCATCCTGGCATCCAGTGCTAGCTTATTGTTCTGCATCTTTTCCCCCAAAATTTATATTCTTGTACTGAGGCCTGAACTGAACAACAGGAAACACCTAAGGAGAAAATAAGATTAAAAATGACCTTAGTGTGTACCTTACCCCAAAGGAGTCTGTTAGATCCTGAAGACAGGTCCCATTGCTATAAGCACTAGAAATAGGATCATGCTTCAGGAGAAAGACCTTTGAAAGCCTTGGGACTTTGCATTTTGGGGGTGTTGATGGCAATCTTTTATTATGGATGTTTTATTATTTCTGGTTATGCATGGGTTATTGTAAGATTCCAATTCTAAAACCCTTCTACACCAAGCTGAATGGTGAGATTTGGAGTTCAGGTAGGTAGATACCCATCTCTAGATGTCTTTGATGTACCCCACTGTTATATTTAGAGTATAGAGTTTTGGCATAGTTAGGTAGTTTTAGTATGTATTTATCATGAATTGATAAAAGAAAGAGAAAAAAAACTGCCTAGAGTATCAACGCCTGGTAAGAAAGGCATTCTTAACTACATTTGATGGCGACCTGGTGTTTTTCTTCAGATGGCATTTAACACCTTGGAGAGGAATGTCCCTGTGTGACAGACAGCCTCTGATAGAAAGGATTTAGTCAGGGTTCCTTCCCTTAAACAATGTCATCTTGTAAGCTTTCTCATTGGCATTAACCTCTAAGATAGAGTTGGCCCTGACACTGCAGCTCTTTAAAAAGGCTGTTTAGGCCTATCTTTTTCCTCCTTTTCCTTTTCCTCCTTTTCCACTATTCAGGATGAATAGTGTTTTCCACAGATTGATAGCCGTTTCATTGGTTTGCTTTGTTTTAGTTGTATATGCAGGTTTGTGTGTGTGTCTCTCTCTATGTGTGTGTTTTACTGAGTTCTGTACACTTCCCAGAGTCATGCTGTTGGAGTTGGGTAGCTGAAATAAATCTAATAAAGAAATAATTAAAATAAGTATTCCCAACTTCTTATTTTTCTGTGTACTCCACAGTGTCCACTTCATCTACATTCATTATTTATATGCTGAATATGTAGCATTTCACCTAGAAGTGTCATTTTTATATTATTAGTATCTATATACTATAATAAGTTGGTCAAATTCATTGGCTACTTATTCATGCCAGGTTCAGATAACTGGTGACACTATTTAACACTGATATGGAATAAAAGTCTAACTACTCCAGAAGTGGGGGAAAGCCCTTTAATTTGTGAACGGGGTGAAATATTATATAGCTCTTTGAAGGTACCTGCATTGGAGTTGTGAAATCAAAATATAGGACACCCCCCAAATATATATATATATATATATGTGTGTGTGTGTGTGTGTGTGTGTGTGTATATATATATATGTGTGTGTGTGTGTGTGTGTGTGTGTATATATATCAAAGCTCCCTGCAGTTTTTTAAAAAATGGTGCATACTGGAGGGGACCCCACCAAAAGGATAGTGATCAACACCCCTGCAAACAAAAGAAATGCCCTGATATTTAAACATTTCAGAAAAGGGGAAGGGAAAAACAATGCATACATACATATTCATATGATGATGCAGTCATAAATGTTCATAAAATGTAGCTCTCAGAATACTTCCTGCCCTTCAACTATCTACTTCAAGCAAAGCCATTGTCTTAATGAAAGGAAACATCAAAGCGAGGGGGCGATTTAGGGTGTGAGAAAGCCAGGAGGAAGCCATCCTTCATGGATTGTCATGGTAAAGTTCTGATAAGATTTATGAAAAGTGGTGTGAGTTAGATGCTAAGCTAGCTTCACAGCTGTTCGCATATTCTTTTATGTTTTCAATTCATCTGAAAACTTATTTTCCAAAATAGAGGAGGTATCTATTTTGCTTTCTTGAGTGCTTGATTGATAGAATCAAGGAGTCTGAGCATTAGGCAGCAGCTATTTGTTAAACTCAGTCATCCTTCAAAGGTACTCAGAGCCCAACTTTACACCCAGCCAAAAAAAGCTTTGAAGGATCCAGGGAAAGAATCACAAATTGAATCACAACAGATGAAGGATGGAGAAATACTCCTGAGCCATCATGATCCATTTCCCAGTCAAGTTCATTTCTTTGATTCATTTCCTATTTTTATGGCATGATTAGAAATGGAAAAGATCTTAAAGTAGTAGTTTAAGACATAGATTTACCACATATTACCCTCCAGATACCACTAAGTCAAAATTTCAGCAGCCATTGTTCTACCAAGTTTCCAAGAAGTGATCAGGTGCTCAGACAGTTGGTTCTTTTAGATCCAGAGACAATAAACACACCAGTGAATCGAGAGATTTTAAGCTTTATTGTTAATTAAGCAAACAGATTAAACAGAATATAGTTTAGACAGATTAAACAGAAGCATAAACAGCATAATATAAAGAAAGAAAAATCAGAACATAGCAAGCAAGATGATAGCCCATCTCCCATAGGCTGTCAGGAGCCCCTTAATAAAGACAGTGGAGACACCCCAGGGTGGCTCCATTTCCACAGCACCCAGCACTCAGGTCTGTGCAGAAGCTCCCAAACTCAGAAGACAATCCTCAGGGTTTTTTTACAAAGTATGGCTCTAAAGCCTTGTGCCCTCTTTCTGGCTGGTGTACAGTCTTACAGTCTCTGGTGTTGGACTTGGGCTGGATACCTCCATACATTTTGAGGAGCTTCCGGGACTTCACATTGGCAGCCCCCATGTCCTTCTTTAGCAGCAGGGGATCTGATGACTGTCAGGGCATACATTTTATTGGCATGGATCTTGTTCTCCCACTTACCTGGCTCTTCAGGATCTGTCTTATCCTTTGGTGGTGATTGGATATTGCTGACTTCCATGCCTCCTCATTGTGGTTCCCATGTGACTGTGGGATACCAAGGAATGCACATGAAAAGGAATGCAAGGGCACTGGCAGACCATAGGTTGCTTGCAGCCAGGAGCCTCAAGTGCACTATGCAGACATCCAGTGTCTTCCCCATTGTATGCCTGCTAATCCTATTGTAATCCCTCTCTCCAATCTCTTCACACTGCGAGGGGGGAGGAAAAAGCTTGGTCGGACACAGGGAGATTACGTACAGAGACTGCTTGGCTTTCCTTCTTCCTTTGTTTTGTTTTGTTTTTCTTTTCACCCCTCTTGCAGAGTGGAGAGGTTGATTAAAGAAGTGGGGCGGGTGGGAATGTGTAACAAGCAGCATCTTATGACAAGGCAGCATTAAAACCCTAGTCTGTTTCTGTTCTCCATTTCTTCATGAAGACAAAAAGAGGAGGAAAAAGGAAATGGTAGGGAATAGAGGGTAGTAATAGAGTATAACATGGTAGGGGTAGGAATTACGTAGGAATTATGTAGGTATAGAAAGGGGTGAGGCAGGCCCCTTCACTCCCGGCCTTCCAGAAGAAGTTGAAGACCTGGCTCTGCTGCCTCGCCTGGGATGGGAAGGGCAATAGTTCCTCCCCACTGAACCAGATGTCATTGCTACTCAGATTTTATACTTACATTATTTCTATTTCTATTTGGCTGATTCTACTGTATTTCATATGTATCAGGCTCTGCCTGCTACCCAGTAAAACCACAGACACTAGTGTAGGCTTAGGTTCTGGTTTTATTTGAGTATAGAATGCATGCCCTTAGAAAAGCTGAGAGTGAGTGGAGCACGCCGGAATGGGATTTAAATATCCCGCGCCGGTCAGCGCTCCACCCCTTCTTACTCCGGGTGCGCCCTGAGCCCCGTTGGTTCCGTTGCCAGTAGGTGAGGGGTCATGGAGCCCCTCATGTGCCTCGGGCATTTCCTTGACTGTTTTCCCGGCTGGTGATGGCTCATTGCCGGGCAATCAGGTTAGTGATCTTTTTGAGAGCTCGGGCGTGCCTCGTGGTCTGGTCAATTACCTTCTTTGCAACATTGTATCTCTCTCTTCTGCGCCTCTGGCTAGAGTTGATACTTTGTTGCCAACACCTGTTGCTCTCTTTTGTTAGCTAGTTGCCTTTTCCCTTAATCCGCCCGGTACCCATTTCTCTGTATTGTTATGTGAGCCGTTGCGATGTCACAAGCATCGCAACAGTGATCATGACATACTGCCCCCCTTCGGGAAGGTTAAGCCACAGGTTTGGAGGGGTAGGTGGTGTGGAAGGTGTGGATCAGGTCGGGAGCCTGGACATCACAGGCAGTGACCCACTCAGGGTGTGGAAAGTGTTTCCACTTTACAAGGTATTGGAGGGAGCCCCGCCGCTTGTGGGAGTCAAGCACCTCCTTTACTTCAAAGTGTTGCTGCCCATCTATCATCACTGGTGGGGGGGGGGCGTGCGTGGGTGCCACCGGGAGGGATCACTTGCTGGCTTGAGTAAGCTGCAGTGAAATACTGGGTGCAGTCTCTTTAGATTATGGGGCAGGTCCAAGCGCACCATGACTGGGTTCACGATTTGTGTCACCTGGAATGGTCCAATAAACTTGGGGGCCAGCTTCTTTGACAATTGCAGCGATTTTATGAATCTGGTGGATAGATAGACCATGTACCCCACCTGAAATGTTGGTTGCTGGTGCCGGTGTTTGTCCGCTTGTGATTTGTATGCTGTTTGTGCCTCTTTAAGTGCGTCCTTGATGACCGGCCAGGAATCTGCGATTTTCTCACCCCAATCACAGGCGGCCACTGTTGGGGACCGAGGCTGAAGTAGTTCAGGAATGGGGACGAACTCCCGACCCGACACCACCCCAAAGGGTTTTTTTTCCGGTGCTTTGGTGTATCGTGTTGTTGTATGTGACCTCTGCAAATGGGAGGAGGTCTACCCAGTCGTCTTGGTGATAGTTTATGTAGGAGCAGAGGAATTGCTCCAGTGTGGCATTAAGGATCTCTGTGGATCCGTCCATCTGGGGATGTCAGGAGGTTGACAGGGCTTGCTGGGTACCTATCAGTTTGAAAAAAGCCCACCAAAACCTCAAGGTAAATTGTGTGCCCCTATCAGTCACCAAGTGGAAGGGGCATCCGTGTAGGCAGTACACGTGGACTAGGAACAGTTTCACCAGCTGTTGGGCTGACGGGATCGAGGCGCAGAGGATGAAATGCGCTTGTTTTGAAAAGTAGTCTCTTACCACCCAAATGACTGTTTTCTTTTGGCTGGGCGGTAAGTCAACTATGAAGTCCATTGAGATTTCATCCCAAGGGTGGGAGGGTTCAGCTACGGGTTGCAGCAGCCCCTGGGGTTTGCCAGCTGGCCGCTTGGCCATAGTGCACCCTGGGCAGGATGCCACATACATCTTGACGTCCTTCCTCAGCGAGGGCCACCAAAACTGTCTCTGAGTCAGGTGAAGGGTTTTCAGGAACCCGAAGTGGCCAGCCTGTTTGCTGTCATGCAATCTGTTGAGGATCGCCTGCCATTGTGATTCGGGTACATATAGCCTTCCCTCCGGCCATGCGAGGTCCTGGTCCATGGTGACCTTGTTGGGGTTGGCGAGGAGCCAGGGGTCAGATTTCAATGCCGTTATGAAATCTGCCTGTAGCCCCCTTGGTAGTAGAGGTTGCCTGCATCTAGGGGCGGGTTGCGTCGTAGCTGTTTGTGGGGGGGGGCAGACTGTCCCCGAGTGCGATCCCAGGTGACCACTGCCATACCCAGCTGGGAATCGGAAAGCAGTGTCCCTACAATGTCGGAGATAGGCTCCGCATCCTGGGGCAGTCGGGAGAGTGCGTCTGCCAGGAAGTTATTTTTGCCTGGTATGAACTTCAGCTGGAAGTTGAACCGGCTGAAGAACTGAGCCCATCATATTTGCTTGGGACTGAGGCGCCGGGGCGTACGGAGCGCCTCGAGGTTGTGGTGGTCTGTCCAGACCTCAAACGGGCAAGTCGTCCCTTCCAAAAGTTGACGCCAAGCCTCCAGCGCTGCTTTAACTGCAAATGCTTCCTTTTCCCATACATGCCAGCACCTCTCTGTCTCCGAGAAATTCCTCGAGAGGTAGGCGCATGGCTTCAGGATTCCCGCGGAATCCTTTTGCAGCAGGATGGTGCCTACAGAGAAGTCAGAGGCATCCACCTGCACCACAAAAGGTCATTCGGGGTCCGGGTGAGCTAGGATTGGCTCCGCTGTGAACAGCGCTTTTAGCCTGTCAAATGCGGTTTGACAGGCAGGAGTCCAATTAAGTACGGCCCCCGGGTTTTTTACCTTGCGCGTCTCCCTGATGCCCTTGGTCTTGAGCAAATCAGTTAAGGGTAGGGCGATTTCCACGATCCCCCTTGTGAAGGACCTATAGAAATCCGCAGACCCGAGGAAGCTTTGAAGCTGGTGCCTGGTGCGTGGGCGTTCCAGCTCAAAACTGCCTGGACCTTCATGAGGTCTATTTCTACGCCTTTGTCAGAGATTCTGTACCCTAGGTAGTCCAAGCACAATTTGTGGAATTCACACTTGGACATCTTAGCGTAGAGTTTGGCTTTCCATAGCTTAGTGAGGACTTGCCTCACCAACCTCTCGTGTTCCCTCTTCATACTTGTGTAGATGAGGACATCATCCAGGTAAACCAGTACGCCCTAGAATAGGTGTCCATGCAGTACCTCATTGATGAGTTGCATGAAGACCCCCGGGGCCCCCGCAAGACTGAATGGCAGTACCTTGTATTGGAAGGAGCCCAAGGGGCAGTTGAATGCTGTTTTCCACTCGTCCCCCTCCCTGATGCGGATTCTGTAATACGCCTTGCGGAAGTTAAGTTTGGAAAACTCCCTTCCCTTTGACAGGTGTGCTAGCATGTCCTTTACGAGGGGCAGGGGGTATTTGTTGGATAGGGAAGCGGAATTTAATCCATGGTAATCGGTGCATAGTCTCAGGGTGCCATCCTTCTTTTCCCGAAATAGGACGGGTGCTCCAACTGGCGAGTTTGCTGATTCTATGAAGCCCCTGGAGAGGTTTTTATCCAAGAATTCCTGCAGCGCCGCTAATTCTCTCTGGGTCATGGGGTAGATCTTGGGCTTGGGTAATGGGACATCTGGCAGCAGTTCAATTGTGCAGTCCATCTTGCGGTGGGGGGGTAATTGGTCCGCCTCCTCTTCTCCAAAGACTTCTGCAAAGTCTGCATATTCCTCCGGCAGTCCTTCGGGGGGGGGGGGGTTCGTGGGTGTAGTCAACGACTTCTGCCCTCCCCACCATCGAAGCAGATGGTTTGTATGGTGTCGGTGCCTGGTAGACCCCGTCTTTGAACTCGATGGAGCGTGTCCTCCAGTCTATGTGTGGGTTGTTGCGTGCTAGCCAGGGGATCCCCAGCACTATTATGGGTTTCCCTATCTGGGTCACCACAAAGTTTATTGATTCCTTGTGGGTGCCCATTGTCAGGGTGACCATTCCAGTCCTCTGGGTGGCCGGTCTCCCCCCCGCTGTAGAACCGTCTTGTTGATGGAATGCCAGCAGTTTAGGGAGGGGGAAGCAAGGCAGTTTTAGTGCAGTGACAATGTCCGGGTGGATCAGATTTCTGGAGCACCCAGAATCCACCATAGCTTCGGCCGCAATGGGTCTAGGGCCGTAAGAGAACTCAATTGTCCCTGCCAGGATGGAGCAATCGTCACTCACCCTGGGGTTGTTGTGCTCCTTCTTCACCACCTGCCCAGTGGCACTGCTTAGAGCAGGTGGGGAGCATTTTCCACCGGCTGTTCTTGGGCGTCGATCACGTCCCCTGAGAGGGAGGTGTCCATGTCCTTGTCCAGGGTTGCTAATGCTCCTGTCAGCCATCTGGGGGGGGGTTGGATGGCTTGTGCATTGTCTTCAGTGTGGGTCTGGGCAGGCGATCCATTGTTCTGTTTGTGAAACAGTCCGCCGCTCGGTGGCCCGTTTTCCCGCACCTGGTACACTGCC
The DNA here is from genome assembly GCF_035149785.1 of Candoia aspera. NCBI lineage: Eukaryota > Metazoa > Chordata > Lepidosauria > Squamata > Candoiidae > Candoia > Candoia aspera. The sequence goes on along the minus strand of NC_086156.1, from coordinate 108,437,415 downwards.
CGCAGGCAAGCCTCCGTTGTTGGTCTGAGTGCCAGATTGGGCCTGACTGTGGGACTGGTCCTCTTGTGCTGGGCGGGATTTTGTCATCTGCGGTTGCGAGCAGGAACGTGCGCTGAGCATGCTCCGCTTTTCCAGCTAGTTAAATCCACCTGTGAAGGGAGGCTGGGTCATCCCTGTAGAGTGCCTATTGAAGCACCTTCCGGTTGAGGCCACACTTGAACATGTCGATCAGGGTGGCCTCAGACCATTCCGTGATTTTGCCTGTGAGGACCTTGAATTTGAGGGTGTAGTCGGCCACCGGTTTTCTTCCCTGGCGTAGCGCTTGAAGTGTGCACTTGGCCCTTTCCTTCACCAGGGGTTCCTCAAAGTAATGCTTCAACTCGGCGAAGAAGTCATGGAAATTGGCCAAGGCTGGGGCTCCAGACTCGGACATCTGCACGTACTGGTCCGCGGCCCTGTCTTGGAGCTCGGTGGCCACCATCGAGATTTTAGCAGCTTCTGTGTTGACGCAATGGCCGTATTGGGCCATGTAGTCCCTCGCATTTGTTAGAAAGAAGGACAGTTTTGTAGGGTTCCCGTCAAATTGTACGGGGAAGTCTTTGGTGACCCTCCCAATTTGCAGGTCCCCTACCTGTGGGTGGTAAGGGATGGCTCCCACTGGCCTGGGGCCGCAAATCCCTGCGACAGAGTCTCATGCTTGGCCCCTTCCACTCGGGGTTGTTGGCGGTGTGGGTATGCTGCCCCGATCCCCTCTTACCCCCTGTGCCACCTCAGTCTTGGAGCGCTCACTGATGATTGTTGCTAGAGACTGGAGCATATGTTCCAGGTCTCGTACCTTGGCTTTCAGGGTCATGTCCTCATCTGTCGATGTGGGGGACAGGAGCAGGTGCTCAAGCTATCGTACCCTTGCTTCCAGGGCCGTGACCCTGTCTGGCGTACCCTGGTCGTCCGACGTCGGTGCTGCCAGATGCTATCCAGTACATAGTCTTGCGCCTTCCTGCTCAGGCGTTTGGGGGTAGCGGAGCCTCCAGGTGGAGTAGGGTGTTCCCATCCAGGGTCCTGCTCTGCCGGCCCAAGTGAGGAGTTGCTGGTCCCCAACTTCGTCTTCCGCCGGGGATCTCCCATCTGAGTTGGAGCTCCAGGTCTGGAACTGGGGTGCGGTGTGGACAGGGAATGTGTCTGTGTCCCCTTTCGGGTATGCTGTCTCCAGCCACTGTCAGGTCGCCTCTGCATCTTGCAGGCCATCCTTCACGCCTCTGGTGCGAAGTGCTGGCTCCATCGCTGTCCCCGTTTCCGGTTTTCACCAGATGGTCTCTCCTGCAGAAAAAATTTCGTCCAGTGGAGCTTGGCGATTTTGGTTTGGTGACTCTCAGCTTTATGTCAGGCTCTGCCTGCTACCCAGTAAAACCACCAACACTAGTATGGGCTTAGGTTCTGGTTTTATTTGAGTATAGAATGCATGCCCTTAGAACAGCTGATAATGAGTGGAGCGCGCCGGAATGGGATTTAAATAGCCCGCACCGGTCAGCGCTCCACCCCTTCTTACTCCAGGTGTGCCCCGAGCCCCGCTGGTTCCGTTGCCGGTAGGTGAGGGGTCGTGGAGCCCCTCCTGTGCTTCGGGCGTTTCCTTGACTGTTTTCCCGGCCAGTGATGGTTCATTGCCGGGCGATCAGGTCTGTAATCTTTTTGACAGCTCGGGCGCGCCTCGTGGTCTGGTCTTGTCAATTACCTTCTTTGCAACATTGTATCTCTCTCTTCCGCGCCTCTGGCTAGAGTTGATACTTTGTTGCCAGCACCTGTTGCTCTCTTTTGTTAGCTAGTTGCCTTTTCCCTTAATCCGCCCGGTACCCAATTCCCTGTATTTTCATGCGAACCGTTGTGATGTCACAAGCATCGCAACGGTGATCATGACATATGCTTTAAGTTTTAATTGTAAATTTTACTGTAAACCACCCAGAGTCCCCCTTTTGGTGGAGATGGGTGGTGATAAAAACATTGAAAAATGGATAAGTAAAAAAATGAAAATGAAATCAGGTTGCAGATTTCTGGGACTGGAATGTGCTGTGCCTTCCAGTTGTGACATCCTCTCCTACTTGTATGTTATTGCATTCAATTTATGCTTCAGAGATACCTGCTTTTATGATCTACATGTACTGTAGAGAGTCATTAGAAAAAGAAACCAAAGAATTTATTTTTTTTTAAGATCCTCATTAAATTTGTATAAGTGAAATGTTTACAGTGACACTGAGCTAATATAACATTGACAATAATTAGGTAGTGTTTTAATTGGACTGTTATCCTAAGTACTTTTTTTTATCATTGAATATAAATATTAAAAAAGAAGAAACTGGATTTCATTAATAAAATTATTTCCTTTCCTATTCCTTTAATATCTCTTCATCTAAGCTCCATTTTCTTCAGCAAAGGATCGTTACCTTGTCGTGGTGCTGGAGCTTGAGCACCTCAATGATGCCATGAGCTAAACTGTGAAGGGCCACCCAAGACGGGAAGGTCATGACAGAGAGGTCAGACTAAATGCGATCCCTGGGGAAGGTAATGGCAACCCACCTCAGTATTCTTGCCGTAAAAACTAAATGGATCAGTACAACCAGAGATATGTCAGTATACCATCGGAAGATGAGACCCCCAGGTCGGAAGATGGTCAAAATGCTACTGGGGAGGAACAGAGGATGAGCTCAATTAGCCCCAGACGTGATGACGAAGCTAGCTCAAAGCCGAAAGGACGGCTAGCGGCCAACGGTGCTGGTGGTGAACGGCGAATCCGATGTTCTAAGGATCAACACACCATTGGAACCTGGAATGTAAGATCTATGAGCCAGGGCTAATTGGATGTGGTTATTGGTGAGATGTCAAGATTAAAGATAGACATTCTGGGCGTCAGTGAACTGAAATGGACTGGAATGGGCCACTTCACATCAAATGACCACCAGATCTACTACTGCGGACAAGAGGACCACAGAAGAAATGGAGTAGCCTTCATAATTAATCGTAAAGTGGCTAAAGCAGTGCGTGGATACAACCCAAAAAACGACAGAATGATCTCAATTCGAATTCAGGGCAAGCCATCTAACATCACAGTGATCCAAATATACGCCCCAAACACAAATGCTGAAGAAGCTGAAGTAGAGCAGTTCTATGAGGATCTGCAGCACCTACTGGACAACACGCCTAAAAGAGATGTTATTTTCATCACAGGAGACTGGAATGCTAAGGTGGGCATTCAAATGACACCTCGAATTACAGGTAAGTATGGCCTGGGAGAACAAAACGAAGCAGGACATAGGCTGATAGAATTTTGCCAAGACAACTCACTCTGCATAACAAACACTCTCTTCCAACAACCTAAGAGACGGCTTTATACATGGACTTCACCAGATGGACAACACCGGAATCAGATTGACTACATCCTTTGCAGCCAAAGGTGGCGGTCATCTATACAGTCGGTAAAAACAAGACCTGGAGCTGACTGTAGTTCAGATCACAGACTTCTTCTTGCACAATTTAGGATCAGACTAAAGAGATTAGGGAAGACCCACAGATCAGCTAGATATGAGCTCACTAATATTCCTAAGGAATATGCAGTGCAGGTGAAGAATAGATTTAAGGGACTGGACTTAGTAGATAGGGTCCCGGAAGAACTCTGGACAGAAGTTGGCAGCATTGTTCAGGAGGCGGCAACAAAATACATCCCAAAGAAAGAGAAAACCAAGAAGGCAAAATGGCTGTCTGCTGAGACACTAGAAGTAGCCCAAGAAAGAAGGCAAGCAAAAGGCAACAGTGATAGGGGGAGATATGCCCAATTAAATGCAAAATTCCAGAGGTTAGCCAGAAGAGATAAGGAATTATTTTTAAAGAAGCAATGCGCGGAAGTGGAAGAAGACAATAGAATAGGAAGGACAGGAGACCTCTTCCAGAAAATTAGAAACATTGGAGGTAAATTCCAGGCAAAAATGGGTATGATTCTCAACTCCTAGCCATCACATAGATAGACTTTTTGTATGACAATCTGTCCCCAACTTGTTCTTTCAGGTCTCCCAATGCTGTACTCATCACCACTGTCCTAGAGTCCATCCCCCGTGCTGCTGGTTGTCCTCTTCTTCTCTGTCCTTCCACATTTCCCAGCATCAGAGCCTTCTCCAGAGGGCCTTTTCAATATATCTGATTCATAAACTTGTGAGAATCCAGTGTTCTTGGTGATAACGTGATTACTAGGAGCTTGATAGGATTCCTGTGCAACATGAAATAGACAGGTCTCGATCCAACTGCCCCCTAATCTTCAGACTTCAGACATACCCATTTCAAAAGCATACCTAAGAAGAGTTTCTAACTTCTCCACTGCGGATTCCCCCACTTCATTTTTGTGATGGCTAGGATCACAATACGGTTCATGGTTAGTCTTGTAGCTATGATGTGTATTTTAGTCTGATTACTGTATCTGCCATTTGTAAGCCATTCAGAGGGTTACAAGCAGTATTAAAGGAAATAAATGGAAAGAGGACATATAGCATCTGAGATGAAGCATTATGATGGCTGACAATTCATTCCAATTGAACTTCAGAGGACTGGCTCATAACTTCTTAGCCCACCCAGTTGTAGTGAAGGGAAGATGGTAGGAAGTCTCATTTTATATGCACTTCAACCCTTCTTGAAATAATCTGACAATATATCTACAGCTGTCATGAGCTCATCTGACTGTTATTCAGGGTTGATTTTTCTCTGTTGTCACTGAATTTCTTTTGAAGGAGTTTCCTGGAGATTTGAGGGGCCCAATATATGTATTAATGCCTTGAAATAACTCTTCCAACAAATATTTCTGGACAGGCTTTTAAGTCTTAATTTAATTGTTAAGTATGACATTTACATGCTATGTGTTTTTTTTATTATTTGAATTGTTAATAAAACTTTTAATAACTGTCTGAATTTTTTTAATAGCTGAGCAACTTCAATACTCAGCAGAACAACATGTTAAATAGAATATACTTATATCAAATAACCTGCGCTTTTGCTATTACTTTCTTCTGAGGTGTTCCCTGTAATACTCCTTGCTCCTCCTCCCTTCCCTTCCCTTCCCTTCCCTTCCCTTCCCTTCCCTTCCCTTCCCTTCCACTTCAAATTACACTGGCACTCTGTAGAAAACTATACTCATTAGCTCACCATTTGTATTATGTTAATGATCTTTTCTCTCCAGACCTCCAATCACAACACCTAGATGCATCAAATTCACTTCTTCCAGTAGTCATTGATATATTTATTTATTTCCCCATAAGCTTGTGCAATACTTATCACTGATATCTATCTATCTATCTATCAACAAGTACAAGATAGGAGTAAGCCTCCAATTTGTTTTAGCTTCCACAGTAAGGTCAAGGGCCTAAGTCACTTTGGTCTTGTTTATACATAGATTTGAATGGTCTGAATGGGGAGATCTGAAAGGGGAGGAAAGGAAAACAAACGTAAGGGGAGAGGAGGTTACACTGCATTTCTCAACATTCAACAGTCTATCCTTAGCATGTAATCCATAAACCTGACTATAATTCAATATTTATTATATATTTAGCATAATGTATACCATAATCTTCTCCCATCAATATTCTAGTCCTATGTATCTATCTTGGTATTCCATTCAAACATACTGACTAGAACAGATGGTTTTTAGAAACCTGTTCTATACATTAATTTGATGAGAGAGATAAAATAGTCCCCACCTTGGCAGCTAGTATATTAGATTTGATTCACTGTTTCTAGTCAATATTTATTTATTTTTATTTATTAAACATACTTTATTACAAATATCTATAAAACTATATGTGGGACATATGATTATATGGTGGGACATAACATTAAAACATTAAAACATTAAAAACAGAACCAGCTTTCCAACTACTAAAATTGCAGTTGCAGTGGGTTATAGATCTTCAGTTTGAGGTCTTATTGCTTTTGCATGGCTAAATTAAAAGAAGGCAATACAATTCCAGATCTTTCAGCTTCTCCTTTGTCTTAGTTGCTGCTTGCTATTCAGTTCAGGCCTCAGTATAATGATATAGCATTTAGGGAAAAAGATGCATACAAGGAGCCCCCCACTGGACGTTACGATCGAGAAGATCTCCACAGCCACCATATGTTTGCCCCCTGTGGTCAGATAGCTAGGAACAAAGGAGAGCCAAACACTGCAAAAGATCAACATGCTGAAGGTGATAAATTTGGCTTCATTGAAAGTGTCCGGTAGTTTCCGGGCAAAGAATGCTACAGTGAAGCTGACAAGGGCTAGGAGGCCCATAAAGCCCAGGACACAGTAGAACATGACAAAGGAGCCTTCATTACATTCCAGAACAATTTCTTCTGCCATTAGGTGCATGTTGAATTCAGGGAATGGAGGAAAGGTCAACAGCCAGACGGTACAAAGAATGACTTGAATGAAGGAGCAGAAAAGGACGATGGAAATAGCCAATCTCTTCCCCATCCATTTCCTCATTGCAGACTTTGGTTTGGTGGCCATGAAAGCTAAAATCACAGTGATGGTTTTTGCTAACACACATGATACAGCTACAGTAAATATTATGGCAAAAGCACTTTGTCGGAGGAGACAAGTTTTTTTATTGGGTTTGCCAATAAATAGTAAAGCACAAAGGAATGAAAGCAGGAGCGAAATGAGTAGGATGTAGGTGAGGTTTCGGTTGTTGGCCTTGACAATGGGAGTGTCCTGGTACTTAATGAAGATGACCAGAACCAACAAAAGGATAAAAGTGGAGAAGAGAGAAGAAATGGCCAAGAGAGTCCCCAACGTTTCCACATAAGTCAGGAATGTTACAACTTTTGGAAGGCATGAATTCTGATCCTTGTTTGCATATTGATCTTCTGGACATGAAAAGCAGTAATCCATATCTAGGAAAAAGATTCAGGTTAGGAAGATGGTTGCACTGATTTTGAACTCAACAAAATCACAATGGAACATAGCAATGTCATAAGGTGTGGAAAAATCAAGGAGAGATTTTCAAGAGATAATCAGTCAAATATGGTTCCCAGTTATTAGCTACATTAATGAAGTATTTCCTAATAGATTCTTCTCATTTCTACAATGGAGAGGGGATGACAAAAATATTCAATGTACATGCTTGTTCTCTCCATCACATTACACACACACACACACACACACATAGGCTTGTGTGCATGTATGTATATACATACCGTTATCTGGGAGCCATTTGATCCTGTTGGGCCCAAGGAAATGGACAGGATCTTCCAGACTGTAAACGCCACCACCTTTCAATTAGATCCATGTCCCTTCTGGCTAGTGAATGCAGCGCGGAGGTGACATGTGTTTGGGTCCATGCTATGATAAACAAATCCTTAAGACCGGGTGTTTCCAATGACCTTGAAGGAAGCGCTGGTGCACCCCCTCCTCAGGAAACCATTGCTGGACCCTACTCTTCGGACAACTTTTATCCCGTCTCCCACCTCCCCGTTTTGGGGAACATGGTTAAGAAAGTGGTGGCATTGCAGCTCCAGAGGGTCCTGGATGAAACTAATTATCTAGAGCCCTTTCAGTCAGGTTTCAGGCCTGGATAGGGAAGCGAAACAGCATTGGTCACACTTATGGATGGCCTCTGGTGGGAGTGGGATGGAGGCAGTGCATCCATCCTGGCTCTTCTTGACCTCTCAGCGACTTCCAATACCATCAACCATGGTATCCTTTCAGGGCAGCTCCGGGATTTGGGGGTGGGTGGCATAGTTCTGTGCTGGTTCGCCTCCTTCGTCCAGGACTGGTCCCAATTAGTGTTGATAGGGAGTGAGTGATCTGGCCTACAGCAACTCCTTTGTGGGGTGCCATAGGGCTTGGTCCTCTTTCCTGTCCTTTTTAACATCTATATGAAACCACTGGGTGAGATCACATGATGAGGTATCATCAATATACTGATGATATTCAATTATACAGTACATCTTCATCCCTGGTGAAATAAGTGATGCTGTGACTGTCCCTTCCCATTGACCGGGGACTTTGGGGGTCTGGATGGGGAACAACAGGCTTCAACTGAACCCTGGTAAGACAGAGTGGCTGTGGGTTAATGGCTCTTCCATATCTTGGACTTTGTCATCTTTGGTTCTGGATGAGGTTACACTGCCCCAGAAAGACCAAGTGCAAAATCTGGTGGTCCTGCTGGACTCACAACTCCTGCTTGAAGAACACGTGGCAGCAATAGCCAGGGGTGGCTTTTTGCAATGTCATGTTGTGCACCAGTTATGCCCTTTCCTGGATTGGGAGGCTCTTAGCATGGTTACTTGTGCCCTGATCATCTCCCATATAGACTACTGCAGTGTGCTCTACATGGGGCTACCCCTGAAAAGTATCCAGAAGCTACAGTTGGTCCAAAATGCGGCAACACAGGCAATTCATGGTGCCCTAGATTGGAACGTTACACCATTATATCGTGAGCTGCATTGGATAGCAGTCTGCTTCCAGGTGTAATTCAAGGTGTTAGTTATCACCTTTAAAGCCCTACAGGTCATGGGGCCAGGTTACCTGAGGGACCGCCTCACCTCCCTAACATTGACCCGCTTGACCCAGTCATGCAGAGAGGGCATGTTACAGACCCCGTCTGTAAGAGAATTCCACTCCCTCCTCCAAGGATGAATTCACCATCGCCTGGACCCACCCACATGTCACCTCCTGAGCTGCCTTTGCCAGCCAGGAGGGACAGGGATGTAATTGACAAGTGGTGGCATTTACAGACTGGAAAACCCTGTACACTTCCTCAGGCCTATTCTGGGAATGGGACAAGTAACTATGTTCCCCAGGCATCTCCAGATGTCATGCCTTACGCTCGGCATCAAAATTAGAATGAATCCGAGCAATTTTATCCTCCACATGCCCATAAAACTCCTCTTCATGGCCTCGTAGGGACCCACCTTCCCCAGAATTGATTGAGTGATCTTAAACAGGGCTGTCGGGCAGCATTCTGCAGATGCAATAAGAGCAGAGAAATATTGATGTTCAACTGTATTATTTTTTATTATTTGTATCATCAATCACTTTACATAATTCAATTTAGAAATATCAAATATGGCAGTGCAGAGCATAAGGTTTGATGTAGAGAGGTGACTTTGGTTATGCAGAAGCACAAAATTATATCCTCTCTGCATCATCTTAAAGCACTGTCTTTTCCAGGGATGACCTGACAGCTTGAAAACATAGCAGAGGGGACCAAGCTTGGTTCTCAAGTGCATTCTGAAGCAGTGGTAAAAGATTTAGTTTCTGCATAGCCTGAATCTCAAATAACTCAGCATCCTACCATTGCCATTATGTGAGCTATCAAAAGAAAATAAATAGATAGATAGACAGACAGACAGACCTCTTTTCATAATGTGAGAGAGTAGTGTTATGTTCTGCAGACAGTAGCCTTACATTGCAACTATCAACTGGGAAACATATTTGGCCGCATAGAAATGAATATCTACACCACCTGATATCACTATATCTTCAGATTCTGCAATACTCATCTTTCACCACTCACCTATCAGATTGGAAATCTTCCCTTCTGGACAGCGAAGACAATCATAACAGCAAAATGGCTTCCCTTCTATTTTTGTCTTGGTGGAACCCAAATGGCAGTAATTGTTACACTGAGAAAGTGGCCGGACCTATTCATTAAAAAAAAAAGAAAGAATGCTTGGTGTGTGTGGGGGGTTGGTTGTTGTTGTTTATTTGGTTCCCCCCCTGCCCCCCCCCCAAGACTGTGTTGTAGTAGGTATTCTCTGTTTAGGCTCCCACTTGGTATCGTGTTTGGTGAGAGATCTTGTGAGTGATGTCAGTGAAGAGGCCAGGGGAGGAAAATACTTTGAGATGTACAGAGCTAACCCTCATATCTATTGACAAGTATTTTAAATGATGCTAGGGAAAAAACCTTCTGGAGTCAAGCTTATATGCTGGAGAGCACATGAATATGTCCATGTAGTTTTATTGACAATGGAATGGAGGTAGTTTCCCTCTGTCTTTTTGTGGACCTTTTTTCACCTTCCTACAGCCTTGGTATTTTCTACGAGTCTGAACACCACTTGGCATGGCTTGTTTTACCACCAACCATGGTCACTTAGATGCTGACCTCTGCTGTGATTTAAGATGATATATGATTGTATAATGTAATGGATTATATAACGTAAAGGTCTTCATGCAATTGGAAGAAGTATTTATCCTATGTTTTGGATCCATATAGGTTACAAAGTGTTTGTTCCCTTTTTCAACACGGTATGACTATATAAAAGCTATAATCAATGACAGATTTCTGTGGCACATCTTTTAGTACTGAAGACATGAGAAAAGAACAAAAAATCACTAAAACTATTCCAGAACTGACATCTATTCAGGTAAAAACTGGTAACATGATTCTGGATTGTCCAAACATGTGTTTCCATCTACCTGGTTAAACCTGCTTGGCCAGATGATGGCTTCCTCGTAGATGCTCAGCATGTCCTCTTGGGAAGTCACAGACCCTATTCCACCCACTTTGACTTTCAGAAAGGACTTGTTTGGGAATGTGATCCAATTGATGACATCAAATCCACCCTCTAGTTCTCCATTTTGGTTGAAAGATATTGCTTCTCCTGCCGTATTATTGAATGAGATCCTTCTTAAAACTTCATTGAGCTACAAAAACAAAAAAAAAACAAAACACACAACAAAAACATACACAGATATAAACCAAGCCTAAAGAATGAAGGGAAGAAAGAAAAAAAATAATGAGGATCTATAAAATGCTGAAGACCTATCTCCACTCCAGGCATATTGGAAATAAACTGTTTTATGTAGCTTATATCGAGTTCCCAAAGCATAGAAACATACTTGAACCTGGTAATCCGAGTCTGGGAAAGAATTAGAATAAATGTTTTTTTTTTTTTTTTTTCCCTTTTTTCAGAGAGTGAGAGTATTCCATTTGGAATTGGGGGAGGAAGGAAGTTTACACGGTCTACAGAGTTTAAAGGAAGAGAGTGGTTTAAACAGAGAAGATGGCTAAGAAGGAAAGTTCACTTTAGGCGGTTTCAGACTGTTGATGTTCCTCCATGATAGAGGTTCACCAAAGAGGAGAAGGCAGGGAGGAAGACAGCCTGGAACGTTTTCAAGTCTATCCAATATAAATTCCAAAGATTGAGACAGACAGACAGATGGACAGATAGAAGGAGAACTGGTAGATATCCAGAGAGAGAAGAGGATCTGAAAATAGAAGTCTGTTAGCCATGAGAGATTACCAGATAAATTTAAGTTAAACCCCTTAATTCCCTTTATCTGGGAATTATACAATAGTAATATGCACCGTGATGGACACACCTTGCACCATCCCTTCCTCTTGCAGAAGGGAGATGGTTAACCCAATCTGATAAAGCAGTTTAAGCCATATATTAATTTCCAGTCTCTTCTGCAGTTAGAAGTATGAAGACGGAATACTTACCTTCTCTAGCAATATGCAGAACTAATTAGCTAAAAGAGTCAAAGTCTTGCAGAAAGCAGTGCTTTTATAGCTTTTAAATGTTACAGATAAAAGGGGAGACAATAAATTGAACTGGTTCACTATATGGTTCTTGCACGCTGTCATTTGATCAATTCTGAAAATCTCCACATCCTCCATAAAAGGGGAAAAAAACAATAATAACTATCTCTTTCAGTGTTTCTAGGCATATTTTTGATTATGTTGATGGTGAAGATAATAATGATGTCACCACTAAAATTAAATTTAAAGGAAAAATGCAATTGAATAATTAAAATCAGAAGGAAAAAAAAGATAAGCATTCTGAAAAAAAAAATCTGTAAGCCACCAAGAGTCACTTTTATACTGAGATGGGTGTTTTATAAATTTAATAATAAATAAATGAAATAAATAACTAAAAAAGAAAAAAAAGAAATAGATGCAGTAGAAAATATCAGGCTGTTTCCTGAATTACAGTGCTGGAATAGTGCTTCCTGTGCATCAGATATATTAACATAAATGGAGAGAAGGAAACCAGATTAGTAAAGGCACTCAGTAAAGATTGTGAATCCTTGTGTCTGGAGCATCAGGAAAGGCATTCTGCTGTTTCCTTGAACTTATCACTTTTAAAAAATCTTATTTATTGGAGGAGAAATGCACTATGTCCAAAAGCAAAATGATATGGAACTAAACATTGAATTTGGCCTTTAGATGAGGTAGAGACACATCTATACACTTCACACTTCTTTATGTCCCTGAGACATTACCTTCCATGGGTGATGACTGAGAAGTTCAGTAAGTCTCACTTTGCCTGTTCTTGCTCTATGTTTGAAGGTCATTGAATGAGCAACGTGCAATGCCTGTGCCACAATATAGACTGCATTGTAGATGCTATAGCTGTGGCCAGTCATGTCCATTTCAAAAACGGAGGAAGGGAGGGTCTCTAGCTTCTCCTCCCCAGTGCATGTCGGTTGACTGTCCATGACTGGGTTGGGTTTCCCATCAACCATGGAGCCTGAGAACACACATCCAAATGCCTCCTTCCAGAAAACCCTAATAAAGCCATCTTCTGGACTGAAGTCTGGTTTTCTCGACTGAAGAAATTCCCGAAACCCTGGGACCTCTCTTGAATGAACTGCAAAGGACAGAGCACCATGGAGAAAATCTAGGTCTTCCCACCTCTGAAAGGGAAGAGATGTGAAGTCCATCTGGGCTGTCATAATCCAGATTTTACTGTTTCCTTGTAATGGTATCTCATCAAATTTTGACACAGCTGGAAACATTCTCAAAATTATCATTATATCGATTTCACCTTGAACTACCACTGAATTCACAGTGCTGTTCATGACAACACCATACATTTTCATACCTTCTTTCACAATATTGAGAATGTCAGTGGAATAAGAAGCAGTTGGGAATCTTTCAATGAAATCAAAGCAGACCCCACTCTGGAGAAACATGGGTACCACGTTTTGTACAAACTTCTCCCCATTGTCATTGCTCACAAACAAGACCCCGATCCATGTCCACTGAAAATGCTTCAGTAGCTGAATAATTCCCTTATACTGATGGTCCATATTTGGAAATATTTGGTGGTAGAAACCAGCCTGTCTGTCCTGATCTGTGGTTGGAGCAGAGCCATACATCAACTAAAGAAGATACAGAAGAATTAGGAGAGAAGACAATAGGCTTTTATTTTTTAAAAAAATCTGTCAATATATTTTTTCTAACTGTAGTGCACAAGCAAGGATTTAGATCCATTTCAAATTACCAGTTTCACATTTGGCAGTTGTGTTCCTCCAGCAATATTAAGGGTATTTTTTAAAAAAGTTTATTTTGCACAACATAGCAATCTTTGTGTGTCTTAATCTCTTTTACATTTCTTTGTGGCTTCCTAAGCAGACATTTCGTTCAATCTATTGTGGGAACTGAGAAAAAGGGCTAATTTGTTATTAAGTATGTTCTATGGAAACCAGCCTGTCTGTCCTGATCTGTGATTGGAGCAGAGCCATACATCAACTATAGAAAATACAGAAGAATTAGGAATGGAATGAAGCCTTTGATTTTTTAAAAAGTGTGTCAATAATTGTTTCTAACTTTAGTGCACAAGCAAAGATTTAAAGCCATCTCTAATTACCACTTTTACATTTTGCAATTTTGATCCTCCAGCACTTCTAAATATAAATGCTCACAGTTAGTTTTGCATGACGTATCAATCTTTGCTAATCGATATCTTGCTTAGTTTTTTGTGGCTTCCTATGCTGTATAAACTCCAACGTTTTGTTCTGTCTACTGTGGGAACTCAGAAATGGGGCTAATTTAGTTATTAAGTAAGTTCTTGGAATGCAGACCATAACATGTGGTAAACCTGGAGCTTTCTAGGTCCAGTTAATGTTCATCACTTTCTCCATCCGCATATTATTACCCATGAAATTGAAAATGGAGCAGCCGTTACAAATGTGTTTCAAAGTTTTAACAAGAAGGTGGAAAGAAAAGGATGCCTCTTGTTTTCAATCAGTCTTTGCATTTTCCCAGTGACCAAGTCTTATCTAAAAGGATTGAGTGATTTAATCAAATTGTATCCATAGTACACATAAATGGTTACCTGAGGAAACTTGTAGATGTGCAGAATGATGGCTGTGTGAAGACATACATCAGTGTCAGGTCCTCCAATTATTGCTACTGGATATTTCTGGGTGTCACAGTTGTAGTTTGGGATTAATCTGCCTTTAGAGGAAAGGAGTTCCATTGAGGCATGATACATCCATTTTGAAGTGAAATGACTGTTATAGATTTGGAAGCCCAGTGTTATATTGGGTAGAATCTGGGGATTAGTGTTGATCTCCTTGACAGCAAATACTAAAGCCAGGATGTGTTGGTAAATCTGAATTATGACCCTGACGAGAGAGGTACATCATCTGCTATAATACATTTGACTAGGGACATGATATATTTTATGCCTTTCCTTTCACATGCGATGTGAGGTACTCGATCCGGTCAATATAGGTCTGATGCATGCCTCTTATTTAAACTTGTCAGGAACTGAACTAATCAAAGCACTTTATCAGGAAGGTCTGGCAGCAGTCAGAGGAACCAGGTTTCTGCCACTCGTAGGTGGCCTCCCATAATTTTTTTTATACGACAGTATTAGGATGGGTTTAGTATGCCAGTGGTGTCCGCAATATTGACCGGGGAGGCTACAATGAGTATCAATGGCATAGTTTTTATGATTGTTGTGAAGGAGACTAATAATGGAGTTCTTTGTCTTTCAGCTTTTCTTTAATTCCATCTGGAAAGATTCACATGTTAAGACTAGGACACTGTTCTGTGAAGGTTAATTTAATCCAATAAGCTTAATTAATTAACTCTTAATCAAGTAAAAAGTAATTTGTTCAAAACAAATTACTAGGGAGTGGAATTTCACCCCCAGCTCCCTTCATACAGTGCAGCTTTGGCTTCTACAGGCCAAATTTGACAGTGGTGATATTTGGGGGAGTGGGAAACTTACAGCTGGACAAAGAGAAACTTCCCTTCTTGACCATTCATTGCTAGGGATTTGGTGGCACCGGATCATAGAAATATGTAGAAATTATAAAGGCCAAAAAATTATTATGCAGATGCAAAGCCAGGGTACAGATACATATATAACACACACAGCCAGCAATTATTTCATGCTCTACAGATGCCTGAAGACCCAATTGAACAGTCTATGGTAGACATCGACACACAGCTTTTACTGTCATTCATCTTCAGATCTATTTTACATGTATGTCTCTTGGAATGACTAAATACTTACATAATATCCTCAAAGAGATCACTCGTAGGAGGTGTCTTGAAGTCCATCATTGTATAAAACAGGAAGATGTGAGAAATGATGCCAGCAATACTGATGTCCCCTGACTGATATTGCTTGTGAAGAATAGGCAGAGGGTCAGCAGTGCTGCATTTACTTTGAGAAATGTGACACATTACCTGTGGCCAAAGCATTGGCAGGAATGCTGTACACACACCACTCAGAAGGAAACAATTCAATCTGGGACTCACATCCCCTTTCTCCACATTACCTTTCCTTACAGTTTCTGAGTTTAACATGCTGTGAGTGTGTTGGTTTGTTTCTCTATGTGTGCTTGTGAAGAGGATGGGAACCTCATAGTTTAAGATAAAAATCATGTATGATCAAGCACTGGCTAACTTTAATTGCAGATGGAAATGTTTCAGGGGGTATTAACATTTCTTGATCCCCTTGAGGCATCTCCATATCTCCAGACAATCAAAGTTATACTAATTATTACATTTGAGATAATCACCAACTTAGAATCCGAGGCCGTGGACACTTTGAACAAGAGGGAGTAATTTTTGTGTCATGACTCAGAAGAAATTGAAATTGCCTCTGGTTGTCACCAACAGTAAGGGGATTTGTAATGTGTGACAGCAACCCTCAACGCAGGAAGGAATGAAAAGAGAAAAACTGCAGGCATGAAAGTCAAATATATTTGCAACTTTTGTATTTATAACAGTGAAGGGGGTAGTCCTTTTGAAGTCCACAGTAAGACAGTCAGTCAGTCAGTCAGTCAGTCAGTCAGTCAATATTTTGTTTGATCCTGGGAATCTGGTCTCATTTTTTCCTCCCACATAACTTGTCCAATGGTACAGTTCCTTCAAACTGATATTACCTGATTTTTTTTAAGTAGTTTTGCTTGATGAGACTCCAACATTCATACTATGATCAACCAAAGAGGTCAAAAACACTGGTTTCAGGGGCCAGTTCCCTCCCTGGATAAAACTTTCCAGCTGTTTTTTGCATCCCGGGGACAGATCTCTTTGAGCCCTCTGAAGCCAAGTTGTTTACAAATGTGCTTTGCATCCACTGCCAGGACTGGAGCCTATCCAATGTGATTGCCCCGCAGCAGTGGCTTGGAAGGGGCCTCCAACATGTTGGAATTACAGTATAAACCCAAGGATGTTGCTGGACCTTACAGAAGCTGAGCAAAACCCCTTCAGTATGTTGCATTTTTTTACATTTTAGGACTCTTTGGGACCCTGAAGCAACCTGGCTTTTATAGCCTGGAAGAGCCAGCTGACGTCTCCTGGTTAGCTGGTCCATAATGAGGCAGCAGACCAACATCCACTCCCTGACTGGTCTGAGGGCAGATCAGCACTTTCTACTCCACTTGTTATCAGTACAGGCCACCCACTGCTTCAGTTCCAGGAACAGAAAATGTGGTTCTCTGCCTGCTTCCAGCCCACTACAAATACACACCCCACCCATCTTTCAAAAACGTTGTCTTCCCTTGAAAGCAAATTTAAACCTTTCCAAGTGGATGCTCTCCAGTACTTCTTTCCCAAGTAGTGACAGCCTGACATGTCCCCTCCACACGATCAGCTGGTTAACACCATGGCTGCCATTTTCTCTACTGATCAGACCTGCCATTTGTTATTCTCTTCCAGTTGATCCAACAATGGTGTTAATGACCCTCACCCTATGTTTTCCACTCCTACTACTGATTGTAACTCCATTCAATCCTTAATCTCACACAGAGGACCCTGTAGGCATCAAGGGTTGATCCTGAATAGTTTCTGCCCAGGCTGGGTGAAATATGCTCCCCATGCTTTCTCACCTCCTTCCCATGTTACTGCAAAATAGGCCTGCTGCAAGAAAGCTACAAAATTGAAATGAATGATATTTTGTCTCTGTGAAGCTGAAGCATCAGTTCTTCCTTGCTCCTTCCAAAATTTCTGTGCAACAGTGCAGGGGAGAAACAAAAGAGCACATGGAAGTTCCCCTTCTTTTTATTATTGTAGGGTCAAAGTAATGATCATACAATAAAGGGGGGGGAGTGAGGGGGGAAGGCAGGTTCTATGTTAGTGTCAAGGAATAGAATGTGAGAAGTAGATATGAAAGCAGAGAAAAAGGAACGGAAGGGGACTAGCAAGGAAGAAATGATCCTTGCAAGGAAATAGCAACCCTTGGCAGCATGGATTAGAAGGGCAAGAAATTGAGGAACAAGCATTTGTGTCCTTTGGTGCATGTAGTCTGGACTGAGCGTCAAGCCAGTCCTTAGAAACATTAGCCATTATTGAATATGAACTTTACGTGTAACAGCTAATGAAAGACAATGCAAACCTTCCCATTCTGGTGTTGATCTTCACAGAAGCACAATCCTGGGAAAAGAATCATAAAGCCAGTTTGGCCTAGTGGTTAGGGCAACAGGCTAGAAACCAGGAGCCTGGGAGTTCTAGTCCAATATTAGGCATGAAAGCCAGCTGGGTGACCTTGGGCCAGTCACTCTCTCTCAGCCCACCTCACCTCAAAGTGTTGTTGTGGGGAAAAGAGGAGGAGGAAGAAGTATTAGTTATGTCCACCACCTTGAGTTATTTATAAAAATAATAAAGGCGGAATAGAAAATAAATAAATAAAATAAATAATTGCAGAGAGGTGATATATGAATCTCCTTGCACTCTTTGAAGTATCTTTAATTCTGAAGTGTTGCATAGCCTTATGCCAATCAGTCATCGGTCTAGCCTTATTTTGAGAGATAGGCTAGGTTTGTGAATCATCTATAGCCCTTTAAAGATCAGTTTTTCAAAATGAATCCAGCCATTAATCTGTGATTTAGCATGTAACAGTAGATGAAAGGGTAATCATGTATGGTGCTTGATATCTCCAGTATTGATATCTCCTTGATAGCATGGAGATCAAAAACATAAAATTACCTGATATATTAGAAATTATATTGACATTGCAGTTCAGAGAAGTGTTGGAAATTCAGCTATAAGTACTGTATGTCATTATGAATTACAAAAATCACATTGTCTTCACAACCAATATGGAAATATTTTTTTCCCGTGGTGTCAGATATATATTGCGACATGTCTGTTTCAATTGGTATGATCTTATAACATCTTGGAATATAAATGGAGCTTAGATGAAGAGATATTAAAGGAATAGGAAAGGAAATAATTTTATTAATGAAATCCAGTTTCTTCTTTTTTAATATTTATATTCAATGATAAAAAAAAGTACTTAGGATAACAGTCCAATTAAAACTTTACCTAATTATTGTCAATGTTATATTAGTTCAGTGTCACTGTAAACATTTCACTTATACAAATTTAATGAGGATCATAAAAAAATAAATTCTTTGGTTTCTTTTTCTAATGACTCTCTACAGTACATGTAGATCATAAAAGCAGGTATCTCTGAAGCATAAATCGAATGCAATAACATACAAGTAGGAGAGGATATCACAACTGGAAGGCACAGCACATTCCAGTCCCAGAAATCTGCAACCTGATTTCATTTTCATTTTTTTACTTATCCATTTTTCAATGTTTTTATAACCACCCATCTCCACCAAAAGGGGGACTCTGGGTGGTTTACAGTAAAATTTACAATTAAAACTTAAAGCATATGTCATGATCACCGTTGCGATGCTTGTGACATCACAACGGTTCGCATGACAATACAGGGAATTGGGTACCGGGCGGATTAAGGGAAAAGGCAACTAGCTAACAAAAGAGAGCAACAGGTGCTGGCAACAAAGTATCGACTCTAGCCAGAGGCGCGGAAGAGAGAGATACAATGTTGCAAAGAAGGTAATTGACAAGACCAGACCACGAGGCGCGCCCGAGCTGTCAAAAAGATTACAGACCTGATCGCCCGGCAATGAACCATCACCGGCCGGGAAAACAGTCAAGGAAACGCCCGAAGCACAGGAGGGGCTCCACGACCCCTCACCTACCGGAAACGGAACCAGCGGGGCTCGGGGCACACCTGGAGTAAGAAGGGGTGGAGCGCTGACCGGTGCGGGCTATTTAAATCCCATTCCGGCGCGCTCCACTCATTATCAGCTTTTCTAAGGGCATGCATTCTATACTCAAATAAAACCAGAACCTAAGCCCATACTAGTGTCAGTGGTTTTACTGGGTAGCAGGCAGAGCCTGACATAAAGCTGAGAGTCACCAAACCAAAATCACCAAGCTCCACTGGACGAATTTTTTTCTGCAGGAGAGACCATCTGGTGAAAACCGGAAACGGGGACAGCGATGGAGCCAGCACTTCGCACCAGAGGCGTGAAGGATGGCCCGCAAGATGCAGAGGCGACCCGACAGCGGCTGGAGACAGCGTACCCGAAAGGGGACACAGACACCCTCCCTGTCCACACCGCACCCCAGTTCCAGACCTGGAGCTCCAACCCAGATGGGAGATCCCCGGCGGAAGACGAAGTTGGGGACCAGCAACTCCTCACTTGGGACGGCAGAGCAGGACCCTGGACGGGAACACCCTACTCCACCTGGAGGCTCCGCTACCCCCAAACGCCCAAGCAGGAAGGCGCAAGGCTATGTACTGGAAAGCATCTGGCAGCACCGACGTCGGACGACCAGGGTACGCCAGACAGGGTCACGGCCCTGGAAGCAAGGGTATGATAGCTTGAGCACCTGCTCCTGTCCCCCACATCGACAGATGAGGACATGACCCTGAAAGCCAAGGTACGAGACCTGGAACATATGCTCCAGTCTCTAGCAACAATCGTCAGCGAGCGCTCCAAGACTGAGGTGGCACAGGGGGTAAGAGGGGATCGGGGCAGCATACCCACACCGCCAACAACCCCGAGCGGAAGGGGCCAAGCATGAGACTCTGTCACAGGGATTTGCGGCCCCAGGCCAGTGGGAGCCATCCCTTACCACCCACAGGTAGGGGACCTGCAAATTGGGAGGTTCGCCAAAGACTTCCCCATACAATTTGACGGGAACCCTACAAAACTGTCCTTCTTTCTAACAAATGCGAGGGACTACATGGCCCAATACAGCCATTGCATCAACACAGAAGCTGCTAAAATCTCGACGGTGGCCACCGAGCTCCAAGACAGGGCCGCGGACCGGTACGTGCAGATGTCCGAGTCTGGAGCCCCAGCCTTGGCCAATTTCCATGACTTCTTCGCCGAGTTGAAGCATTATTTGAGGAACCCCTGGTGAAGGAAAGGGCCAAGTGCACACTTCAAGCACTACGCCAGGGAAGAAAACCGGTGGCCGACTACACCCTCGAATTCAAGGTCCTCGCAGGCAAAATCACGGAATGGTCTGAGGCCACCCTGATCGACATGTTCAAGTGTGGCCTCAACCGGAAGGTGCTTCAATAGGCACTCTACAGGGATGACCCAGCCTCCCTTCACGGGTGGATTTAATTAGCTGGAAAAGCGGAGCATGGTCAGCGCACGTTCCTGCTCGCAACCGCAGATGACAAAATCCCGCCCAGCACAAGAGGACCAGTCCCACAGTCAGGCCCAATCTGGCACTCAGACCAACAACGGAGGCTTGCCTGCGGGCAGTGTACCAGGTGCGGGAAAACGGGCCACCGAGCGGCGGACTGTTTCACAAACAGAACAATGGATCGCCTGCCCAGACCCACACTGAAGACAATGCACAAGCCATCCAACCCCCCCCCCCAGATGGCTGACAGGAGCATTAGCAACCCTGGACAAGGACACGGACACCTCCCTCTCAGGGGACGTGATCGACGCCCAAGAACAGCCGGTGGAAAATGCTCCCCACCTGCTCTAAGCAGTGCCACTGGGCAGGTGGTGAAGGGGCGCAACAACCCCAGGGTGAGTGACGATTGCTCCATCCTGGCAGGGACAATTGAGCTCTCTTACGGCCCTAGACCCTTTGCGGCCAAAGCTATGGTGGATTCTGGGTGCTCCAGAAATCTGATCCACCCGGACATTGTCACTGCAGAGTATAGTCTCATTATACAGGACAGCAGGTGCTAAGAGCAATGGAGCCACCTCAGCTCCTCTCTGTTCCACTGGGCCCCCTGGCCTGATGGCCTAACCAGATTTTGAGGGATTCTGGAAGTTCAACAGGGATGGAGACAGCCTCACTTCAGTGGGGAGGATGTTCCATAAGCACGTTGAATTGGAGCTGGAAGCAGACTGGCAAACAATGCAGGGGTGTATCATGTGCTCTTCTAGAAACACATGTAACTACACACACTGTTGCATTTTGCACCAGTTGATGCTTTCAGATAATCTTCAATCTTCAAAAGGCAGCCTCACCTAAAGTGCATTTCAATAGTCTAACCAGAAAGAAGTCTTTGATCTATTCCTTCATTATATTTATATATTTTTGTTATAGTTATATAGTTATAGATTCTATTATCATGAACTAATAAAAGAAGAAGAAAAATACCTTCCTAGAGTACCAAGGCTTAGCTAAGGAAGTCTTGTTGTACTACATTGAATGGTGACCTGGTGTTATTCTTAAGACGCCATGTTACAACTTGTAGAGGAAGTCCAACAGTCACGCAGTGATAGGAAGATTTCACTCTGGAATCTTTTCCTGAAACAAAGTCATCTTGTGAGGTTTCTCTGCAGCACCTATTCTTTGGAATAAGCTCCAAGGTAGAGTTGGCCCTCACACTTCAGGCCTTTATGAAGGCAATTAAAGCTTATCCTTTTCCTCTGAAGCTTGGGTCAGGATAAGCAGAGTTTTCAATAGATATTAGCTTCTGATAGACGTTTAATTTATTTGTTTTGTTTTAATTCTAAGTACATTTTTCTTTGGGAGGGATGTCTTTGTGTGTGTGTATGTGTGTTGCTGAGTTTTGTATAATTCCCAGAGTCATACTGTTGGAAAAGGGTGGCTGTAATAAATCTGATAAATAAAATAAAATAAAATAAAATAAAATAAAATAAAATAAAATAAAATAAAATAAAATAAAATAAAATAAAATAAAATAAAATAAAATAAAATAAAAAAGCATTCCCACCCCTTTTTTCAGTCGACTCCAAAGTAGCCACTTCATCTGCCTTCTTTTTTTCTATGCTCCTGAATAGGTAGCATTTCACCTAGAAGTGCTAATACTACAATATTAGTATCTATATACTATGTAGAAAATTTAGTGAGTTGGTCAAATTCATTGGCTAGTTATTTATGTCAACATCGGATATCTCATGACACTATTCAACACTCTTCCAGCAAGATCCAGATATGGTGTGAAATTCTACTCCAAAAGTGAGGGGAAGACTATCAAATCTGTGAGTGGATTGAAATATTTTATAGCACTTTAAAGTAATCTGCTTTGGGGCAGGTTCTTATTTTATTGGCTTCAGGGCTTGTTTCATAGAATCAAAGAATTAGACCACCAGGCAGGAGCTATTTGTTGAACTGAAGCATCCCTCAAAGGTACAAAAAAGCCCAACTTGACACAAAAGACATAGCTTTGTGGAAATAGAAAAGCTTTGATGGATCCAAGGAAAATATCTCATATGAAGTCTGCTGAATGAGCAAAATGTGACCTGGTCAATTCAAGGTGGGTGGAGAAAGGATGGAGAAATACTGCTGTGCCATCTTGATCCATTTCCAGGCCAGTCCATTTCTTTGATTTATTTCCTATTTTTATGTCATGATTAGAGAGTGAAAAGATCTTAGAGTATCACTGTAAGACATAAATTGACCACATGCTACCCTTGTGATGTTTGACTTTTGAAGTCAAAATTTCAGCAGCCCATCTGGTGATGTATTCTGAGAGATGTAGTTCAGCAATATGTTAAAGAACTCTGCTGCTTAGATGACACGGGAGAATTGAAACAAGTAGAAAAATATCTAGTCCAGTTCTGGCAGTAGATGCCTCATGAATTTGAGTACTGGTACAAAGACAGATTTGGGCCTAACCAGTTTTGATATATGTATCCATCTCCTAGAAAGCAGCTTTGTTCAGTGTGACCACAACCATTTACGGGAATGATGAGGCAAATAAAGCAAGTTTTTGGTGGGTTTCTTCACTTATAAAAACACACATATTTTATTCTAGTACAGATACCAATAGGGCAAAGAAGCATGCAAAGTGAGTAGGTGATGCCAAAGCTGAAAGGATGATTGGCTTCATTGAAAGCATCAGGCAATTTCCTGGCTAGGAAAGCCACTGTGAAGCTGAGAATGGCAAGGAAGCCCATGAAGCCCAAGACACAATAGAACTTGAAGTTAGATACTTCGTTACACTCCAAAAGGATTTTTTCTGCCATTGAATTCATGTCAGTATCTGGGATTGGGGGAGAGGTTGTCAGCTATATAGCCCAAATAGTGCCTTCTATTAAAGAGCAGCCCAAGCTGATGGACATGGCAAATCTTTCCCCCACCCATTTGGTCATCTAGAAACAGGCTTAGGTACTCTTTCATAAATGTCCCCATCCTTCCATTCATAGATATACTGTACTTTACAGAACCCAAGGGAATGGTTACCCAGATGGCCTGGAAGATCTTTAGCGATCTCGGAGTATGTGAAGTACTGGGTATGTGAACATAAATTCTGGGTGGGTTGGATCTAAGAGAGTTCATAGAATGGTGAAATGGTGTCTATCCACAAGCCAAAATGTAACTGGGCCATACCTGGTTAAACCTTCTTGGCCATATAATTGCATTCTCATCAATGGTGAACATTACTTCTTGGGAATCCATGGGGTTTATCCTTCCAACTCTGACTTTTAGAAAATATTTGAACTTATGATCCCATTGATAATATCAAATCCAGTCTCTAATTCTCCCTTTTGGTCGAAAGACATTTTTTTTTGCTCAGAAGTGTTATTGAATGAGATGCTTCTCATAAAGTGGTTGACCGAAATTTGGAAAAAAGTCAAGTGAAGAGAGATGTATCAGTTACTACCCAATGATTTTAAGTATTATTTGATCACCAAGTGGTAGTTCAAGGCCCCATGAATAGTCCCCTCACTGGGATGGTGGAGCCATGGAACTTATAGTATGAGAGGATGACAGAACAGCTCTACCTCTCTAGCACAAGAGCTCAAATAAGAAAGGTGTATTCCATGTTGGCAGAATGCTGGGAAAGCCTTTAGCCCAGGACAGATCAGAAAAGTCACACACCAAGCATTTCTATAAAAATAATTTATTTACAGAAAGCAAAACAAAAAGCAAAACATATTTAAAGGACTTAGCTCTCATGGCTTGCTACATGCCGGCAGAGAGAAAAAAGAGGAAGTAAGAAACAAGTCCGGGCAGGTTTCCTCCCCCAGGCAATTTGCATGAAGCACGTGCGAGGAGACAATAAAATACAACCTCTTCACCGGGCCAAAATGATTAGGTACAATAGCAGTCTTAATCGTTAGTAGGAAAACCTCAACATTCCAGTCATAGATTGTAAGCACAAAGTGATAACCTTCATTCCCCATTCAAAGTTATCAATAAGGAAGTTTTAAAGACTTAAAGAAGGAAGCTTAGGCAATGTAAAAAAAAATGTTAATAAATACTTAACAGTGCTAATCATGATTATGGTGATGTCACCACCAGAACAGAATGATACAATAAAACAAATGAAATACATAATGGACCTAAATATCAGGAAAAAGGAAAAAAAAATGAATATTTTTTTCACTGTATTTGGGAACTGTTAAAAGAACTAGAGAAATAGAGAAATGCAAGACTCCCGGCACCTCAATGACTTTCAAAGCAGCTAGGTGTTCTCTCACTAAAGTCTTGTCTAGTTTTTTTTTTAATAAGAACTTTATTAAATTTCAAAAAAAAAAAAAGGTAAAGCATATAAAGATAGAAAGAGATTGAAGAAAGAAGAAATGAAAGAAGAACTAACTTAAAAGTACAGAAATAAAAAGAAAGATACATAGAAAAAAAAGCTTCAGACTGACCATCTTCATTACAGATAAAAACATGAAAGCACACTAACTTCTTACTATCTTTTTAACTAAGTTACAGATTATTTCCTTTAGTTATAAAACTTTATTAATTTTCAAAATAAAATTATATTGCAGAATATAGAACAGATAGAATACAAGTTGAAAAAAACAAGGCAAAACAAAACAGTACAAAAATAGACACAAAAACATAAGACAGGAGACTTCCGACCTTCTCCAACACAGATATAAAAGCACATAAAAGTTAATATCTTGCCATTAAATAAATATTTAGTGACATTAATCTCTACAATCTAACCATTTAATCATCAAAATCCAAAACTTTATTTTTCTTTGGCTACAAGAAAATAGTCCAAAAGTGGCTTCCAAATAGAAACAAATCCAGTTACTGTATTTTCTCTTATCAATGCTGACAGTTTAGCAATTCACACCAGTTCCATCAATTTAATCATCCAGTCCTCCATTGAGGGAATTTGTGCATCCTTCCATCTTTGAGCATATAAGAGTTTTGCTGCTGTTATCATATACAAAAACAGAGTTCATTTTGCTTCTCAAGCTGTTGGTCCATCAAACCCAACAGAAAGAGCTCCAGTTTCAACTGTAAGTCCACTTTGAGAACCTTTTGAATAATAATACATATTTGATTCCAGAATTTCTTAGCTTTTCCACAAGTCCACCATAAATTATAGAAAGTTCCTTCACCCTGTAAACATTTCCAACAAACGTTTGATACCCCATTGTACATTTTGGACAGGTAAAGATTATTTCTGTATTCTTATACAGTCCTAATTGTCAGGTCCCAACATCAAAACTTCATTTTTTTCAGTTTCAAGCAAAAAGTCCAAAAGTGGTTTCCAAATAGGAACCAAGTTAGACAAATTATTTCTTCAATCAATGTAGTCAGTTTTGCCATCTCTGTCGATTCCAATAATTTTGTTATTCACACCTCCACAGTAGGAGAAGTCCTTCCAACTTGTTGGATACAAAAGTCTTGTTGCTTTTATCATATATAACAACAAAGTCCCAAATTTTCTTTCAAACTGTTTATCCATCAGGCCTAAAAGGAAAACTTCTGGCTTCAGTAGTACATTCCCCTTAAGAATCCTTTGAATTAAGTTCCATATCTGGTCCCAATAGTTCTTAGCTTTCTTACAAGTCCACCAATGACAGTAAAAAGAACCTTCGCCTTGAGAATATTCCCAACATATATTTGACATTCCCTAATACAACTTCAACAATTTATCAGGAGTTAAGTACCAAAAATAGATTATCTTATAAAATTTATCTTTCAAGTTGTAATACGGTGTGAATTTCAGGCCTTTGCTCCACATGACTTGACGACTCGATGGCACATTATCAGTCAGTACTGAAAAGGGAAAATTGGTCAGTTTGCAAAAATCTTGGCAATTGGATACAATTACTTTAGCACACCATTTATCTCTTTGTTACAATGAGGATTCCTTCGTTGTCTTCCTAACTGCCTGTTTATGCAGTGGGAAGGTTGCCACCCAATTTCACGATCAATGAGGAATATGCAGATATTCTGAACTTGCATGAAATTCAATCATTTCTCATAATGCAGATGTTAGTTGTAGCTACCAACAGGTTTGTTTCTTTCTCTTTCCCATACTCTGGCCCACTTTGAACATTGTGCAAACTTCACATCTTACAGACCTTAACACCTTCTTTGATGTTAACCTTTTTTTTTTAAGCTTTCCATGTCTTGTTAAAGATAGTTATAAAATTGGTGGTAGAAGATTATGAGAGTCAGCTGAAGAGATCTGATACATCATATTTTCTTTTCTTTTTTCTTTTGAGATCATAGATCAACAACATTACACTGGAGTTTCTCTTTGCTATAATTTTCAACTCAAGCATAATGACATCTACAACTCCCTAGTGAATCCAAATACTTGATAGCAGAACACTGAACCAAGACTAATACATGTTATTAATACAACATTTTATCTCTTTGATTATATTTATTACTAAGGCCAGACTTCCAATAAGTGTGTATTCAAGCCAACATGTCCAACTCAACAAGATAGGTAGTATATGGGACAGGAAATCTTGATGAAAGGTTTTCATTCAAGATGGTGATGTCTGTGGCATCAATACTGGTGATCCTGGTGTTTGAAGAAGTGTGTGACAGTCCTCCTGTGAAATGCCCTACAAGTCTCCCGCTTTCTATTCTTCACAAGCATTACCATCCTGGTGACTTTATCATTGGTGCCATTCTCTCTCAGATCTATCTATTCTCCATTCCAGCAACCTTTCAAAGAAATCCCTCTTTTGAGGTGTTTGACAATATCATGTAAGGCCTTTCATGTTTTTCCTTGATTTGCAACTACGTTACTTCTCCTGGCAAGCCCCTGTCTATTGCTCAAGTGATGTTAGTCTCTCTGAATTATTGGGGACCATCAGTTCATCATTGTCTGTCATTGTATGCCCAGTGGCAAGACATAAAAATTCTAACTAAACTGTATTGAGACTTGGAGACTTATTGAAACATATAGTATGGGGAGCAAATATGTACCATATTCCCCTTCTTCTTTTTATGCCAGGTAAATTAAAGGAAAATTTCATAGAAATGATGGAGCAACTACTCCCTGCTCCCATTGAATCCAAGTTTTGCCAGGAACTGGACTGAACATTGTTCATTCAGAACATTTCGAGAAGCTCAGAGTAAATTATGGGAGAAGATTCACTGAGACAGAGATTTCATCAATTATTATTATTATTATTATTATTGTTGTTGTTGTTGTTATTTCCAGCGGGAAATGTTTATATATGCATTCATTGAAATAAGTGTAGATTATATCTATCCATTATGGTTTAGCAAATGTTTATACTGACTTGGAAGATGTTAATAGCTTTGACAGAGTATTTAGCAGTGGGGATTTATCTCATACTGATGAACTGATGATGATGATGATGATGATGATGATGATGATGATGATGATGATGATTTTTGCTTCCAAGCATCTCGTTTGAACCAGATTTCTATCCTTTCATGTTTTCAAATTTCCTGGCTCTTTTGAACTCAGAGCTTTTTCAAAGGGGTTCATCTATGAGTATTTGCTTAGAAGACTTCTTACAGAAGGGCAGGTTCAATCAGTTGGTAATGTTCATTCTCCTCCATCAGGGAAGTAAAAATTAGTTGCTTTAATATCCAGATATTCAGTCTGATACAAAACATGGAAGTTTCATTGAAGTGATAACTAAACAGGCATGAACATTGAAAGAATCAGGAACAGGTGATCACTCTCAGAAGTGTTACCCAGAAAGAAATGAAGGCATATTGTTACTGAGAACATCACAGCAGATTTCTCTGGATTGGGGGAAAAAAAACTGAATTTTCTCAGCTAGGAAGAATTGCTGTGATCAGAATTAACATTTCACGAACACTCAATTTTCTTTTCCAATGCATTTTAATAACAAGGTATTAAGTGATTGGTATAAAGAGGTAATGAACTACATATGGTCTAATAAAAGAGCACAATTAAATTCAAGATCCTACAGGATTCAGATAAACCAGCTGTATTGGCACTTCTAAGAACTACAAATCTAGCTGCTTATTATGAATCTTACAGAGTTATGGCTTGGTTACATCTACAGAAGGGGCAACTTTTCCAGAGACTTTGAATAAATATATTTAGGTTGACAAAAGCAGAAACAAATAATCTATAAGAGACCATGAAATAATAAGGAACATACTGAATATCTGACATAAACACAGAAATAAAAATTTGTCCAGATAACTACCATCTCGTATTATCGTTAAACGTTTATATATTGGAAGAGAAAAGTTCCAAGAAATTTGTTTGATGAAGAGCCAGTGATTTCTTCAGAATGCAAGATCTAATTACTAATAAGGCAATCTTCTCACTGCAGTGTAATTACCCAGAACTACCAGCATATGCTAGCCTTGCAATTTGCTGTAGAGACCATCAATGACAGTCCAAGGATCTTACCTAATGCCACGCTGGGGTTCCATGTGTTGAACAGCAATTTCCACCCCAAGTGGACTTACTGTGCCTCAGTGGAACTTCTCTCCACACGGGACAAGCTTATCCCTAACTACAAGTGTGATGTGCAAACTAATGTAGCAGCAGTTATTGGGGGACCAAATGCTGATGTGTCTCTCTTCATGACAACCATTTTGTCCATCTACAAGATTCCACAGGTGAGTTGACTTCATGCAATACTGTCAAGCAAGCAATACTTTTGAGATATGACTTCGATTCCATTAGGGAGATAGGATGAACTTAAAGGGACAGGTCCTGTTTCAAGAGCAAAACTTGTTCAAGGGAAAGTGCTCTCTCTCTCTCTCTCTCCTGTTGATACTGGTTTATGAGCCAAAATAATTATTGCTTACTGCTTACTGCTTACTTTTTATTGTGTGTATGAATATGTGTGTGTGTGTGTGTGTGTGTGTGTGTGTAATACACACAGAGAGACATACTTTGGGTTTGTGTTATTGATCACCTACTGAGAAAAAATGTCTTCTGTTTATTTCTGGGTAGGTAAATCCATGGCCATTACACTCACAAACCAAATTATCACTGAATTTGAATGAAGTCTACACTGAAAAACTGTTAATGCTTGGGGATCTGCCTAAAAATTTGGAAATGGTTAAAGTACTCATATTAATTGTATTCAGAAAA
Organism: Candoia aspera; assembly: GCF_035149785.1. Lineage (NCBI taxonomy): Eukaryota > Metazoa > Chordata > Lepidosauria > Squamata > Candoiidae > Candoia > Candoia aspera. Next base: position 108,407,613 of record NC_086156.1, on the reverse strand, counting down.
TATCTCAGATACATATCCTTCTTGACTTTTTATTATCTTCTTCAGTTGGCATATGGGTCCTCACCAGGGATGAGTGACATATACCAAAGAGTTTTCCTTCGCCAGATATTTCCAGATATCAGCCAACAATATAAGGGGATTCTCCAGCTACTGCTCTATTTCCAGTGGACGTGGATTGGAGTGATTTTCATTAATGATGACAGTGGGGAGAGATTTGCAGAAAATCAGCTTCCCATGTTTGCCCAGGGAGGTATCTGCTTTGACTTTATAGAAAAATTTCCAGAACTGAAATTTTCAACTGAAATCTCTGAAATGGTCATGGAAGGTGCGCAAACTACTAGAATCATTATGAAAGGGACTTCTAATACCGTAGTTGTATATGGGGAAATTCAAACAATTGTGGTTTTAAGGGTAATGCTGCATATGTCTGAATTTGAGGAGATCCCAATTAAACCCAAAGTGTGGATTTTTGTAGCACAGATGGATTTCACATCAATGTCTTTTCAACGAGGCTGGTCCATTGACTTCATGCATGGTGCATTCTCCTTTGCAGTTCACAGTGAGGAAGTGCTGGGATTCCATGAGTTCCTTCAGCACAGGAAGCTCACAAATAAAGAGGAAGATGGTTTTGCCAGGGATTTCTGGAAAGAGGCATTTCAGTGTTCTTTCTCCAACGCTACTGGAGAAACAATGGCAGAAGAACTCTGCACTGGAGAGGAGAACCTGGAGCATCTTCCTGGGTCTATTTTTGAAATCAGCATGACCAGCCACAGCTACAGTATCTATAATGCTGTCCATGTAGTGGCAGAAGCTTTGCATGTCATGGAGTCATCTGCAGTGAAAAAAAGAACAAGACAAGATAAGCAGAGACAGCAGCTTCTCAATCAACAACCTTGGCAGGTAATTTCTTGAGATGAATAATATGTATGCCTTCATGTACACACAATTCTGGAGGCTTCAGGCAAGGGTACCCAGTGGTTGAAATTCTGACATTCCTGCAGAATTTTAGACATTCAAACAACAGCTTTGTCATGGCTGCCATTTTTATCCAGTTCATAGCATTTCCTTAAAAGGTGTTCAAGCTGATTGGCCATTCCTGATAACTGGAACTAAGATAATGATCACAATAAGCTAGTTCCTTCTATGTTTGTCCTATTAAAGTTTATTATTATTATTCTTTCATTTCATGATCTGGCAAGATAAATCAACAGGGAAGCCTTGCATAAAGTTACTCACTGCTAACAAACTATGGTATAATTTATTTGCAACCAGAAGTTTAATTGTGTCCAATTCTTAGAGACTGCCTGGACAAGTCCCTGCAGTTTTCTTTGCAAGGTTTTTCAGAAATGGTTTGCCATTACCTCCTTCCTAGGGCTGGGAGAAGGTGACTGGCCCAAGGCCACCCAGCTGGCTTTGTGGCTAAGTTGGGACTAGAACTCATGGTCTTCCAGTTTCTAAACTGATGCCTTTAAGCACTACACCAATGTGGCTCTCATCAGGTAAATACATCCCTTCTAGTATTAACAGCACTATTTGTCATATCTGCTTTTATATCTTCCTTGTGGCCATTGCAAACAATGCAACATGTTTTGTTACATGTTCATCAACATCACAGAAAATAGTTTTGTTTTTGTTTTTCCTTCTAAACTAGAATGATTCAGTTGGTTTAACAAAGGATGATGAATCTAGATCTAGGTTCCTGATATAATTTGCAAAGTAATAAGCAATGCCTCAAATCTTTCACCTGTGAGTTATTACAAATGCATAAACCATATGTAGTTAGTAGTCCTTTTATCTTCCATCCAAATAGGCTGTTAGCATTGTTTGAAAATGAAGTTCTGTGAAAGCTTGTCTCAGGGAATGGGATGTAGGAGACTGTAAGTAATATGACGATCCTTGTCCATCTTTAAAAGATTGATACAACTTGGCCAACTTAAGCTTGCATACCTGCTCTCTATCTTGTGTAATTTTTAGAGAAAAAAGGTGTGTAGAGTGACTTAATTCCCTGAAAAAAATATATACTCTCCAAAGTCCATATTTTCCAAGAGTTTAAATGTGAAACTCCAGTTCAAATTGTCAAAAGCTTTCTCCGGGTCTAGGAAAATAAATGCCGCTTGATATTCATTACAATACTGTAAGTATTCTATAATGTCAAAAACAATTCTTAATTTATCTTTCAGCTTTCTTTTGGGTAGGAACCCACATTGGTTGTGATGAATAAATTTGTGTAGAATTTTCTTCATGTTTTCAGCGAGTATTGAAGAAAATGTTTTATAATCATTATTCAACAATGAAATTAGACTGTAATTCTTAATTAAAGAGGGTAAAAGTGCAATGTTAGGTTCTTTCCATGAATCTGGCATTGCGGAGCCTAACAGAACAGAGTTCATCAATCTTTTAAAAGGTTGAAGAATCTCATCTTCAATAATGCCAGTAAACCATTGGGACCTGGTGCTTTTCCCAATTTATTTCTTTTTATGGCTTCAACTATTTCAAAAGTAGTTTGTTTTTGTTTTGTTTTGTTTTGTTTTGTTTTGTTTTGTTTTGTTTTGTTTTGTTTTGTTTTGTTTTGTTTTGTTTTGTTTTGTTTTGTTTTGTATGGCATAGCAGTTCAGTGTTCATGCTGCTTTTCTTGCAGGGAAATCCTTGTGAGGTCCAGCAGCCAGATGTATAGACTATTTAGCCATGACAAGTCACATTTCCCAGGGTGCAGCACGAGAAGGCTAGTCTACATTGCACTGAGTTGGGCTGAGAGAAAGTGACTGGCCCAAGGACACCCAGCAGGCTTTCATGCTTAAGGCATAAAAAAAGTGGTTTTCAAAAGTAGTTATAGGATTATTCAATATTGTTTTCTGTGTCTGTGAAAGTTTTGGTAAATCTTATTTATTCAAATATTTGTCCACCTTCTCCAGTAAGACTGGTTATATACACACACACACACACACGCACACACGCACACAAACATACATACATACACATACACACATATATATATATATATACATACACATACACGCATATACACACACACACACACACACACACATACATACACACACACACACACACACAAGTTAGAGAAAAAAACTATAAAATGCTTTCTTAATCATCTTAATCATCTTATTGTCTAATAATTCCACATCTCCTTCTTGAAACTTTAATATCATTTTCTTTTCTCTTTCTTTCCTCAATTTATATGCTAGTCATTTTCCTGGTTTATTAGCAAATTCAAAATGTCTCTGTTTAGCATATTTCAACTTTGTTTATATTTCTTTCACAGTCAACATTGACAACTGCTGATGTAGTAACTTAAGTTGGTACACAATATTGTTGTCTGTCGGTTTTTTTCTGTTACTCAATTTCTTTCAGCATAAACTGATCCAAAATTGTTTGTAACTTTTGTTGAGATTTTTACTTAAGACTACTGTTATGGTAGATCAAATGCCCCCTCATAACCATTTTACTAGTATCCCAAACAGTTTTTAGGTCTATTTCATTGTCCAAGTTAATATCAAAAACTCATTTAATTTCCTCTTACAATCCTTTACAATCCTTCACAACCTTTTCTTTTTGTAAAATCAATTCATTCAGTCTCCATCTATATGCCCTAAATGTTTTCTTTATTGTCATACTTACAGGATTATGATCAGAAAAAGTCTGGTAAAATATCCACTTTAGAAACTTTATTCACCAAGCCCCTTGAAATCCATATCATATCAATTCTTGGAAAATATTTTTGTCTCTCAGAATAAAAAGTGTAATCATTTGTCAGTCCAAGAGCCCACCAATGCCAAATTGTCCATCAGATTAAAAAAAGATTTTGGTAATTTCCCTTGCTTAATTTTAATTTGTTTCTCAGAAGTTCTATCAATCAACGGGAAAAAAAAAACTCCATTCCAGTCCTCCATTAAACACCAACTTTGATATGAAAAAGATGACAATTCATTCAAAAGTTTTGTGGAAAATTTACTTTTATCTTCAGTTGGTACATATATATATATAGTTGATTTAAGATAATAATAGATTTAAGTCCATAAGGTTCCACTTTGACTGCTACATATCTACCATGCTCATCAGCTAATAATAAATGTGATTTCAAATGTGGTTTAACATATAATACAAGGCCATTAATTTTCCCCAAACCTGCTGAAATAAATTATTCTCCCAAATTTTTATGTATGAAATATTTTATATCTTTTTTTCCTTATATGAGTTATAGACATATCACATCATGTTTCAATTTTTTCAAATAATGAAAATTGTTCTTCTTTTTTGAGGGGCATTTGCCCCATTTATATTCCATGTAAGACAGTTCAAGGCCATTTTTGGAGACAACCCACCAAAGTCTTTGGATGTAGCACCCATCTCTTCATCTTGCATTGTGGAATCCAGTTGTTTAGTTCCAGATGCAAACTTTTCAGTTGCATCCTACTGCAACTTAGTTCCATGCTTGACAAGAAAATATTTGGCTTTTATGGACTGAAGTTAATCTGAACTTGTGTTGTTGGCAATTAAAACTTACCCCTTCCAATTATCCCCAACAAAAGGAATCCAATTCTTTTTTCAGAACATCCATTAAGAAGATATATTCGTTTCTCTTTCTTAAAATTCTCACAGGAATTTCTTTCAATACAATTATATCCATATTATTAATATTAAGTTTAGAATCAAAATGACCTCATAGGACCAATTCTTTTCTTTTCCTCCTAACAAATTGGACCAGAACATATCTCAGCTTGTTATTTATAGTTGCACACCTTGAGTTAATGCTAAAGACTTTTTATATTTCTTCCATCATTTTGTCATCCTCCCATTTAATTAAAGCTGCCAGAGCTTGTGAAATCTTATCTTTAAGGCTTTCCTCCTTAGCTTCAGGAATCCCCCCAAGCCTTAAGCAGAACTCTTTATCTCTTAATGCAAGTAGTGCAGTTTTATTAAGCTCATTCTCCCTTTCACCTTCCAGTACATCAACTCTGCTGGTTACTTTTTTCACATCTCCTTCTGTTTTCTCTAATTTCTGTTCCAGTCTTTTTTTCAAAATCAGTAAATCATGTATCCACCTTTTTCTCAAGTTCCACAAAAGATTGAATAACAGGCTGTGTACACTTAGCCATGAACTTCTCAAACATGCTGTTTGGTCCCTCAGATTTGCCAGAGGTTCGCCTTTGTACTCTTCTAGTGGCCATAATCTCTAATTCTCCCTCCCCCCACTTTTATGTATATATGTATTCATTTAAAGCTTCAATGCTATAAAATCTGATACTTTGGCTCCCTTAGTGACCAATAGTAGTATTTATAATGATAAATGACTCATAATAAAAGGTGGTTGCAGGGGGGGTGGGGAGAAAGTTTTCAAAAACAAAGTATCCAGTCACAGAGCCACCAGTCAAAACAAAAGTCTTTCTTTATCAGTGTTTACAGAAAGTAGTCAACCCCAGCTTAGAAGAACAACCACATCAAATACTTTCCTACAGCAAGTAAAGAAAAAACAACCCAGTCCCAAATCTGACAAAATATTTTACGTAAAGAATTAAAATAGAAAATACTCACAACATTTATTCTCTTAAAAAAACAGTTTTAGTAAAAGGTTTGACCTTCAGCTTCCTTGCTCAGACCGTAATCCTTTCAAGCAGTTAAAACATATGGAAAGAAGTCCCAAAAATAATAAAAGAGCAACCAAGAGAATCGGTATTTCTGCACTGGGGAAAGCCCCTTTTAATTCAATACTTTGGAAGCAAAAAGGTGATTTTTGAAGTAGGGTGGTTGGAGTTAATGTCCATTTTTCCAGCTTCATCACAGCTTGGAAAAGTTGTCAATCCCACCTCTCAGCTAATCACTCACCGTTTGGTCGCTGGAACACCGTTTCATGATCTTTCCGCAAGTAACCACTGTCCTTGGGGCACAGGGAGCAATTCCTGGAATTCTCCTTTCCCAGAGAATATTTTGGGGTTCTAAGGTCCTGCCTGAGCTGCCAAATGAAAGCCGCATTGTCAGTCCTAACCCTGGAGTTCAGTAGGACTGATAACTCTGCCATTTTCCCTCCACCGGAACCCCAGATAATCTCATACATTCCAGTACAACAGTCACTGCAGAGAAAATTAAGATTGCCTATGTCAAGAGCAAAAGAATCTACAAAAGGAAAACTGGAAAGAATGAATTAAAACCTCCTATTCCAAATATCTGGGATAAATCTGTATACCAGCTTATTTCTTTTACAGAAAGAGTGACTTTAAGAGTCAATTTGATTGTAACTGTATTTATTTAATAGGATGCTGATGATGAGGATGACGATTTGTTGCCCCCATTTTCATGCAGCTTCACCACTACTTGAGAAGTGTTTCATTTAACAACAGTGTTGGGGAAATGCTGTCCTTTAATTCAAAAGGGGAACTTATAGCAGGATTTGATATTATGAATTGGATCACATTTCCAAATCAGTCCTTTCTTAGAGTCAAAGTTGGAGGAATGGCACCAGAGAATGACCCTGGCAAAGTATTCACCATTTTTGAAGATGCAATCAAATGGCCCAGGACTTTCAACCAGGTAAAGCTCATACTAAGATATTTCAATCATTTTCCCGTCACATATTTACGGATGTGAAATGTCCCATTTCTTCCCATTCCATCATTTTTTTAAATTCCTTGTCATGTTCTTAATTTAATTTTTGATTTACACAATCTGCCTATAGCATGCTTATGTTTGCCAAGGTTCCTCCGCTTTGTTGAAGACTCATTGCAGTACAATGTTTAGGGTATTTATGTATTTAAAGAACATAAATAATGGACAGATGCAACCCCCCAACTCTGTCAAAGTCACATTATGTGTATAATTATACAATTCAGTGAAATGTAAGCCATAAAGTAGTCTATTTTTTTTTTTTTGATCCAACCTAGCAATATGGGCACATAAAAAGGGGTCACAGCTCTGGGCACCTCTTTGAATCAAATGAATCACTTCTGGACAAATATCCAGCTTCTTAAGGGGTTGTTGACAAGTGTGATGTGTGCATTCACCTGTGCTCATCACCTCTTTGAATTTATTTCATTGCACAGCTCTGTTCCAGGCCACTGTTAATATTTTTGCAAAAGAACTCTGGGTATAATCTGGAGGTAGATACTTGCAATATTTTTTTCAGGAAGGATGAAAGATTCTCCTCTTGTGTTTCTGGACAGGCACACCCTCTTTCTGTGTGCAATGCCCATTGCAATCGTGGATACAGTAGGACAAAGATTGAAGGGAAACCGTTTTGCTGCTACAATTGCCATCGATGCCCAGAGGGGAAGATTTCTCACCTAAAGAGTAAGAATTGCTGTATAAAATGCATTAATGCAAAGCCTGTCTGCTCCATATCTTTCCCAATATCTTGAGAAGTTATTTAAAAGGTGTGATTTAAGACTGAGTAGTTCAGGAGATCATGGAGTTTGAAAAACAATTGATGAACTTCTAAGTGCCTGTGGGAGAGGGCAAAAGACAAAAAGGGCACCATGATGTCATGACACAAAGTGACAACTTATATACTTGCATAAGTCATTGAGACCCAAAGAATTAAGGTTGGAGTTTAACTCACTTCTCTGTCATTATTTAGGTTATTATGGGGCGTCTTTATTTATCCTTACCTTGGTAGTCAAAACAGCAACATTACAGAACAAAAACCAGAAATATTAGTTAACAGTGTCACGAAATGTAGAATCTGGATTGATTGTAACTTTTTATAATGACACAAAGAAACAAAACAATAAACAAACCTATTTTAAGTACTGAAATGGAGGGAAGAAAGAAAAGCAATATGTGGTGACAACCCAAGCTTAATGATATATTAAATTTCCTCTAAATGTGATCCTGTGATCTTCGTTATTGCTCTTTTTTGTCTGTTTCCCTTTTCATGACTGCGACTTACATTCATAAGTTTAATATATACTTGTAATACATACAGCTATAATCTATTAAACAGCTTGTTCTTCCTTTTTTTTTTTAAAAAACAGACTTGGATGACTGTTTTCAATGTCCGAATGATCAGCATCCCAACAAGGACCAGAATCTGTGCCTTCCAAAAGAATTCAGCTTCCTCTCATTTGAAGAGCCTTTGGGAATCACTTTAGTTGGTTTTGCCCTTTTCTTTTCTTTCCTGACAGCTTTGGTGCTTCACCTCTTCATTCAGCACCAGGAGACCCCCATTGTCAAAGCCAACAACCGGAACCTCAGCTATGTTCTCCTCATTTCTCTCTTGCTTTCATTCCTTAACACTTTGCTTTTCATTGGGAAACCCACAGAATTTATGTGTCTCCTTCGACAAACAGCTTTTGGCATCATCTTCTCAATTGCTCTTTCTTCAGTTTTGGCCAAGACCATCATTGTGGTCCTGGCTTTCATGGCCACCACACCAGGAGCTGGGATGAGGAAATGGTCTGGGAAGCACCTGGCCAGCTCCATCATCCTTTTCTGCTCCTTTACTCAAACCATGATTTACAGTGTATGGTTGGTAATTGCGCCTCCCTTTCCAGATGTTGACATGCACTCCCTGATGGAAGAAATTATCCTGGAGTGTAATGAAGGATCGGTCACCCTGTTTTATAGTGCCCTGGGCTTTCTGGGCTTTCTGGCTACCATCAACTTCATGGTGGCCTTCCTGGCCAGGAACTTGCCTGACAGTTTCAATGAAGCCAAGTTTATCACCTTCAGCATGTATGTCTTCTGCAGTGTCTGGGTGTCCTTTGTTCCAACTTTTTTAAGCACCAAGGGCAAATACATGGTGGCCGTGGAGATCTTTTCCATCCTGGCCTCCAGTGCTGGCTTATTGGTCTGCATCTTTTCCCCAAAAATGTATGTTCTTGTACTGAAGCCTGAGCTGAACAGCAGGAAGCACCTAAGGAGAAAATAAGAGTAGAAATGATCTTAGTGAGTACCTTACCACAAAGGAGTCTATCATCCAGTTGGATCCTCAAGAAAGTTACTGTTCTGGGTGCTATCAACAGAGGAAATAGGGTCATATTCTAGGATAAAGATTTTTGATGCTATTCTGGCTTTCCATTGTGGGACTGAGGATAGCATCCTTTTATTATAGATATTTTATTTTTATTTTTTTTATTTTATTATTATTCATAGCTTATTGTAACATTCTGTTTTTAAACCCCTTAAACACCAAGCAGGGTGATGAGAATGCATGAGTACGGAAATCATGTCAATAAATAAATAAATAAATAAATAAATAAGTGTTAAGAAAAGTGACTTTCAAGTAAGTATCCACTGTTCAAGTGAAGCTGGCCATTGGTATGGCATATGATGGAAGATGTTATACCTGTGTGTCAGATCAACCCTGTACCTTTGATTAGAGTATAGTCTCATTATAACTGACAGTGTCATGTTTCATTTATTTGCATGTACTTAACAGATTAGCAGAGTGGAGAGCAGTTTATCTATATCATCTGATACATAATGGGAGTTTAGCTTAGGTAGGTACCATCCCAAGATATCTTTGATCTATTCCTTTGTTATATTTATATTTTTATTTTACAGTTATGTAGTTATATTTTGTATTATCATGAACTAATAAAAGACTGAAATATTATATAGCTGTCTGAAGTCAACTGCTTTGTATCAGGTCATTTCTTTACTGGCTTCAGGGCTTGATTTATGGGATCAAATATTCAGAGCTTCAGGCAGTAGCTAGTCGTTGAACTGAAGTATTCCTCAAAGGTACCCAAAGCCCAACTTGGCACAGAAGACATATCTTTGGGCAGGCAGAAGGAGCTGAAAAGTATCCAGGGAAATATCGCCTATGAAGTCTGCTAAATGAGCAAAAATTGATCTGGTCAATTCAAAGTGTGTCAGGAATAGGTGGCAAAATACTGCTGAGCCATCTTGATCCATTTTCCAGTTCATTCCATTCTTTGATTTATTTCCTATGTTTAGGGCACGATTAGAAATTGAAAAGACCTTATGGTATCACTATAAGACATAGATTGACCACCTGCTACACTCCAGATCTTGCTGTGTCAAAATTTAAGCAGCCCATTGAGTGATGGATGCTGGGAGATGCCATTAAGCAATATCTTAAATATTTTTTCTGCTTACAGGATATAGGACAATTGAAGCAAGTAGAAGGATACCTAGTCCAGTTTTGGAAGAAGATACCTAGTGAATTTGAGTAGTTGTACAAACAAATTTGGGCCTAACCAGTTGTGATGCATGTATACTGTCCATCTCCTACCTGGCAGCTTACTTCAGTGTAACCAAAACCTTTTAAGGAAGGAGGAGACCAATAACAATGTTGATGAGTTCCTTTCACATATAAAATCAGGCCTATTTATTGTAATACAAATACCAGTAGACAAAGAGGCATGCAAGGGAAGTATGGTTTTGTCTTAGATTCTTTTTAGCATTTCAAGGGAATGGAATGGGGATACCAACAAATATTTGGGGTATTTGTGTATTTAAAGAACAGAATTTATAGACAGATGCAACTGCCCTCCAAGCCTGTCATAGTTACCTTATGTGGATAATTATACAATTCAAGGAAATGTAAGCCATAAGAAAGTCTTTTTTTGGGGGGGGGGGGGGATATATTCTTACTTTCCATGTTGGCAATCTTCCCTGGTGTAATGACTGTATTACTCAGTCTGCCATTAAGTTCAAATCATACGTGAGTATAGTAGAAATCTCTTTAATGGAGAGTAGCATACAGAATAGCGAGAAAGTTGTGAATGAAAGTTCCCGCATTTTTCCCAAGCTAAACAACCCAATGAGTAGAAGCCCCCTCCCTCTCTCAGGCATGCAGCCTCCCCTCTTCATGCCAGTCAGCTCAGCTCCATGCAGATGTCTCCAACAGCTTGGTAGCTTGACCTTGGATACCAGAAATAGTCCAAACAAGATGTTTTCACACTCCCGGGATGTTCCCCTCCCAATTCTACTGACCCACAAGTCCCAACATGTGTTAAGTCCATTCATGCATGTGAGTCCAATCAAATGTTCTGGGAATGTTTGATCGGGAAGCAGGACATACCGCCCATCTGAGAAAAATGAAAACTATACATATAATTAATAATAGAGAATGAAAAGATAGACTCAGGGGAGACAAGGGAGGCAAAAAATATTAAGCAGTAGGTTTGTCAGGGTATTTAGTATGAAACTTTTTTAAGTAAAGCAGGTGCATTGACATGATGACTAGAAACACATTCATTATCAGGAAAATGTTTCCAGCAAATTAAATATTGTAAGGAATCACAATGTGCTCAAGAATTCAAAATTTCTTGAACCTCAAAGTGTTGCTCGCCATCAATCATGATAGGAGGTGGAACGAGTGAAGTAGGGTGCCACCATGGAGAATCACGAAGCTGTTTCAAAAGGCTGCAATGAAATACAGGGTGAATTCTCAGATTGTGTGGAAGCTGGTGTTCTACAGTGACAGTGTTAATGGTTTTAGTAATAGAAAAAAGACTAATGAATTTTGGTCCTAACTTTTTCGAAGGTTGAGGGGAATGGAGGAACTTGGTAGAGAGGTAAACTTTGTCCCCAGTTTTCATAGACCATTCAGGAGAGAGTTTGTGGTTAGTGATTTTTTTATAGGTTTCCTTAGCATCAGTTAGAGCTTGCTGAATGATCGGCCAGGCAGAAGTTAGCTTTTTTGCTCCAGTCTGCTGCAGAGCAATTCGCAGGTGGAGAGAGAGGCAATTCAGGAATAGGGATGAAATCCTGGCCAGTGACAACTTGGAAGGGGGTGAGACTGGTACTTTGATGCACTGCATTATTATAAGTGATGTCAGCAAAGGGGAGGAGAACATCATCCTGCTGTTACTTAATGTAGCAGTGGAGGAATTGCTTGGGAGTAGAGTTAACTGGTTCAGTTGGTCCATCCATTTCTGGATGGCTAGATGAACTTGATGCCTATTTGATTCCAAGTAAGTTTAAAAAAAGATTTCCAAAACTTGGAAGTAAATTCAATTCCGTGATCTGAGATCACATGTTCAGGACATCTGTGTAATCTGTAAACGTGTTGTAGAAAAAGCTTAGCAAGTTGGGGAGCTGTAGGGTTTTTTTAGTACAGGGGATAAAGTGAGCTTGTTTAGAAAACATGTCTATAACTACCCAAATTATGGTTTTATTTTTGCTTTCAGGTAAGTCAACTATAAAGTCCATGGCAATATATATCTAGATAAATTTATTTATTTATCAAACTTTATCATCCCCATCTCCCTTCCAAGTAGGGACTATTGGTGGTTTACAATAAAAAATGAAATTAAAATCAAGTTACAAAAAGCATTTACAAATACAATAAATACACTAGAAATAAAATGTGATGGAATCTAGATGGCTGAAAATTCTCATCAGTCCGTGAGTGTAATAGGTCCACCAAAAATCATTCTAGGGCACTAGTCATCCCCAGGTATGGCTATTCTCCCTCCTGTTCCAAGCTTGCTGGCAAAACCAGGTCTTTAATCTTTTTCAAAAGTTCAGGAGCAAGGGGGCCTGTCTCACATCTGGGGGAAGGATGTTCCAAAGGGCAGGAGCTACTGCAGAGAAGGTACACTTCTGGGACCCCACTAGATGGAATTATTTTACGGATGGGGTCCATAACATGCCCTCTGCATGATCATGTGGGGCGGGTTGATATAATAGGGATGAGATGGTATAAATGTATAAAGAATACTTGTGATGACATTTAATGTGTGTTGGTTGGAGAGGCGAACTTATATATACTTTTGCATGCAAATAACAACAACAACAACAAAAACAAAAACATTCCCCCAGTGAGGCACTATCATGACATGGTTGTGGGTCTTGAGTGCTCTGAGGAAGATGAGAGCTATGCCAGAGATTCAAACATACTGGAAAAGAGCCAGATGAAGAGTGCCTCTCCCATAACCAACATGCTGAGATGTAATTTTCAGAAGCCTATACCAGAATGTTCATCCCCTAGGTCAACAAGGGCTGTACTAAATGTTGGAGTTCCTAGATATCTGGTGATAAGTGGGCTAAAGGACTCAGGACTGTTCACTGAGTAACCAGAACCAGCAGCTGCAGGACTAACTGGAAGAAAACTTGCTTACCTGTCAAAAATATATGAAGATTGAAAAACAAAGAACGAAGGTTTTGCTGTTACAATCAAGTCCAGTGAGAACAGGATATCTGAAAAGAATGCATCAGTTCTAGAAAGAACAATATCCAGAATTGGAAATAACAGAACAGAGGCTAGAAGATCAACATTAATATGTAATACGAAATAAAGTATTCACAGAAGTAGAATTGGAAGACTAGCAAAGGTCAACCCAGGGCAACCAAATCTAAGTCTTGCTAGAAGTAGCTCAGATAATACAGACCAGCCTAGGTAGTAGAGGAAGTCAGCGTTGCTATTAAACATTTCCCAAAACAGGCACCCTGTCCTCTACCTTCTCCTCAGAAAGAACAAAGTCCTCTAAATGAAAAACAAGAGGTACTGAAATGAAGACTAACTGAACATCTAGAACAGCACAATAACAACAAAAAAAAGGGTCCCTGCATTGAAGCTTATTGCTTCTTATTCTGTTGCTGTAGGTGTTGTTCCTGTGTATATTCTGAAAGGAAAGAAGTCTGATGAACATGTTTCTAAAAAAAACCCAACCCTACGAATAAAATCTCTGGACTGCACAAAACAGTTTCTCAAAATTTTACAAATCTGGATATGTTAAAGTTATAGCACTAACTCTATCACATTGAAAAATCTCATTAAATAATCACATATGTCTTGTTTTCTGTAGGAAAAGATACTAGGTAATTAATTTAACTTAAATACTACTATGAGTTAGGTAGTCCTATGTCTTTGATAGCTTTAAAGATGGTAACAAGCACATTGAATTTCAACTTGAAGCCAAATGGAAAACAGGATAACCCATGGAGGAATAATGACAAATGGCCATAACGTGGCAGGCCCACTATTACAGGTGGTACTGAATTCTCAACTATCTGTAGTTTCCGATTCAGTGAATATATCTTTTACTGAAACAATATCATAGTATTATGATACTATGTTTCCACTTTCTTGCCTCTCATTAACTGTTTCTTATTGTTCAGGTCAGGCCTTAGTAGAATAACAAAGCATTTTGGAGAAAAGATGCATCCCAATAACCCTGCACTAGAAGATAGTATGGAAAAGATCTCCACAGCCACCATGTATTTCCCCTTGGTGCTCAGATATGTGGGAAAAAAGGACAACCAGACACTGCAAAAACACAAGAGGCTGAAGGAGATAAACTTGGTCTCGTTAAAACTGTCCGGCAAATGCCGGGCTTGGAAAGCCACACTGAAGCCAACAATGGCAAGGAAAAGCAGGTACAGCAAAGCACAGTAAAACATGAGAGTGGAGCCTTCATTGCATCCCAGGATGATTTCATCTGCCACTAAGTTCATATCAGCATCTGGGTATGGGGGAGAGGTTACAAGCCACACAATGCAAACAATGAGTTGAATAAGGGAGCAGGAAACAACAATATAATTATCTAATCCTTTTCCCAGCCATCTCCTCATCTTGGATCCTGGCACTGAAGCCATGAAAGCTAAAATCACAATGATGGTTTTGGCCAATACACAAGAAATGGCCACTGAGAAGACAACCCCAAAAGCAGGCTGTCGGAAAAGGCAGGTCACCTTTTCAGGTTGTCCAATGAACAATAAACTGCAAAGGAATGAGAGCACAAGGGAGACAAGGAGAAGGTAGGTGATGTTCCGGTTGTTGGCCTTGACGATGGGAGTGTCCTGGTATTTGATGAAGATCCCAAGCACCACAGTGGCAATGCAAGCAAAGACAATTGCTGTAGTAGCCAAACTGGTCCCTAAGGGGTCTTCATAAGACAGGAAAACTATATGTTTTGGAAGGCACGAGTCATGGTCCTTGTTTGGATACTGTCCTTCTGGGCATGGCAAACAATCATCCATATCTGCAAAAGAAAATATGATTATTACACTGTCGGAGATTCCACATTAATCAAGACATGACTAATATTGACCAAAGTCAGAGGTTTAGCCCAGTGGGCCCTGGTTAATGGTTCAATGGAAAACTGCCCAAGTGGTATGAAGCTATTGGGCAGACTGAAGACACTAATAAACCACTTCTGTAATACAGTCAATAGAACTGCACAGAATTCCACTCAACTCAAACCGACATTTATTTGTTGGACCTCTAACTGTTTCGTGGCTGAAATGAAAAGGTTCCTTCTTTCTCAAGTTCCTGTGAAAGTAATTAGGAAGTGGAAGGGACATTTTGCTTTATTTCTCTCATCTAAACCAGCACCTTCTTTTCTCCTTCTGTACAGAACTAGAACTCCTTCTCCTGAGTAGTCTTCCTTCCTGTTTTGCATGGAATGGTCAATTCCATAAAGGTGACAGAACTCACCTTTCTGATTGGTGATCTTCCCTTCTGGACATGGAAGGCACTCGTAGCAGCAATATGGCTTTCCTTCTATTTTGGCTCTACTTGAACCTGAGTGACAATTGCCATTACACAGGGAACGGGGTCTTTTCTGAATGAAGATGAACAAATTGAAGAATCAATTTCATGCTGTTGACACACTATGACAGGTTGGTCTTTGCAAATAAGGTCCACATTAAGGAACAAAAAAGAACCAAGTTCATTTCCACTGGATTGTAGAAGTCTGGAAAATATTTCCATGGCTGTATTGCCTTTATCTTTTATCTTAATTCATTGGAAAACCTTAAGGTTTTATGTACCTTAAGATTTTTATGCTTGATTTTTTTTTATTTAGTCTGAAGTGCTTTTTGCTGACATATAATAGGCTGTTTCTCCTCTGAATTATTTTTGCTTTCCAATATATATCTAGAAAACAGGAATTGAGTTTTACTTAACCAATACTTCATTTGCTACTTTTTTTTTTTTTTTTTTTGTATAAGAGAGGTAGTGGATCAGATCTAAATACTAACAGTATAGAAAGCAAGGGAGATGCCCTTGACAGAACTACCCAGGAACATTGCATAAGCCAAGAGGGCTGAAATATTCTTTAACCTTGAGAAGCAAGATCCTACTTGGAAGAGACTCAGGAAAAGGCCTCCCTGATTCTTGGGGATATAAGAAGGGATGGGAGAGCACAATACAATTTGCAAGGTTCTGTTCTTCTAGCTTATCTCCATGAAGTAGGATTCTAGTCTTCCTCTGGAGTAGCTTTTCTGCATGTTCTACCAAGTAGGGCTGAGATAGAGATGCAGACTATCAAACTGACCCAGCCCTCTCCCCAAACATTCGTTCCCATGAATCCATTAGGTCCTCTGCCTCCCTATAGTATACCTTAGTAAGCTGGAAGCCCCTTGGCACAGAGGGACCTTTGCTATTACACAATGTCAGGCCCTCCCTCAGCCCTCCTTGTGAATCAATAGAGGAAGACTCCATGCCTAGAACGGCAGTGGCCTTGCAGCTGTGGACACATGAGCTTGGTTCTTTCTAAGCATGGGCATCTCTTGGGTCAATGCTATGGAGACATTAACACAAGTCTCATCCTGCCGTCACTACAGACATATCTGTGGCCAAGGAACCATTTTGTACTTCCCTCTTGCTTTCAGATATCAACTCTGGCACAACATACAGTGTTGCCAGCTCAACATTCAGTGGATCGTGATTATTGGGTTGTGCTTTGGACTCAGCACTCTAAACCCGATTCAGTGTGCACCCAGTTTGCCATCTTAGATAAAGATCTACTCTCTCACAAACTGTGTCCATAGATGCTCCCTCGGCTCCCCGATGTCCCCATCCCTCCTGTTTAGATTCTCATATTTGATTTCTTTTATACCTTCTGTGTCTCTTTTATATATATTTAGTGTTTTACTTTTACACTTTATATAGCTCTTTTATTAAACTTTTTAAGGATTCTGATCATTTATGCCTTTTATACCAATACCTTTTCTATTTTAAAAAATATTTTTTACCTAATCTTACCTAATATATGTTTTATGTTTCTTCCCTATAACTTTCTAATAACTGTAACCCAGCCCCTTTTGCTGGTCTATCACTGTAGACAAATTGATTTGCTTTGAGTAGTTGGAAAGTTAGGGAATTAAGCCCCCTTCCTTAGGCCAGCAAGATATTTAAATCAAATATCTATTCCCAAATTCCAAGCAGGACAAACATTATCACATTGTACTGACCACCTAGCAGCTATTTCATTTATGTTTGTATTTGATTCCCTCTGAAGCAAAAGTAGTTAATTATGTTAAACTTCAGAAACCTAGTCACAAAATATACTATAATTTAGATTATTATTACCATTGTTATTATCCTAATTGCACTAAGGGCCCACTGAAATTTTAATCCCAAAACACTCTCATTTGGATTACGCACACTAAATCAAGTCTTGTATCACTTATTATCTGACCTCACCTATGGGAGACACTTCTTTCTCCACCACTTTTTTTTTTTTTAACCAGACTTAATTAACATGGAGTCAATCTATTAACCGTGACAGGTCATGCCCTAAAAGAATGTAGGCACTCTTGGACATTCACTATCGGCAAGAATTAAGGAGCCATTGAAATCATTCAATTTTAAACAATAATGAATTCAGAAGTATAGTCCAGAGATATTCAAAGCTGTCCCAGTAGGAAATTGAGGAAGGGGGGATGACCCAGGCAGCACAGCACCCTTCTTCTGAAGTTATTGCTCCAGAAGCTGAAGAGAGACAAAGATTGCAGCATGGATTGGAACTAACATCCATTCCTTTATTTTCTGATCATGAGATACTGGGGCAAGGCAAGAAAACCTGACGTTTGAGAGAGGAGGGAGAACCACCTGTCAATGTGCCTTTCTTGCCATGGAAATAGAGCTGTTCCTCATCTTTGCACTGGTTTGCTGTTCTATTGAATTGCTTAAGGGAACCTCAGAATGACACATTTTCCACCAGGCAGAGGGTTAGGGAGAAGCAGACAGATATTTGGGTCCAAGTCACCACATAAGCTGGTGAGTTATCCAAGGTAATGACCTCATTCCACCTAACACTATTAGAAAGGAAAACCATGCATTGAATCAAGGTCAACTGCCTCCCAACACTGATTTACCATTGCCTTCTTCTAGTAGGTTTTTATGAATTTGCAGTCTAGAATAAGACCTGGAGTTTTCAAGTGGGCACCCATTCAAGTACTCACCATATCTGATCCCAATTACCTTTTCAAGGTGATCAATAAACTGTCATCTAATTGAACACCAAACTGAAGAACACATTTCAATTAAAAACACAAGTACAATATCAGAATAAGGCTACACAGTTTCAACAGGTTATAAGTCAACAATTTTTGAAGAGGTTTAGGTTAAACTATCACCCGATCTGTACAAGACATATACCTGGTTAAATCTTGTGGGCCATACAATGGAGTCCTCATGAATGTTGAGCAATTTAGAAGAGAAAGGGTCCGGGTCTACCCATCCCACTTTGACTTTTGTAAATGTGCTATTGGAGTGTGTCACCCAGTTGAAAATATCAAATCCAGAAACTATATGCCCATTGTCATCAAAGGAAATATCTTCTCCAGCACTATTTTTAAAGAAAGTACTTCTCATAAATCTGTGGAACTAAATTGGGGAGAAGGTGAAGAGAAAATCTTGCCATGAGAAACCCTTCATAATAGTCCTTTTATGTTCTACAAAAAAGGTAGTCCACGGTTGAAAATTGTGGGTAATTGTTTAGAGAGAGAGAGGGGGAAAAAAAAAAAAAACATTGCTGCAGAGTCAGTATTAAACATGGTAGAGGTAGATTTACACTGATGGCACTCATTCCAATTCAAAGAAGGAAAAGGACAGAGAGAATGAGAAGGGGAAGGGTAAAGAGAAAACATTTTTCTGAGCTGTTCAGGCAGTGTGGTGATATCAAAAGGCAAGGTGGGGTGACACATTTGGGTGAGTAGATGTATTTGGTATGGTAGAGGTTGCTCTGTTTAGCACTGTCCACCATCTTTGTTCTCTTTAAAGTCAGAGACTATACTAACAAAATGTTCTCTTTTCCCTCAGATTGAAGTAATGCAAATTTTGTAGAACAAAAATCATAAAATAGCGACAGTACCAAAGGTTAGCAGTAAGAAAAAAATGTGCTGAAGTTCTATTTTTACAATAATATAAAAATGTCCACAAGTGGAAAAAGAGAAATTATTCTGGGAACAGAAATATTGACTGAAACTCTTCTAAATTGACCTGCAAAATACCTGCCATGGCTCTTCATTCAGTCGATTTTGTCTTAACCATCCCATCTTTGCTCTCCCTTTTGACTTGGATGAAGTTATTGCATGCAGAGCGTACGCCATAATGTAAACTGCATTGTAGATGCTGTAACTGTGGCCGGACATGCCTATGTCAAACAGGGTCCCAGGTAGAGTCTCCAGCTTTTCCTCCCCTGTGCAAATCAACTCATCTCTCTCATCCAGAGTGGAATTTGAGAAGTCACAATTAAATGCATCTTTCCAGAAGACTCTGATAAAGCCATCTCTGTTTTCTGAGATAGGGTTTCTTTCCTTCAGAAATGTCTGGAATCCTCTAGGATAGTTTGTGTGAATAGCGAATGATAGAGCACCATGGAGGAAATGTATGTCCCAATCTCTTAGAAAACCAGGAGACGCAAAATCCATCTGGGCTGTCATAATCCACACTCGGCTCTCAATTGGTATATCATAAAATTGGGCAAAGTGGAAAATTGATCTTAAGACACTAATAGTATGTATTTCACCTTGTATAATAACAGCATTGGCAGTAGTTCCTGTGACAATATGGGATGTTTCAAACCATGTCATTGCTTCTTCAGCAACATCACCTGAAAAAGACATTTTGGGCATTGTTTCTAAGAAATCCACACAGATACCCTGTTGAGAATAGATGGGAAGTATATTCTGCTTAAATATTTCTCCATTGTCATCATTATATGCAACAACACCAATCCAGGTCCACTTGAAATGCAGCAGCAACTCAAGAATCCCCATATACTGATGGGTCCCATCTGGAAACATCTGGTGGAAGAAATCTTCTTTGGTTTTGTCATTTATTATTGGAGATGACCCATAAATGATCTTAGGGTAGAAATACATGGGAGGAAGTGAGACATCATGACAATCAATCTTACGGTAGATTCAACTGAAAGATAATGCACTGGGAAAACACTTTCTCTCCATTGCTTTTTATGTTGCATTTTGCTGAACTTTTAGATATTTCCTAGTATAAAGGAGAGTAAAAGCAAATATACCTTCTGGGAAACAAAATTCTTGAATACTAGTTCGTCAAGAAGTACTATAGTTTTCAAAGTCCTTCAATGAAGACTGTTAATCAAATGAATTCTTGGGATAAGAGGATGCATTGATGTAGAGATGGTATGGGTGGATAGAGAATGAACTTGTTCAGTATAAATTTATCATTCTGACCCTTCACATACAAACATAGATTAAACAACCACCAAGCTGGTTCTTCAGAAAAAAAAATGTAACAGAGTTTAATAAAGATATTTCTATCTTCTTACAACCATACAGAATACTTTATTTAAACTTAAGGAATCTTGTTCTTCCTCATCATCTTTCCATGAGTACAACTTACCTGCGGAACTTTGTAGGTGCTCAGGATGTTTGTCATGTGGAGGCAGACTTGGGAATTAGGTCCCCCAATGACTCCCAAAACGTTATTCTGAGTGTCACATTTGTAGTTAGGGATGAATTTGTCCTTTGTGGATAGAAGTTCCAAAGAGGCAAGATAGGTCCATCTTGCAAAAAAATGGCTATTTAAAATGTGGAAGCCCAAACTGACATTGGGTAAGATGTGGATATTCTCATTGATTTCCTTCACAGCAAATGCCAAGGCCAGGATGTGCTGGTAATTATGAGTAAACATCCTATATTGAAATAAATTGTTTCAGTTCAGGTCTTTTTTCTAGATGCTCATTCTCTCTATGCATAGTGCTAAAGAAATCTGGTACATTGAAAACAAGGAACTTCAAGTCAAATTCATGGGACAAGTTTTGGACATTATGAAGAGATTGTCCCATAAAAACTAGATTTTAAAAATATTAAATAGGGGAGTCAGTCTTACAGATGCACATGCTCCGTTCCTGAAACCAGTTTGAAACATACCATATTTTCTTTAGGGATATTACAGTGCATTTTCCTAAACATGAAAACATTAACAGCTGGGTCAGAGAGTCTATCACTATTGAAAGCTTTTATTTTATTTATTCAGTTATTTATTTAGTTATAATATTTGTATAGCTGCCTATCTCATGTACTTTAAGGATATAAATTCCTGTGATTTAGGGCAGTTTTGTGTTCTTGCACTTAGATTAAATACAACGTTTGTCTGTCTTACCTTTCATGGTCCTATTATCTTCCTCATTATCTACTGCTTCTATATTTTCTTACGCTTCAATTGAATCCATTGAAATTAATGGATTATGGAGATATTGTGACCAGCATGGGGACTGAATTGTCCACCCACCCCCCCAATTGCCCCTACACATGTATGGATGCTTCCATCTCTGAGCATCTTGGGAACCACTCCAGCAAAGTTTAAGAAATGAAAGTCAGCAAATGAGGACAGAGGCATATACTTGATTGGCCTGAAAGGTTGGAAAGATTCCTCAAAACATTTTTCCTTCATGTTTCTTCCCTTGATTTCCCCCCAGATTGCAGCTTTAGCTGAAGCTCTACAAATAGCATGAATAACCTGAGAACTGTATCTGATCAAACATGACATGAATTTTATAAATAAAACCTAAAGTACTTACACAAGGTCATCAAAACTCTCCTCAGAAGGCTGCTTCTGAAAGTTGATTGGACTCGAAAAAATGTAGATCTGAGAGAAAATGCCTGCAATGATGAAATCCCCTGGCTGGTAATACTTGTGGAGAATAGAAAGAGGTTCACCAACAGGACACTTAGCAGTTGAAACCTTACCTGAGGCATGAGGAACAGCCCCTGTAACTATCATCAGTGCCACAAATAACACCAGTTTGTCTGGGAGACTTCCTGCCTTCTTCCAAAGTGCCTGTTCCCTCATTGGCATTTGAATACTGCTGCTTCAAAAGGCAAAACTCAACTCCTCTAAAGCCAGAACAGTACAATATTTACTATCAGTGAACACAGTGGTGAAGCTCTACCTGTCTCTAGCTTCAACGCTTGGTGAGACATGAAGTATTAGTATAGTTAACTGTCGAGTCCTCCTCCTGTCCCAAGGGAATGCTTATGGCCCAGAAAAAGATGGCATTAAACATAGCTATTACATAATTATGGTCAGTTTGGGGAATAATGACCAATTTGGGATTCTGAGAACTCTATTATATTTTCAGAGGTCAACATGTTGATCTTTATCACAGCTCAGCTGGTATCTTTCCAGTCTTAGTTTATGAACCCAAGAGGAACACCAGATGTGTAATTTCTCTTATTAAAGTAAAGCCAGAAGAGAAATAATAAGTAATAATAATAATAATAATAATACAAAAACAGGCTTTTGAGACAGTCACGCTCAAGAAGAATATATATATATATATATATATATATATATATATATATGTATTTATGTATTTATGTATTTATGTATTTATGTATTTATGTATTTATGTATTTATGTATTTATTTCCATTTCTCCTTGCCATTTCCAGTTTTGGACAATTTTCAATTTTGGCATATTTTGAATCTCAGGTGGACCATATCAGTAATCTACCTGCAAACAGATACACTGTTTTGATCATGTTGCCTCAAGAGTTCTGCAGTTTGTTTTATTTAGCAGAACATTTGAAAAACCATTTCTTTGGTCATATAAATGAAGCAATCACCAAGAAAGATTTTAAAATGAAAAAAATCAGCATCAGGACTTCCTAATTGAGTTCCCTGTTTCCCTTTCCATGTTTCATGGAGAATAAAGGGCTGGTTCTGCAAGGCAGTGGAAAGAGACTAGGAGATCATGTTGTTTATTCGTTTATTCGCTTCCGACTCTTCGTGACTTCATGGACCAGCCCACACCAGAGCTTCCTGTCGGTCGTCAACACCCCCAGCTCCCCCAGGGACGAGTCCGTCACCTCTAGAATATCATCCATCCACCTTGCCCTTGGTCGGCCCCTCTTCCTTTTGCCCTCCACTCTCCCTAGCATCAGCATCTTCTCCAGGCTGTCCTGTCTTCTCATTATTGGCCAAAGTATTTCAGTTTTGCCTTTAATACCATTATCTCATGTGAGCAGTCTGGCTTTATTTCCTGGAGGATGGACTGGTTTGATCTTCTGGCAGTCCAAGGCACTCTCAGAATTTTCCTCCAACACCACAGTTCAAAAGCATCGATCTTCCTTCGCTCAGCCTTCCTTATGGTCCAGCTCTCGCAGCCATATGTTACTACGGGGAACACCATTGCTTTAACTATGCGGACCATTGTTGTCAGTGTGATGTCTCTGCTCTTAACTATTTTATCGAGATTTGCCATTGCTCTTCTCCCAAGGATTAAACGTCTTCTGATTTCCTGACTGCAGTCAGCATCTGCAGTAATCTTCACACCTAGAAATACAAAGTATTTCGCTGCTTCTACATTTTCTCCCTCTATTTGCCAGTTATCAATCAAGCTGGTTGCCATAATCTTGGTTTTTTTGCAGTTTAGCCACAAGCCAGCTTTTGCACTTTCTTCTTTCACCTTCATCATAAGGCTCCTCAGTTCCTCTTCGCTTTCAGCCATCAAAGTGGTATCATCTGCATATCTGAGATTGTTAATGTTTCTTCCAGTGATTTTAACTCCAAGAAGGATCTCCAAGGAGATCATAGTTTGCCTTTATACAGGTCTCCACCCCTACTGTATTTGAAGTTGATAGTAGGTCTTCCCAAACAGGGTGAAGGACCTCTTTCAGTCAGGTTTCAGGCCCAGATATGGGACAGAAACAGCATTGGTTGCACTTATGGATGATCTCTGGCAGGAGCAGGATGAAGGCAATGCATCCATCCTTGCTCTTGTTGACCTCTCAGTGGCATTCGATACCATCGACCATGGTATCCTTTTTGAGCGGCTCAGGGTGTTAGGGGTGGGCGGCATAGTGTTGAGCTGGTTCACCTCCTTCCTCAAGGGCTGGTCCCAGTTGGTGTTAATAGGAGAGGAGAGATCGGCCCCTCCTTTGTGGGGTGCTGCAGGGATCGGTACTCTCTCCTCTCCTTTTTAACATCTACATGAAACTGCTGGGTAAGATCATCCATCTCCAATGGATGAGGTATCATCAATATGCTGATGATACTCAATTATACATCTCCATCCCAGGGGAAGTAATGATGCTGTGACTGCCCTTTCCAGGTGCCTGGGGGCTGTTGGGGTCTGGATGGGGAACAACAGGCTTCAGCTGAACCCTGGTAAAACGGAGTAGCTGTAGGTTAACGGCCCCTCAGCTCCTAGGAATTTGACATCTTTGGTTCTGGATGGGGTTGCACTGCCTCAGACAGATCTGGTACATAACTTGAGGGTCCTCTTGGACTTAGGACTACTGCTCAAAGAGCAGGTGGCAGTTGTGGCCAGAAGGGCCTTTGTGCAACTTTGTGTTGTGTGCCAGCTACGCCCCTTCCTGGAGTGAGAGGCCCTTCAAATGGTCACTCAGGCCCTGGTCACCTCACATACAGACTACTGTATTGTGGTCTACATGGGGCTACCCTTGAAGAGTATCCGGAAGCTACAGCTGGTCCAAAATGCAGCCGTGTGGGCAGTTTTTGGTGCCTCAAGATCAGCACATATTACTCCCTTGCTCCATGAGCTGCATTGGGTGGCAGTTTGCTTCTGGGTCCAATTCAAGGTGTTGGTTATCACCTTTAAAGCCCTACATGGCATGGGTCCACGTTACCTAAGGGACCGTCTCATCCCCCTTACATCAACCCGTCCCACCCAGTCATGCAGAGAGGGCATGCTACGGACCCCGTCTGTAAGAGAATTCCATCTGGTGGGGTCCAGGAGGTGGGCCTTCTCTGCAGCAGCTCCCACCCTTTGGAACATCCTTTCCCCGTAAGTGAGGTTGGCCTCCTTTCTTCTGGACTTCAGGAAATGGTTGAAGACCTGGTTTGTCACCATGCCTGGAGTGGGGAGGAGCTACTCTTGGGGCTTGATGTTTCCCTAGTCCTGCTGGAACTGGTTCCGGTCCCCTCTGGGTGGAATTAGATCTGCGATCACTTGGATTTTATTATATTTTATATGTATTTTTATTGCTATTATTTTGATTTTATTGTATTTTATACTGTTTTATTGTGAACTGCCCAGGGTCCCCCAAGTGGGGGAGATGGCGGTAATGAAAATATGACAAATAAGAAAATAAATGAAGTTGATAGTAGATATTCCCAAAACCAGGAGAGCTGATCTGATGTCAATGATTATTGCACCCACTTATTGGTCCATTGAACCCCTTGGATATTTCAAGGCAAACTGAGCAGGAGCTAGAATCTAAAAATCAGTACACAAGAGAAATGGTTGTTGTCTGGAAAAAGCCAAAATTTTAAATGTGACAACCTTGTAAAATACACGAGTGCTTCTGAGACTTTCTGTGCTGAAGGACCAGTTTATAGTCTACACCATGTTAAGCAAGATAGGTCCAGGGATCATGATTGCTATAAAAGTCTCTAAATCCGTACTCTCAAATTATCTGTCCAGCAACTTGGTCATTAAGTGAAGTGATTGCTAAATGACTGTGCTTACAATCTCACTTAAGCTATCCCTTGCTTTACAGACCTACAAGTTAGTCACAAAGTCACTTTTTTCATAACTGACAAAACTGTAAATGGTTGCTAAATTAGGCAATTTATACAAAGGGACACCTTTCTATCATCCACTGAAATAATATCATAGAATTATATTTCTTCTTTCTTGTCTTTCAGAAGCTGCCTCTTACTGTTTAGATCAGGCCTCAGTAGAACAATAAAACATTTGGGAAAACAGATGCAGCACAGTAACCCTGCACTAGAAGATAGTATAGAAAAGATCTCCACAGCCACCATGTATTTCCCCTTGGTGCTCAGATATGTGGGAAAAAAGGACAACCAGACACTGCAAAAACACAAGAGGCTGAAGGAGATAAACTTGGTCTCGTTAAAACTGTCCGGTAAATGCCGGGCTTGGAAAGCCACACTGAAGCCAACAATGGCAAGGAAAAGCAGGTACAGCAAGACACAGTAAAACATGAGAGTGGAGCCTTCATTGCATCCCAGGATGATTTCATCTGCCACTAAGTTCATATCAGCATCTGGGTATGGGGGAGAGGTTACAAGCCACACAGTGCAAAGAGTGACTTGAATGAGGGAGCAGGAAACAACAATGTAATTATCTAATCCTTTTCCCAGCCATCTCCTCATCTTGGATCCTGGCACTGAAGCCATGAAAGCTAAAATCACAATGATGGTTTTGGCCAATACACAAGAAATGGCCACTGAGAAGACAATCCCAAAAGCAGGCTGTCGGAAAAGGCAGGTCACCTTTTCAGGTTGTCCAATGAACAATAAACTGCAAAGGAATGAGAGCACAAGGGAGACGAGGAGAAGGTAGGTGATGTTCCGGTTGTTGGCCTTGACGATGGGAGTGTCCTGGTATTTGATGAAGATCCCAAGCACCACAGTGGCAATGCAAGCAAAGACAATTGCTGTAGTAGCCAAACTGGTCCCTAAGGGGTCTTCATAAGACAGGAAAACTATATGTTTTGGAAGGCAAAAGTCATTGTTGTTGTTTGGATACTGTCCCTCTGGGCATGGCAAACAATCATCCATATCTGCAAAATAAAATATGATTATTACACTGTGGAAGATTCTGCATGACTAATATTGACCGAAGTCAGAGGTTTCGCCCAGTGGGCCCTGGTTAATGATTGGATGGAAAACTGCCCAAGTGGTATGAAGCTATTGGGCAGACTGAAGACACTAATAAACCACTTCTGTAATATGGTCAATGGAACTGCATAGAATTCTACTTAAATTGACATTTATTTCTTCAACCTCTAACTGTGTCATGGCCAAAATTCTTTCTTTCTTTCTTTCTTTAATTTCTATCCTGCCTTTATTTTTTTTATAAATAACTCATGGTGGTGAACATACTTAATACTCCTTCCTTCTTTCTCAAGAATTATCTAATTACCTGGGAAGGTAATTGTGAAGTGGATGGGGCGTTTTGCTTTATTTCTCTCATCTAAACCAGCACCTTCTTTTCTCCTTCTGTACAGAACTAGAACTCCTTCTCCTGAGTAGTCTTCCTTCCTGTTTTGCATGGAATGGTCAATTCCATAAAGGTGACAGAACTCACCTTTCTGATTGGTGATCTTCCCTTCTGGACATGGAAGGCACTCGTAGCAGCAATATGGCTTTCCTTCTATTTTGGCTCTACTTGAACCTGAGTGACAATTGCCATTACACAGGGAACGGGGTCTTTTCTGAATGAAGATGAACAAATTGAAGAATCAATTTGATGCTGCTGACACACTATGACAGGTTGGTCTTTGCAAATAAGGTCCACATTAAGGAACAAAAAAGAACCAAGTTCATTTCCACTGGATTGTAGAAGTCCGGAAAATATTTCCATGGCTGTATTGCCTTTTTTTTCCTCTTAACTCATTGGAAAACCTTAAGGTTTTATGTACCTTGAGATTTTTATGCTTGATTTTTTTATTTAGTCTGAAGTGCATTTTGCTGACATATAATAGGCTGTTTCTCCTCTGAATTATTTTTGCTTTCCAATATATATCTAGAAAACAGGAATTGAGTTTTACTTAACCAATACTTCATTTGCTACTATTTTTTTTTTTTTTTTGTATAACAGAGGTAGTGGATCAGATCTAAATACTAACAGTATAGAAAGCAAGGGAGATGCCCTTGACAGAACTACCCAGGAACATTGCATAAGCCAAGAGGGCTGAAATATTCTTTAACCTTGAGAAGCAAGATCCTACTTGGAAGAGACTCAGGAAAAGGCCTCCCTGATTCTTGGGGATATAAGAAGGGATGGGAGAGCACAATACGATTTGCAAGGTTCTGTTCTTCTAGCTTATCTCCATGAAGTAGGATTCTAGTCTTCCTCTGGAGTAGCTTTTCTAGTCTGGTCTACTTAGTGGGTGTAACAAAGAAATGTAGACACAAACATTCTTGCCAGTGAATCCTTTAATTCCTCTGCCTCACTATAGTATACCATAGTAAGCTGGAAGTTTCTTCGGCACAGAAGGACACCCACTATAACACAATGTCAGTCCCTCCCTTACCATCAATACAGGAAGACTCCCTAGCTGGAATGGCAGTGTCCTTGCAACTCTGGAATATCCAAGATCCACAGGAAAATTTATACTTACTTGTTTCTTTTCTTTTTTTTTCAGATATTAATCCTGCCACAAGTATTGCAGGCTCTGTGCAGCATTTCTTAAAATTGATCAGTTTTAATTGATTGTCAATTAATGAGCAATCAATTAATTAATGATTAATTAAATTAAATTAAAATCAATTAATTGTATTGAATTGATCAAATAATCAATATAATTTAATTGATCAATCAATTACTTCTGGCTTGTGTTGTGGACTCAACACTAGAAACTAAACCCAATGTGCCCCTTTGGCTTTTGTGGCCAGCCAGCTCCACAAGCACCCTGGGAAGCTTACAGGAATTAAAACTACACAATTCAAGAAACAAGACCACCCAGACAAAACCACATAAGTAACATTGAAAAATATAGGGACGCGGTGGCGCTGCGGGTTAAACCGCTGAGCTGTCGATCGGAAGGTCGGCGGTTCGAAACCGCGCGGCGGGGTGAGCTCCCGTTGCTCGTCCCAGCTTCTGCACACCAAGCAGTTCGAAAACATGCAAATGTGAGTAGATTAATTGGTACCACTTCGGCGGGAAGGTAACGGCGTTCCGTGAGTCATACTGGCCACATGACCCGGAAGTGTCTATGACAACGCCGGCTCCAAGGCTTTGAAACGGAGATGAGCACCGCCCCCTAGAGTCGGACACGACTGGACTTTACGTCAAGGGAAACCTTTACCTTTACCTAACATTGAAAAATAGTGAACAGAGCCAGGTATTAAACTTGCAGAACACTTAAAGAATGGGAGCGGCACTTATCAAGGGCTTCAACAGGTGTGCTTCTTTGGTCCGGCAAGGTGCCATTTAACTGAGGTTGTTCGAAGTGCCCCCACTCTGCCGAAGTGTACCAGATGGGCACCTGGAGGCAGATGTTTCCCCCAGTAACCAGGCCCTATGCCATGAAGGGCTTTATAGCTGACTTCCAGCAGCTTGAAATGCACGCAGAAGCCAATGTGCAGCCAATACAGCTCATACAGCAGTGCTGAAAGATGGGCATATCAAGTAGCACCCACTAGTGCCCAATGGAAGTTCCACATACAGCACCTTGTTATATTCAAATTGTGAGGTGCCAAGGGCATGAGTGGCCATCTGAAGGGCTTCCCAGTTGAGAAATGGGTGCAACGGATGCCCAGGGTGAACTTCTGCAAAGGCCCTCCTGGCCATAGTTGCTACTTGCTCTTCAACCAGTTGGAGGCCCAGAGTTGCACACTAGTCTCAAATGGGAAGGTGCAACCCCTTCCAAAAGCAAAGGTGAAAATCTCCCAAATGCAGGAGGCCCAAACAGCCATGGCCACTCAGTCCTGTCAGGATTAAGCCACAGTCTCTTCCACCCTATCCAAAGCCAAACAGCCTGCAGCAAACAGACACCTTCACCTGCACAACACAGGGTTGAGATGTACAATTTGGTATCATCAGCATACAAAGGATACTGGACCCTGAACTGATGCATGACTTCACCCAGTGGTTTCATGTAGATGTTAAACAGGAGGGGTGAGAGTGTTGGGCTCTGAGGCATCCCTCCTCTTAGAGTCTGCAGGTACAACCTCTTCCCTCCTGTCAACACTGATTGGGACAAGCAAGATATTTAAACCAAACCACTCTTCCCAAAACCTAAAGAGCAGAAACAGACTGTACGTGTTCATAGAAGAGCAAGGAGCCACATTTTAAACTTTCAAAATGGGGATTGAGCTACCTCCAAATCTATACAAAATATATACCTGGTTAAATCTTCTGGGCCATACAACGGAATCCTCATTAATGATGAGTGATTTGGAAGAGTAAGAAGTTGGGTCTACCCATCCAACTTTGACTTTTGTGAATGTGTTGTTTGAGTGTGTCACCCAGTTGAAAATATCAAATCCAGCCACTATATGTCCTTTGTCATCAAAGGAAATGTTTTCTCCAGCACTGTTTTTAAAGGAAGTACTTCTCATAAACTTGTGCAGCTAAATTAGGGAGAAGGTGGAGAGAAAATGATGCCATGAGATACCCATCATAATAGTCCTGTTGAAATCTGTGGGTAATTATCTACTGCAGGGTTCCCGAAAGTAGTCAATATCAACCCTCAAGGTTGATGGGACTATCCATTGTTGTTGTTGTTGTTCCTATTTTATCGATTGATTATATGCCATCAAGTTATTTTCAACTCCTAGTGACCACATAGATACGTTTTCTTCATGACAATCTATCCCTATTAAAGTAGTATTTATTAAATTATTTTTATCTAATAAATGTTTCGGGGTTGATGAACAATCTGAAACTTCATCATGTTCAAACTGAACTCTGCATGATGAGCTGAAGAGTTTGAGAACCCCTGAACTAGAGGAAAAAAACATACTGCAGAGACAAAACTGTAAACATGACCAGGTGGATTTATTCCAGTTCAGAGAAGGAGAAGGGATATGTGGAGCAGGAGGGGGAGGGGGAGGAGCAGGAGCAGGAGGAGGAGGAGGAGGGGGGGAGGGGAAGGGGAAGGGGAAGGGGAAGGGGAAGGGGAAGGGGAAGGGGAAGGGGAAGGGGAAGGGGAAGGGGAAGGGGAAGGGGAAGGGGAAGGAGGAGACAACACTTGAGCTGTTCAGGCAGTGTGATGACACCAACCAAGATGCTTGGGGACACAGTAGGGAAAGTAGATGCTTTAATGTAGCAGAAGTTGTTCTGTTTAGTTAGAAACCATGCCACTAAAATTGTCAGGGGCAATTGGTGAAGAAACAATGCTGAGTCAGAAATGCAACTCTAGTTCATTTTATTGTTTCTACCATTAAACAGAATCTTGCCAGACTAAAGGTGCCTTAACTGAGCTAAAGAGATAAATACTCTTGGGAATCTAGGGTGGTGCTAGTCTAACTTTCTTCCTCGCGCCCCCTGCCCCCACTCTCTAAGCTATGGAAGTTGTGGGAAAGTTTATCTGCCCAGAATGCTGTCCCTACTCCCTCATCTCCTAGCTCCATCACAAAAATAACATGCCATTTTGCATCAGATTAAGATGCTGCAAAGTTTACAGGACAATATTGTTGAAAGTATTAACAATATAGAAGCTAAGTCATAAAACAGAAAAAAAAAATGCCTCTCAAGCTGTAATTTTTACATTAACAAAAAATGTGTAGAAGGAAAAGAAAAAAAAAAGGAAATGTTTGACATAGAAATATTGAATGTTGGTATTTTACATATTCCATCTATTAACTTTCCAAATGTACTTATAAATACTCAGAATATATGCATGTAAAAACAAAAGGAAAAAAAAAAACCTTAATCTTTCTTCGTGATAAGGAACTCCACAGATCAATTATGAAATGGTTTTCTCAATACAAAGTATATACTAAATTGTTTGCAAGCCATCTAAACGAGATTACAAGTACAATTATTCACTTAGATCAATCTTGTTTTATTCCAAATTGAAATATATCTACCTCTATTGGGAAATTAGTAGATATTATGCAAATTAGTAAACATAATCAATTTTCACTAACCATATATTCTTTAGATGTGTTTAAAGACTGATTTTCTTGAAGTACAAGTTTTAGAACAAATATTAAACACATTTAAATTCCAGACTGGCTTTTGTAATACGATTGAGCATATTTATGGACCTACCAAAAACCAGGTAAGACTTAACAGTTATGATTTAGATCCTATTAGAGTTTTAAGAACTACCAAGCAGGGTTGCCTCTTATCACCTTTATTACTCAACTGAGCTATAGCAGTGCTGGCAATAGCACTTAGATCCAACAATCAGATTTACAGGATACATTTGGGTGACAAGGCATATATTTTAAATCTATCTGCAGATTATACGGTTCTGACTTTCTCAAATGCTTCCCATTCAGCTAACTATATTAAGGAGTAAGAGGAATCTGCTGAGGTGTCAGGACTAGATTTAGGGTTCCAATAGTATATGAATCTTTAAAGAATTCAGGCATCACTATCATTAAAATATTAATATGTTTGATTAATAATCATATACTAACATGGAAGAAATTAAGCAGGGAAATGAAAAACTGGTTTTCAAAACATTTCCACATTTTAGGGTGAATTCCAATGGTAAAAGTTAAAATCCGTTCATGGCTCAATGTTCTATTTCAATGCCTCCCAGTGGAAATTCCACAACCGGCTTTAAGACATTGGAAAGAAAGAAGGAAGGAAGGAAGGAAGGAAGGAAGGAAGGAAGGAAGGAAGGAAGGAAGGAAGGAAGGAAGGAAGGAAGGAAGGAAAGCAAGTTTTTTCTTTCATGCAAAAAACATGAGAACAAATAAAAGAATTTTATATAAATCTCTGAAACAGGGAGGTCGGGGCATGCCCAATCTGATTATATGTAATCAAGCAGCACAGTTAGGGCAACTGGTTCCATTCCTTATTGAAAGCTAAACAATGGATCCAAATTGAAACTACGTGAGAGCCAAATAATTTTATAAATCAATGTTTTGTTTTGTTTTGTTTTTCCACCCAAAATATTGTAGAAGAAAACAGATTGAAAATGTTTTCCTTAAAAGGACCTTTCAAGTTTGGAGGAGTAAATACATACCTCTGATAAAGGATACTTCTACTTTAACTACTTTAATAACATACAGTATATAGATCAGGATAATCATTATGGTTTTGGATAAAATGAATATTTTTAGATAATACACTCTTTATAAACTAAAAGATTTTTGTAGTATCAAGGAACCTCTCAATAAAGATCAGACTGAGCAACTGATAGGTTATAAGTTACCAGGGTTCTCTTGGTATCAACTTAAACCTCTTTTGGGCAATAGAGAGAGTAGAGTTTCATCAACATAATCTTATACCAATTTTGAGAATTTAATTTCACTACTTAGAACAACCAAAAGGAACAATGCCAAAAATGTATAGATTATTATTACATTTAGAAATAGGGGATCCATCCCAAGGTTTAAAGGAAGGTTGGAATACTGATCTTGGGAATTCCATTCAGGAGACAAATTGGCAGATATTATGGAAACCAGAAAGGTTCTCCTCAACTTCAATGCAAGAACTGCAGTGGAAAGTTATACATCACTGGCACTTGACTCCAGTCAGAATGACACATATATATCAATATTATTCTTCTAAATATTAGAGAGATTGTCAAAAAAAAAAAAGTCATTTGTGGTGGTCGTATAGTAAATACTTTTTTGGCATAATTATTTTTGGGGAAATAAGTACCATCAATAAACAAAAGACTGAACGTTCCCCAGCTTTAGGCTTACTGCATTGATTTAAATGACCAAACCTCAAGCTTAAAAATAACGAACTCACCATCTATTAATTTCAGTAGCTGAAATAATAACTGCCCAACACTGGAGAATTTGAGATAACATAACAATTGAAATGGGAATTAACAAGGCCTCTTCAATTGCCACATTAGAAAAAAATCACAGGTGAAGGTAAAATAATGAGTCATCAGAGGCAGGGACCACAATTTTATCAAATTTGGATGGACTTTATGGTTTATCTTAACAGCAGTAGACAAAATATGGTAATACATATATGGAAAACCCATACATGTACAATATGTTTACATTTTCTTAGTCTTTTTTGTATTTTCTATAGCTTTGTTTTCTGTATGCATCTTGGATTTATATTGATTTAACTACTTGATAATCTTTGTTAATCATAGTTCAATTAAAACAATAAAAAACAGAGAAAGAGATAGAGGTGGTTTTCTTTTAGATTTGACTTACATCTCCTTCCTGGCACTTACATTGGATAACCACTGGCCATAATTGTCTACTATGGCCACCTGGTGTAATGTCTATTCTCAACAAAGTAAAAGCATTCTATATGTGTACACATGGTACCTGCCATGGCTGTCCATGTAGTCCTTCTTGTCTTATCTCTTTCATCTTCACTCTCTGTTTTGACTTGGATGAAGTTATCATATGCAAAGCATACGCCATAATGTAAACTGCATTGTAGATACTGTAACTGTGTCCAGACATGCTTATGTCAAACAGGGTCCCAGGTAGAGTCTCCAACTTTTCCTCCCCAGTGCAGATCTCCTTGTCTCTCTCTTCCAGAGTGGAATTTGAGAAATCACAATTAAATACATCTTTCCAGAAAATTCTGATAAAGCCATCCTTATTTTCTGAAGCAGGATTTATTTCCTTCAAAAATTCCTGGAACCCTCTAGGATAGTTTGTGTGAATTGTGAATGACAGAGCACCATGGAGGAAATGTATGTCCCAATCTCTTAGAAAACCAGGAGATGCAAAATCCATCTGGGCTGTCATAATCCACACCCGGCTCTCAACTGTTATATTATAAAATTGTGCAAAGTGGAAAATTAATCTTAAGACACTAATAGTATGTATTTCTCCTTGTATAATAACAGTATTGGCTGTACTTCCTGTGACAACACTTGAAGTTCCAAACCAATCCATTGCTGTTTCAACAATATCACCTGAAAAAGACATTTTGGGCATTGTTTCTAAGAAGTCCACACAGATACCCTGTTGAGAATAGATGGGAAGTATATTCTGCTGAAATATTTCTCCATGTTCATCATTATATGAAACTACACCAATCCAGGTCCACTTGAAATGCAGCAGCAACTCAAGAATCCCCATATACTGATGGGTCCCATCTGGAAACATCTGGTGGAAAAAATCTTCTTTGGTTTTGTCATTTATTATTGGAGATGACCCATAAATGATCTTAGGATAGAAATATATGGGAGAAGGTGAGGCATCATAACAATCAATTTATAGTAGATTCAACTGAAAGATAACTCACTAGAAAAAGGTTTTCTCTCCATTCCTTTTATGTTGCATTTTGCTGAACTTTTAGATATTTCCTATTATAAAGGAGAGTAAAAGCAAATATTCCTTCTGCAAAAATCTTTCTTGAATACTAATATGGCAAGAAGTTTCAAAGTCTTTCAATGAAGTCTGTTAAGCTATGAATGAGCATGCATTGAAGTAGGGATGGCTCGACAGAGAATGATCTTATTCTGTATAAACATGTAATTCTAACCCTTCACATACAAACATAGATTAAGCAACCACTAAGTCAGTTCCTCAGAAACAAGAAGTCACAAAGCTTAATAAAGAGTTGTCCATTTTCTAACAACGATGCAGAGAACTTTATTTAAACTTAAGGAAACTTGTAGTTCCTCAACTTTCTATGCATACAACTTACCTGTGGAACTTTATAGGTGCTCAGGATGTTTGTCATGTGGAGGCAGACTTGGGAATTTGGTCCCCCAATGACTCCCACAATGTTATCATGAATACCACATTTGTAGTTAGGGATGAATTTGTCCTTTGTGGATAGAAGTTCCATAGAGGCAATGTAGGTCCATCTTGCAAAAAAATGGCTATTTAAAATGTGGAAGCCCAAACTGACATTGGGTAAGAGGTGGGCATTCTCATTGATTTCCCTGACAGCAAATGCCAAGGCCAGGATGTGCTGGTAATTCTGAGTGAACATCCTATATGAAAAGAAAGTGTTTCAAGTTAGGTCTTTTTTTCTATATGGTAATGCTCATTCTCTCTAGACATAGTACTAAGAAAAGCTTATCCATTGAAAACAAGGCACTTCAAGTCAACAGTTTTGGAAATTATGAAGAGATTTTCACACAGAAAGCTAGATTTCAGAAAGTATTTCATTTCATTCCCATTCTTTCATTTAAAAAAAAAATATATAAAAAATATACCATATTTAGAGATATTACTGTGGCACCTGCTAAACATGAAAACTTTCTGATGTCTTTCACTGTTGGAAGCTTTTAACAATAGAACTGCCTCATTTGCTGTAGAAAATTTACGTGATGAAGGGCAGTATCGTATAATGGTTGCCTGTTCTAAAACACCATCAGACTCATGAGTGTGAATTCAAAGATATCTGATTTATTAAAGAATAGTGTGCCGGATCACAGAGAAAGCTGAGAATGATGAAAGAACGCCAAATGCAAACTAAAAACCCTTGGTGTAAATGAGATCCCTCCCCCCATAGAACCTTCCCAAGTTCACAATCCCAGGTGCTCCTAACGGTTTCTGATGGTCTGCGGGAAAAGTCCTTGAGCAGAGCACATAACCCAAACACATTCCATTGTACTGATTTCACATACAGAGCTCGGTACAAGGTCTCACAGAAGCTCCCTCCCAAACAGAAACGCGTGTCAGCGCCATGGCATGTGAAATGTCACAATTCATTGAATCAGTGGACATGACATATGGTGTACTTGTGCTTCCATTAGATAAAGGATGTGGATGACTGTTTTACTTTCACGGTCCTATCATCTCTCTCAAAATCTACAGCTTCTGTATTTTTTTAAGCTTCAATTTAATCCACTTAATTTAACAAAGTGTGCAGCTACTGTTACCAATATGAGATTGAGATTTCTAGTGAAAGCCGGCTGGGTGACCTTCAGCCAGTCCCTCTCTCTTAGCCCAAGAGCCAATCAGGTGTGGTATGAGAGTTCTAGTCCCGCCTTAGGCATGAAAGCCGGCTGGGTGACCTTGGGCCAGTCCCTCTCTCTTAGCCCAAGAGCCAATCAGGTGTGGTATGAGAGTTCTAGTCCTGCCTGAGGCCTGAAAGCCGGCTGGGTGACCTTGGGCCAGTCCCTCCCTCTCAGCCCCAGAGCCAATCAGGCGTGGTATGAGAGTTCTAGTCCTGCCTCAGGCATGAAAGGAGGCTGGGTGACCTTGAGCCAGTCCCTCTCTCTCAGCCCAAGAGCCAATCAGGTGTGGTATGAGAGTTCTAGTCCCGCCTGAGGCCTGAAAGCCGGCTGGGTGGCCTTGGGCCAGTCACTCTCTCTCAGCCCAACTCACCTCACAGGGTTGTTGTTGTGGAGAAAATAGGAGGAGGAAGGAGTGCTGGGTATATTCACCACCTTGAGTTATTTATAAAAATAATAAAGGTGGGATATAAAATAAAGGCGTTAATTAATTAAATAAATAAATGGGGACTACATATTTGATTTATCCCTGACACACCTATAGATTACCCCTATTTCAGATTTGCACCGCTACATAACTAGAGATCCTTCCGTCCCTGAGCATTTTGAGAAGTACTCCATCAAAGTTTAAGAAATGAAATTCAGCAGATAAAGACATAAGCATACA
This sequence comes from Candoia aspera, assembly GCF_035149785.1. Classification (NCBI taxonomy): domain Eukaryota; kingdom Metazoa; phylum Chordata; class Lepidosauria; order Squamata; family Candoiidae; genus Candoia; species Candoia aspera. The sequence continues at coordinate 108,370,287 of NC_086156.1, read as the reverse complement.
CTTGAATTGTGTAAACGGTTGAAAAGATTCCTTATAATATTCTGTTTCCTTCCCCCCTCTCCCTCCAAATTGTAGACTTAGGTAAAGCACATAAATAATTGGAGAAATTTATTTGGTCAAACATAACATGCATTTTGTATGTAAAAACTAAAGTACTTACACAAGGTCATCAAAGTGTTCTTCAGAAGGCTGCTTCTGAAAGCTGATTGGACTGGAAAAAATGTAGATCTGAGAGAAAATGCCCGCAATGATGAAATTGCCTTGCTGGTAATACTTGTGGAGAATAGAAGGAGGTTCACCAATAGGACACTTAGCAGTAGAATCCTTACCCGAGGCATGAGGCAGAGCCCCTGTAGCTATCATTAGTGCCGCAAATAACACCACTCTGTCTGACCGTATTCCTGCCTTTCTCCAAATTGTCTGCTCCCTCATTCACATTTAAATATTGCTGATTCAAAAGATGACACTCACCTGATCTAAAGCCAGAACTCTGCAATATTGACTGCCAGTGATCACAGTGGGGTAACTCTGCCTGTCTCTATAATCCACCGTGTGTGAGACATGAAATGTTAGTACAGCTGTTAAATTACCTTTTGCCCATAGGGAATAGTCATGGGGCCAGGAGGCGATAGCATTAATTATGGTTATTTCGTAATTATGGTGGGATGGAGGGACAATGACCTGAAAACACAGTAACCTCACTGATAATGTTGTCTCAAGATTTCTGCGGTTGTACCTCTGCTTTAGAAACCTTAGTAGCCAAATTCTTTGAAATCCAAATCATCTCTATTCTTGAAAAGGATCTATGTCTTCCAGAAAAGCAGGTGTACTCGCTTGGAATTGGCAATTTTCTGTCTCATATATCAACTAGCCCTAAATTGTCCATCAAATCAAAGACATTGCTGGTAATTCGCCTTGAGTGATTTCAATATTTTTCCCAGAAGTTCCATACAGTTGTGGGGAGATCACTCCATTCCCATCCCCCATCAAACACCAACTTTTGTAAGAGAAACCTATTAGTCTTTCCATAAGTCCTTTATAGGACAATACATTATCTTAATGTGGGGCATACATTCCCAATATCAGAGTCTTTTTTAAATAAAGCTTTATTATTTTTTTAAAAAATATAATTAAAATACAACATACAGAATATAGATCATACAGATTACAAGTCTAAAAAGAAACAAGAAAAACTAAGACAGGGCAAAATTGGATAGAAAAACATAAAAGGCAGGTAGAAAAGAAACACATCCAGTTACAGTATTTTCTCTTATCAATGCTGTCAGTTTAGCCATTTGCGCCAGTTCCATTAACTTAATCGTCCAATCCTCCTCCTAGGGAATTTGTCCCTGACTTCCACCCCAAAATATCTGCCATGCTCATTTACCCTTCTCATTGCTCTCCTCCTCTCCTTCCTTTGCAGTTTGCTCTTCTTTGGCCAACCTGACCAAGTGAAATGTCTCATGCGACAAACTACTTTTGGCATCATCTTCTCTGTAGCTCTTTCTTGTATTTTGGGGAAAACAACCATTGTTGTTCTGGCTTTCATGGCCACCAAGCCAGGCACCCAAATTAGGAAATGGGTCGGGAAAAGGCTGGCCAACGCTATTGTCCTATCTTGCTCCCTGGCACAATTCACCATTTGTATAGAGTGGCTGGCACTTTCTCCCCCATTCCCAGATTCTGACAAGCACTCCATGGCTGAAGAAATTGTCCTGAAATGTAATGAAGGTTCAACCACTATGTTTTATTTTGTCCTTGTCTTTATGGGATTCTTGACTGCTGTCAGCTTCATGGTGGCTTTCCTAGCTAGAAATTTACCTGACAGTTTCAACAAAGCCAAGTTTATCACCTTCAGCATGTTGGTCTTTTGCAGTGTCTTGGTATCATTTGTTCCCACCTACCTGAGTACGAAGGGGAAATACATGGTGGCTGTGGAGATCTTCTCCATTTGGGCTTCAGCAGCTGGATTACTGGGCTGCATCTTTTCTCCCAAATTGTACATCATTATTCTGAGACCTGATTTGAACAAGAAGGAGCAACTAATAAAGAAATGAAACAGATTTTTGTGCCAGACCCCTTGAATGAAGCCAAATTCATTATTTCAGCATCTTTTATATTTTCCCCCAGTTTGGTGGTTCGGCATTCTTCTCTCTGTTGGCACACGAAAGTGACATACAAGGCAGTAGCTCTGATGATCTCTTCCAAGTTCACTTCAGAACTTAGAGAGCTGCTCTGCAGTTTTTCTTTGAAATGTGAGATAATGATTCTGATCCCTAATCAGAATGTCAGAGAATAGCTAATCAAGAAGATATGAATATACGTTTCGGGGGAATAAATGTCAACATGAAAGGGTTCATGTCCTGCAGCCCATCAGTGTCATAACAACCCTGCCAAAAAGAAAGAAAGGCCCTCTTCTGTATCACCCATAACAGTGAAAGCATCTTTGTATTGTTTCTCCTCTTTTTTTTGTTTTTTGATATGGTGTTAGAAAAAAAATAGGGGTTACATGAGTGCCTTAACTCTCTTTTAAAGTCCTCCCATTATTCTCCATAATCATTTTTTTAAAGTAACAGAAAATCCACATTGATATCCGTGCCCCAGTTCTGAAAATTTGAGAGGCACTTTGCTGTAGTGGGTACAGTGCTGGGCTGGGAACTGGGAAACGATGGGTTCCAGTCCTCCTTTAGGCATGAAAGGCTAGCTGATATGTTGTTGTGGAACCTGAAGCAAGAAGTTGGGAAAAGAAGATGGTGCTTGAGAAATGCTTCTCAGTTTCCCTGATGTAATTCACCTTATTCATTATGACAACTGCCCCACCTTTGTCGGCTAGCTTAATTTTGATCTCACTGTTATTCTTGATCCCGAATGTGTTGTAGAGAATGTTAATCAAAGGCACTCTGAGCATGAGTATGTGCTGGCAGAAGACCCCAAATAAAGAAAGAATTGGCTTCCCACTGATCTGAATACAACAGAAAGGGAAAGATGGGTATCATTCAATGTGTGAAGATATTACAGACACATTCTTTGAAATGCAACAGAACAGCTTTGATATATGAGAGGTACCAGTTCTCTACTTTTCATTTTAATCAGATATCCCTCTACTGTACTCTAGAAGGTGGGAGATAAATAAGGAACCACAGCAAACACATCCTTGAACATACTATTTCAGCTAAGGACATACATTCTATGGGCATTTAATAATCGAAAACCTATTGGCACAATTATAAGAATTCCATATGTAAAGGAGCTACCAGAGAAATAGATCTAAAGATTTGTACATGCAAAGGCATGTTTAACAGATCCCAGGAACATAGAGGAGCAACCATGACTGTTACAAAAGAGATTCCTTAGTACAGGGAAAGGGGGAGGGTCAAAAATGGAACTCATAGTATCTCTGCCTGAATTACACTAGGAATAGGTTGATCTATAAAATAGCTTTGAATCTTTTCCCCTTATTTCACTAACGACAAAGGTCATTCCAGAAATCCTAGTGATTCTTCTTTCCTGAATTGCTTACTTTGACAGCTGGGCAATATGCCATATAATGGCCATATAGGTCAAGATCTTCTCTGACTTGGAAAAGCAGGATAGCTTCTGTGAGCTTCTGTCAGCACAGTGTCAGGATTCAGGTACCAGGCAGTTACTTGAGACTGATTCCATCACTTATCCGCCAGAGAAGGTGTAAGAGAAATCAGTCAACTATCACAAATGGAAACCATCCTGAGGACATTTTGAGAAATTTGGAGAGCCAAACAGATACACAGCGCTCAGCTATTTGAGAAAAAAAGTGTCAACAGCTTAATTGAGTACCCATTATTAGAAAAAAAATTGCACAAATCTCAGATTCATGCTCTAGTGTAGGTGAGTCTTATGTGCTTCCAGTACCTCAGTGCTTCAACTGCAGAATGGCTGAGTAACCTTCATGACACCTAGACTCCTGGACTGGTCTAGTGTGTACTTAGTCATGCTCCAACTCAGTTTTGGAATAATTTCTGTCTGGAGAGACCTTTCCTTACGAGCTGCTGGATTCTGGGTGCTCTGGCACATGATGGCTCTCTGCCTGCCTTAACTGCTGCCAGAGTAATTTTTGTTTATTGCTCATTCAGTCAAATCTGACTCTCCATGACTTCATGGACCAGCCCACACCAGAACATCCTGTCGGTCATTGCCACCCCAAGCTCCCCAAAGGGTGAGTCCATCACCTCTAGAATATCATTCGTACATCTGGCAATTCTCGCTCCATGAATTGCTGAAGTCTTCTGTTGTTGTTTATTTTTTCAGTCACTTCCGACTCTTCATGACTTCATGGACCAGCCCATGCCAGAGCTTCCTGTTGGTCATCAACACCCCAAGCTCGCCCAAAGTCTGCCCTCTTTAGCATTCCAGTCCCCTGTGATGAAAATAACATCTCTTTTAGGCTTGTTGTCCAGTAGGTGTTGCAGATCCTCATAGATATGATCTACTTCAGCTTCTTCGGCATCTGTGGTTGGGGCATATATTTGGATCACTGTGATGTTAGATGGCTTGCCCTGAATTCGAATTGAGATCATTCTATCATTTTTTGGATTGTATCTGAGCACTGCTTTAGACACTTTACTATTAATTATGAAGGCTACTCCATTTCTTCTGTAGTCCTGCTGTCCACAGTAGTAGATCGGGTAGTCATCTGATGTGAAGTGGCCCATTCCAGTCCATTTCAGTTCACTGACGCCCAGATTTTTTATCTTTAATCTTGACATCTCCCCAATAACCACATCAAAGTTCCCCTGGCTCATAGATCTTACGTTCCAGGTTCCAATGGTGTGTTGATCCTTAGAAGATCGGATTCGCCGTTCACCACCAGCACCGTTGGCTGCTAGACGTCCTTTCATCTTTGAGCTAGCTGCGTCATCAGGTCTGGGGCTAGTTGAACTCATCCTCTGTTCCTCCCCAGTAGCATTTTGACCATCTTCCAACCTGGGGGTCTCATCTTCTGATGGTATACCGACATAACTCTGGGTGTACTGATCCATTTAGTATTCACAGCAAGAATACTGGGGTGGGTTGCCATTACCTTCCCCCGGGATCACATTTAGTCTGACCTCTCTGTCATGACCTTCCTGTCTTGGGTGGCCCTTCATGCTTTAGCTCATGGCATCATTGAGGTGCTCAAGCTCCAGCACCATGACAGGTAACAATCCTTTGCTGAAGTTTTCTTATGTTACAAAATGATTTAATGCATTTTGCAATTGTCTAACAATGCCACACTTATCATTAAATGTACAATTTAATCAAAATTTTGTTCATTAATCATTAATATTGACATGATTTTTTTCTTATCATTAAAGGTTAAAGATATCTGAATTATCATAGGGTTAAGCATTTCTAGTTAATGCTGTATCAATACCACTGTACCCAATAAAATAATTCAGTATTTTTTTAATCTTATAATGCAATAAAACAGTTAAAACAAAACAGGCTCCCTTACAGTTTTATATTAATTCTACTGATTATTATTGATATTATTATTATGAGCAGACATTATTTTTTTATCACCAGACTCGACCCATACAGTTCTTAGTGGTATGGGGATACCAAGTCATCTTGCTTGCCTCCTGAGGAATCTGTATAATGACCATGTAGCAACAGTAAGAACAGACCACGGAACAACGGACTGGTTTAAGATTGGGAAAGGAGTATGACAGGGCTGTATACTCTCACCCTACCTATTCACCTGTATGCAGAACACATCATGTGACAAGCTGGCCTTGAGGAATCCAAGGCTGGAGTTAAAATCTCTGGAAGAAACATTAACAATCTCAGATATGTAGATGATACCACTTTGATGGCTGAAAGTGAAGAGGAACTGAGGAGCCTTATGATGAAGGTGAAAGAAGAAAGTGCAAAAGCTGGTTTGCAGCTAAACCTCAAAAAAACCAAGATTATGGCAACCAGCTTGATTGATAACTGGCAAATAGAGGGAGAAAATGTAGAAGCAGTGAAAGACTTTGGATTCCTAGGTGCAAAGATGACTGCAGATGCTGACTGCAGTCAGGAAATCAGAAGACGCTTAATCCTTGGGAGAACAGCAATGACCAATCTCGATAAAATAGTTAAGAGCAGAGACATCACACTGACAACAAAGGCCCGCATAGTTAAAGCAATGGTGTTCCCTGTAGTAACATATGGCTGTGAGAGCTGGACCATAAGGAAGGCTGAGCGAAGGAAGATCGATGCTTTTGAACTGTGGTGTTGGAGGAAAATTCTGAGAGTGCCTTGGACTGCAAGAAGATCCAAGCAGTCCATCCTCCAGGAAATAAAGCCAGACTGCTCACTTGAGGGAATGATATTAAAGGCAAAACTGAAATCCTTTGGCCACATAATGAGACGACAGGACACCCTGGAGAAGATGCTGATGCTAGGGAGAGTGGAAGGCAAAAGGAAGAGGGGCTGACCAAGGGCAAGATGGATGGATGATATTCTAGAGGTGACGGACTCGTCCCTGGGGGAGCTGGGGGTGTTGACGACCGACAGGAAGCTCTGGCGTGGGCTGGTCCATGAAGTCACGAAGAGTCAGAAGCGACTAAAGGAATAAACAACTACCTTGTATTTTCCCCAAAACAACAACCCTGTGAGGTGAGTTGGGCTGAGAGGGAGTGACTGTCCCAAGGGCACCCAGCCTGCTTTCATTCCTAAGATGGGAGTGGAACTCACTCCCCCCTGCTTTCTATGCCAGAGCCTTAACCACTAGACCAAACTGGTTCTACATAATGCTGAAGTCATGGTATGAGTCTATGTGTTAAGTTGACTTATGTTCTCCATAAAGAGCAGCTATCTATCTATTCATCCATCCATCACCTATCACCTATAACCTGCCTATCTGTCTATCATCCATCATCCATCATCAAAAGTGATCTCAAAAGATGGAGTAATGTAGAGCCATCTTGGTTAGGATCAATTGGAAATAAGAAAATGAAAGTATTACCTGCGAACCTGCATGCCTGAGTTCCTGAGGTAGTCTGATCACCTCATGTCTGTCTTTCCAAGTGTTTTCTGCCTATGGCCTACAAACAGGACTTGACAATAATTTTTTTATTTTTTTATTTTTTAAAAAAATTGCATTTTTTTTCCAGTGGTGATGATCAGATAATTGTCTCGCTAGCACGAGTAGTGATACTATGTTTTTTATCAGATTAAGATAATTAAAAGTAAAATAAATCAGGCAAATTTAATAGAAGCAGCAATCACACTTGAATTATAGGAATGTGTGAGCTCTTTGACTTTTCTGGATTCCTAAACGGAATAATCACATTCTGTATCTCCCTAAGGTTTTCATCATCAAGTGATAGCCACTGGATGTCAGCTATGGACCAGGGATACCCTGGCCCCCTTCCCTGACACCTACTTGTGCTTGATAAAATCATAAGAAGGGAGTTCCCCAGAAATTACCTGAGGGTATCATGAAGTCATCTTCAGCAAAGGATCGTTACCTTGTCGTGGTGCTGGAGCTTGAGCACCTCAATGATGCCATGAGCTAAACCGTGAAGGGCCACCCAAGACGGGAAGGTCATGACAGAGAGGTCAGACTAAATGCGATCCCTGGGGAAGGTAATGGCAACCCACCTCGGTATTCTTGCCGTGAAAACTAAATGGATCAGTACAACCAGAGATATGTCGGTATACCATCGGAAGATGAGACCCCCAGGTTGGAAGATGGTCAAAATGCTACTGGGGAGGAACAGAGGATGAGCTCAACTAGCCCCAGACGTGATGACGCAGCTAGCTCAAAGCCGAAAGGACGGCTTACAGCCGACGGTGCTGGTGGTGAACGGCGAATCCGATGTTCTAAGGATCAACACACCATCGGAACCTGGAATGTAAGATCTATGAGCCAGGGCAAATTGGATGTGGTTATTGGTGAGATGTCAAGGTTAAAGATAGACATTCTGGGCGTCAGTGAACTGAAATGGACTGGAATGGGCCACTTCACATCAAATGACCACCAGATCTACTACTGCGGACAAGAGGACCACAGAAGAAATGGAGTAGCCTTCATAATTAATAGTCAAGTGGCTAAAGCAGTGCTTGGATACAACCCAAAAAACGACAGAATGATCTCAATTCGAATTCAGGGCAAGCCATCTAACATCACAGTGATCCAAATATACGCCCCAACCACAAATGCTGAAGAAGCTGAAGTAGAGCAGTTCTATGAGGATCTGCAGCACCTACTGGACAACACGCCTAAAAGAGATGTCATTTTCATCACAGGAGACTGGAATGCTAAGGTGGGCAGTCAAATGACACCTCGAATTACAGGTAAGTATGGCCTGGGAGAACAAAACGAAGCAGGACATAGGCTGATAGAATTTTGCCAAGACAATTCACTCTGCATAACAAACACTCTCTTCCAACAACCTAAGAGACGGCTTTATACATGGACTTCACCAGATGGACAACACCGAAATCAGATTGATTACATCCTTTGCAGCCAAAGGTGGTGGACATCTGTACAGTCGGTAAAAACAAGGCCTGGAGCTGACTGTAGTTCAGATCACGAACTTCTTCTTGCACAATTAAGGATCAGACTAAAGAGATTAGGGAAGACCCACAGATCAGCTAGATATGAGCTCACTAATATTCCTAAGGAATATGCAGTGGAGGTGAAGAATAGATTTAAGGGACTGGACTTAGTAGATAGGGTCCCGGAAGAACTCTGGACATAAGTTGGCAGCATTGTTCAGGAGGCGGCAACAAAATACATCCCAAAGAAAGAGAAAACCAAGAAGGCAAAATGGCTGTCTGCTGAGACACTAGAAGTAGCCCAAGAAAGAAGGAAAGCAAAAGGCAACAGTGATAGGGGGAGATATGCCCAATTAAATGCAAAATTCCAGAGGTTAGCCAGAAGAGATAAGGAATTATTTTTAAACAAGCAATGCGCGGAAGTGGAAGAAGACAATAGAATAGGAAGGACAAGAGACCTCTTCCAGAAAATTAGAAACATTGGAGGTAAATTCCAGGCAAAAATGGGTATGATCAAAAACAAAGATGGCAAGGACCTAACAGAAGAAGAAGAGATCAAGAAAAGGTGGCAAGAATATACAGAAAACCTGTATAGGAAGGATAACAATATCGGGAATAGCTTTGACAGTGTGGTCGGTGAGCTAGAGCCAGACATCCTGAAGAGTGAGGTTGAGTGGGCCTTAAGAAGCATTGCTAATAACAAGGCAACAGGAGATGACGGCATCCCAGCTGAACTGTTCAAAATCTTGCGAGATGATGCTGTCAAGGTAATGCATGCTATATGCCAGCAAATTTGGAAAACACAAGAATGGCCATCAGACTGGAAAAAATCAACTTATATCCCCATACCAAAAAAGGGAAACACTAAAGAATGTTCAAACTATCGAACAGTGGCACTCATTTCACATTCCAGTAAGGTAATGCTCAAGATCCTGCAAGGTAGACTTCAGCAGTTCATGGAGCGAGAATTGCCAGACGTACAAGCTGGGTGTAGAAAAGGCAGAGGAACTAGAGACCAAATTGCCAATATCCGCTGGATAATGGAAAAAGCCAGGGAGTTTCAGAAAAACATCTATTTCTGTTTTATTGACTATTCTAAAGCCTTTGACTGTGTGGACCATAACAAATTGTGGCAAGTTCTTAGTGGTATGGGGATACCAAGTCATCTTGTATGCCTCCTGAAGAATCTGTATAACGACCAAGTAGCAACAGTAAGAACAGACCACGGAACAACAGACTGGTTTAAGATTGGGAAAGGAGTATGGCAGGGCTGTATACTCTCACCCTACCTATTCAACTTGTATGCAGAACACATCATGCGACAAGCTGGCCTTGAGGAATCCAAGGCTGGAGTTAAAATCTCTGGAAGAAGCATTAACAATTTCAGATATGCAGATGATACCACTTTGATGGCTGAAAGTGAAGAGGAACTGAGGAGCCTTATGATGAAGGTGAAAGAAGAAATTGCAAAAGCTGGTTTGCAGCTAAACCTCAAAAAAACCAAGATTATGGCAACCAGCTTGATTGATAACTGGCAAATAGAGGGAGAAAATGTAGAAGCAGTGAAAGACTTTGTATTCCTAAGTGCAAAGATTACTGCAGATGCTGACTGCAGTCAGGAAATCAGAAGGCGCTTAATCCTTGGAAGAAGAGCAATGACAAATCTCGATAAAATAGTTAAGAGCAGAGACATCACACTGACAACAAAGGCCCGCATAGTTAAAGCAATGGTGTTCCCTGTAGTAACATATGGCTGCGAGAGCTGGACCATAAGGAAGGCTGAGTGAAGGAAGATCAATGCTTTTGAACTGTGGTGTTGGAGGAAAATTCTGAGAGTGCCTTGGACTGCAAGAAGATCCAACCAGTCCATCCTCCAGGAAATAAAGCCAGACTGCTCACTTGAGGGAATGATATTAAAGGCAAAACTGAAATACTTTGGCCACATCATGGGAAGACAGGACACCCTTGAGAAGATGCTGATGCTAGGGAGAGTGGAAGGCAAAAGGAAGAGGGGCCGACCAAGGGCAAGATGGATGGATGATATTCTAGAGGTGACGGACTCGTCCCTGGGGGAGCTGGGGTTGTTGACGACCGACAGGAAGCTCTGGCGTGGGCTGGTCCATGAAGTCACGAAGAGTCGGAAGCGACTAAACGAATAAACAACAACAACATCATGAAGTCATGGCCATGTTTCTAATAATAAGGATGCAATTTCTAAAATACATTCTCTTGATCAACTCCATGTCTATTTCTAAATGAGAATGGTGTGTACTGTCTGGACCATTGCACACTGTGATTTTTTTAAAAAATGTATGGCTTCAATCAAATTCACATTCCCAAGTGGGATTTTGGGTAGGAGCTTGATGAGAAACACACTCAATTAAGTACATAAATGAGTAAAAATAATAAAGACCACACATTGATAAAATTATCCATCACGTCTCTTTTCATAAATGAGCTGAAGCACGGAAAAAAAATCTGACTTTGGTCCAAGAACCCATGTCACCAGTCATGATGGACATCAATATCCATCTACAAACCCTTTTAGTTTTCATGTGTACAATTACATGTCACTTACCTCCATTTGTTTCATTATTTCATTTAAACTCTCAGGACATATTTTGTTTAATTTAAATTAATTTGTTTTATTGTAAGCCGCCCAGATTCCCCCTGTAGGGGAGAGATGGGCGGTGAATAAATGTATAAAATAAATAAAGGATGTTTACATCTTGCTTATTTTTAAAACATGTTCAGGACTAAATGATTTCTAACCTGCTACTTTGTTTTCTAGACATGGATGTCGATTTTCAATGTCCAGATGATCAGTACCCAAATAAGAACCAAAAATTTTCTCTCCACAAAGTTATAACATTTTTGATGTACGAAGAAACTTTGGGAATTGTTTTGGCCAGTTCAGCTCTTTTCTTTTCTTTGGTCACCGCTGGAATGCTTGGGATCTTTATTAAGCATCAGGACACTCCCATAGTCAAAGCCAACAACCAGAACCTCACATATGCTCTCCTTGTTTCTCTCATGTTGTCTTTTCTTTGTACTTTGTTATTCCTTGGAGAACCTGACAAGGTGACATGTGTTCTTCGTCAAACTGCATTTGGCATCATCTTCTCTGTGGCCATTTCTTGTGTGTTGGCCAAGACAATCATTGTGGTTCTGGCTTTCATGGCCACCAAGCCAGGGTCCAAGATGACCAAATGGTTGGGGAAAAAACTAGCCATGTCCATAGTATTGGGCTGCTCCTTTATTCAAAGTAATATTTGCATTATACGGATGACAATCTCTCCCCCATTCCAGATGCTGACATGAATTCAGTGGCAGAAAAAATATTTATGGAGTGTAATGAAGGATCTGACTTCATGTTCTACTGTGTCTTGGGCTTCATGGGCTGCCTTGCCATTCTCAGCTTCACAGTGGCTTTCCTAGCCAGGAAATTGCCTCATGCTTTCAATGAAGCCAAATTTATCACCTTCAGCATGTTGATCTTCTGCAGTGTGTGGTTGTCCTTTGTTCCAACAAATCTGAGTGCAAAAGGAAAATGTATGGTGGCTTTGGAGATCTTCTCCATTATAGCCTCTAGTGCTGGGTTACTGATATGTATTTTTTTCCCCTAATGTTATATCATAGTGTTAAGGCCGGATATGAACAAGAAAGGACATCTCAAAAGAGAAAAGAACAGGAACATATAAATTCTATGCCGCTTTCCTATTTTGCATCAGGTATGGGAAAGTATTTGGAACCACATCTATTGCAGTACCATTTACAAACAGGTAATCTCTCCTGAGTTCTCAAGATTAGAACTCAGAAGATAGACAGATAGATAGATAGATAGATAGATGGACAATAGGATAGATAGAGATGAGATAGACATAGAGATATTAATATTAATAACATACATATATATATAATATAAATACACACACACACATATATACATATACATATACATATACATACATACATACATACATATATATATATATATATATATATATATATATAGTTGAACTTGAGATCTATAATTCTGGTCCATTATTTATTACTTATGATTATTTATTCCTTTAAAATAAAGTAGATAAGTTACATATTCTAGTTTCTACCTTCAGAACATACTAGGAAGATAATGGTAATGCTATATTACCACTGTGATAATGGTACACACCAAAATGTAAAATCACAATCAGTACCTGAGTTTTAAGCCTACACACACACACATAAACACACACACAAACATTTAATGTCACCAGAAGGTACTATGGAAAGATTCCAAAACTGAACTATAATTTCTTCTATAATATATTACACATTTTTATCAGTGCTTCATTTTTTTTTATTTTAGTTCAAATTTTTTTGTTGCTGCTCCATTATTTTTTTCATGCAAATATACTGAAAACTTTATGGAGTTGTTATGCATACCAGCAATTATATTGGCAATATATTTCTACTCATGACTATCACTTTGGAAAGCCTGAGATTCTTTTCTTCCTGCTGCATGACCCCAGAATGAAACTGTCAGCTCAGCTTGGAGTTGAATTACTCTAAAAGAGAATCTCAGGCCACTATTTTAGGATCATGAGGCTTTAGAGCCATACTTTGATAAAAACCTGAGGATTGTCTTCTGAGTTGGGGAGCTTCTGCACAGACCTGAGTGCTGGGTGCTGTGGAAATGGAGCCACCCTGGGGTGTCTCCACTGTCTTTATTAAGGGGCTCCTGACAGCCTATGGGAGATGGGGTATCATCTTGCTTGGTATGTTATGATTTTTCTTTCTATATTTTATGTTGTTTATGCTTCTGTTTAATCTGTCTAAACTATGTTCTGTTTAATCTGTTTGCTTAATTAACAATAAAGCTTAAAATCTCTCAATTCACTGGTGTGCTTATTGTCTCTGGATCTAAAAGAACCAATTGTCTGAGCACCTGATCACCTCTTGGAAACTTGGTAGAACAATGGGCTGCTGAAATTTTGACTTAGTAGTATCTGGAGGATAATATGTGGTAAATCTATGTCTTAAAGTAATACTTTAAGATCTTTTCCATTTCTAATCATGCCATAAAAATAGGAAATGAATCAAAGAAATGAACTTGACTGGGAAATGGATCATGATGGCTCAGGAGTATTTCTCCATCCTTCATCTGTCGTGATTCAATTTGTGATATTTTCCCTAGATCCTTCAAAGCTTTTTTTGGCTGGGCATAATGTTGGGCTCTGAGTACCTTTGAAGGATGACTGAATTTAACAAATAGCTGCTGCCTAATGCTCAGACTCCTTGATTCTATCAATCAAGCACTCAAGAAAGCAAAATAGATACCTCCTCTATTTTGGAAAATAAGTTTTCAGTTGACTTGAAAACATAAAAGAATATGCAAACAGCTGTGAAGCTAGCTTAGCATCTAACTCACACCACTATCCATAAATCTTATCAGAACTTTACCATGGCAATCCATGAAGGATGGCTTCCTCCTGGCTTTTTCACACCCTAAATTGCCCCCTCCCTTTGATATGTTTCTTTTCATTAAGACAGTGGTGTTGTTTGAAGTAGATAGTTGAAGGGCAGGAAGTTTCCTGAGAGCTAGTATTTATGGACATGTATGACTGCATCATCATATTAATGTGTATGTATGCATTGTTTTTCCTTTCCCCTTTTCTGAAATGTATAATTATCAGGGCATTTCTTTTGTTTGCAGGGGCGTTGATCACTATCCTTTTGGTGGGGTCCCCTCCAGTATGCACTATTTAATAAAAAATGCAGTGAGCTTTGATATTATTTTTTGGGGGTGGGGGTGTCCTATATTTTGATTTCACAACTCCAATGCAGGTACCTTCAAAGAGCTATATAATATTTCACCCCGTTCACAAATTTAAGTGTTTCCCCCCACTTCTGGAGTAGTTAGACTTTTATTCCATATCAGTGTTAAATAGTGTCACCAGTTATCTGAACCTGACATGAATAAGTAGCCAATGAATTTGACCAACTTATTATAGTATATAGATACTAATAATATAAAAAATGACACTTCTAGGTGAAATGCTACATATTCAGCATAGAAATAATGAATGTAGATGAAGTGGACACTGTGGAGTACACAGAAAAAGAAGAGGTTGGGAATACTTATTTTAATTATTTATTTATTAGATTTATTTCAGCTACCCAACTCCAACAGCATGACTCTGGGAAGTGTACAGAACTCAGTAAAACACACACATAGAGAGAGAGACACACACAAACCTGCATATACAACTAAAACAAAGCAAACCAATTAAATGGCTATCAATCTGTGGAAATAACTATTCATCCTGAATAGTGGAAAAGGAGGAAAAGGAAAAGGAGGAAAGGGATAGGCATAAACTGCCTTTTTAAAGAGCTACAGTGTCAGGGCCAACTCTATCTTAGAGGTTAATGCCAATGAGAAAGCTTACAAGATGACATTGTTTAAGGGAAGGAAGCCTGACTGAATCCTTTCTATCGGAGGCTGTCTGTCACACAGGGACATTCCTCTCCAAGGTGTTAATTGTCATCTGAAGAAAAACACCAGGTAGCCATCAAATGTAGTTAAAAATGACTTTCTTACCCAGGCGTTGGTACTCTAGGCAGTTTTTTTCTTTCTTTTATCAATTCATGATAAATACATACTAAAACTATCTAACAATGCCAAAACTATATACTGTAAATATAACAGTGGGATACATCAAAGACATCTAGAGATGGGTATCTACCTACCTGAACTCCAAATCTCACCACGAAGCTTGGTGTACAAGGGTTTTAGAATTGGAATCTTACAATAACCCATGCATAACAAGACATAATAAAACATCCATAATAAAAGAATGCCATCTACACCCCCAAAATGCAAAGTCCCAAGGCTTTCCAAGGTCTTTCTCCTGAAGCATGATCCTATTTCTAGTGCTTATAGCAATGGGACCTGTCTTCAGGATCTAACAGACTCCTTTGGGGTAAGGTACACACTAAGGTCATTTTTAATCTTATTTTCTCCTTAGGTGCTTCCTGCTGTTCAGTTCAGGCCTCAGTACAAGAATATATATTTTTGGGGAAAAGATGCAGAACAATAAGCTAGCACTGGAGGCCAGGATGGAAAAGATCTCCACGGCCACCATGTATTTGCCCTTGGTGCTTAAATAAGTTGGAACAAAGGACACCCAGACACTGCAGAAGACCAACATGCTGAAGGTGATAAACTTGGCTTCATTGAAACTGTCGGGCAGGCTCCTGGCCAGGAAGGCCACCATGAAGCTGATGGTAGCCAGAAAGCCCAGAAAGCCCAGGGCACTGTAAAACAGGGTGACCGATCCTTCATTACACTCCAGGATAATTTCTTCAGTCAGGGAGTGCATGTCAACATCTGGAAAGGGTGGAGTGGTTACCAACCACACACTGTAAATCAAGGCTTGAATAACGGAGCAGGAAAGAACAATGGAGCTGGCCAGGTGTTTCCCAGACCATTTTCTCATCCCAGCTCCTCGTGTAGTGGCCATGAAAGCCAGGACCACAATGATGGTCTTGGCCAAAACTGAAGAAATGGCAACAGAGAAGATGATGCCGAAAGCAGTTTGTCGAAGGAGGCACATAAGCTTTGTGGGTTGTCCGATGAAGAGCAAAGTGCTCAGGAAAGAAAGCAAGAGGGAAAGGAGGAGAACATAGCTGAGGTTCCGGTTGTTGGCTTTGACTATGGGAGTCTCCCTGTGTTTAATGAAGAGATGAAGTACCAAAGTTGTGAGGAAAGCTAAAAAAAGGGCAAAAAGTGTGAGCGTGATTCCCAAATATTCTTCGAATTTCAGGAAGCTGATCTCTTTTGGTAGACACACATTCTGGTCCCTGTTGGGATGCTGGTCCTCTGGACATAGAAAACAGTCATCCAAGTCTTTTTTTGTTTTTTTAAAGGAAGAAGAAGAACCTATTTAATACCCAACAGCTGTACGTATAATAAGTATACAATAAATTTATACATGGAAGTCTCAGTCGTGAAAAGGAAATGAGACAATGAAAAGCAATAATAAAGACCACAGGATCACATTTAGAAGAACCTGAATAAATCATTATCCTTGGGTTATCACCAAATACTGTTGTTCTTTCTCTTTTTCATTTAAGTACCTAAAATTTGTTGTTGTTTATTCGTTTAGTCGCTTCCGACTCTTCGTGACTTCATGGACCAGCCCACGCCAGAGCTTCCTGTCGGTCGTCAACACCCCCAGCTCCCCCAGGGACGAGTCCGTCACCTCTAGAATATCATCCATCCATCTTGCCCTTGGTCGGCCCCTCTTCCTTTTGCCTTCCACTCTCCCTAGCATCAACATCTTCTCCAGGGTGTCCTGTCTTCTCATGATGTGGCCAAAGTATTTCAGTTTTGCCTTTAATATCATTCCCTCAAGTGAGCAGTCTGGCTTGATTTCCTGGAGGATGGACTGGTTGGATCTTCTTGCAGTCCAAGGCACTCTCAGAACTTTCCTCCAACACCACAGTTCAAAAGCATCGATCTTCCTTCGCTCAGCCTTCCTTATGGTCCAGCTCTCACAGCCATATGTTACTACAGGGAACACCATTGCTTTAACTATGCGGGCCTTTGTTGTCAGTGTGATGTCTCTGCTCTTAACTATTTTATCGAGATTGGTCATTGCTCTTCTTCCAAGGATTAAGCGTCTTCTGATTTCCTGACTGCAGTCAGCATCTGCAGTAATCTTTGCACCTAGGAATACAAAGTCTTTCACTGCTTCTACATTTTCTCCCTCTATTTGCCAGTTATCAATCAAGCTGGTTGCCATAATCTTGGTTTTTTGAGGTTTAGCTGCAAACCAGCTTTTGCACTTTCTTCTTTCACCTTCATCATAAGGCTCCTCAGTTCCTCTTCACTTTCAGCCATCAAAGTGGTATCATCTGCATATCTGAGATTGTTAATGTTTCTTCCAGAGATTTTAACTCCAGCCTTGGATTCCTCAAGGCCAGCTTGTCGCATGATGTGTTCTGCATACAAGTTGAATAGGTAGGGTGAGAGTATACAGCCCTGCCGTACTCCTTTCCCAATCTTAAACCAGTCTGTTGTTCCGTGGTCTGTTCTTACTGTTGCTACTTGGTCGTTATACAGATTCTTCAGGAGGCATACAAGATGACTTGGTATCCCCATACCACTAAGAACTTGCCACAATTTGTTATGGTCCACACAGTCAAAGGCTTTAGAATAGTCAATAAAACAGAAATAGATGTTTTTCTGAAACTCCCTGGCTTTTTCCATTATCCAGCGGATATTGGCAATTTGGTCTCTAGTTCCTCTGCCTTTTCTAAACCCAGCTTGTACATCTGGCAATTCTCGCTCCATGAACTGCTGAAGTCTACCTTGCAGGATCTTGAGCATTACCTTACTGGCATGTGAAATGAGTGCCACTGTTCGATAGTTTGAACATTCTTTCGTGTTTCCCTTTTTTGGTATGGGGATATAAGTTGATTTTTTCCAGTCTGATGGCCATTCTTGTGTTTTCCAAATTTGCTGGCATATAGCATGCATTACCTTGACAGCATCATCTTGCAAGATTTTGAACAGTTCAGCTGGGATGCCGTCGTCTCCTGTTGCCTTGTTATTAGCAATGCTTCTTAAGGCCCACTCAACCTCACTCTTCAGGATGTCTGGCTCTAGCTCACCGACCACACTGTCAAAGCTATCCCCGATATTGTTATCCTTCCTATACAGGTTTTCTGTATATTCTTGCCACCTTTTCTTGATCTCTTCTTCTTCTGTTAGGTCCTTGCCATCTTTGTTTTTGATCATACCCATTTTGGCCTGGAATTTACCTCCAATGTTTCTAATTTTCTGGAAGAGGTCTCTTGTCCTTCCTATTCTATTGTCTTCTTCCACTTCCGCGCATTGCTTGTTTAAAAATAATTCCTTATCTCTTCTGGCTAACCTCTGGAATTTTGCATTTAATTGGGCATATCTCCCCCTATCACTGTTGCCTTTTGCTTTCCTTCTTTCTTGGGCTACTTCTAGTGTCTCAGCAGACAGCCATTTTGCCTTCTTGGTTTTCTCTTTCTTTGGGATGTATTTTGTTGCCGCCTCCTGAACAATGCTGCCAACTTCTGTCCAGAGTTCTTCCGGGACCCGATCTACTAAGTCCAGTCCCTTAAATCGATTCTTCACCTCCACTGCATATTCCTTAGGAATATTAGTGAGCTCATATCTAGCTGATCTGTGGGTCTTCCCTAATCTCTTTAGTCTGATCCTAAATTGTGCAAGAAGAAGTTCGTGATCTGAACTACAGTCAGCTCCAGGCCTTGTTTTTACCGACTGTACAGATGTCCGCCACCTTTGGCTGCAAAGGATGTAATCAATCTGATTTCGGTGTTGTCCATCTGGTGAAGTCCATGTATAAAGCCGTCTCTTAGGTTGTTGGAAGAGAGTGTTTGTTATGCAGAGTGAATTGTCTTGGCAAAATTCTATCAGCCTGTGTCCTGCTTCGTTTTGTTCTCCCAGGCCATACTTACCTGTAATTCGAGGTGTCATTTGACTGCCCACCTTAGCATTCCAGTCTCCTGTGATGAAAATAACATCTCTTTTAGGCGTGTTGCCCAGTAGGTGCTGCAGATCCTCATAGAACTGCTCTACTTCAGCTTCTTCAGCATTTGTGGTTGGGGCGTATATTTGGATCACTGTGATGTTAGATGGCTTGCCCTGAATTCGAATTGAGATCATTCTGTCGTTTTTTGGGTTGTATCCAAGCACTGCTTTAGCCACTTTACTATTAATTATGAAGGCTACTCCATTTCTTCTGTGGTCCTCTTGTCCGCAGTAGTAGATCTGGTGGTCATTTGATGTGAAGTGGCCCATTCCAGTCCATTTCAGTTCACTGACGCCCAGAATGTCTATCTTTAATCTTGACATCTCACCAATAACCACATCCAATTTGCCCTGGCTCATAGATCTTACATTCCAGGTTCCGATGGTGTGTTGATCCTTAGAACATCGGATTCGCCGTTCACCACCAGCACCGTCGGCCGCTAGCCGTCCTTTCGGCTTTGAGCTAGCTGCGTCATCACGTCTGGGGCTAGTTGAGCTCATCCTCTGTTCCTCCCCAGTAGCATTTTGACCATCTTCCGACCTGGGGGTCTCACCTTCCGATGGTATACCGACATATCTCTGGTTGTACTGATCCATTTAGTTTTCGCGGCAAGAATACTGAGGTGGGTTGCCATTACCTTCCCCAGGGATCGCATTTAGTCTGACCTCTCTGTCATGACCTTCCCGTCTTGGGTGGCCCTTCACGGTTTAGCTCATGGCATCATTGAGGTGCTCAAGCTCCAGCACCACGACAAGGTAACGATCCTTTGCTGAAGCAAGGTAACGATCCTAAAATACCTAAAATACTTTTGCTAATTGTTTTGTTTCTTATGTCATGATAAAAAGATACAATCAATCCAGATTCTACATTTCATTACACTATATCTAATTTTACTTTTTCTTTTATTTTTTGTTCTGTAGTGTTGCTGGATTTAACTACAAAGGTGGGCACGAAGTAAATTTGCCCCACAGTCACTCAAATAATCACAGAGACAGTAGGGTAACTCCAGCCTTAAATCTTTGGGTCCCAATGTCTGGTGTGAGTATGTAAGATGTATCAAGACATCATAGTGCATTTTTTGACTTTTGCCCTCTCCCACAGGCACTTAATGACTCCTTCTAAACAGTATGAGAACATGTGAATATAGTGAAAGTGAAAAGAAAGTAAGACCCATAATTTGCTCTTCAAACTCCATGATCTCCCAAAGACTGAGTTTTCAATCACCACTTTTAATGATGCCTCAAGATTTTGGGAAAGATACGCAGCTCACAGGTTGTGCATGAGCACATTTTTATACAAGAATTCTTACTCTTTATATGAGGAATCTTCCCCTCTGGGCAGCGATGGCAATTGTAGCAGCAAAATGGTTTCCTTTCAATCTTTGTCTGCCTGTAACCAGGATTGCAATGGGCATTGCACAGAGAAAGAGGGTTTACCTGTCCAGAAATATGGGAAGAGAAACTTGTATCCTTCCTGAAAAAGATATTTCAATTATCTATCTCCAGTTTATACACAGGGTTCTTTAGAAATATATTAATTGAGAGTGGTCTGGGATACAGCTGTGCAATGAAAGAAATTCAAACGGCTGATGAAGTGATGAGCACAGGTGAGTGCATACATCACAATTGTCAACAACCCCTTAAGGAAGTTGGATATACCCCCCAAAAGAGGTATATTTGATTTAATTAGTAACCCAGAGATGTGACCTCATTTTCCCCTTCAGATCAGTATCTTAGCAGATTCCTAGGTTGGAACAACAACAACAACAACAACAAATGGATTGCCTTATTGATGAAATTTCACTGAGTTGTTTAATAATCCATGTAAGGTGGCTTTGCCAAACATGAAGGGTAGTTGCATCTGGCTAATAATTGTGTTATTTCAATAGAGAAATACCCCAAATATTGTTGATCCCTATTTTTTCCCCTTGTACTCCAGCAAATCTTTCCAAAGCAGATAAATGTGGGCAAATATCAGCCTGTTCTAGGCAGATTGTGTTATTATGAAATTAAATTAAGAAGATGAAAAATAATTTTAAAATGGTAGAATGGGAAGAAATGGGACATTTCACATGTGCAAATATAAACAACTTAGTATGAGCTCTACCTGGTTGAAAGCCCTGGGCCATTTGATCGCATCTTCAGAAATGGTGAATACTTTGCCAGGGTGTGAATTCCGTGGTCTCATTCCTCCAACTTTGACTCTACCGAAGGACTGATTTGGAAATGTGATCCAATTCATAATATCAAATCCTGCTATTAGTTCCCCTTTTGAATTAAATGAAAGCATTTCGCCAACACTGTTGTTAAATGAAACGCTTCTCAAGTAGTGGTGAAGCTACATGAAAATGAGGTCAACAAATCATCATCCTCATCATCAGCATCCTACTAAATAAATACATTTGAAAACAAATTGAAAGTTGAAGACCTTCTCTCTGTAAAAGATGTAGTCTGGCATACAGGATCAAACAGCCAATTTCAATTTGTTCTTTACAGTCTTCCTTTTGGAGATTCTACCACTGTTGACACAGAGAATCCTAATTTTCATTGCAGTGATTGTTGTACTGGATTATATGGAATTACTTCCAGGCTGGGTTGCTTACTTTAAGCAAATGGAATTTCCTAATCTGGGTACAGAAATAGTAATAGAATCTCTACAATACTTTTCTCCATTGCTTTCTAGGAGAATGCATGTTCCTTCACTGGCAGGAACAATGAAATATTTATATAAAGTTGATCATAACCTTTTCCATCCAGTTAGGTTGCAGTAAATATTTCACAAGTAAAATAAAAAGGAATAAGCTCTTATTGAGTTAACTCAATATTTGTGATGGAATGTGAGGCCGACGCTGGGGAAGAGAGGGAAGAGAAGCTGCTAAGGAGCAATCAGATAAAAGGAAAGGGAGTCCGAGAGAGCGTAACGGTCTAAAGAAGAAACTCAGGAGAGACCTGCCCTGAATACTCCATTGATAAATAGGGAGGACAGGAGATTGTACTTTCAGCCTTGTAAGACTCTTGCCAGCCCTTCCAGGTAAACCAGACAGGACAAATGGCAAGATGAACTAACTCAACTTTATTGTAACAGAATCTTTCAAGTCTGAAAGTAAAAATCTCCCACCCTCCATATTTATCACTTGAGTGTTCAGGGCGGGTCTTTCCAAAGTTTCTCCTTTAGACCGTTACCCTCTCTCGGAATCCCTTTCCTTTTTTCTGATCATTCCCTTGGCAGCATCTCTTCCGTCTGTTCCCCAAGTTTGCCCGCACATTCCATCACAATATTTTCTGAAAAAAGGAAACATATCAATATTCAGTGGTTTGCTAGCAGATGAGCAACTTTATGCAAGGCTTCCCTGTTCATCGACCTTGTCAGACCATCAAATGAAGTAAAAAGAAAAGAAAAATCTTAAAAGGAAAGCATAAAAGAAATGAAGCTGATCATCATTATGCCACACCTATTATCTGAATGTCAAAATTCTGAAGTGATGTCAGAATTTGAACCACTGGGTACCATTGCTGGAGTTCGAAAAACTCTGTGTACATGAAATCTTCTGCATTATTGATCTCAGGAAACTACCTGCCAAGGTTGTTGCTTGACAAGCCGCCGTCTCTGCTTATCTTGTCCTGTTCGTTTCTTCATTGTAGGTGAGTGCATAGCATGCAAAGCTTCTGCCACTACATGGACAGCATTATAGATGCTGTAGCTGTGGCTGGTCATGCTCATTTCAAAAATCGACCCAGGAAGCTGCTCCAAGTTCTCCTCTCCAGTGCAGATTTCTTCTGCCATTGTTTCTCCAGTAGCATTAGAGAAAGAACACTGAAATGCCTCTTCCCAGAAATCCCTGGAAAAACCATCTTCCTCTTTATGTGTGAGCTTCCTTTGCTGAAGGAACTGATGGAATCCCAGCACTTCCTCACTGTGAACTGCAAAAGAGAGTGCACCATGGATGAAGTCAATTGGCCAGCCTCGTTGAAAAGACATTGATGTGAAATCCATCTGGGCTACGAAAATCCATACTATTGGCTTCACTAGGATCTCCTCAAATTGAAACATCTGGACCATTACCCTTAAAACCACCATAGTTTGAATTTCACCATGTACAAGTACCACATTAGCAGTTCCTCCCATCATGATTCTTATAGTTTTCTCTCCCTCCACCACCATTTCAGAGATTTCAGTTGAAAACTTCATTTGTGGAAATTTTTCTATAAAGTCAAAGCAGATACCTCCCTGGGCAAACATGGGCAGCTCATTTTCTGCAAATCTCTCTGCGCTGTCATCGTTAATGAAAATTACTCCAATCCATGTCCACTGGAAATAGAGCAGCAGCTGGAGAATCCCCTTATATTGTTGGCTGATGTCTGGAAATATCTGGTGAAGGAAAACTCTTTGCTCTATGTCATTCATCATTGGCGAGGACCCATATGCCAACTAAAGAATACAGCCAAGAGTAAAAAATGTAATTAATTTCAGTACTTTCACCATTTCTGAATTCCTAGGCATGTTCCCAAGCAGTAACGGTTTTTCAGTGCAGATTGTATTGAAATTCAGTGATAATTTGGGGGGTCTGTGAATGTAATGACCACAGATTTACCTACGCAGAAATAAACAGAAGGAACTTTTCTCAGTAGATTATCAGTGACACAAACCCCAAGTAATCTCATATTAATCCATATATATAACACTTCCCTAGGAATAGAAGGACTGAAATTCTCTTCACCAATTTCCATGGGGTGTGTAAAATGTTGTGCTATTTGAAAGCTTGAACAAACTTTTCATATGTGAATCTGTGCCTAGAGCCGTAGTGGACACCTATTCCTGGACAGACCCTGCATCCATCTCTGAGAACCACAGGATAATGGGACCACGGCCAGAATATTCTGCTCTGTTCTCCCTTAGAAGTGTGTAGGTTTCCTTAACTCTTACAGATGTGTTGTACTGTCTGGGAGTGCAGTCTCTAAAATGCCACACACACAATTTCCTTTTCAATTGACGTTACGTAAGTCAGAAAATGGGAACTCAGTGGCATGTGAGATATGGGTTACCCAGCTCTCAGTCATACTTCTATTGCTAAGGAGAAGCAAGAATGATTTCTTCATTCTTTTGGCTCATAACCTTGTATCAGCAGTAAATCGAGAAAGCTGTCCCTTGAACAGAACTTGTTCTTGAAGCAGGACCTGTCCCTTTTACTTCATCCTATCTCTCTAATGGAATCAAAGTCATATCTCAAAAGTACTGCTTGCTTAATGGTATTGCATGAAGTCAACTCACCTGTGGAATCTTGTAGATGGACAAAATGGTTGTCATGAAGAGACACACATCAGCATTTGGTCCCCCAATAACCGCTGCTATATTAGTTTGCACATCACACTTGTAGTTAGGGATAAACTTGCCCCGTGTGGAAAGAAGTTCCAGTGAGGCCAGATACGTCCATTTGGCCCAGAAATTGCTGTTGAACACATGAAACCCCAGTGTGGCATTAGGTAAGATCCTTGGACTTTCATTAATGGTCTCCATAGCAAATTGCAAAGCTAGCATATGCTGGTAGTTCTGGGTAATTACACTGCAATGACAAAAATCACCTTACTAATATTTAGATCTTGCATTCTGAACAAATCACTAGCTCTCAATAGAACACATTTCTTGATATTTTCCTCTTCCTAGGAATAAAGATTTAATAATAATACAAGAGGTGAGACATCTGGGCTAATTATATTTTTTTTCTGTATTTATCCCAGATATTCAGTATATTATTTATATTTGCTATGTGACATCTTATCAATTATTATTATTATTATTATTATTATTATTATTATTATTATTGCTTTTATCCAATTAGAGATAGTTATTTAAACCATTTGGGAGCTTTGCCACTTCCATTGGTGTAAATAAGCCATAAAGGGATACCATTGACTCTGAGATCCAAAGTAACCAGCTAGCATTAAAATAAAATTTAGTGCTTGAAAGTGTTAATTTGCCATGCTTTTTTGAATCTTGTAGAATCTTGAATTGAATCCTGCTCTTTTGTTAGACCATACGTAGTTGATTATTTCTTTATACCTATCACTTAGTAACTTGTTATCAACTTACATCAGAATCATTGTAAATGGAAAATTGAGTTTTGGCAAAATATTCATTTTGATGGCAGCAATTCTTCCTTAGCTAAGACAATTCCACCCCCCGCCAAAAAAAAAAAAAAAATAATCAGAGAAATCTACTGTTATGTTCTCAGTAACAATATGCTTTTATTTCTTTGTGGGTAACTCTTCTGAGCATGTCCTTTTTTTCCTGATTCTTTCAATGTTATGCCTGCTTAGTTATCACTTCAGTGAGGTTCCCAAAATTTGAAACAGAATGAATATTTAAGTAGTAAAGGTATTAACATTTACTCACCCTATGCTGGAAGTGTAAAGACTCTCCAATGATTGAAATTGCCCTTTTTAAACAACTCTTTTAAGCAAATACTCATACATGAACCCCTTTGCAAAAAGCTCTCTGTGCAAAAAAGCCAAGAAATTTGAAAATCTGAAAGGACAGTAACCTTCATCAAATAGGGATGCTTTGATGCAAAAGAAAATTTGCTCACTGTTTATCAGCATTAAATAAATTCCCACAGCTAAATATTCCCTTAAAGTTATTAATATCTTAAAATTTAGTAAAATATTTGCTAAACCATAACATGGCAGTAGAATGAATTAGAATGCAGATTGTAAGACTGATTGTTTTAACAGCTTAAAACAGAGAAAACTAATATATGCTTATATCAATGAATAGCTATATAAACAATTACCCCTGGAAATAAAATATAATGGATGAAATCTCTCTCATTGAATCAGTCTGCTCTCACGGTTAACTCTGACCTTCTTAAAATGTTCTGAATAAACACTGTTTACTCCAATCCCTTACAAACCCTCGATTCAAAGGGACTTTTTTTCCAGCAGGCCTTGCCAGGAGATGTAATATGGCCTTACATGATATTGTCAAACACATCAAAGGAGGGATTTCTTTGAAATGTTGCTGGCGGGGAAAATAGATAGATCTGAGAGAGAATGGCACCAATGATAAAGTCACCAGGATGGTAATGCTTGTGAAGAATAGAAAGGGGCAGACTTGTAGGGCACTTCACTGGAGGACTGTTGCAGGCTTCTTCGAACACCAGCATCACCAGTATTGATACCACAAACATCACCATCTTGAATGAAAGAGCAGATAAATTACTGTCTGTCTCTGCCCTAGGTCAGAATGGGTACTGATAGCAGGTACTAGTCTTGGTTTAATGTTTTGCTATCAATTATTTGGATTCTCTAGGGAGTTGCACAAGCCATTGTGCTGGAGCTGAAAATTATAGAGGAGAGAAACCCCGGTGTAATGTTGTTGATCTATGAGTCTCACAAAAAAAGAGGAAGAATTATCTGATCTCTACAGTTGACTCTCATAGTCTTCCACCATTAGGTTTCTAACTATCTTTGACAAGAACTGGAAAACTGAAAAGTAAAGTTTTAAAAATGTATTTTCAAATGAAAGGTGTAGACTTTTATAAGAGGTGAAGTTTGCACTACTTTCAAAATGAGCCAAAGTTTGACAACAAACAAACAACCTCCCACTGCATAACTAGGCAGTTAGCAAGACTGCCAAGGAATCCCCACCCTAACCAAGAGACCAGTGGGGTGGTTAAGTAAAAGTATCAATTTGCCAAGTTGTTGTCAACTGACCCTTTTCCCCCTTTCAATACTATGTTCCACAAGGTCATTCTTGACTACCAGAGACCACACAGAGATGTTTTTTGCATGATATTCTGTCTCTAAGTTGTTCTTTTAGGTCTCCCAACACTGCCCTCATCACCACTGTAACTAACTCACCTTGCGTGGTCATCGTTGTCTTCTCTTTTCTTCCACCTTGTCCAGAATTAGAACCTTTCCCAGAGAGATTTTCAATATATCTTATTGACCTTGTGAGAATCCCGTCTTCTTGGTGATAGGTGGCAAGTGGGGGCTTGATAGATATTCTGTGAACATGAAATGGTCATGTCTTGATACAAAAGCCACCTAATTGCAGTCTTGCTCATTTCAAAAATGTACCTAAGAAGAGTTTCTAACATCTGTTCTCCATTGCAGATTTCCCTGATTTCATCTTTCTTATTACTGGGATTGTTATATGGGGTATTATTCTATCTGTCATTTGTAAGCCACTCAGAGGATTACAAGCTGTATTAAAAGACATAAATGGAAAGAGGAGATATAGCATCTGAGCTGAAGCATTATGATGGCTGACAATTCATTCCAATTGAACTTCAGAGGACTGGCTCATAACTTCTAAGCCCACACAGTTGTAGTGCAGGGAAGCTGGTAGAAAGTCTCATTTTATATGAACCTCAACCATTCTTGAAATAATCTAACAATATATCTACAGTTGCCATGAACTCATTTGACAGCTATTCAGGTCTGAACACTCTCTACTGTCACTGAATTTTTCTTGAAGAAGTACCCTAGAGGTTTGAGGGGCCCAACCTGGATATTCACTGGTGAAAATTCTCAGAAGATGTGTTGTGAATAGTCTTTTAAGTCTTCGATTTAACTGTTAATTATAAAATTTGCATTCTTTGTCTTTCATTATTTAATTTGTGAATAGAACTTTGTAATCACAGTCTGAAATTTGTGTTTCATTTAAACAGCTGAGAAACTTCAATACTCAGCAGAACACCTCCTTTAACAGATGATGATAATATTCAATAAGCTGCCCTTTGGCTACTATTTTCATCTTCTTAGCCATTCCCTGTTATTCAGTTCAGGTCTCACTGCAATAATATAGACGTTGAAGGAAAAGATGCAAACTAATAAGCCATTGGTTGAGGCCAAGATGCAAAAAAAATGAGGATTTATCACTATGGACAAAAGGTAAAGTCTGGATTATGACATTCCTTTTTTTTTTTTAATTGTCTTTATTAAATTATTTACACAAATAATACAAACTTACAATGATCTACGAGTCTCACACACACACAAAAAAGGAAGACTTATCACATCTTTACCGTTGACTTTCATTGTCTTCCACCACCAGGTTTATAACTATCTTTAACAACTCACGGAAAACTGGAAATAAAACTTTTAAAAATGAATGTTAACATCAGAGAAGGTGCAGAATTTTCTAAGGTGAGGATTGCACAATTTTCAAAATGGGCCAATGTTTGGCAAGAAACAAACTACTGTAACTAACAAATCTGTTGGCACCAACAACTAACATCTCTACTGTAAAAGATTACTGAATTCAGAATATCTACATGTTCCTTATTAATCAGGAAAATGGGTAGCTTCCTCTCCACTACATAAGCAGGCAGATAGCAAGTCTATCAAGGGATCCCCACCCTAACCAAGAGGCAAAAAGGGTGCTTAAGTAAATGTATCCAGTTGCCAAGATT
Source organism: Candoia aspera (assembly GCF_035149785.1). NCBI lineage: Eukaryota > Metazoa > Chordata > Lepidosauria > Squamata > Candoiidae > Candoia > Candoia aspera. Next base: position 108,341,796 of record NC_086156.1, on the reverse strand, counting down.
TTGTAAACTGACCCCTTTTCCCCTTTCAATACTGACTGATTATTTGTCATTGAGTCATTCTCGACTCCTAGCGACCACATAGAGGGATTTTTTGTATGACACTCTGTCCCTAACTTGTTCTTTCAGGTCTCCCAACAATGCACTCATCACCACTGTAGCTGAGTCTAACCATCTTGCTGCTGGTCATCCTCTTCTCTTTCCTTCCACATTTCCCAGCATTAGAAACCTTTTCTAGAGAGACTTTGGGATTTTGAGAATCCAGTGTTCTTGGTGATAGGTGGCAACAGGGAGGTTGATGGAATCCCTGCCCAAGCTGAAATCGACATGTCTTGATCCAACAGCCACCTAGTCTCAGTCATGCTCATTTCAAAAACATACCTAAGAAGAGTTTCTAATGTCTCTTCTCCAACGTAGATTTCCCTGACTTCATTTTTTTGTTATTATTGGGATTGTTATATGGGGTATTATTTCACCTGTCATTTGCAAGCCACTCAGAGGGTACAAGCTGTATTAAAAGAAATAAGGGGAAAGAGGACATATAGCATCTGAGCTGAAGCATTATGCTGGCTGAAAATTCATCCCAATTGAACTCCAAAGGGCTGGCTCTTAACTTCAAAGCCCACACAGTTGTAGTGTAGGGAAGCTGGTAGAAAATCTCTTTGCATATTCACCCCAACCCTTCCTGAGAGAATTTGATGATATATCTACAGTTTCCATGAACTCATTTGACATTTATTCAACTTTGAACATTCTCTGTTGTCACTGAAGTTTTTCTGAAGATGTGTTGTGGAGATTTGAGAGGCACAACATATATATTAGCTGGTAAGAAGTCTCAGAAGAGGTTTTTTAAACAGGCTTTTAAGTCTTCAAATTAATTGTTAAATATACAATTTACATCCTTTAATTTTCATTATTTCATTTTTTAATAAAACTTTTTAATAGTCTGAATTTTTTGTTTAATTTAAAGAGCTGAGAAACTTCAATACTCAGCAGTACACCATGTTAAAGAGATGATTTTTTCTTTTCTTTTTTTCCTTTTTTTAAATCAAATGGCATAGCAGGTGTTCATGCTGCTTTTTCTGAATGGGAATTCCTTGTGAGGTCCAGCAGCCAGATGTGTAGACTATTTAGCCGTGACAAGTCATGTTGCCCCGGGTGCACCATGAGGAGGCTAGTCTGCATTGAACCAAGTTGTGCTGAGAGAGAGTGACTGGCCCAAGGTCATCCAGCCAGATTTCATGCCTAAGGCAGGACTAGAACTCGCAGACACCTGGTTTCTAGCCCAGAACCTTTACCTCTAGACCAAACTGGCTCTAAAACAGATGATGATAACAATTAATGGGCTGCCTTTTGGCTACTATTTTCATCTTTCTTCCACTGTATGAGAAGCATCTCTTTCAATAATACTGCTGGGCCAAAAATGTCATTCAACCAAAAGGGAGAATTAGAGACTGGATTTGATACTATCAATTGGATCATATTTCCAAACCTCTCTTTTCTAAAAGTCAGGGTTGGAAGGATAATTTCCAAGAAGTAATGTTCACCATTTATGAGGTTTAACCAGGTGTGGCCCAGTTATATTTTGGCTTGTGGATAGACATCATTACACTATTCTATGAGCTCTCTTAGATCCAAACCACCGTAGAGCAATTATGTTCAGATACACAGTACTTCATATACTCGGAGATCCCTAAATATTTTGCAACCCATCTGGGTAATCATTCCAATTGGTGACACCGTGGCTGTCTTGTAAGGTATGTGTATGAATGGAAGGATGGGGATATTTCTGAAAGCGTACCTAAGATTGGACCATTTGACTCAGATATAGAAGAGAACATTTTTGGCAGTCTCACCAAATAAAATATGTTGGTCAAGTGAAAGTTCTGAACATTCAAAAAAATAGATGATACACAAAGTTCTGTATATAAAAACAGAAGAAAAATCTATCCAGTTTTCAACCCCTACATAACTTATACTCCTTATTTAATGCTATGAAGTGCTTAATGACGGTAGGTCTGAGTTCTTTCACCTGAAGGCATCATTCTCTCTTGCTATTAAACTGCAACAGAGGAAGCTTGCAGATGACAGCAGGTGTCGAAGCAAAGTAAAATATATTCTAAATATGGGGTAACCATTTTTTTTTCATAAAGAAAAAGCTTATACTTGTTTTCACTTGTGAAGAGCTCCAGCCTCTATCTCTGTGGAATAATAAATGCCATTCAGGTTATACAAGGAACAAGTTAGAAGGGAAATACTTTTGCTGGTATAATTGTCTTGATGTCCACCAGCGAAGATTTCCAAAAGGGGAGCTACATTTATAGGACAGATTTTCCTTGAAAACACAACTGTATAGAGTTTGAGCCAGAGCAATACTGAATATTTTAGAAAAATGCTCAAGTATAGCTGTTACATTTGGCATATGGATCCAGTAAAAGAGGAATATTGACTTAATGAAAGCTCATTCAATCAATTGCAGCATCCATACCAAGCAATGTATCTCACAATAAAGGTAGTTTTTTTTTTTTTTTTTTTCTGAATTGTATTAATGGAGATTTAAGCAGCTCTATTTTTAAACTTTGGACCATGCCATTTGGATATTTTCAGTGCAACTTGTAACTTGCTATTTAATTCTCTAGACATGGATGACTCTTTCCCTTGTCCAGACGATCAATATGCAAATGGGAATCAGGATTCTTGTCTTCCAAAAGTCATAGTGTTTTTGATGTATGAAGAAACTTTGGGGACCATTTTTGCTGCTTCTGCTTCCCCGCCCCCCTATGGTCAGAGCTATTACTTACTATTTTGCAAATTATATCAGGAACCTAGGGCTACATTCATCATGCCTTTGTTAATCCCATTGAATCATGCTAATTTAGAAGGGGAAAAAATCTGCTTTCTGTTGACTGATGTCGATGAACATCTCACTGAATAAGTTGCTTTTTTGCAATGGATGCAAGGAAGATACGAAAGCAGATCTTGACAAATGTTAATAGTAGAGGTGATATATTTAACTGATATGGATTGTTGTAATTTTATATGAATTCTATAGGTTATGCTGACCTGGCATGCATTACTGACAGCCACCTGGGTGAGGAAAAGATGTTTGGTATCAGATCCTTTAGCAGGCTTAGCACTGAGGTGGGTTAGCCTTGCTAATGAGAAGCACTAAACTGACCATGGGGATAATGAAGAAATCTATGACCCAAATGTATGACTTGCAGAAAAGATGGCACTGCTCTGAGAAAAAGGGAAGTGTGAGAAACTCAAACTAACTCCTCCTTAATTTTGTTTAGCGTAAGATGGTAAAGGGAGAAACCTAGACAGACGTTCAAGATTCTCTTATTCTATCCTACTACAACAAACTCATCATTCCTGGAATCCCTGCAATGCCTTTTTCTTGACCTATCTGATCTTAATGGGCCGGCAATCAAAGACTCTGCTCCTGAGATTCAGGGGTATGTATGTAGGTCTGCATGGACATGTGTACTATTCAATTCATACACTGCCTGATTCCCAGTGACTCCGGGCTATTCACAAAAAAATCAGAAAACTATAAAACAATACAAATAATACAGCAATAAGAGAAGAAGAAAAGATTCAAAAAATGGCCAGCAACAAATATCCACTTGTCCAAGGGGACTACACCCATCTTAGGCAAGGGCCTGGGTGAAGAGCCAGGTCTTCAAGCCCTCCAAAATGCCAGTAGGGTGGGAGCCACCCAGATCTCAGGGGGACCTCAATGCAGAGGGTAGGTGCTGTAACAAGGTGACCTCTGGGGCCCTGAGAGATTACATTGTGTAATGAAAGGAACACAGAGCATGACCACCCTGCCAGATGAAATCGGCTGGGCAGATACTAGGGAGATAGGTGGTCCTTCAGGTAGCCAGGCCCTATGCCATGGAGGGCTTTACAGTTAATGACCAGCAGCTTGAATCACACCTGGAATCAAACTGGCTACCAGTGCAGCTTGCAAAGCAGAGGTAGTACACGGGCAAAGGCATGCCCATCTCTGCCCAGACCGTATATAGGGTGCATGTATATATGTGTGTATGTGAATGTGAATGTGAATCTGTTTGTGTGTGTGTGTGTGTGTGTGTGTGTGTGTGTGTGTGTGTGTGTGTGTCTGTCTGTCTGTCTGTCTGTCTGTCTATCTATCTATCTATCTATCTATCTATCTATCTATCTATCTATCTATCATCTCCTATTTGCTAGGTTAGGAACCAGTTTGGTGTATGGTAAAGGCATCAGAATGGAAACCAGGGGACCGTGAGTTCCAGTCCCACTTTAAGTACAAAGCCAGCTGGGTGACCTTTGGCTGGTCATTCTTTCTCAGCCCTAGGAAGTAGGCAATCGCAAACCACTTCCTACCAGTACCTTTTCATGTTGTAGAAGTTCACTCTCCATGCTCTGAGGCCCAGTTCCAATAAGGTCTGAGAGTTCATGGCCTTCATGAACATCATGAGCTTGTCTCAGGTAGTCTCAGGCTAAAACATGTAGGCTGTCCTATGTTAAACCTTGTCTCTGTCTCAAAGCAGATGTGTGATCCGGGAATGGAGGGGATTTCCACAACTCTATTGCCCTGATCCATTTGTGGTTGACAACTACCTATGATCTCTGTGAGGTGGCAAGAGCAGTTCAAATAGTCTGCCCCAGGTGCCTAATGAACCTTTTTGGATTTCAGAGGGCTCTTTGGCAGGTAGTTTAGATCATTCCCTAGTTAATCGCTGATAACATGAGCCAAAATCCTGTCTTGCCGTATTATTTGGGATGTATTTTGGCCTGTGATTTCTGACGAAGTGGATAAGATGCTTTCTAGATTTTCCTCTACCACATGTAGGATGGACCCTTGCCATGCTGTTGCAAGGAGCAGGTGGAGAAGTGACCACCTGGATCCATGAGACTGTGAAAGGCTTTCTGCATGAGGGAGGAGCTGCCAGCAGCCTTGAAAGAACCTGTGGTGTCTTCCCCTTCTGAAGAAGCCATTTCTGGATCCTGCAGTCTTAGATAACTACCAGCCAATTGCCAACCTTCTCTTCTTGGGAAAAGTTGTTAAGCCAATGATAACACCCTAAAGAAGCTGATTGTCTGGACAATTTTCAGTCAGGTGTCAGCCCAGTTTTCGACTGAGATAGCTTTGGTTATTCTCCTGAATGACCTTTATCAGGTCCTGGATAGTACCCCATTCATCCTCCTTTGAAACCTCTCAGTAGCTGTTGATACCATCATCCATGGTATCTTCCTGGACCACCTGTGGGATAGGAGGGACTCTTTAATGGTAGTTTTGATCCTTTCTTAGTGAATGATTCTAATCTGTTGCAGTGGGAGATAAGAGGTCTGCCTGGTGGTTCCTGACTTAGCGGGCACCACAGGAATTGGTCCTCTTTCTCCTGCTCTTTTACATCTATGTGAAACCTCCAGGGGAGGTCATCTAATATTGGGGTGCAGTAACATCAGTATGCTGATGATAGCCAATTATATACCATCACACAGGCTGTAAGGGAGAAGCTCTCAGTGTTGAGTCCTAATGCCTGTAAGAAAGAACAGAAGCCAAGCAAGATGGCCTTGCTGTTTGTACACTGAGCTTCTCCATCAACACCACTGGTCCTCTGGATGGGTAAGGAAAGAATCGGTTTGCCATTTGGGCATCATTCTGGACTCACAGCTCCTGCTTGAAAAGTAGGTGGAAGCCATGGCTAGAGGTGCCCAGTTCTGGCTGGTCCACCAATTGTTGCCTTACCTGGTGCAGGAGAACCTGGCTATAGTACCTCACAATGCTATGCAGTTTACATGGGGCTGCGTTTGAAGACTACTACAAAGTTACACCTGGCCAGAATACAGCAGTCGGTGACATAGTAGAATCCTAGTGCTGTGATGATATAACAGCAATACTACAGCCTCTGTTTTGATTACCAGTTCAGTTCTGGATAAAATGTAAGGCACTATTTTTTACTCCAAGCCCTTTTACGGCTCACCACCACAAATGAAAGATCCTTTTTGGTGACAAACTTTCCAACACTTGGAAGAATAATTAAGATAGATTAATAGAGGTAGATAGATAGATAGATAGATAGATAGATAGATAGATAGATAGATAGATAGATGATAGGCAAATTTGTCTGCAAATCAAGTGCAAGTGAGTTATAATCTTCCACTGAAGTTCTTGATGATTTCTAGAAGGTTATTAAACAAAATGAACTTTTCTGGAGAGCATTGCAGTAATTTTTCACCTTACAGAACCATTTGTAAAAATTATTTTTGCCATTATCCTGCATGTGGCTGTTATTTTTATTTTTTATTATTTTTATATTACTTGCATTTTATTTTATTATTTATTTACTGTATTTTATATCTTATTTTATTTTTTTCTTTCATATTTTGTACTTCCTCAACAGCTGTGAGACTATGGTGGGATACCAAACAAACAAATAGGAAAACTACTGTGAATTAATATAAGTCCATTTTGCCTTAAAAAACTAGAAAAAACTTTATTTCTGTCTTTATACCAACCTTTCACAACCTTTTTGACTCTTTAGGAACTCTTGAAATATTTTTTAGGCCTCAGGGAACCCCAACACATTCAGGCTCAAATATAGGTCAGAAGTTACAAAATAGTTATATTTGTTTCATGTGTAGGCCTGTATATATGCAGTAACAGTGTTCTTAAACTAAAGAATAAAGAATGAAACTTACCTCTTTCATGTGGAATTGATTGCTTTTTAAATAAACTGTGAACTCCCAGGAAACCCCTGGTAACCTCTTGCAGAACCCTTGGATTCCATGGAACCCTGGTTGAGAAACCCTGCTTCCTACAAATCCAGAAAAGTTGTTGCTGTTGTTGTTGTTTTGTTCTCCTCCTCCTCCTCCTCCTCCTCCTCCTCCTCCTCCTCCTCCTCCTCCCTCTCATATTCCTTGTTAAGTTCTCATTGGTATCAGTAATTACAAGCTGCTGGATCTCTTGCCTTCCCACTGAAGAAGAGCTGATGACTAACAAGATAGGCAACACATTTTTACTGTTCATGGTTTCCTAGGACTTTGATAATTAATTGTGACCTTCTATTGTCATTATCAATTCCCATATCATTATTTCAACTTCATCTCTTAGTGGCAGGGGGGATGCTGTAGGCACAGGATGGGTAGAAATACTCTTAATGAAGGACATTGGGGAACGTCAGTTGGCTTACAGATAAAACACTTCTATTCATTATGATGATATTTGCAGCCTTGGTGTTAGTGCTTTTGCCTGGAATGATGTACATGATTCCCAGTGCTAAATTTTATTTTATTTTATTTTATTTTATTTATTTTCTATCCTGCCTTTATTATTTTCATAAATAACTCAAGGTGGCAAACATACCTAATACTCCTTCCTCCTCCTATTTTCCCCACAACAACAACCCTGTGAGCTGAATTGGGCTGGGAGACAGTGACTGGCCCAAGGTCACCCAGCCAGCTTTCATGCCTAAGGCAGGACTCGAACTCACAGACTCCTTGTTTCCTGCTAAATGTAGGGCCAATGACCCTCTGCCTTTTCTTCACAAGCAATATCAGTCAGGAGACCTCACTGTTGTGGGCATTCTCTCTCATTTCCACCTTTCTATACAATGATAGACTTCAGAAAACATCCATCTCAGGAGCTCTTTGTGGACATTGCGTAATGATTTTGACAGAGAGACAGACAGACAGACAGACAGAGAACCTTCATTTGAACTCTTTGTGGGTCCAAATTAGATTTAATTCCATTGATCCAATGGGGCATAATTGGTATATTTTCTTCTTTGGTGAAAGGCCCTTTTCTTGTCTTTATTGTCTTGATCCTTGACCTTCTCCTCTTCCATGGTCATTTCCTGCCCAAGTCCGTCCTTCCTTCCTTCCTTCCTTCCTTCCTTCCTTCCTTCCTTCCTTCCTTCCTTCCTTCCATAATTTCAAGAAAAAAGGAAAAGAAATAATATTGATACAATGCACATTTAAAAGAATACAGAAAAAAGAAATAGTAAGGGTGGAGAGGAAAACAATATAAGCAACAGAATATAGGTGAATAGCCAACAAATTACAACCCTAACCCTAACCCTAACCAGCAGATTTAAAATAACATGGGGCTAATATATTCTAAGTAAGTCAGTCTGGTTGAGAGCCAGTTTGGCATAGTGGCAAAGGCATCAGGCTAGGAACCAGGAGACAGTAAGTTCTAGTCCCCCCTTAGGCACAAAGCCAGCTGGGTGACCTTGGGCCAGTCACTCTCTCAGCCCTAGGAAGGAGGAAATGACAAACCACTTCCAAAAAACCTTGCCAAGAATCTTACAGCCTTTGCAATTGATCATGATCCCAGTGGAGATGGCCCTAAAATAAGCATTCTTAGATCCAATTGGGTTTTAGTTTCTAATTAAGTGGACAAAACAGGGAAAGAATATGACTATCCATCAACTTTTTATTTTATACTGAAAATATGTTTTCCTTTTTTTTGTTCGTCTTTCTGTTTCTAGCTAATATATCGTTCTGCCCTGAAATTAGTGCAAAAGAAAAAGCTGCTTCTTACCAACAGATGTTACCAAAAATGGACATTCCGTACAAGAGAATTTCTCCATTACTGCTATATTTCAAATGGACTTGGGTTGGGTTGTTGTCTGTGGATCATGACCGTGGTGAAATGTTTCTACACAGGGTGGTCCCCGTGGCTAACCAGAGTGGTATCTGCTTGGGCTTCATTGCAAGATTTTCCATCACTGTTAATTCAAAGAATATTATAGAGCCGATAGAAACAGGACTTGACATAGTAAGGAAGTCAGTATGTTTACTGTTATAACGACAGGTCATAACCTAGGATCGGACTTGACATGCTCAAAGTGGTTATGAGAAGTACTGTCATTGCAGAGGTAGTTCATGGTGAAATTGGTAACATGATAACAGTAAGATTTCTTTCCAGCAATTTGAAATATGAGGACTTATCACCATGGACAAAAGGTAAGGTCTAAGTTATGATGCTGCAGGTGGATCTCACTTCACTTTCCTTTCAAAGAAATAGTGAGCTGGTTTTCCTCCAGGATGCTTTATCTTTTGCAATTGACTCAGAAAAAGTGTTGGGATTCCAGCAATTTGTTCAGATGAGAAATCCTGTCTTGGAAAGGAAGTCTGTTTTATCAAGATCTTCTGGAAAAAAGCATCTGAATGTTCCACTGTGTCAAGTGACCTTTTCCTCAGTGATGAATGAGGTAATGGGGTCTATATTTATTCTCACTTTGAGTCAAAATGTTATTCAAAACTTTCCCATCCAGAAGCATCCTTCTCTGTGTCTTTCTATTGTGATAAAAAGGAAAGTATATTGGGGGGATCCTTCTAAAAAAAAGTGGAAAACACTGGGATGCCACCTTCTGGAAGACAAAGCTTTTGTAAATGTACATATTTAGGGACAGGCCCAGCCGCTTCCTCTCTGTAATGGGAAGTGCCATTCAGGCTACAGGAAGAGCAAGAGAGAAAGGAAACCATTTTGCTGCTCTGACTGTCTTCAGTGTCCAGAGGGGAAGATTTTGGTCAGGGAGGGGAAGAGATACAAGATATCTCTCTTACTTGAATTAGTACTTGAATGAATCTATGAGCCAAGGATACCATTAGAAAATGTAGCAAAGTAGTGACTTTTAAAATTGAGAGCAGAGTGCTGAAGTGGTTATAACTCAGTAATTTAGTTAACATTTGAGAGCTTGTGGTGACCTCCATTAGTGCGGTTAGCCCAAGGCCCTATATCTGCAAAAAAACACCCTACATATGAGAAAGAGTGTATTTCTTCTATCGGCTCCCCATCCAAGGGTCAGCTGTATTTGCTTGTCTAGGTTCCACAAGTCAGGAGAGGGGGCAGTGGATCCAGCAAAGTGTTTCTCCAAGTAATTGCAGTTGCCTTGGGTAGATGGGAAGACCAAATCAATTAGTGGTTTGGCTTCTTTGTGTGTTGCCACTAAAGTCTCTCTCAGATCATGCAGTCTTTTCATAATGTAGCTTGTTCCAAGTCTGAGAATGCACTGAAATAATTAATCAGGCTCCTTCCAGGGGATCATTTGTGCACTGTCTTGCTATAGGTACCATAGATTTTTTAGTTGTGCTGTCCTTTCTTGTGGGCAGAGTTCATAAGATGTCCTCCCTCCCCTCCCCTCCCCTCCCCTCCCCTCCCCTCCCTTCCCTTCCCTTCCCTTTCCTTTCCTTTCCTTTCCTTTCCTTTCCTTTTTTATTATATATATATATATTAGAAATTATACGACCACCTATCCCATATGATGACTATTGGTGGCTCAGAACATCTGGGTACTGTCTTGCTCTGGTACCATATATTGTTTACCTGTGCAATCCCCTCTTGTGGGCAGAGTTCATAAGATGTCCTTTTAGTTTTATTATATTATATTATTCTATTTTATTTTAATCTTATTTTTTAAGAAATTATATGGCCACCTATCTCATATGATGACACTAGGTGGCTCAGAACATCTGTGCACAGTCTTGCTATAGGTATTACTGGTTGTTTGCTTCTGTAATCCTGTCTTGGGGTCACAGTTGGTAAGATGTCCATTTTATTTTATTTTTATTTTATTTTATTTTATTTTATTTTATTTTATTTTATTTTATTTTAATTTCATTTCATTTCATTTCATTTCATTTATTTTATTTTTATTATTTTATTTTATTTTATTTTCAGGATTACTATCCACTCTGCTAATCTGTTAGGTTCATGCAAATAAATAAAATGTGACACTGTCTAATACTCTAATCAAAGGTAAAGTGTTGATCTGACATACAGGTATACCATCTTTCATCATATGCCATCACAATGGCCAGTTTCATCTGAACAGTGGATACTTAGTTATCAGGTACTTTTTTAATTGAACTGAATAACTTTATTGATTAGTCAAATGACCATAACAGAAAGTTGTCACCAATAAACCGGAAATCCTTAGACCTAACTAAGTGAGTCTGTGTCTCTTTGGGGATAAGGCAACCATCACATTATCTCTCTTTCTCTCTTTATCTATCTATCATCTCTCTCTCTTTCCTGAGTTCTAATCCTTGAAAACTCAAGAGAGATTACCCCTTAGTAAGTGGTACTGAAATGTATGAGATTCCTAATAATTTCCTATTTATTTATTTATTTGTTTGTTTGTTCCTCACATATCTTCACTGCCCATCTTGCCAAGTGACTCTGGGTGGTTTACAATTCAATTAAAATAACCTAATCCAATATCTGATGCAAGATAGAAAAGAGCCATAGGATTTATATTATTCTGTTCTTTTCTCTTTTTAGCTGTTCTTTTTTGTTCAGATCAGGCCTCAACACAACGATATAGCATTTAGGAGAGAAAATACAAATCAGTAACCCAGTGCTAGAGGCTATTATGGAGAAAATCTCCACAGCAACTGTGTATTTTCCCTTTGTGCTGAGGTAGGTTGGAACAAAGGACAACCAAACAGTGCAGAAGATTAACATGCTGAAGGTGATAAACTTGGCTTCATTGAAAGCATCAGGCAGTTTTCTGGCTAGGAAAGCCACTATGAAACTAACAAAAGCAAGGAAACCCATATAGCCCAAGACACAGTAAAACATGAAGACAGATCCATCGTTACACACCAGAACTATTTCTTCTGCCATTGAATTCATGTCAGCATCTGGGAATGGGGGAGAAGTTGTCAGCCATGTAGCACAAATAATTCCTTGAATAAATAAGTAGCCCAACACAATGGACATGGCTAATCTTTTCTTCACCCATTTGGACCCTGGCTTGATGGCCATAAAAGCCAGAACCACAATGATGGTTTTAGCCAACAAACAAGAAATGGCCATGGAGAAGATGATGCCAAAGGCAACTTGATGAAGGACACATGTCACCTTGAAAGGTTTTCCAAGAAAGGACAAGGTCCATAGAAAAGATAACAGGAGAGCAACAAGGAGGGCATAGGTGAGATTCCGGTTGTTGGCTTTAACTATGGGAGTGTTGTGATGTTTAATAAAGATCCAAAGAACTGCAGCTGTGACCATAGAAAAGAAAATAGCAGAACTGGCTAAAATGGTCCCCAAAGTTTCTTCATACATCAAAAATGCTATAACTTTTGGAAAACAAGAATCTTGAGTACCACTTGTATATTGATCTTCTGGAAACTGGAAACAATCATCCATGTCTAGAAAATTAAATAGCAAGTTACAGATTGCACTGTAAATATCCAAATTGCACATCTTAATGTTATAAAAGTTGGCCGTTTAAATCTACATTAGTATGTTTCCAATAAAGTTACAATTATATCAGGTTTGCTATGAGACACACTGCTTGGTATGGATGCGGGAATTAATTGAATGAGGTGAATCCATCTTTCATTAGGTTAATATTCCTTTTTTTTTTTTTTTTTACTGGATCCATATGCCAAATGTAACAGCCAGCCTTGAATATTTTTTTCTGAAATATCAGTATTGTTCTGGCTCTAATTCTATACACTTGTATTTTCTGGGAAATATGTAATAGTATAACTCTTACCTTCCTGGTTGGAAATCTTCCCTGGTGGACATCAAAGACAATTATAGCAGCAAAATGGTTTCCCTTTTATCTTGCTCCTTGTATAACCTGAATGGCATTTATTATTGCATAGGGATAGAGGTTGGACTTGTTCATAAATGAGAAAGGAAAATGCCTTTTCTTTATGAAAACAATAGTATTTAATGGTTACACTGTATTTAGAAGTATCATTTTACTTTGCTTGCTCACCTACCACAATGTGGGAGCTTCCTTCTGTTTCAGTTTAATACCAAGAGAGAAGGATGCCTTCAGATGGAGAGAGAACTTAGACCTACCAACATTAAGCTCTGCAGAGCATTAAGAAAGAACTATAAGGTATGTAAGTCTTTGAAAACTGGATAGATTTTTGTTCCATTTTGTTTTTCTATGAAATCCAAATTGGTACAAGAAAACTTTCCTTTTACACACTAAAGCTTTGTGTAACATCCATTTCTTTAATGTTTGATTCAGATCTATCATTTAACAAATTTATTTTATTTTGTGAGAGCTGGCAAAGTATACATGTATAAGTAGAGGAAAAAGGAAGATGAAGCAGCAATGCTGGTGAAAATGTCTTGGGACTTTTTGGCTCAATATGAGCATAGATATGAACCCCATTGCCTCATTCTCTCACCTAAAAATAATCATATGGTTTCTTTGACCAAGTTTTCCTTGGTACATCTATCCTTTTACATAACCATGTACCTCTTATTGAATGGAAAAATGTTATCTTCTATTTGAGACAATTTGCCAAAAAAACCTAGGTACTCTTTCATAAATGTCCCCATCCTTCCATTCATACACATACCTTACAAGGCACCCAAGGGGTCACCCATTGGAATGGTTACCTAGATGGCCTGGACATATATAAATGGGGTATATGAAGTCCTGTGTATCTGAACATAACTGCTCTGTGGGAGTTTGGATCTAAGAGAGCTCATAAAATGGTGAAATGGTATCTATCCACAAGCCAAAATGTAACTGGGCCATACCTGGTTAAACCTCTTTGGCCATATAATAGCATCCTCATCAATGGTGAACATTACATCATGGGAATCCATGGGGTTTATCCTTCCAACTCTGACTTTTAGAAAAGAGAGGTTAGGAAATGTGATCCAATTGATAATGTCAAATCCAGTCTCTAATTCTCCCTTTTGGTTGAAATATTTTTTTTGCCCAGCAGTATTATTGAATGAGATACTTCTCATAAAATGGTTGAGCTAAATTTGGAAACATTCAAGTGAAGAGAGACATATCAGTTATTGTTGATGTTTTCCTACTAACGATTAAGACTGCTATTGTACCTAATCATTTTGGCTGGGTGAAGAGGTTGTATTTGATTGTCTCCATTCACGTGCTTGATGCAAATCACCTGGGGGGAGGAAACCTGCCCGGACTTGTTCTTACTTCCGCTTTTTACTCTCTGCCGATATGTAGCAAGCCAGGCTTGCTCTCAATGAGAGCTAAGTCCTTTAAATAAGTTTTGCTTTTGTTTTGCTTTTTGTAAATAAATTATTTTTATAGAAATGCCTGGTGTGTGACTTTTCTGATCTCTCCTGGGCTAAAGGCTTTCCCAGCATTCTGCCAACAGGTTATGGGCCAAGTGAGCAACCCAGTAAAACCAAGAGAGATCAGCTCCACACCTCATGCACAATTTAAAGGCAGGTAGCAAAGACCTGTGAAGATTTTCTTTGGAGCCACCTGGAGATTTTCCAGCAACTGCCAATCTACAGGACAAAGAAGCCAGCTGAGGTGACTTGCAAAAGAAGGAAGAAGCCATGGCTACCTCCCAGCCCTCAGCGATGCCTCTGGAGCACCTATCAGAGACCAACTATTTGAATTGGGCCCTGAAGATGGAGATGTATCTTCACAGAGAGAATCTTTGGCTGCCAATTGGTGAGCAACCCCCCCAAAATCCCAGTGCTGAATGGCTGAGACAGGAGGAGTGGGCTAGAGCCACCATTATCTTGGGAGTTGAGGACAATCAGCTAGTCCACGTGCGAGGCATGCAGTCTGCAAAGCAACTTTGGGACGCTTTGAGAGACTTATATGTAAAGGCAACAGTAGGGAGTAAAGTTACCCTGACGAAAAAGCTGTACAGAGCCTACCTTGCAGAAGGAGATAGCCTTCCTGAGCACCTGCATTATATTCAGCAGCTGTTTGTTGAGTTGCAGGAGAGAGGAATGGAATTTACACCTCTCACAAAATCCTATATCCTCCTGTCCTCACTGAATGAAACGTGGGACACACTGATTTGTACCCTGGAGGCTATGCCTGAAGCAGACCTCACCCCATCGTATGTTACACAGCGCTTACTCGCTGAATGGAAGAAGAGAGAGGAAAGATCCCCTCCCCCATCTCTTCTGGAAAGCTGAAAAACCAGAAAATGAGGGAAAAGAAGGGAAAGGAACCTGAGGCCACAGCGCTAGCCAGCCAGTGATGCTTCACTTGTGGTTCAGCTGGACATTTGCAAAGAGACTCTGCCATGAGACCCAAGACTAGAAAGACAGAGAAGAAGAACACAAGGGCAACACAGAAGAAGGCTCTTCAGACAACCCAAATTGCACAGGTTGCTGAGAAGGGTAATTTTGATGTATGGGTGTTAGATTCTGGGGCCAATTGTCATTTGTGTAATTGTAAAAGCTCTTTTGTGTCACTGTCTAAAACTGAAAGTAAAAAGTGTATCTTTGGCTGATGGGTCTGTGACCAAAATTATGGGACAAGGTGACTTGTATTTATCCTGCTTAGGAGAAACTGTAAAAGGTGTGTTGTATGTGCCAAATCTACAATCAAACCTTTTATCTGTGGCACAATTGGCTGCAACAGGGTATATCATAACATTTAAGAAAAATGGTTGTGAGATACGAAAAAATGGGAAATTGTGTGCTACTGGTATGTTAAAAGACTCCTTGTACATTGTGCAAAATGCAAGGAAGCCAAGCTGCAAGGCTGCAGTTGGCAACACGCCATATCATGACCAATGTGTACATCTGATGCACAGGAGATTTGGTCATGCTAATTTCAAGTATATAGCACAAATGCCACAGCTGTGTGCTGACCTGAAGATAAAACCCTGTGATAAATACTTAGACTGTGTAGTTTGCAAAGAATGCAAAACACTAAAAGCTCCTGTGAGTAAGCACAGTGACAGAGTTACAACTAGACCTTTGGAAATTGTACACTCTGACATTATTGGTCCTTTTGCTCCAAGTCTTGGACAAGCAAGGTATGCAATGACCATCATTGATGATTTCTCAAGATACACATTTATCTACATCTTAAAACATAAAGATGAGGCATTTGAGAAATTTAAAAGTTTTGTGACGTGGGCAAATGGAAAATTCCCTAGGCCTGTATCTGCACTCCAATGTGATAGAGGAGGAGAATACCTTTCTCACAAATTCAGAAGGTTCCTAGTGGAAAAGGGGATAGAACAAATTCTTTCTAACCCTTACACCCCTCAGCAAAATGGTGTTGCTGAAAGAAAGGGCAGAACCTTGCAAAATGCGATGGAATGCATGTTAAAAGATTCACAATTATGTTTTAAGTACTGGGGAGACGCTTTATCGACTGCTTGTTATGTACAGAACAGGTTGTATAACTCTGTGATTCAGGACACTCCATTCCATTTGTTTTATGGTGTGAAACCAAAGGTAAGCCATCTTAGAGTGTTTGGTAGCACTGCATGGGTTCACATTCCAAAACAGCAGAGAAGGAAAGGAGGCCCCACAACAAAGAAAGCCATCTTTGTTGGCTATGAACACAGCCAGAGGAGCTACAGGTTCATAATGGGAGAGAAATTAATAATTAGCAAAAGCGCTTCTTTTGCTGAACAAAACTGGGGGAGATTAAATTCTAGCTCTCCAGTTGAACTGACCACCACAAGAGAACAGCAAGGACTTGCTGATGGTGATCTTTTGCCTGATGAGGACATTAAACCAGAAAAGCAAACTGAAGATCTATCTCATGAGACAGATGCTTCTCAGGAAAGTGATAGGAGTCAAAATTTAAGCCCTGTATTACCTCGCAGATCTCAGAGGAGTAATAAAGGCGTTCCTCCATCACGTTTTCAGGCTGAAACAGTAAAGGCTTTTCACATATTCACAGAACCTGAGTCTTTAGAACAAGTGAATGCTTTACCACCTGAGATTGCACAAAATTGGCATTCTGCCATGCAACAGGAATTAGCATCCTTGAAAGAAAATAAAACATGGAAACTGGTAAATCTACCTCCCAATGAACGCTGTCTGGGTTGTAGGTGGGTTTTCAAACTGAAAAGGGATGCTGATGGCAAAATCCAAAAATATAAAGCAAGGTTGGTTGCAAAAGGGTTCACTCAAAGGAAAGATTTAGACTTTGACAAGACTTTTACACCAGTTACTAAAGGTGAATCAATTAGATTACTGTTAAAAGTTGCTGCACTGAAAGGAATATCAGTTAACCACTATGACATTCAAACTGCATTTCTCTATGGTGATTTAGATCACAAATTATACATGCAGCAACCCCCTGGCTATGAAAAAGGGGAGAATCTAGTCTGTGAACTGCAGAAGTCAATCTATGGGTTAAAACAAGCTGCTAGATCCTGGAACCAAAAAGTAGATGAAAAACTGCAGAATTTTGGTTTTGAAAAAGGAAGAGCAGATCCCTGTGTATATATGAAGAAGGACAAACAAGGCTGTATGTATCTGTGCATTTATGTTGATGATTTGCTGCTGTTCACATCAACAGAAAAACAAAGGCTTGATTTTGAAGCCTGCATGAAAAGCCATTTCACATTAAAAAGCCTTGGAATATAACAACCTAGGTTTGGAAAAACACAGGAAGAAGAATGGTAGCTTTCTGTTAACCAAAGGGGAGATAATGGTAAATTAATGTGAATGGAAAGACATATAAAGTTGTCAGAGAAGATTGGTTTGCATCTTAATCTATAGTGTAAAAAGGGGAGTGTTGATGTTTTCCTACTAATGATTAAGACTGCTATTGTACCTAATCATTTTGGCGGGGTGAAGAAGTTGTATTCTCAGAAAGCTACTTATGATACCATGTTGACCTCATCAACTGTCTCCCATTGGTTTTTCTCTTTCGTATTGCTTCTGTTTAAGTCTTAATAATTCCATTTTTCAGAATTTTCCAAACCTCCTGCACAGGTTTTTCCCTTCAGGAAAAGATTCCCAGTAGTTAGCTACTCAAATAGCATTGCTGAGTTGGTCGAAATGGGACTTGAAATGTACAAGGTGGCAATGAGTAGCAATCTTAATGCAGTAGTAGTTTATGGTGAAATTGAGATAATCATAGCTTTGAGACTCGCCAGCAATTTCTTCCATTTCCTTCCTTCCTTCCTTCCTTCCTTCCTTCCTTCCTTCCTTTCTTTCTTTCTTTATCTCAAATTTATATGGCTGCCCAACTCACACACTGAGTCTGGGCAGCTTACAGAATTAAAAACCAAGAAAACAAGAAAAAAAAAAAAAACACCTCCCCACCCACCCCCTTATTCTTGTCTAGTAGAGTTAATGGGAAATATAGTGTTATTGTATATTTTCTCTTTAAATATTCCTTCTACACCATAGTCCTGACAATATTCTACCATTTTAGCAATTGTTTCCCTTAAGTAAGAAGTAAAATGACAGGATTAATCCTTAGGAAGGCCTAGAACATCCATTAATCCTCTAACCTGCCTCCCTCCCTTCCTCCCTCCCTCCCTCCCTCCCTCCCTCCCAACAACAACAACAAAACCCAGAATAATTGAAGTCCAAATGCCAGGCCATGAATACTCCCATAATAGATTGTTACCTACTTGGTGTATGCTCCATAGAAACATCATGCCTGTGGTATCTTGTACAGGGACAGGATGGTAGCCATGTGTAGACACACTTCAGAAGTCGGTCCTCCAATGACTGCTATTGGTCTGTTCTGCATGTCGCAGTTATAGTTGGGGGTAAATTGACCCTTTGTAGAGAAGAGTCCCAATGAAGCACGGTAGGTCCAACTTGGACTGAAGTAGCTATTGTAGACATGGAAACCCAGGGTATGATTCAGTAAAATATGGGCATTTCTATTGATCTCCTTGATGGCAAATTCTAAGGCCAAGATGTGCTGGTAGGTTGGAGTCATGACCCTGGAATGGGAATGATATATTCTGTTATCATGCATTCAGTTAAAACAAAATCTAATAAAATGCTTGCTTTCTGGTGAGTTTGATAATCTATCATTACTTTTTTTTTTCTTTTCTTTTCTTTTAAGTAGCCTGTCACAAGGACAGATTTTATATGCTTTAATAGCTATCAATGCTGAGAATAATTTTCGCCTCAACATTTTTCCAGTGAATATTCCCTCATGTAATAATATTTTCCCTATGTTATAAAAAACTGAATTTTTTTTTGCTGATTTCCAAACGCATACTATTGCAAATTTGAGAATAACAGTCACTAAATTTCGTTTAAAACTTTGCTTGCATCAATTACAATGAGTATATAATAGGATGGTTTCATTTACTCTGACTTTTCTTATCATCGTAGTAAAAACATAGTTCAAATATGCTGACTAATAAATGATCCAATATCATTTTTTAAATAAGGTTTCAAGAGTGTCCTTCATTGCCTCTATGAGTAAACCAGAGAAAAAAATCCTTTGAAGGACAGTAATGCTAGATGCAGTTTTCATACACTTACAGTTTATTTTGGGTTTCTGTGGATTGTTAAGGGAAGGGAAATTGGGAGATGAGTTAATTTCAATAGTGAATCATCAGAAGAAAGTGGAACTGTCTCTTCCTTGTATAAATTAATTTAAAACAAGATTAAAAAAAAACTTGAGAAATACATGCATTTCATGTGGAAACAGAAATCACTGGAGTAGTTCTAAGCCCCCCTTCAGACTGTGCTTGACACAATAAGCAGGTTGCTCTAACACTCAGTTTGCAAAACCATCTCCCATTAGTAATTGCTGATCCTGAAGAACCCATCCAATTCCAGGGAAAGCTGTTACTTACACCATGCAAGAGACTGGCTTTACGCACTGAACATAACATTTAGATCGGTAAATGACCCTTTTTCAATTTGAGGAGATCATGCATATTCTTAGTTCAACCATTCCTTTAACATACTTCTACTTTAGGGACATTCCAGCCTCAGAATATCTTATAACATGGCTCACAAATGTGTGTTCTCTTCCCTATTTTCTTTATTTTATTAGTTATTTTTAATACAAATCCATTTGTGTATAATTCTTGATTATTATATATTTAAGGAAAAATGGGGAGGGAACAATTCAAAGCTTTCTTCTCAGCACAGCTGAAGGGTGGTCTCAGCAGAGCTGAGTGAGTGAGGATTATGAAGAAAAACAAGGAGAAAATGTGATGATGTAGGAGGAAGTTCAGGATGATGAAGATGCTATCTACCAGTTATTGAAGCTGAGGCTAATGTGAATGTCAAAACAGGCCTGGCATTTCAAAATACTCTGTTTTCTGGGTGTGTCTTTAAAAACCTTACACAATGTCCTCAAAGAGTTCTTCGGACGGACGTTTTTGGAACTTGATCATCATATAGAAGATGTAGATCTGAGATAGAAAATTCACAACAATGAGGTCTCCTGACTGATATTGCTTGTGAAGGAAAGGCAGAGGGTCACTGATGCTACATTTAACTTTGGAAATATCACATGCCACTTGAGGTAAAATCACTAAAACCAAGATTCTAAGTATCACCATCTTGAATAAAAAGATTGTTTCTAAGCCAACATCATCTTTCATTAAATATATTTCTACTTGTCCTTATGGTTATGGCAAGTCTCCAGGGCAAAGAGGTACAGTTCAAATAATGATGTGTAAATGGATAATTACAGTGGAAAAGTAATCTATTCAGAATCAAAATCCTAGGACACCTCCCCCCCCCCAATGTTTTTCTTATCACAGTAGACATGTCCTCTGGTCTTCCGAAGTGACATGGCAAGAGAGAGACAAGTTGTAATTACCAGCAGCAAGAAAACAATCTTAATGTCTAATGAGAACTTCAGAAAACTTCCCTTCCAGACCATTCTGTAAATGACACAATGGTGGGGTGGACTAGCTTTGAACCTAGTGATCACCACTTAGTATGACATAACCATGACCTACCCACTAGTTTTTCATCTGGATTTGTGTAAGCAAGATTGCTGAAGGTGGGTGAGAAAGAACGGAGCTGTATGGAGCATTGCCTCTCCTGCAAGTCCACACTTCAAAGTTCCTACTTCTCCTGACTTCACTATTTGTATACTCTGAAACATTTTAGTGATCCTTAAGGTCATTTTTGTTGGATCCCACTACCATAAGTAACAAAAAGAAAATACAGTATTGCACCTGGAAGAGCTATGGCAAGGTAAAGGTAAAGGTTTCCCTCGACGTAAAGTCCAGTTGTGTCCGACTCTAGGGGGCGGTGCTCATCTCCGTTTCTAAGCCTTAGAGCCAGCGTTGTCCGTAGACACTTCCGGGTCATGTGGCCAGCATGACGACACGGAATGCCGTTACCTTCCCGCCGAAGCGGTACCTATTGATCTACTCACATTTGCACGTTTTCGAACTGCTAGGTGAGCAGGAGCTGGGACTAGCAACGGGAGCTCACCCCGCTGCACGGTTTTGAACCGCCGACCTTCCGATCGGCAGCTCAGCGGTTTAACCCACAGCGCCACTGCGTCCCTTGCTATGGCAAACACATTGTTTAATAAGTTGATCAAAATGATTAGCCAGTTACCTTGTCAACTTCAGATAATCCATTCCAGCAGAATCCAGACATGAAATGAATGTCTGAAAACCCCAAAGGTGGTAGAGCCTCTTTGGAGAAGAGGAAGATGAAGATGATCTTTCACACAAATGGATAATACTCAAGTATGCATCACTGCCACCAGTTGTGATATTCAGGAAGGCCCAATCAACCATGACTGCTGCATAGCTGTACACAGACCTCCAGTTACAGTGCCTGGGTTCTAATCCTTGAAAATTCAAGTGATTTTACCTCTCAGTGAGTGGCAGTCACTCTCTCTCAGCCCAACTCACCTCACAGGGTTGTTGTTGCACAGGGGAAAATAGGAGGAGGAAAGCATATTATGTATGTTCGCTGCCTTGAGTTATTTATGAAAATAATAAAGGCAGGATAAAAATAAAATAAATAAGTAAAATTAAAATAAATAAATAAATAAATGTGACTCCTGATGACAATCCATCAAATCTTCAAGCAGGTTGGAAAATGCTTTGAAAATACCTGATTCGATTTGTTGCTCAGAAGCCACTGCTTCCTGTCTGATCCGATCTGCTTCAATTGGGTGATTCATGGAATTATAAAATCAGAACTTCAGTTCTGGCAGGACTTCTTTGTTCATGAAAACATCCTTCTAGAATTCACAAAGACTAAACGTGCTGGTTTATGACCACAATAACATTTGATTTGGATTTGAAAAAATCTATTAATCTTCAGAAGTTGTGAGATATTAGCAGTGGAGATCCCTTCCCTTCCCACCTCAAATTACACTGGTACACTGAAGAAAACTATACTCATTAGCTCACCATTTGTATCTTATAAATGATCTCTTCTCCCCAGACCTCCAATCAAACCAAACCAACTAGATATATCAAATTCATTTTCCCAGTTTTCATATATATATATATATATATATTGATTTATCTCCCTATAAGCTTGTACATTACTTATCACACACAAACACACATATAGATATAGAGATATATAGATATAATCAAACAAACAAGATAGAATTAGGCCTCCAATTTGTTTTAGCTTAGATAATGAGGACAAGTGCCTAATTCTCTTTGGTGTGATTTATACAAAGAACAATGGTTCATTCTTGGATATTCCTCCCTCCAAAATTAAACACTTTTCATCTCTGCTCTAAAGTTCTCAGAAAAGAGAGATGTACACTTTGAAGATTATGCAAACCTTCTATTGACTTGGCTTTCTGAATTTTAGCCACCAGAAGGCATTTGGCCTAACATAGTTTGTTAATGTTTTCAAATGGGCCTCGAGGAGAGGAGAGGAATCTCCATTCCTAACATCTCACAAACTCTGAAGAAACTTCCCTACCTCTTTCCCATTCCAGAAACAATCATGACAAGGGTAAGAAAGTGCTGCCCTAATTAGGAAATCTCAAAATGAATCTTCATGAGAAGGCCCACAAATTGCTCAAAAACCAATAAATGGATAGACCATGTGAGGGAAGCATTGACCAAAATAAAACTCAACAGAATCTTAATGAAGCAAAATAAACATGGGGGACAGGGGAGGTTACATTGCATTTCTCAACATTCAAGAGTCTATCCTTAGCATGTAAATCATGGACTTGATTATATTTCAATATTTAATATTTATTTATTTAGCATAATGTTGTATCAACTATCTATACAACTCTAGGTGGGGCAGATCATAAAACCTTAAAAATAGAAGCAGCTTTCCAATTCCTAAAATCACAGTTGCAGTGGTAGCAGTTGCAACTGATAATTGGCAAAAGGCTGTAACTCTTATATTTGGTGTCTTACTGCTCTTACATGGCTAAATTAAAAGAAGGCGATACAATTATAGATCATTCATTTTTTTTCTTTGTCTTAGTTGCTGCTTGCTATTCAGTCCAGGCCTCAGTATAATGATATAGCATTTAGGGAAAAAGATGCATACAAGGAGCCCCCCACTGGACGTTATGATCGAGAAGATCTCCACAGCCACCATATATTTGCCCCCAGTGGTCAGATAGCTAGGAACAAAGGAGAGCCAAACACAGCAAAAAATCAACATGCTGAAGGTGATAAATTTGGCTTCATTGAAAGTGTCCGGTAGGTTCCGGGCAAAGAAAGCTACTGTGAAGCTTACAAGGGCTAGGAAACCCATAAAGCCCAGGACACAGTAGAACATGACAAACGAGCCTTCATTACATTCCAGAACAATTTGTTCTGCCATTAGGTGCATGTTGAAGTCAGGGAATGGAGGAAAGGTCAACAGCCAGACGGTACAAAGAATGATTTGAATGAAGGAGCAGAAAAGGATGATGGAAATAGCCAATCTCTTCCCCATCCATTTCCTCACCACAGACTTTGGTTTGGTGGCCATGAAAGCTAAAATCACAATGATGGTTTTTGCTAACACGCATGATACAGCTACAGTAAATATTATGCCAAAAGCACTTTGTCGGAGGAGACATGACATTTTATTGGGTTTGCCAATAAATAGTAAAGCACAAAGGAATGAAAGCAGGAGGGAAATGAGAAGGATGTAGGTGAGGTTTTGGTTGTTGGCCTTGACAATGGGAGTGTCCTGGTACTTAATGAAGATGCCCAGAACCAACAATAGGATAAATGAGGAGAAGAGAGAAGAAATAGCCAAGAAGGTCCCCAATGTTTCCTCATGTGTCAGGAATGTTACAGCTTTTGGAAGGCATGAATTCTGACCCTTGTTTGGATACTGATCTTCTGTACATGGAAAACATTCATCCATATCTAGGAAAAACAATCAGGTTAGGAAGATGGTCGCACTGAAATTAAACTGAAAAAAAATCAGAATGGAACATGACAATGTGATCAAGGTTTAGAAAAACTAGGAGATATTTTCAGGAGAGTTTCAGTCACACATGGCTCCCATTTATTAGCTACATTAATGAAGACTTTCCTAATAGATTCTTCTCATTTGTAGAATGGATGGGGGTATGACAAAAATACTTGATCAGCATGTTTTATCTTTCCATACCATTACAAATATGTTCACATATCCATAAATTCATACATGCACACACATACCCATTTACTATTCTTTTTTCCTCTTCTTTTGTTTGGTTACATTTTGGGTTCCTTTGCATTTCAAATCTACCTAGTGATTTTCATTTTCTAGAAATATAGCATTTACAAAATTTCATATTAAGGAGCAGTCAAAGCCCATACTTAGAAACGCTGAAGAATATTCCATTTGGCCTGCTGTTTTAGACCCAGCACTTGATGGCACCTTCCTGAGCTTTGCTGACTTTTTAAAAAGTGAAACATGACAGGCCTAGTTAGAACTTTGATGGGGGCCCACCAGGAAATCCCAAAGTTATTGTCTAGACTGTGAAGTAAAAAACAAAACAAAACTTGACATTCAGAGAGATATTTAAGCACTACCATATTCTTGCAAATTGTTATGCTCCTATTTGATGAGTCAGACTCTAAACTGGAGGAGCAGGGCTTTAGACGTTCTCACATTGCACTCAGGAGCCAGCACCTTCTGTGATATTTACAGAGGCAGCTCAGAAAAAGCAGGACCTGTTGGATGATGGTGAGCCTGCAGGTCTGTATCAGTCAGATAATCACAAAGCTATAGCAGGAGCACAGGATCAGGATGAGTCACCTGTACCTCTACCCTTGCAAATGCAGAATATTAGAGTAGAACAAAGATGTTAAGTGAGGCTTCTCCAAAGAAAGAGACTGGATTCAGGAAAATAAGCATGCCTAAGTCAGAATTATAGAATAAAGTCTTAGGAGTCAGGTTCTGTTGACAAATAATTTCATCCCCAAGCATCATCTCCTGAACATGTGCTGTTCTGGATCCCCTGACTGGCCTCTGGACTGGTATAAGATACTCTCATTTCTGATTCTGGGATATTCTGCTTGTCTGAACAGTACTTTGGCTGCTGAAAGAAGGTTGCTGGTTTCTTCTGAGTTCTTGCATTTGTCCATTGCTGTGAGTGTGCCATAAAGATTTGTTATCTCAGTCTGATCTCTTGAATGTGTAATTGGTTGCATAGAGCACTAATAAAGCAGTATGGGCATGCCTTTCAAGTTACGTTTTACCAGGAGTAAAACAAGTATTGCTCAAGCATGAACAAGTATGATCCACTGAGAGGTATTTTACTTTGTAGAAACTGACATTTTCTCCAGTTTCTCTTTTCACAGAAAAAATAAATTCTGAATGGCTATCCCCTTTTTAAAGCAAATATGCTTCTGAGATGGTAAAGGAAGGACTTCTATACATATTTATCTCGAATTCCATTGTATTATTTTTATCATCAATCACTTGACATAATTCAATTTAGAAATATCAAATATGGCTGTGCAGAGCATAGGATTAGATTTCCAAAAGTGGCTTTGGATGTGCAGAAGCAGAAAAATATCTCCTCTCTCTGTCTGTCTATCCGTTCAGTCATGTCTACATCATCCGAAAGCACCGTCTTTTCCTGGGACGACTTCACAGCTTGAAGAAGTTGCAGATGGGTGTTATGTTGGTGCTCATGGGCATTCTGAAGCAGTTGTTTCGACCTGATATGTGTCCCTGCACAGCCTGAATCTCAAATATCTCAGCATCCCAACATTGCCATTATGTGAGCCACCCAGAGAACATACATACATAAATAAATAAATAAATAAATAAACCTATTTTTGCTATGTGAGAAAATAGTGTTAAGATCTGTAGTCATATCAGATTATACTCTTTCATTCCAACTATCAACTGGGAAGCATAATTTGGCTGCAGAGAAATGAATATCTACACCACCTGATATGAGTATATCTGCAGACTCTGCAATACTCATCTTTCACCACTCACCTATCAGATTGGAAATCTTCCCTTCTGGACAGCGAAGACAATCATAACAGCAAAATGGCTTCCCTTCTACTTTGGTCTTGGCATAACCCAAATGGCAATAGTTGTTACACAGAGAAAGTGGCCGGACCTGTACATAAAGGAAAGAAAAATGTGTGTGTGTGTGTGTGTGTGTGTGTGTTTCCCCCCCAAGGCTGTGTGGTAATAGGTATTCTCTGTTGAGGATTCCACTCTGTATCAGGTTTGGTAAGAGGTCTTGTGAGTAATGCCAATGAAAAAAAGGCAAGAGGAGGAAAATACAATGGGATGTACAGAGCTACCACTCACAGGCTTTGCCATGCATTTTAAATGATTTTAAGGTAAAAACCTTGTGGAATTAAGGTCATCTTCTGCTGAGCGCATGAATAGGTCCATGTAGTTTTATTGACCGTGCAATGGAGGTAAGTTGCCTCTCTCCTCTTTGTGGAAGTTTGTTCACCTTCCCACAGCACTCAAATTCTCTCATATTTTGCTAACTAACTACTAAGCCAAATCACTTGGCTTGGCTTGTTTTACCAAGTAGGTGAATTTACCAATAGGTAGAAGTATTTATCCTAATTCAAGGATCTATATTAGTTACCATGCATTTCTTCCCTTTTTCAACACTACACAATTATATAAAATCTATAATCAGTAGATGGTTTCACTGGCATATCTTTTACTACTTCAGAGATGAAAAGAGAATAAACACTGCTTGAGCTATTCCAGAGTACACATCAGTTCAGTTCATTTATTACATAAAGGAGGATCACTTCAGTGGGGAGGATGTTCCATAAGCACCTTGAATTGGAGCCAGAAGCAGACTGGCAAACAATGCAGGGGTGTAACATGTGCTCTTCTAGAAACACATGTAGCTACACACACTGTTGCATTTTGCACCAGTTGATGCTTTCAGATAATCTTCAGTCTTCAAAAGGCAGCCTCACCTAAAGTGCATTACAATAGTCTAACCAGAAAGTGACTAGGACATGAGTCACTGTGAGGAGAGCCCCCCAATATAGCTAAACACTGGTAATGTGATCCTGGATTATCCAAACATGCATTTAAACTGACCTGATTAAACTTGCTTGGCCAAATGATGGCTTCCTCATAGATCCTTAAAATGTCCTCTTGGGAAGTCACAGACCCCATTCCACCCACTTTGACTTTCAAAAAGGACTTGTTTGGGAATGTGATCCAGTTGATGACATCAAATCCAGCCTCTAGTTCTCCATTTTGGTTGAAAGATAGTGTTTCTCCTGCAGAATTATTGAAGGAGGTGCTTCTTACAATTCCATTGAGCTACAAAACACACACACACAAAATACCGAGAGAAAGATAAAACCAGAAATAAAGAATGAAGGGGAAAAAGACAATTCATGAGCAACTATAAAATGCTGAAGACCTATCTCCATTTCAGTAATATGGGAACTAAAATTTTATGTGTAGCTTATATGTTAAAGGAGGAGACAAACACCATCTACCATATTGTCACAATCTTCACAGGGATACAAACTTACTTGAATCTGATAATCTGAGTCTGGGAAACAGCTAGGAGAAAGTTTTTTTTTTTTTTTTCCTATTTTTTTCCCCCTTTTTTGCAGAGAGTAAAGGTCTTTCATTGGGAGTCAGAGGAAGGAAGGAAGTTGAAATGGGCTAATGAGCTTACAGGAAGAGAGTGTCTGAAACAGAGAGGATGGCTAGCAAGCAAAGTTCACTTGAGGCAGTTTCAGACTGCTGAAGAAAGTTCCTCCATGACAAAACTTCACCAACAAGGAGAAGGCAGGGAGGAAGACAGCCAGGTATGGGTTCAGGTCTATCCAAAATAAACTTCAAAGTGGGAGAAAAGGATCTGAACATCAAAGCTCTGCTAGCCATGAGAGGTTACCAGGTAAGTTTTAGTTTAAACCCATGATTAACACTATTGGGAATTTAATAATAGTTATAGGCACAGTGATAGACACACCTTGCACCCTCCCTTCCTCTTGCAGAAGGGAAATAGCTAATCTTAGCCTCATAAAGCAATTTAAACTATATCTTAATTTTCATCCTCTTCTCAAGGTAGAAGCAGGAAGAGGGAATACTTAACTTCTTTAACAGTGTGCCGAACTAATTAGCTGAAAGAGTCAAAATCTTGGAGAAATCGGTGATTTTATAATTATTGAACGTTACAGATAAAAGGGGAGAAGAAACCTGAACTGTTTCACCATAAGGCTCTTGTGCATTGTCATTTGATCAATTCTGAAACTCCCCACATCCCCCATAACAAAGCTAAAAGGGGAAAAATAATAAATACCTGTTTAAATGTTTCTAGGCATAGTTTTGATTATGATGATGGTGATGATGATAAAGATGATGATGATGCCATCACCAAAATTATATTTATAGGAAAAATGCAATTGTATAATTAAAATCAGTATGTGTATATGTGTGTGTGTGTGTGTGTGTGTGTGTGTGTGTATTTGTAAGCCACCCAGAGTCACTTTTATAGTGAGATAGGCAGTGTATAAATTTAATAAAAAATGAAAAGAAAAGAAATAGAAGGAGTAGAAAATATCAGGCTCTTTACAGCACCACAGTACTGGAATAGAGTTTCCTATGTGTCAGATATATTGACATAAATGGAGAGAAGGAAACCATATAGGTTTAGGTACTCAGTTAGAATGGTGAATCCTTGTGTCTTGAGCATCTGGAAAGGCATTCTGCTGTTTTCTTGAACTTATCTCTTTTTAAACATCTTATTTAACTGGAGGAGAAATATGCCATGCCCAAAAGCAAAATGATATTGAACTAAATATTTATTTATTTATTTATTTATTTGTCTCTCAAATTTCTCTGCCGCCTCTCTTGCATACAGCGACTCTGGGCAGCTACTTTATTTAGCCATTAGAGGAGGTAAAGACAAATTTACACACGTTACACTTCTTTGTGTCTGTGATGCATTACCTTCCATGGGTGAAGTCTGAGAAGTTCAATCAGTCTTACTTTGCCTGTTCTTGCTCTATGTTTGAAGGTCATTGAATGAGCAACGTGCAATGCCTGTGCCACAATATGGACTGCATTGTAGATGCTATAGCTGTGGCCAGTCATGTCCATTTCAAAAACGGATGCAGGGAGGGTCTCTAGCTTCTCCTCCCCAGTGCATATGGGTTGACTGTCCATGACTGGGTTGGGTTTCCCATCAACCATGGAGCCTGAGAACACACATCCAAATGCCTCCTTCCAGAAAACCCCAATAAAGCCATCTTCTGGGCTGAAATCTGGTTTTCTCGACTGAAGAAATTCCCGAAACCCTGGGACCTCTCTTGAATGAACTGCAAAGGACAGAGCACCATGGAGAAAATCTAGGTCTTCCCCTCTCTGAAAGGGAAGAGATGTGAAGTCCATCTGGGCTGTCATAATCCAGATTTTGCCTTTTCCTTGTAATGGTATCTCTTCAAATGTTGACACAGTGGGAAGCATTCTCAAAAATATCATTATATGAATTTCACCTTGAATTAACACTGAATTGACAGTGCTGTTTATGACAACACTGTATATGTCCATCCCTTCTTTCACCATACTGAGAATATCAGTGGAATAAGAAGCAATTGGGAACCTTTCAATGAAATCAAAGCAGACCCCACTCTGGAGAAACATGGGTACCACATCTTGTACAAACTTCTCCCCATTGTCATTGCTCACAGATAAGACCCCAATCCATGTCCACTGAAAATGCTTCAGTAGCTGGAGAATTCCCTTATACTGATGGTCCATATTCGGAAACATTTGGTGGTAGAAACCAGCCTTTTTCTCCTCATTTGTTGTTGGAGCAGAGCCATACATCAACTATAGAAAGTACAGAGGAATTAGGAAGGGGAAAAAAAATACTTTGATTTTTTAAAAAGTCTTTCAATATACTTTTCTATCTGTAGTGCACAAGCAAAAGTTTAAATACTTTTCCTTTTACCAGTTTTACATTTGGCAGTTGTGTTCCTCCAGCAGAATTTTAAGGTTAGTTTTGCACAACTTAGGAATCTTTGTTTGTCTTAATCTTGCCTAGGATTCTTTGTGGCTTCCTATACTGAATCAACCCAAACATTTGGTTCTGTCTATTTGTGGGAAGTCAGAGAAGGGCCTAATTTAAATATTAAGACTGTTCTGTGAATGCAGACAGTAACTTTTGGTATACTAGGAGTATTCTAGGTCCAGTTAATGTGCATTAGGCTCCCCAACTGCATATTATTACCCATGCAATTGAGGAAGGAGCAGCCATTAATAAATGTCTTTCATAGATTTCACAATAATAATAATAATATTCCTCTTGATTTCAGTCAGTGTTTACTTTTTCCCAATGACCAAGTACTATCTAAAATATGGGATATTTAACCAAATTGTATCCATATTCCACATAAATGGCTACCTGAGGAAACTTGTAGATGTGCAGAATGGTGGCCACATGAAGACATACTTCAGTTTCAGGTCCTCCAATTATTGCTACTGGATATTTCTGGATGTCACAGTTGTAGTTTGGAATTAATCTGCCTTTAGAGGAAAGGAGTTCCATTGAGGCATGATACATCCATTTTGAAGTGAAATGACTGTTATAGATTTGGAAGCCCAGTGTTACATTCGGTAGAATCTGGGGATTAGTGTTAATCTCCTTGACAGCAAATACTAAAGCCAGGATGTGTTGGTAAATCTGAGTTATGACCCTGACGAGAGAGATACATGATCTGCTATTATACATTTAACTCAGCATATGATATTTATTTTGGCCTTCTTTCAAGTATAATATAAGAAATTGTTCCAGTCTATATATGTAAGAAGCAATAGGCATGAATCATGCCACTTATTTAAACTAGTCAGCAACTAAACTAATAAAAACACATTTTCAGAAAGATCTGCAGCAGTCAGATTAACCAGGATTCTTCATGCCTATTTGGTATCCCATAATTTTTGTTCTAGGACAGTATTAGTAAGGGTTTAATATCTCAGTGATGCCTTCACTATTGACAAGGAAGAATACAGCAAGCATCTATTTGTGGGGCATGTTTTTATGGTTGTTGCTAATGAAACCAATAATGGAGTTCTTTGACTTTCAGCTTTTGTTAAATTCCATCATTTCTCTGGAAAGATTTACATGGCAAGACTAGGAGACTGTTGGCTCCAAGCTCCCTTCATACAGCTTTGGTGTTGTAACAGAGGAAGTACCATTTGCATAAACCTGACTGTACAAAAATAGAATTGAATGAAGTATTGAATTAAGGAAAATAAAATCACTGGTTTTTACTGGCCAAATATAACACTGGTGACATTCAGGTGAGGGGTTGGGGACTAACAGTTAGCTGGGCATATCAAAGCCATTCTACATATGAATACATAACACACAGAACCAGCAATTATTTTATCTCTACAGATGTCTCAACACCAAATGGTACACTCTACGCTAGACATCCACTCACATGTGAGCATACTACATATGTAACACAATTCAAACAATGCTCATATTCTCAGTCACCTTCAGGTCTATTTTACATGTACTGTATGTCTCTAGGCATGACTGAATACTTACATAATATCCTCAAAGAGGTCGCTAGAAGGAGGTGTCTTGAAGTCCATCATTGTATAAAACAGGAAGATGTGAGAAATGATGCCAGCAATGTTGATGTCCCCTGACTGGTATTGCTTGTGAAGAATAGGCAAAGGTTCAACTGTGCTGCATTTACTATGAGAAATGTGACACATTACCTGTGGCAAAAGCATTGACAGGAATGCTGTGGACACACTACAGAGAAGGAAACAATTCATTCTGGAACTCACATCATCTTTCTTCTCCTTAGCTTTTCTTATGGTTTCTGAGTTTAAGTCTGTCTCTCTCTCTGTGTGTGTGTGTGTGTGTGTGTGTAGAAGATGCTCAGACTTTAATTTAAAGATCATGTGTGGTCAAGCACAGGCTAACATTAATTGCAGATGGGAATAGTGTATTAACAGTCCTCCATCCACTTGAGTTGGACAATCATGGTTATACTAATTATTACATTTGAGATAATCACCAACTTAGAATCCCAGGCCATAGGGAACCTGAACAATAAGCGGTATTTTGCCTGAATGTCTCAGAATGTCATGCGCTGCCTACCTCTGAATAACATTCAGACGCTGGTTTGCAAAGCAGGTTCTGGTTTATTTCAGGTTAGGTACAACGTTGTTAGAAAAAAGCTGAGAGTGACAGGAGCGCGCCGGTGCGGGGTTTAAATACCCCGCGCCGGTCAGCGCCCCCTCGCTCACAGTCACGTCACCCCCCTTTGTCCCATGCGTTGCCCTGCCATTGGTTGAGGGTTTCCAGGATCGCCCATCCTCAGGTTTCCATTCTTCTGCTGATTGCTTTCAGCTGGGCGATCCCCGTTGTATTGTCGCTGATGGCTTGGGTGGCTCCGTGATTCGTTTAGCTATTGTTTGTTAGCCGTTAGTCGTTGTGGGTTGATGGCTACTTAACTTGTGCCCCTTCACTTATTTCCTTGTCATTGTCATGAGTGCCATTGCGCTGATGACTTTAGCTCAACGGCACTCATGACATACTGCCCCCTTTTCGAATAGTGTTCTCCCCCGGTTTTCTTGGTTTTCCCCGTGGAGCTGTCAAAACGCCACATTTTTTTTTTTTTTTTTTTCTTTTTCAAAGTTCCCGCCGGAGTAGTTGTCGCCCCTCCCTTTGCTCCTCCCTCTACCACGTGCCTTCCCAGGGTGTGTCCATGGTGCGCATGCTCGGGTTCTGACCTGGCGTGCGCATGCTCCAACCACACCCTGTTTGTTTGGCTCAGTTCGGCGAGGCGAGAGGCGTGGCTGGTCGGGTGCTGCTCAGCTCCAGGTAGGGCCCTTCTTTTCTTATTTTGAGTGCGTCGCCTTTGTTGTGTCTCCTGGGCGTTGCCCCCAGGTTGCCCTGTTGACTTGCTTGCCACTCCCCCGCGGCCGGGGGGCGGGGGGAGGGTGCTGGCGATCGTTTGTCACCACCCCGTGGGCCCGGGGCGGGGGGAGTGAGTCCCGGGGGGGGGAAGGTCCACCCAAGTCGCGGGCTTGGGGGGGGCCCTTTCCCTTGGGGCACGGGAGGCGGGGGGGGGCCTGCGGGGGGGGGGTTGGATTTGCTGACCTTGGTTGCGGTTTGTCGGGGTATGCCCGGTGAAATGCTCTGGTCAGGTCAGGCGCGTTAACGTTGTGCGCCGCCACCCATTCCGGGTGGGGGAAGTGTTTCCACCTGACCAGATAGTGTAGAGTTCCTCGTTGCTTGCGGGAGTCGAGGATGTCCCTGACCTCGAAGTGGTGTTGCCCGTCGATCATTAGCGGTGCGGGCTGTGGCGTGCTTGGGTGCCATCGGGAGGTGGTTGCCGGTTTTAGGAGGCTGGTATGGAACACCGGGTGGAGTCTCCGGAGGTTGTGTGGCAGGTCCAGGCGTATTGCTACCGGGTTCACTATTTGCGTGACTCGGAACGGCCCGATGTACTTAGGCCCCAGTTTTTTCGAGGGTTGGGTTGACTTTAGGAACTTGGTGGAGAGATAGGCCATATCTCCCGCCTGGAACGGCGGTTGTTGGCGCCGGTGCTTGTCGGCCTGCTCTTTGTAAGCAGCCTGTGCCTCCTTTAGCGCCGCCGTGATTACTGGCCATGCTTCCGCGATCTTCCGTCCCCAGTCGCTGGCGTCCACCTGGGGTTCCGGGGGTTGAGGTAGCTCCGGTATGGGGACAAAGTCGCGCCCCGAGACCACTTCGAACGGGGTTTTCCCCGTGCTCGTGTGGACGGCGTTGTTGTATGCGACTTCGGCGAACGGGAGCAGTTCAGCCCAGTCGTCTTGGTGGTAGTTCGTATATGATCGTATAAATTGCTCTAAGGTGGCATTAAGAACCTCAGTGGCTCCGTCCGTCTGCGGATGCCAAGCCGTAGATAGGGCCTGTTGGGTCCCCGTCAGCTTCAGGAAGGCCCGCCAGAATTTGGAGGTGAACTGTGTGCCCCTGTCGGTCACCACACGTGCGGGACATCCGTGTAGCCTGTACACGTGGATGAGGAAGAGTTTGGCTAGTTGTTGTGAGGATGGGACCGACGTGCAGGGGATGAAGTGGGCCTGCTTTGAGAAGTAGTCCTTCACCACCCAAATGGCCGTTTTCTTCTGGCTGGGTGGGAGGTCCACTATAAAATCCATAGAGATTTCCTCCCATGGGCGGGAGGGTTCTGCCACCCGTTGCAATAGCCCCGCGGGTTTGCCTGGTGCCCGTTTGGCCCTAGCGCACGTTGGGCAGGACGCCACGTAGGTTTTTACGTCTCGCCTGAGCGCGGGCCACCAGAATTGGCGCCGTGTTAGGTGTAGGGTCTTGAGGAACCCAAAGTGTCCCGCTTGCTTGGCGTCGTGTGACCTATGCAAGATCGCCTGGCGTTGCGAGTCCGGGACGTAGATTCTGCCTTCCCCCCATGCCAGGTCTTGCGCCATCGTTACCTTGTCGGGGTTTGCCAGGAACCAGGGGTCGGTTTTGAGGGCGGCGGCGAGGTCCGTGCGCATTCCCCCTGGTAGTTGCGGTTGGCTTCTTTCCGTCGCCGGTTGCCCCGCCGTCGGCTGCGCCGTAGCGTCGAGCTGCCTCCGTGCGCCGCTTCGGGTGGTCACGGCCATTCCCAGTTGCGAGGCGGATAGGACCGTCCCAATGGTGTCTGGGGCGGGCTCTTCGTCTTGGGGCAGCCGGGAGAGGGCGTCGGCCAGGAAGTTCTTCTTGCCCGGCATGAACTTCAGCTGGAAATCAAAGCGGCTGAAGAATTGGGCCCATCGGACCTGTTTTGGGCTAAGGCGTCTAGGCGTTCGTAGGGCCTCGAGGTTCCGGTGGTCCGTCCAGACCTCGAATGGTTGGGTGGCTCCCTCGAGTAGGTGACGCCATGTCTCTAGTGCCGATTTCACCGCGAAGGCTTCTTTCTCCCAGACGTGCCATCGCCTCTCTGTCTCGGAGAACTTCCTTGACAGGTAGGCGCATGGTTTCAGGAGCCCCGTGGAGTCTTTTTGTAGCAGGATGGCTCCCAGGGAGAAGTCTGAGGCGTCGGCTTGGACCACGAACGGCCGTTCTGGGTCCGGGTGTGCGAGGATTGGCTCCGTCGTGAACAGCGCTTTCAGCTTGTCGAATGCGGTCTGGCACGCGGGAGTCCAATTCAGCACTGTGCCTGGGTTCTTGGCGCGTCGGGTGTCCCCCACCCCTTTGGTTTTGAGGAGGTCCGTTAAGGGGAGGGCTATCTCAGCGAACCCCCGGGCGAAGGACCTGTAGAAATTCGCGAATCCCAGGAAGCTCTGTAGTTGCCGTCTGTTGCGGGGCCGCTCCCAGTTTAGCACCGCTTCGACTTTTGCGGGGTCCATTTCGATGCCGTCCCCGGAGATTCGATACCCCAAATAGTCTAGGCGCTCTTTGTGAAACTCGCACTTTGTAGGCTTTGCGTAGAGCTGCGCCCTTCTGAGCTTGTCGAGGACTTGCCTGACTAAGGTTACGTGTTCCTCGTGTGTTTTTGTGTAAATGAGGACGTCGTCGATGTAGACCAGGACCCCTTTAAACAGATGTTCATGCAGTACCTCATTGATGAGCTGCATGAACACCCCAGGGGCCCCCGCGAGTCCGAAGGGCAGTACCTTGTACTGGAAGGCGCCTAGGGGGCAGTTAAACGCCGTCTTCCATTCGTCCCCCTCCCTGATTCGGATGCGATAGTACGCCTCGCGAAGGTCCAATTTGGAAAAGATTTTGCCCGTGGAGAGGTGGGCGAGCATGTCCTTTACCAGGGGTAAGGGGTATTTGTTGGACAGGGAAGCCGCGTTTAGGCCCCGGTAGTCGGTGCAGAGCCGTAGGGTCCCGTCTTTCTTCTCCCGGAATAAGACGGGGGCTCCGACCGGTGAGCATGCTGGCTCTATGAATCCCCTGTCTAGGTTTTTATCGATGAACTCCCGGAGGGTTGCCATCTCCTTCGGGGTCATCGAATAGATCTTTGGTCTAGGTAGGGGGACGTCGGGCAGTAGGTCGATCCGGCAATCCGTCTTGCGGTGGGGGGGTAGTTGGTCTGCCTCTGCCTCTCCGAAGACCTCGGAGAAGTCGGCGTATTGTTCTGGTAGGTCTGCTGTGGTGGCGGCGTTGTCTTGTGTGGTCGCCTCCGCTCGTCCTACCGTGGGGTTGCTTTTGCCAGCTGGTGCTGGTGCTCGATACTCGCCGTCGCCGAATGTGAAGGTGCGGGTCGCCCAGTTGATCCGCGGGTTGTTTTTCGCGAGCCATGGCATCCCCAGGACTGCAATGGGCCGTCCGATGGGCGTGACTACGAACGATGTGCGCTCGGTGTGAGTGCCCATTTGCAGGGTGACCGGCTCGGTTTGTAGCGTGGCTGGTTTCCCTCCCGCAGTAGAGCCGTCCAGCTGGTGGAATGCCAGCGGCGTGGGGAGGGGGAAGCAGCGGAGGTCGAGTTTGGCAACTAGGTCGGGGTGGATGAGGTTTTTTGAGCACCCCGAGTCCACTAGTGCCGCGGCCGTGGTGGCTCCGTTGCCGGCAGAGAGTTGGATTGCTGCCAATATTACGGAGCTTTTGTCGTTTCGTTGAGGTGGTCCGCGTTGCTGTCCCACCGCCTGCCTTGCCACGCGTCTCAGAGCAGGCGGGGAGCATTTCCCGCCGGCTGGTCGGGGTCGGTATTGTCCTCTTCCCCCCAGTGCGCGTCCCAGCCCTCTTCCGGTGTCGCTGTGGCCACGGTCATTCGGCGGTGAGGGGGCGGCCCCGGGTTGGGTGGTTTGGGGCTAATTTTCGGGGCGGGCTTGGGCGCGCTGGTCGGCGGTCGGTTGGCGAAGCAATCCGCCGTCTTGTGCCCTAATTTGCCACACCTCCCGCAGGGCTCCCGGTTGAACCTCTTTTTTGAGTATATGGGGCCGGCCATCCCCCCGTGTGGTGCGGGTACCTTTTTCCCGACATAGTTTGTGTCTTCCGTGGTTGTCATAAGGAAGGTGCGGTGCGCGTGTTCGGCTCTCCCCGCGAGGTGGATCCACCCGTGTAACGTTTCTGGGTCGTCGCGGTAGAGGGCCCATTGGAGAACGTCGCGGTTGAGCCCCCTTTTGAAGATTTCCAGCAGGGTGGTCTCAGACCAGTCGCAGACCTTTCCCGCGAGGGCTTTGAACTCCAGGGCGTAGTCAGGGACCGTGCGTGTGCCCTGTTTAAGTCTCTGGAGTGCGCTTTTCGCCCGTACTTTAGCTAGGGGGTCTTCGAAGTAGTTTTTCATCTCTTTGATGAAAGCAGGGAAGGTGGCGAGGGCGGGGGAGCTGGACTCGTACAGTTGGACGTACCAGTCCGCCGCCCTGTCTTGGAGTTTGATCGCCACGGCGGCGATCTTGTCGGCCTCGGAGTCATAGGAGTGTCCGTGCCTCCCCATGAACTCCCTAGCGTTGGTGATGAAAAACGAGAGCTTTGAGGGGGTCCCATCGAAGAAGATGGGGAAGTCCTTTGGGGCCCGGGCGTTTTGTGCGGCCCCGCCTCTCGCTTCCTGGGGTGTGGTGTCGGCCGCCTGTGCCGTCTGCTGGCTCTCCGCTGGCCCGTGTGGGTTCGGTGCTTCGCTCGGGGTGTGGGCTTGTGCGGGGACGTCGTTGGGTGGCGTGGGGGGCATAAGCGCCTGGAGCATGGTCCGGAGTTCCGTCAGCTGAGCCCGCATGGCCGCGAGTTCAGCTCGTGCCTCCTCGTCCACAGCCCGCGCCGCCGCTGGGGCCGGTTCCGTTGGCGCGTCCTCGGGGGTGGGTTGCCGGTGGGGTTCATCGTCCCTCCGCCGCGGGTCCGCTTCCTCCTCCGTCTGATGGGTGTCTCCGTCGTCCTCCTCCGTGTTGAGCACCGTGGGGCTGTCGCTCCACGCCCGTTGCTGGGGTGCGATGTGGGGCGCGGGGTCCTCCGCTGGTTTCGGAAGTCGTGCTGCTCCCTCCCGCGGTCGGGTTGCCTCCGTCGCCATCTCCCCTTGGGGTTGGAGCTGAGGCTCGGGTCGGGTGGGGTGGGCGTCCATGGCTCCGGGAGTCCGCGGTGCCTCTGGC
Source organism: Candoia aspera (assembly GCF_035149785.1). NCBI lineage: Eukaryota > Metazoa > Chordata > Lepidosauria > Squamata > Candoiidae > Candoia > Candoia aspera. Next base: position 108,303,692 of record NC_086156.1, on the reverse strand, counting down.
CTCGGTCGGTCCTCCTCTGTCTCTTGCCGCGCGGCTCGCCCTCCTTGCCCGCGCCGTTCCGGCCTCATCTTGCTGGTCTTCTCGCCGTCTACTCCTCCCGCGGCTCGTTGTCGTCCGGTGGGGCTCGGCGAGGCTGAGTTTATGACTCTCAGCTTTATGTCATGCGCTGCCTACCTCTGAATAACATTCAGACGCTGGTTTGCAAAGCAGGTTCTGGTTTATTTCAGGTTAGGTACAACGTTGTTAGAAAAAAGCTGAGAGTGACAGGAGCGCGCCGGTGCGGGGTTTAAATACCCCGCGCCGGTCAGCGCCCCATCGCTCACAGTCACGTCACCCCCCTTTGTCCCATGCGTTGCCCTGCCATTGGTTGAGGGTTTCCAGGATCGCCCATCCTCAGGTTTCCATTCTTCTGCTGATTGCTTTCAGCTGGGCGATCCCCGTTGTATTGTCGCTGATGGCTTGGGTGGCTCCGTGATTCGTTTAGCTATTGTTTGTTAGCCGTTAGTCGTTGTGGGTTGATGGCTACTTAACTTGTGCCCCTTCACTTATTTCCTTGTCATTGTCATGAGTGCCATTGCGCTGATGACTTTAGCTCAACGGCACTCATGACACAGAATAAACTATCTCTGGTTGACAACAAGCAATAATGGGATTTGTAATGGGTGACTGCGAGTCTCAAAAGAGCAGGGATGGAAAAGAGAAATAAATGCAGGAATGAAAGTCCAAGTTATTTGCAGCATTTGTATTTATGATAGTGAAGGACTGATGGAATCAGACTTAGAAACAAGTCGTGGAAGATTATTTCAATATACGATTGCTGCAGCGAGATTATTATATGAACAAAAATGGAAAGATTTAACATTACCCATCATGAAGGAATGATTGGTGAAATTGACAGAATTTGCTGAGATGGCCAAACTGACTTCTTTGGTTAGAGAAAGGTCAATATTGACATTCATCAAGGACTGGAAACCCCTTATGGACTTTAGTCCATAAGAGGACAAAAAAGAAAATTAATTTCTGACTTATGGTTTTGATGATTAGAAAGAAAAGATTATAAAATGAAGGAAATTGTGATATAATCTTAAAGAGAGAGGTTTGATTAGAATTGTATGTATAACTGCTGAAATCAATATCAGAAGCCATGTGTGTGTGTGTGTGTGAGTGTGTTTCATGATTTCTGAAAAGAGTGTTCTTTTGCATTTTACATATGGTTTGGCCATTTATGAGATAAGGTTAATGGTTAAAAGAGAGAGGGTGGGTAACGATGCCTTTTGAAGGGAAAACATCTAACTTTTATCAAACGTTCTCACTCATTGATCAGTGTAATTAGTGATCTACCATTTATTATTATTATTATTATTATTATTATTATTATTATTATTATTAACATTATTTTATGATTTATCTAAGGCCAGAGCTGCTCTTAATTATTTTATCGAGATTTGTCATTGCTCTTCTCCCAAGGATTAAGTGTCTTCTGATTTCCTGACTGCAGTCAGCATCGGCAGTAATCTTCACACCTAGAAATACAAAGTCTTTCACAGCTTCTACATTTTCTCCCTCTATTTGCCAGTTATCAATCAAGCTGGTTGCCATAATCTTGGTTTTTTTTGAGGTTTAGCTGCAAGCCAGCTCTTGCACTTTCCTCTTTCACCTTCATCATAAGGCTCCTCAGTTCCTCTTCACTTTCAGCCATCAAAGTGGTATCATCTGCATATCTGAGATTGTTAATGTTTCTTCCAGAGATTTTAAATCCAGCCTTGGATTCCTCAAGCCCAGCATGTCGCATGATGTGTTCTGCGTACAAGTTGAATAGGTAGGGTGAGAGTATACAGCCCTGCCGTACTCCTTTCCCAATCTTAAACCAGTCCGTTGTTCCGTGGTCTGTTCTTACTGTTGCTACTTGGTCGTTATACAGATTCCTCAGGAGGCAGACAAGATGACTTGGTATCCCCATACCAATAAGAATTTGCCACAATTTGTTATGGTCCACACAGTCAAAGGCTTTAGAATAGTCGATAAAACAGAAATAGATGTTTTTCTGAAGCTCCCTGGCTTTTTCCATTATCCATCGGATATTGGCAATTTGGTCCCTAGTTCCTCTGCCTTTTCTAAACCCAGCTTGTACCTCTGGCAATTGTCGCTCCATGAATTGCTGAAGTCTATCTTGCAGGATCTTGAGCATTACCTTACTGGCATGTGAAATGAGTGCCACTGTTCGATAGTTTGAACATTCTTTAGTGTTTCCCTTTTTTGGTATGAGGATATAAGTTGATTTTTTTCCATTCTGATGGCCATTGTTTTGTTTTCCAAATTTGCTGGCATATAGCATGCATTACCTTGACAGCAGCATCTCACTAGATTTTGAACAATTCAGCTGGGATGCCATCGTCTCCTTCTGCCTTGTTATTAGCAATGCTTCTTAAGGCCCATTCAACCTCACTCTTCAGGATGTCTGGCTCTAGTTCACTGACCACACCATCAAAGCTATCCCCAATATTGTTATCCTTCCTATACAGATCTTCCGTATATTCTCGCCACCTTTTCTTGATCTCTTCTTCTTCTGTTAGGTCCTTGCCATCTTTGTTTTTGATCATACCCATTTTGGCCTGGAATTTACCTCCAATGTTTCTAATTTTCTGGAAGAGGTCTCTTGTCCTTCCTATTCTTTTGATTTCTTCCACTTCCATGCATTGCTTGTTTAAAAATAATTCCTTATCTCTTCTGGCTAACCTCTGGAATTTTGCATTTAATTGGGCATATCTCCCCCTATCACTGTTGCCTTTTGCTTTCCTTTTTTCTTGGGCTACTTCTAGTGTCTTACCAGAAAGCCATTTTGTCTTCTTGGTTTTCTCTTGCTTTGGGATGTATTTTGTTTCCACCTCCTGAACAACGTTGCGAACCTCTGTCCAGAGTTCTTCCGGGACCCTATCTACTAAGTCCAGTGCCTTAAATCTATTCTTCACCTCCACTGCATATTCCTTAGGAATATTAGTGAGCTCATATCTAGCTGATCTGTGGGTCTTCCCTAATCTCTTGAGTCTGATCCTCAATTGTGCAATAAGAAGTTCATGATCGGAACTACAGTCAGCTCCAGGCCTTGTTTTTACCGACTGTACGGATGTCCGCCACCTTTGGCTGCAAAGGATGTAGTCAATCTGATTTCGGTGTTGTCCATCTGGTGAAGTCCATGTATAAAGCTGTCTCTTAGGTTGTTGGACGAGAGTGTTTGTTATGCAGAGTGAGTTGTCTTGGCAAAATTCTATCAGCCTATGTCCTGCTTCATTTTGTTCTCCCAGGCCATGCTTACCTGTAATTCCAGGTGTCATCTGACTGCTCACCTTAGCATTACCGTCTCCTGTGATGAAAAGAACATCTCTTTTAGGTGTGTAGTCCAGTAGGTGCAGCAGATCCTCACAGAACTGCTCTACTTCAGCTTCTTCAGCATCTGTGGTTGGGGCATATATTTGGATCACTGTGATGTTAGATGGCTTGCCATGAATTTGAATTGAGATCATTCTATCATTTTTTGGATTGTATCCAAGCACTGCTTTAGCCACATTACTATTAATTATGAAGGCTACTTCATTTCTTCTGTGGTCCTCTTCTCCACCGTAGTAGATCTGGTGGTCATTTGATGTGAAGTGGCCCATTCCAGCCCATTTCAGTTTGCTTATGCCCAAAATGTCCATCTTTAATCTTGACATCTCACCAATAACCACATCCAATTTGCCCTGGCTCATACATCTTACATTCCAGGTTCCAATGGTGTGTTGATCCTTAGAACATCGGATTCGCCATTCACCACCATCACCATCGGCTGCTAGCCGTCCTTTCGGCTTTGAGCTAGCCACCTCATCACGTTTGGGGCTAGTTGAACTCATCCTCTGTTCTTCCCCAGTAGCATTTTGACAATCCTCCGACCTGGGAGTCTCATCTTCCAATGGTATACTGACATATCTCTGGTTGTACTGATCCATTTAGTTTTCAGGGCAAGAATACTGGGGTGAGTTGCCATTACCTTCCCCAAGGATCGCATTTAATCCGACCTCTCTGTCATGACATTCCCGTCTTGGGTGGCCCTTCACGTTTTAGCTCATGGCATCATTGAGGTGCTCGAGCTCCAGCACCACGACAAGGTAATGATCCTTTGTTGGTCTTTGATTAGAGAAAGGTCATTATTGTCATTCATCAAGGACTGGAAACCACTTATTTACTTTTTGTCCGTTGAACAAAATGTCCATTGACATTGAAATGGCGAACATGACACTGGGCATCCTTCAGGCTGACAACATCAAGCACGCTGAAGTCAAGAAGAAGGTTAGTAGTGAATATACCAGAAGAGTGAAGGAGATCTTAAAGTCGAAACTCAGTGGAAGAAATACCATCAAGGTGATTAACACCTGGGCAATTCCAGTCATGATTTACAGCTGGAATAGTGGACTGGACTAAAGTTGAACAAGAAGCCTGGATAAGAAGACCAGAAAAATAATGACAATGAATCATGCCCTTCATCCATGCAGCAGTTTTGACAGATTCTACTTACCAAGGAACATAGGTGGGCATGGAATGTTGCAAGTATACCAGACAGTTGAAGAAGAAAAAAGGGTATTGGAAGAATATTTGAAGGGCAGTGAAGAAGATGCACTGAAGCCAGGATACCACGAAGGCTTACTGAATACCAAAGAGACCAAGCTGGCCTACAAGAAAGGCCAAATAAAGAATAGAAGAGACCTGGCTAGGCAAAGTATTGCATGGCCAGGGCATAAATAAACTTGCAGGCAAAGCAAATAACGAGACCTGGTAATGGCTAAGAGCAGGAAAGTTGAAGAAAGGGACAGAGGGGCTAATTCTGCTGCCCAGGACCAGGACTGAAGATCAAATGCATACAAAGCCAGAACTGGGAGGACAGCAACAGACAGTAACTGCCGCCTCTGCAAAGAAGATGAAGAAGCGGTGGACCACCTAGTTAGCCGCTGCACGAAAATCACACAGACCTCTAACAAATAATGGCATGACAAAGTAGCAGCAACGGTGCATTGGAATACCTGCAAGAAATACCATTTGTCTGCAAGCAAGAATTGGTGGGACCACAAAAGACACAAAGTAATAGAAGATGAAGAAGCTAAACTGCTCTGGGACTTTAGAATTCAAAGAGACAAGCACCTGGCACACAACACCCCAACTTAACAATTGTTGAAAAGAAAGGCAAAAAAGTCTGGAAAGTGGACATTGCAGTGTCTGGAGACAGCAGGATAGAAGAGAATTGAAATGTAATATAAATAAATATAAATATAAATATAAAAGTAGAAAAACTGTGGCAAAAGAGAGCAAAGGTACTACTGATAGTACCTTTGGGGCCTCAGGTGTTATCCCAAAACATCTGGAGCATCGCTTGAAGACCATTGGCATTGACAAAATCACCATTAGTCAAGTGCAAAAGGTAACTTTACTTGGAACAGCTTACATCCTGTGGCAATACCTTTAACACCATCAAACTGTTGAGGTTTTCCTACTAATAGATTAAGCTACTATTATACCTAATCATTTGGCCAGGTGAAGGGGTTGCATTTGATTGTCTCCTCTCACGTGCTTCATGCAAAATAGCCTGGGGGGAGGACCTGCCTGGACTTGTTCTCACTTCCTTTTTTTTTCTCTCTGCTGGAAATGTAGCTCAGCAAGGCTTGCTCCAAACGGAGCTAAGTACTTTAAATGTTTTGCTTTTGTTTTTGCTTTCTGTAAATAAATTATTTTTATAGAAATGCTTGGTGTGTGACTTTTTTGACCTCTCCTGGGCTAAAGGCTTTCCCAGCATCTGCAACAGGTTATGTGCCCAGTAAACAACGCAGTAAAACCCAGAGAGAAAAGAGAGGTCAGCTCCACACCTCATGCACAATTTAAAGGCAGGTAGCAAAGACCTGTGAAGATTTTCTTTGGAGCCACCTGGAGATTTTCCAGCAACTGCCGGTCTGCAGGACTTAGAAGCTAGCTGAGGTGACCTGCAAAAGGAGGAAGAAGCCATGGCTACCTCCCAGCCCTCAGCGATGCCTCTGGAGTGCCTATCAGAGACCAACTATTTGAATTGGGCCCTGAAGATGGAGATGTATCTTCGCAGAGAGAATCTTTGGCTGCCAATTGGTGAGCAAACCCCCCAAAATCCCAGTGCTGAATGGCTGAGACAGGATGAGCGGGCTAGAGCCACCATTATCTTGGGAGTTGAGGACAATCAGCTAGTCCACGTGCGAGGCATGCAGTCTGCAAAGCAACTTTGGGATGCTTTGAGAGACTTATATGTAAAGGCAACAGCAGGGAGTAAAGTTACTCTGACAAAAAAGCTGTACAGAGCCTACCTTGCAGAAGGAGATAGCCTTCCTGAGCACCTGCATTTTATTCAGCAGCTGTATGTTGAGTTGCAGGAGAGAGGAATGGAATTTACACCTCTCACAAAATCCTATATCCTCCTGTCCTCACTAAATGAAACGTGGGACACGCTGATTTGTACCCTGGAGGCTATGCCTGAAGCAGACCTCACCCCATCGTATGTTACACAGCGCTTACTCGCTGAATGGGAGAAGAGAGAGGAAAGATCCCCCCCCATCTCTTCTGGAAAGCTGCAAGACCAGAAAATGAGGGAAAAGAAGGGAAAGGAACCTGAGGCCACAGCGCTAGCCAGCCAGCGATGCTTCACTTGTGGTTCAGCTGGACATTTGCAAAGAGACTGTGCCATGAGACCCAAGAGTAGAAAGACAGAGCAGAAGAACACAAGGGCAACACAGAAGAAGGCTCTTCAGACAACCCAAATTGCACAGGTTGCTGAGAAGGGTAATTCTGATGTATGGGTGTTAGATTCTGGGGCCAGTTGTCATTTATGTAATTGTAAAAGCTCTTTTGTGTCACTGTCTAAAACTGAAAGACAAAGTGTATCTTTGGCTGATGGGTCTGTGACCAAAATTATGGGACAAGGTGACTTGTATTTATCCTGCTTAGGAGAAACTATAAAAGGTGTGTTGTATGTGCCAAATTTACAATCAAACCTTTTATCTGTGGCACAATTGGCTGCAACAGGGTATATCATAACATTTAAGAAAAATGGTTGTGAGATACGTAAAAATGGGAAATTGTGTGCTACTGGTATGTTAAAAGACTCCTTGTACATTGTGCAAAATGCAAGGAAGCCAAGCTGCAAGGCTGCAGTTGGCAACACACCATATCATGACCAATGTGTACACCTGATGCACAGGAGATTTGGTCATGCTAATATCAAGTATATAGCACAAATGCCACAGCTGTGTGCTGACCTAAAGATAAAACCCTGTGATAAATACTTAGATTGTGTAGTTTGCAAAGAATGCAAAACACTAAAAGCTCCTGTGAGTAAGCACAGTGACAGAGTTACAACTAGACCTTTGGAAATTGTACACTCTGATATTATTGGTCCTTTTGCTCCAAGTCTTGGACAAGCAAGGTATGCAATGACCATCATTGATGATTTCTCAAGATACACATTTATCTACATCTTAAAACATAAAGATGAGGCATTTGAGAAATTTAAAAGTTTTGTGACATGGGCAAATGGAAAATTCCCTAGGCCTGTATCTGCACTCCAATGTGATAGAGGAGGAGAATACCTTTCTCACAAATTCAGAAGGTTCCTAGTGGAAAAAGGGATAGAACAAATTCTTTCTAACCCTTGCACCCCTCAGCAAAATGGTGTTGCTGAAAGAAAGGGCAGAACCTTGCAAAATGCGATGGAATGCATGTTAAAAGATTCACGATTATGTTTTAAGTTCTGGGGAGAAGCTTTATCGACTGCTTGTTATGTTCAGAACAGGTTGTATAACTCTATGATTCAGGACACTCCATTCCATTTGTTTTATGGTGTGAAACCAAAGGTAAGCCATCTTAGAGTGTTTGGTAGCACTGCATGGGTTCACATTCCAAAACAGCAGAGAAGGAAAGGAGGCCCCACAACAAAGAAAGCCATCTTTGTTGGCTATGAACAAAGCCAGAGGAGCTACAGGTTCATAATGGGAGAGAAATTAATAATTAGCAAAAGCGCTTCTTTTGCTGAACAAAACTGGGGGAGATTAAATTCTAGCTCTCCAGTTGAACTGACCACCACAAGAGAACAGCAAGGACTTGCTGATGGTGATCTTTTGCCTGATGAGGACATTAAACCAGAAAAGCAAATTGAAGATCTGTCTGATGAGATAGATGCTTCTCAGGAAAGTGATAGGAGTCAAAATTTAAGCCCTGTATTACCTCGCAGATCTCAGAGGAGTAATAAAGGCGTTCCTCCATCACGTTTTCAGGCTGAAACAGTAAAGGCTTTTCACATATTCACAGAACCTGAGTCTTTAGAACAAGTGAATGCTTTACCACCTGAGATTGCACAAAATTGGCATTCTGCCATGCAACAGGAATTAGCATCCTTGAAAGAAAATAAAACATGGAAACTGGTAAACCTACCTCCCAATGAACGCTGTCTGGGTTGTAGGTGGGTTTTCAAACTGAAAAGGGATGCTGATGGCAAAATCCAAAAATATAAAGCAAGGTTGGTTGCAAAAGGGTTCACTCAAAGGAAAGATTTAGACTTTGACAAGACTTTTGCACCAGTTACTAAAGGTGAATCAATTAGATTACTGTTAAAAGTTGCTGCACTCAAGGGAATGTCAGTTAACCACTATGACATTCAAACTGCATTTCTCTATGGTGATTTAGACCACAGATTATACATGCAGCAACCCCCTGGCTATGAAAAAGGGGAGAATCTAGTCTGTGAACTGCAGAAGTCAATCTATGGGTTAAAACAAGCTGCTAGATCCTGGAACCAAAAAGTAGATGAAAAACTGCAGAATTTTGGTTTTGAAAAAGGAAAAGCAGATCCCTGTGTATATATGAAGAAGGACAAACAAGGCTGTATGTATCTGTGCATTTATGTTGATGATTTGCTGCTATTCACATCAACAGAAAAACAAAGGCTTGATTTTGAAGCCTGCATGAAAAGCCATTTCATATTAAAAAGCCTTGGAGTTGTGACCAATTACCTAGGTTTGGAAGTACACAGAGACAAGGATGGTAGTTTTCTGTTAAACCAACGTAGTAAAATTCAAAAGCTCCTAGAAGATTTTAATATGCAAGACTGTAAACCAGTCTCTACTCCGATGATAATAGATTTTCAGAAAGATACAGGAGAAACTCAATTAACTGAGGCAGAGAACTATAGATCTGCAATTGGAAGTTTACTGTACATTGCAAATCATTCTCGCCCAGATATCTCAAATTCTGTGGCCATTTTAAGTAGACAGGTAGATAAGCCTACATCTACTGGAAAAGCAGCATTGAAGAGGTTAATGAGGTATTTGCAAGGAACAAAGAATTATTGCCTGATGCTAAATGCCTCTGGAACTGAGAAATTGCAGGCTTTTGCCGATTCTGATTGGGGAGCAGATGTCAGTGACAGAAAATCCACTTCTGGGATTTTAATTCAATTTGCTGGATCTAGCTTAGGCTGGCATTCTAGAAAACAAACACTTGTTGCTCTTTCCACTGCAGAAGCAGAGTTTTATTCTCTAACACAAACCTGTAATGAGGTTACATGGTTTAAACATTTGTTAAAAGACATAGGCATGGAAGTGAACCAGCCTATAACTGTTTATGAGGATAATCAAGCTTGCATTGCTATGGCAAAATCTGAAGCCTGCAGAAGTAGAACAAAACATATCGATATTAGATATCAATATATCAAAGATATGATAAGCAAAGGAGAAATAATGTTAAAATATTGTGAATCAAAAGACATGATTGCTGATATTTTAACCAAACCTCTTCCTGTACCAAGACACAAAGAGTTGTCAGAGAAGATTGGTTTGCAACTTAATCTATAGTGTAAAAAGGGGAGTGTTGAGGTTTTCCTACTAATAGATTAAGCTACTATTATACCTAATCATTTGGCCAGGTGAAGGGGTTGCATTTGATTGTCTCCTCTCACGTGCTTCATGCAAAATAGCCTGGGGGGAGGACCTGCCCGGACTTGTTCTCACTTCCTTTTTTTTTTCTCTCTGCTGGAAATGTAGCTCAGCAAGGCTTGCTCCAAACGGAGCTAAGTACTTTAAATGTTTTGCTTTTGTTTTTGCTTTCTGTAAATAAATTATTTTTATAGAAATGCTTGGTGTGTGACTTTTTTGACCTCTCCTGGGCTAAAGGCTTTCCCAGCATCTGCAACACAAACAACATTCGCCTATCCCTGGTCCTTGGGAAGGACTTGATAGGTTGATCAAAATGCCAAATCCAGTCTAAAAACATCTGGCTGACTGTGCAACCAGTCATCATCATCATCATCATCATCATCATCATCATAAACATAATAAAACTTGTATGCCGCCTGACTCCAATGACTCTGGGTGGCTTACAACACTCAAAGAACTTACAATCAAATCAATAAAACATAGAAGATAAAGATGAAACAATGTCATGCTCTTGAATGATTTGTATTATACAGATTACATGATGTAATAAGGAACATTAATTTGAAAATGAATGCACAAAGTCTGAGGTAATTGTGACTGAGAGGGAAAATACAGGCCCACCAGTTTCCAATAATATCTGCTCATCCCACAAAACCTCACAGGGTGGGCATGCTCTGGATCCCCTGTTTTACACAATGTAATTTTATAGTACCCAGGAAGCATGGTTTGTGTGTTCCAGTGCCTGGCCTTTGGCATACCTCCCAAAATTAGGATGGCTACCACCCTGCCCATCATTTGCAAGGCACTGATGACCTGGTTCTTTGCCAGGCTGTTGGGTGAGCCTATCTTGGTGCTCTGGTTTTATGCTTTGTGTCATCCTGAACACAAGATGTTGTTTTCAAATTGTTGTTGATTAATTTTTTTGGTTGTTTTTAATTGATTGTTAACTGCCCAGAGCCATGTGTTGAATGGGCAGCCATATAAATCTAAACAAATGACTATAACATTTGCCAGCTATATATAAATGTCCACAAAACGAGAACAGTACAATAGATGAATTTGTATACCTTAACTGAATTTGCTTATGATGGAACGTGCAGAAAGAAGATATAAAATGTTCAAATGCTGGCAGAAAATATGAGTAGTATCTGATCTGCTGTGAAGAATGGAAATATGTCTGTGAGGAAAGTAAGTTTTCAGATGAATGATCCCGTTTAAACCAAATTGAAACATAAAGGAATGCGGCACAAAAATTAAAAACTGTCTCACATCAGCTTTTACAGCTTTTGCTAACTCTTATCAGTAGATTACCTTAGCAACCCATGAATCTCTGTATTCAAGATGTTTGTTCCCTCCCTTCTTCTCACTAAGACAATGGCTTTCTTCAGAGTAGATTACAAGGACAGAAAGTAACTTGAGATCTATTGCTTACCTGTAATGTATACATATCAGTGCATTCCTTTTGTTTTTAGGGGAGACATCCACTATCCTTTGTTGGGATTCCCTCCAGTGCACCCTGTTTAATAAATACTGCACTTCAGCCTCAATTATTTTGCTTTGGATCCTGCATTTGATTCCACATGTCAAAAGAAATGAAACTGGCTATGTACAAGAGTGTGTTTCTGACTACTTTTTTGTATGGAAGTTGCATATGTCAGGAGACACAAAAGTCCATTGAACATAATGCGGATGGTTCATGTTGAAACATGAAGAGATGGTGTCAAAAATCAATGGATGTTAAATGAATGTGGATTGAATGCAAAAGGGAGTGACCACTACAAATGAAATAGTAGATGTTTTGAGAAGTTTTGCTTGTAGAGAAAATGAATGGGGATCACCTATCAAAACAAATATACGATGAAAGCATGACTGGGATTAAGGGTAGTGGAAGACCCAGAAAGTCTTTCTTTGATTAAGTTGACGAGAACTTTTGATAAGAGAGATCAGAAGTTTAAACAATTAAAAAATAATAATAACATGAAGGATGGTATACAGCTGTAGTGAAAGCAGGGATGGTTTCTTAGAAGTAGAAGTTTTGGAGATACAGTAAGTGGTGCTTGTGCAATGTAGATTACATTGTATCTTCTTTCTTTTATTTTATCTCTGGCCTTTAATTTCCTTTCCTTACTGCTTCTTGTTCTCTTATTGCAGGTGTTGTTCCTGTGTATACTCTGAAAGGGAATAGTCTGATGAACACAATTTAAATAAAAAAAAAAACCCCAAACCCTACTAATAAAATCTGTACAGTGCAAAAAGCAGCATCTCAAAATTTTACAGATCAGGACATGTTAAACTTATCATGCTAAATCTGTCACATTGAAAAATCTCATGAAATAATCACACATACCTTGTTTTCTATAGGAAAAGATACAATGTAATTAATTTAGCTTAAATAACAATATCAATTAGGTGGTCCTTCATCTTTGAAGGCTTTAAAGGTGGTAACAAGCACATTGAATTCCACCTGGAAGCCAAATGGAAACCAGGGTAACTCATGGAATAGTGATGACAAGTGGCCATAACATGGCAGGCCCACTGCTACAGGTGGTACTGAATTCTGAATTGTCTGTAGTTTCTGATTCAATGAATATATATTTTACTGAAACAATATCATAGTATTATGATACTATGTTTCCACTTTCTTGCCTCTCATTAACTGTTTCTTATTGTTCAGATCAGGCCTCATTAGAATAACAAAGCATTTGGGAAAGAAGATGCAGCCCAGTAACCCTGCACTGGAAGATAGTATGGAAAAGATCTCCACAGCCACCATGTATTTCCCCTTGGTACTCAGGTATGTGGGAAAAAAGGACAACCAGACACTGCAAAAACACAACAGGCTGAAGGAGATAAACTTGGTCTCGTTAAAGCTGTCCGGCAAATGCCGGGCTTGGAAAGCCACACTGAAACCTACAATGGCAAGGAAAAGCAGGTACAGCAAAGCACAGTAAAACATGAGAGTGGAACCTTCGTTACATCCCAGGATGATTTCATCTGCCACTAAGTTCATATCAGCATCTGGGTATGGGGGTGAGGTTACAAGCCATACAGTGCAAAGAGTGACTTGAATGAGGGAGCAGGAAAGAACAATGCAATTATCTAATTGTTTGCCCAGCCATCTCCTCATCTTGGATCCTGGAACTGAAGCCATGAAAGCTAAAATCACAATGATGGTTTTGGCCAATACACAAGAAATGGCTACTGAGAAGATGATCCCAAAAGCAGGTTGTCGGAAAAGGCAGGTCACCTTTTCTGGTTGTCCAATGAATAATAAACTGCCAAGGAATGAGAGCACAAGGGAGACGAGGAGAAGGTAGGTGATGTTCCGGTTATTGGCCTTGACTATGGGAGTGTCCTGGTATGTGATGAAGATCCCAAGTACCACAGTGGCAATGCAAGCAAAGACAATTGCCGTAGTGGCCAAACTGGTCCCTAAGGGGTCTTCATAAGACAGGAAAACTATATGTTTTGGAAGGCACGAGTCATGGTTGTTGTTTGGATACTGTCCATTTGGGCATGGCAAACAATAATCCATGTCTGCAAAAGAAAATGCTATTATTACACTGTAGAAGATTCTGCATTAATCAAGACATGGCTAATACTGACTGAAGTAAGAAGTTTAGCACAGTGGGCCCTGGTTAATGCTTTGATGGGAGGCTGCCTGGCAGTTAAAGAGCTATTGGCTAGACTGAAGACACCAATAAGCTACTTCTGTAATACAATCAATGAACCTGCATAGAACTGGACTCCAGTCAAAATAATGTTTATTTCTATCCCTCTTTGATTACTGTATTGAATATTCGAACTGATGCACAATTTGACCAATATAATTTTGTAAACATTGATTCAATGTAAAGTTCATCAGATGAAATCAAGGCAGTGTGTGAAGCTGTCGAAGTTTCTTCATCTGATTTCATGAAGGACGAAAGCAAATTTTTAGAAGCCAACCATGCATACCAATTGTTGGAAATTGATGTCCCACCCTTTTGTGAATATATATATCAGACATATTAACTGTGTCTTTCAAAAGAGAACACATTCTGGAGGGGGAGATACTATAGGAGAAATCCCTTCCACTAATTTTCACAAGAATATATTTAAAATTGGAGACCAGCCACCAATTTAATTGAAGCACAGATTGTTTACTTATTGTATTGATTTAGAGGCAGAGGACAAAGCCTATATATAGAGTTATGCAAACTGGAATTCACATGTGATTGGATACAATAGCAAATCTATTTCTTTATTTAAATTTATTGGCTGCCCAACTCCAGTGGACTATGGGCAGCATACAAAACTAATATATATATATAAAAACTAGAAATATTAAATCCACAGGCAGCCCAGAATAAAATAGTCTGATAACAAAATCCACAAAATAAAACAGGGACCATTAAACTATGACAAACATCAACCCCAGGCCTGGCAGCAAGGCCAGGTCTCTGGGCTTTCCAGAGCCCTAGGAGAGGGTGCCATCCTTATCACTGGAGGGTGGGGGTTGCAAGAGAGGAGACAGGCTTCCTCGGTCCTACAAGACAGCAATATTTAATGGAGGGGACCTGGAGATCTCCCACTCTGCTGGAACATACCGGGGTGGGTGTGGGGGAACAACTGGAGATAAGCAGTCTCTAGGGTATCCAGGCCCTATGCCATAGAGGACTGTATAGGTAATAACCAACATCTTGAATTGCACTCAGAAGCCAACTAACAGCCAATGCAGCTCACATGGCAGTAGTGACACATGGGCTCACTGAGAGGGGCCCATTACTGTTCTCGGCACTGCATTTTGAACCAGCGGTAGCTCCTGGGTGGTTTTCAAGGACAGCCCCATGTAGAGCACATTGCAATAATCCAAATGTGAGGTAACCAGAAATTTATCAGCAGCCATAGGGTGATTTAGTGAGGGCGTAACTAGTAGATAATGAGGCAAGACTGCAGTGCAGTGGTGGTTTTGAGAAAACAAAGAGACGGTATTTCATGAAGTTAGTTTTTTTTTTTTTTTTTTTTCCCCTAGCAAGTTGCTGTTAAACTGTTCTTAGTTCCCAGAGCCTATGCTGGTCTTCATGTATTTTTTCCTACTTTTATTAACATTCCTTGGCCCTCTATTTTTTTTTTTTTTTTTAATGACAGAGCTTACATAGTATGTATTTACTCAAGTCCCTTGAAAGGAATTAGGGAGAGAGTGGAATGTTTTGCTTTATTGTGCTCATACCCATCAGCACCATTTTTTCTCCGATACTACTTCTAACTAGAACACTTTCTACTGAATTATCTTCCACACAGGTTTCCATGGAATATTTAATGTTATAAATTGAATACAGCTTACCTTTCCGATTTGCAATCTTCCCTTCTGGACATGAACGGCACCCATAGCAGCAAAATGGTTTCCCTTCTATCCTGATCTTACTAGAACCTGAATGACAATTGTCATTACACAGGGAATGGGGTCTCTCCTGAATGATGAAGACAAATGGATTAAGCATTAATTTGGCATTCCATGAGGGCATTGGTCCTTGCAAAGAAGACACACATAAAGGGATTAAAAAAAATAGTAACTAGCTTCCTTCTGAACATATTGTGGAGATTGCTGTAAAATACTTCCATTATACTGTCATCTAATTGCACACCAAACAGAACACATCCCAATTCAAAACACAAGTATAATACCTGAATAAGTCTACACTGCTTCAGTAGATGAATAAGGAACCACTTCTGAACATTCAAAATGTGGATTGAGCTATCCCCCATATCTGTACAAAATATATACCTGGTTAAATCTTGTGGGCCATACAATGGAGTCCTCATGAATGTTGAGTGATTTGGAAGAGAAAGAGTTTGGGTCTACCCATCCAACTTTGACTTTTATAAATGTGTTATTTGAGTATGTGATCCAGCTGAAAATATCAAATCCAGCAACTATATGCCCATTGTCATCGAAGGAAATGTTTTCTCCAGCATTGTTTTTAAAGAAAGCACTTCTCATAAACTTGTGGAGCTAAGTTGGGGAGAAGGTGGAGAAACAAGATGCCATGAGATACCATTAAGAATAGTCCCATCACAGTTGAAAACTGTGGGTAATGGTCGAGAGGAAAAAAAAAAAAAACATTGCTGCAGAGGATAAGCATTAAACATTCTAGATAGGGGTTTACACTGATGGTACTCATTCCAATTCAAAGAAGGAGAAGGAGGAGGAGGAGGGGGGGAGGAATACATGGAGAAGGAGAAAGAGGCAATGTTGAAGTGAGCTGTTCAGGTAGTGTGGTGACACCATCAGAGAAGTCAGGGTGACAGATTTGGGAGAGTAATTGCCTTTAATATAGCAAAAATTGAAAAGAATATGCTTTCCTGACAGATGTTTTGAAAAAGAACAAGATTGTTTTTCATAGGGAAAAGTTAGAAGGAGTAAGTTTTACTTACCAGCAATAAAGATTTAGATTGAATTCAATACCTAAAGCCAAAGATGCCCTCACCAGACATGGAACCAAATCTGAGCAAGATGCAGATGAAACAGCTGCATCTGAAGTTAAACAACTGGAGTCTGCTGTTCAGGATGTAGAGATGGGTGCTACATCTAAGGATGTTGATGGATTGTTTGCTTAACAATGTTTTTTAATTACCTTACTTAGAATATAAATGGGCTAATGCCCCTCGGAAAAGAAAAAAAATAAAGATTTTTCATTATTTGAGAAAATTAAATGATGATGTGCTATGTCTACAAGAAGGTGAAAGGACACTCAATATTTGATAAATAAAATTTGGGAGAGGAATTTATCTCAGAAGGTTTGAAGAACTTAACTGGACTTGTAATATATGTTAAACCACAACTGAAACCACACTTGTTGTTTGCTCATGGACATGGTAGTTATATAGCAGTTGAAGTGGAACCCTAGGGATTTAAATCTATTTTTCTGGGAGTATATGTGTCAAACAAAGATAAAAGTAAAATTTTTAGACATCTTTTGAATGAACTGTCATCTTATTCATACCAAAGTTGATGACTAAGGGTGATTGGAATGGAATGATTTCTCCATTAATTGACAGGACATCTGAGAAAGATATCAAACTTAAGCAAGGAAAACTTCCAAAGTCTTTTTTTGACTTGATGGACAATTTGGCATTGGTGGATTCCTGGTGACATAAAAATGGATTGGCGAGAGAGTCTACTTTTTATTCTGAAAGACACAAATCTTTTTTCAAGAGTTGACATGGTATGGATTTCAAGTTATTTGGCTAATAAAATTTGCAAAGTAGATATTTTACCAAAGGCTTTTTGATCATAATCCAGTGAGTTTGACAATAAGGAGAATACCTATGGCATTTAGATGGAGACTGATTAAAAAAAAAAAAAACAAAGAAAAATGATATTTAAGATCCAAGAAGGAAATATTATGTTAATGGAGAATGAAAGAATCAAGAAATAATTTCATAGTGGTTTTTTTTTTCCCCTTAACTTGTATAAAAGGCAAGAAGTTTCTTTGGAAAAAACAGACAAATATCTGGAAAAACAAAAAAATACCAAAACTTTTGCAGTCACAGGAAAAAAAAAAAAAGAAGAAGAAGAATCCTATAACTCCTTTTGCAATAGTGGAAGCTATAAAAAATAAATAAATAAATAAAGTAGGGAATGCATCAGGTTCAGAAGTTTTGCCAGCATTATATTGTAGATGTTTTCAAGATCATCTCCTTCAAACTTTTCAAAGATGGATGAATTCCATTTTGCAGGGCTCTTCAATGCCAGACTCTTGGAAAGAAGCCAATATTGCACTTTTACCAAAAGAAGGGCAAGATATTACCTTAACTAAGAATTACAGACCAATCTCATTGTTGAATAATGATTATGAAATATTTACTTCAATATTGGCTGATATAATTAAAAAAAAAAAAAAAACTTACAGGATTTTATCCATCAAGACCAATGTGTTTTTTTTTTTTTTTTACCCAAAAGACAGTTAAGAGACAATGTGAGAATAGTTTTGGATATTATAAGATATTTACAACATTTATTTGAACTGGACTTTTATGTTTAAAGATATAGAAAAGATGGACTTTGGAGAAAAAAAAAAATTCAAGTAATTAAGTCAATTTACACATGGCAAAAGGTGAACATTATTGTGAATGGTGACTTAACTGAACCATGCAATATACAGCAAGGAACAAGACAAGAATGCCCTTTCTCACCATTGCTTTTTATCTTAGTTTTGGGAGATTTTGAACAGCGATATTAGACAAGATGATCAAATAAAGGGTTCAAAAATAAAGAAGGAGGTCTTTAAATTGAAGACCTTTGCTGATGATCTAGTTTTGATACTAAAAGTTCCTTTGGACGTTGCTGAATACCTGATGAAGAAATTGAAGGAGTTTGGGTTATTAGCTGGCTTTAAAGTAAATAAACAACAACAACAACAACAACAAAATGAAGACATTGACTAAGCATATGAGTACACATAATCAAGAATCATTGATGGGTAAGACTGGTTTTAAAATTGAAAAGAAGGTTAGATATTTGGGGGTGACACTAGGAAATATAAATTGCATGATATTCCAGAATAATTATGTTAAAATTTGGATGATTAAAAAAAAAACCCTGCTAAAATGGAAAAAGTTACAATCATCTCTCATGGGGTGGATATCTGTGATCAAGATGAATGTTTTGCCTAGGATTTTGTTCTTTTCCATACTATACTGATCTTGACAACAGATTTACCATCTAAACAATGGCAGAAGGATATTTCTAAGTTCATCTAGCAAGAGAAGAAAACAAGAATTAAATTTAAACTACTATAAGATGCAAAAGAATGAAGGGGGTTAGGTTTACCCAATTTAAAACTGTATTATGATGCTTGTTGTTTGCTCTGGATGAAGGATTGGATGACTTCAAAAATAAGAAGTTATTGGAATTGGAAGGACACAATTTAAGATTTGGGTGGCATGGCTATTTGTGGTAGGATAAAGTTAAAGTTAATAAAGATTTTTTTAAAAAATAATTTTGTTAGGCATGCCATATTAAGGGTTTGGAATAAAAATAAATTAAGATTGTCTCCTAATGCACCTAAGGGACATGGTGGCTCTGCAGGTTAAACCGCTGAGCTGCTGAGCTTGCTGATCGGAAGATCAGTGGTTCGAATCCGCATGACGGGGTGAGCTCCCATTGCTAGTCCCAGCACCTGCCAACCTAGCAGTTCGAAAACATGCAAATGTGAGTCGATTCATAGGTACTGCTTCGGTGGGCAGTAACGGCATTCCGTTTAGTCATGCCGGCCACATGACCACAGAAGTGTCTACGGACAAACGTCGGCACTTCAGCTTTGAAACGGAGATGAGCACCATCCCCTAGAGTTGGACACGACTGGACTTAATGTCAAGGGAAACCTTTACCTTTACCTTTAGCTTATGTACCTATGTGGTTGCCACCTCAAGAAACTTTCTTCAGAAGATAAATTGTGGGGAAATCAAGTTGGTTGAGATACAGAGACTTGTCGAATTTTGTGGAAGGTGAACCTCAACTTAACACAAAGGAATGATTGAAACCAGAAGGCTACACTTGTCATTGGTTTGCATTTGCACAATTGTCAGACTTGGACAAAAAGTTTTATAATTTTGTTATATATATATATATATTTTAAACACAATTTGAAATGGAACTTTGTACAAATGCTGAACATGTTGTTACAATTGAATTTAAAAGATGAATATGTCAAAGATTGTATGATTAAGTGGGCTAAGAATTTTGGGTATACTATTATGCTTGAACAGTGGGAGAACATTTGGAATGAAGGTTTGAAATTTACCTTGAATCATAATTTGAACAAGAATTTCTACAAAATGATGTATCCTTGGTATTTAACATCTGATAAGCTATACAAAATGTTTAATGGGGTATCAAATGTTTGTTGGAAATATTCTCATGGTGAAAGAAATTTTATCACCTTTGGTGGACCTGTGAGAAGGCTTAGAAATTCTGGGACCACATATCTGTGATGATCCAAACATTCTTAAAATGGATATACAGCTGAAACCAGAACTGTTTCTTTGGGGTTTGAGGACAAGCAGCTTGAGAAGGGAACTTGGTTTCTGTATAGAGTATGATAACAGCAGCAAGGCTTGTATATGCTCAGAGATGGAAAGATCCACAAATTCCCACAATGGAAGAATGGATGGGTAAGTTAATGGAACTGACACAAATGGCTAAATTGACAGCAGTGATAAGAGAAAAATACTGTGACTGGATTTATTTCTATTTAGAAACCACTTTTGGATTGTTTGCTTGTATCTGAAAAAGATGAGGTTTTGATTTGGGTTTTGATGATTGAATGGCTTGATTGTATAGAAACGATGTTACTAAAAGTTTAATTAATGGTAAGAGATTGCACTTGTATAATACGGATTTATATCTGTGTTGGAGAAGGTCGGAAGTCACTTTCCTTCTATATCTTATATATATTTTCTCCACTTTTATAGATTTTTTTTCTTTTTTCTTTAGTTCTGTATTCCATTGTTTTTGTACTCTACATTTCATATTTCACTTATACTTTGAAAATCAATAAAGTTTTTTTTTTTAAAAAAGAAAAAAAAAAGAAAACTCTTCTAAATTGACCTGCAAAATACCTGCCATGGCTCTTCATTCAGTCGATTTTGTCTTAACCATCCCATCTTTGCTCTCCCTTTTGACTTGGATGAAGTTATTGCATGCAGAGCGTATGCCATAATGTAAACTGCATTGTAGATGCTGTAACTGTGGCCGGACATGCCTATGTCAAACAGGGTCCCAGGTAGAGTCTCCAGCTTTTCCTCCCCTGTGCAAATCAACTCATCTCTCTCATCCAGAGTGGAATTTGAGAAGTCACAATTAAATGCATCTTTCCAGAAGACTCTGATAAAGCCATCTCTGTTTTCTGAGATAGGGTTTCTTTCCTTCAGAAAGGTCTGGAATCCTCTAGGATAGTTTGTGTGAATAGCGAATGATAGAGCCCCATGGAGGCAATGTATGTCCCAATCTCTTAGAAAACCAGGAGATGCAAAATCCATCTGGGCTGTCATAATCCACACTCGGCTCTCAACTGTTATATCATGAAATTGGGCAAAGTGGAAAATTGATCTTAAGACACTAATAGTATGTATTTCTCCTTGTATAATAACAGTATTGGCTGTACTTCCTGTGACAATATGTGAAGTTCCAAACCAATCCATTGCTGTTTCAGCAATGTCACCTGAAAAAGACATTTTGGGCATTGTTTCTAAGAACTCCACACAGATACCCCGTTGAGAAAATATGGGAAGTATATCCTGTTTAAATATCTCTCCATTGTCATCATCAAAAGAAACCACACCAATCCAGATCCACTTGAAATGCAGCAGCAACTCAAGAATCCCCATATACTGATGGTTCCCATCTGGAAACATCTGGTGGAAGAAATCTTCTTTGGTTTTATCATTTATTATTGGAGATGAGCCATACAGGATCTTAAGAAAGAATATGTGGATGAAGAAGAGACATCATGACAATCAATCTTATGGTTCACTCATTTGAAAGGTACTGGCTGTTTTGCTATATAAGTTTGCCATAAAAAAATTCTTGCTGATTCACTGTGCACATTTTTAAAAAACCACCCTTGGATGCATGTATTGTACTGGACTGAGCCCCAAATGGAACAGAGATCATACACTCCATATGCAATCTATACTGTCTTCTGAGATGTAGGTGGGGAAGCTGAGATTCAACATTACTCTTTTAATTCAGCAGCAGATTTCATACCAGTCTTGATTCCTTCTGATCATCCTGCATGTAACATGATCATTTCTGATGGTGTTGACCCCCTCTCAGTAGCCAACATGTTCCTAGACTTGGCTCTACAATATCTGTGCTGCCAAGATCCAGGCAACCATTTTATGGTAGAAAAAGATAATGATGTCCTTTGTTTGTTTATCTGTGTTTTTGTTACCTGGTTGGCCGGATTATGCAGCTCAGATATGGTAAAATGGCAGTTCATTAGAACTTTAGATGAGTTGTGAAGGAAGGAACAGGACAATACGTTTGATGGTACACTAGCTGAAAGGTAGGCTCCTGGAACTGTTTAGCTTTCCTTCCCTGTTCAGATTTTTTTTTTTTTTTGCTGAACTTTTATATATTTCTTACATAGATGGGAGTAAAAGTAAATATGCCTTCTGCAGAAACATTTTTAATACTACTATGTCAAGAAATATTAAGATTTCCAAAGTCCCTCAAGGAAGTCTGTTAAGCAAATGTACTCCTGGGATAAGAGGATGGATTGACATATTTATTTATCAAATTTTGTCACTGCCCATCTCCCACAGAGGGACTCTGGGCAGTTTACACTAAAGCTGGAGAGAGAATGAGCTCATTATAAAGGCATCATGGCCTAATGGCTAACCAATAACGTAGTATTATTAATAAACTCATCATTCTGCACCCTTCACGTACAAATAGAGGTTAAACCACCCCAATGCCAGTTCTTCAGAAAAAATGCCGCACAGCTTCATAAAGAGACTTCCATTTCTAACATCCATGAACAAAACCATACTTAAACTTGAGAATCTTGTTCTTTCTCACTGTCATTCTATGCTTACAACTTACCTGTGGAACTTTGTAGGTGCTCAGGATGTTTGTCATGTGGAGAGAGACTTCGGAATTAGCTCCCCCAATGACTCCCAAAACGTTATTCTGAGTGTCACATTTGTAGTTAGGGATGAATTTGTCCTTTGTGGATAGAAGTTCCAAAGAGGCAAGATAGGTCCATCTTGCAAAAAACTGGCTATTTAAAATGTGGAAGCCCAAAGTGACATTGGGTAAGAGTTGGTTATTCTCACTGATTTCCTTCACAGCAAATGCCAAGGCCAGGATGTGCTGGTAATTCTGAGTGAACATCCTATATGAAAAGGAATTGTTTCAGGTTAGATCCCATTTTCTAATGCACATTCTATCTAGACATAGCGCTATGAAAAATCGATCCATGGAAAACAAGGCACTTCAAGTCAACTGCATGGAACAATTATGAAAATATTTTCCCATAAAGAATGAGATTTGAAAATTATTAGGTAACAAAGTCACTGTCACATACATGCTCACTTTCACATACCAATTTGTAACATATTGTCTTCAGAGATATTATACTGGTACCTTTTAAACAGGAAAACATTATGAGTTAAAGATAATTAATTTCTTTCACTTTGCCAGCTTTGAACAACATAACTAGAGGAGTCAGACTGGTCCTGCCTTTAATTTATTGCATAATGATATTCTTGTATTTCCATTAGACACATTCCATTAGGAATTACTCTCTTACCTTTCATGGTCCAATAATCTCTCTCATAATCTCTGTTTCATTTTTGGTTCCTTTGAGTCACTGTTGACTCCTGGCAACTGCTTGGACAAGTCTTAACAGTTTTCTTGGCCAGGTATTTTGGAAGTGGTTTGCCATTGCCTCCTTCCTCGGGCTGAGAGAGAGGGACTGGCCCAGAGTCAGCCAGCTGGCTTCGTGCCTACTGGAACACAGCCTCCTGGTGTTTAGCCTGGTGCTTTAACTGCTACACCAACCAGGCTCCTTTCTTATAATCTACATCCTCCGTATTTCCTCACGCTTCAGTTAACTCCACTGGATTTAGTGAGATGTAGAGTTACTATTACCATTATGGGGACTAGAGTTCTTGTAAAACTGTTGAAAACATTCTCCCTTGCTCCTCCTATTTCTTTTTTGCACCTCTACCTAGCATGCATTCATCAGTCATTGAGCTTGTTAAGTAAATGAAAAGCAGCTAAGATTACTTTCTGCTTTGAGTGAAATGGCCCCACTCCCCATGAAAAATAAGATATATGAGTCAGAAGGGATGGACAAAAGCATATATTTGCATTGCCTTAAAGACTGAAAAGATTTCTCCTTGCATTCTGTTGTTTTTTCACCTAGAACTTGCACCTATAAGTGAGAACTAGCTTGAGTAATTTGAGAACTTTATCTGAAATTTATGTGTTAAACCTAAATTACTTACACAAGGTCATCAAAACTCTCCTCAGAAGGCTGCTTCTGAAAGCTGATTGGACTCGAAAAAATGTAGATCTGAGACAAAATGCCAGCAATGATGAAATCCCCTGGCTGGTAATACTTGTGGAGAATAGAAAGAGGTTCACCAACCAGACACTTAGCAATAGAAACCTTACTTGAGGCATGAGGCAGAGCCCCTTTAGCTATAATCAGTGCCACAAATAACACCCCTTTGTCTGAGAGTGTTCCTGCCTTCTTCCAGCATGTCTGTTCTGTTATTGGCATTTGAATACCTTTCATTCCAGTGGCAACAGGCAGCTGATCTAAAGCCAGTCTTGTGCAATATCTACTACCAATAATGACAGTAGTATAGCTCTGCTTGATTCTAGCTTCAGCTTGCAGTGAGTCATGAAGTATGAGCAAACAGTTGGATGATCTGCCAGTCCCAAGGGAATGTTCATGGACCAAGTGAGATAGCATTAAACCCAGTTATTTCATAATTATGGTCAAATGGGGAGATAATGGCCAATTTGGTATTCTGAATCCATTAAAAAGTTTCAGAAGTCAACATGCTGAAGTTTATCATAGCTCAGCTGGTATCTCCCAGATCTTACTTTATACACACATGAGAAACACCAAGTGTGTAATTTCCCTTATTAAAATAAATGGGGGAGGGGGTATTAAGTATGTTCACTGCCTTGAGTTATTTATAAAAATGATAAAGGCAGGATAAAAATCAAATCAACAAATAAATACATCCAGAAAAGAAATGATAATATAAAAATACCTCCAGTGTTCAAGAATGCGGTGGGGGTGTGGGGGTGGTATTTATTTATTTGTTTCCATTTCACCTTGTAGGATAAAACTTTGCCATTTCCAGTTTGGAAGTAAAATGTTTAACTAATGTAGGCCTTGCATAAACCCTCTGGTTAATCCAGAGCTTTGTTATCTTTCATCTCACCTAGAAATGAAGCAGGAAACCCTCAAGTGCATCTGAGAAACTATTTCAGTCTATTACAAGTCTAGGGTGGGAAAATGGAACTGACTACAGACAAAATACAGATAAAACTGAAATCAAATCCTACCTTAGCTCAGTGTCAACTAGCACCAACTAGGTCAGAATGTCCCAATCCATATAATCTATGGCTATTATTTGATAAAGACCAAAGTCCAGGTGTCCAGAGCAAACAATAAGCATTAATTTGGGTGGGTATGAATATATGTATGTATGTGTGTAATAGGAGCCTCATGTGTTACAGAGTGGTGGGTGGCAGTATTGCAAACAAAACTCTCCCCATGAACTGAGTTCAATCCCAGCAGAAGCTGCGTTCTCAGGTAGCTGGCTCAGGTCGACTCAACCTTCCATCCTTCCGAGGTTGGTAAAATGAGTACCCAGCTTGCTGGGGAAGGTGATGACTGGGAAAGGCAATGGCAAACCACCCCAATATAGTCTGCCAAGAAATGTCATGAAAGTGGCGTCCCTCCAAAGGGGCAGACATTACTCAGTGCTTGCACAGGGGACCTTTCATCATTCACATGTATGTATGTGTGTTTGTGGGTATGTATTATAATGTAGCAACTGTCCACTTCTGAAGCAGAAATATATGGACATAAACTTTCACTGAAGGTTTGTCATTCATAATTGCCAACATACTTTGGCTCTGGCATTTGCTGTAAAGGAGATCAGTCAACATTCTGGCATTTTACCCAATGTTAGTCTTGGTTTCCACATCACTACTGATTATACCAAGGAAAGTTCAACTTACCTTTTAGCAATGGAATTTCTATCTACAAAAGATAAATTTATCCCCAACTACAAATGTAATGACCAGACCAGTATGGTAGCTATCATTGGAGGACCCCGTTCTAAGACCTGTCTCAACATAGCAACCACTCTGTGCAACTACAAATTTCCCCTGGTGAGACACAAATATGGAGCAAGAGGGAAGTTCACTTGCTATTTATTAACTTCAGGTATCAGATCTTCATTATAATTCTTAAGACAAAGATCCCAGAACCATGAAATGTTAGAGGCCAGAAGATGAGAAATTCATGAGATATGAAGAATATCATCAAAGTGCTGTCCCTTTTTTGCTTTATGAGTAGTACTGAACTTGCAAATGTCATGCTGTGAAACTGTACTTTTAAAGAATCCTCTTTCCATATCCCACTCAAACCCAGACATTGGGTTAAGTAAATACATATTGCATTATTTTTTTTAAAAAAAGTATCCCTTTTGCCTCTGTTCTTCTTTCTTTCCCCCATTTAGATCACATATGCATCAGCTCCATTGATGAATAATGAATCAGCAAAACTGTTTGTCAAATGGGTGTTCCCAGATGAGATCCACCAGCTTAAAGGAATGTTACATTTACTGTTGCATTTTGGCTGGGTTGATTTCTGTGTATGAGGAAGATAGAGAGGGGTTCGTTCAAAAGAGTCTTTTGTCATGTTCAGAGAGAGGAATTTGCTTTGACTTTATAGAATGTATGCCCCAAATGATGTATGCTAATGAAGCTGCTGAAATGATAGAAAAGGCAGATAAATTGTATAAAGCGATCATGGGGGGTACAGTCATTGCAGTGATCTTGAATGCTGAAATTACAAGCATGGTGCCTTTGATAGCATGCTAGTGAAAGAACAAGTTATTTGTGCTTAGAATACAATGGTGTGTGACAAATCCCAACACATGAAAACAACAACAAGAAAAGAGCCTTGCCCTACATAATCATTGGTTTGGGGGCTAGGTTCCTGTCCCCCAGCCAGTGCAAATAAACCCAGCAGTAGCTACTCAATGCTCTTACAAACCTGGGCCAGAGATTTTAGTGCCATTTTGTGAGGTTTCAGCTGGCTTCTGACTCAGAAAATGAAACTCCTCCCGAGTCCGAAGGGGAAACAGAAACTTACCAGGCAGAAACTGGGAAGGCAAAACCAAGACATGACTCTGCGTTGCTGGAGAAATTATAGATGCTGATTGGCCAGTCTTCGGAGGAGGAACTGAATCTTCCAATCAGTGCGCATGAAAGGTGTGCAGAAAAGTGTGCAAAGGAGAATGCAGCCCGATTGGCTGCAGAAGGGAATAGGCATGCAGGGGATCAGCATAAAAGGCAGACACACGAAGAGCAATCTGCTGGAGACAACCAATCCTTTGAGCTTGCAGCCCTAGAGGAAGAGTCCTTACCTGCACCAGAAACCTTGTCTGTAGCCAGAGGGGAATCAGCAACTGTGTGTCCTATCATTGAGGACCTGTACCCTGCACTTGCTACCACAGAGGATCTTCTTTCTGCCAAATCCAGCAACCTCAGCCTCTCATCCAGATTTGGACTTTGCTGCCACCATTCTGTGAGTTCCAGGAATGTTCCCAACCTTGTTCCCAGCGTCCAGCCTTGTCCAGGATCTCCAGTCCAGTCTGGCCATGCTTCAATTGACCAGCATTGTTCAGTAACGTGAGACCTGTCTTGTTCTGCTTCAGGTTCTTAACCTTGTCCAGGATCTGCAGCCCAGTCCAGTCATGTTCCAAGCTCTCAGTCTAATCCAGAGTCTTCAGTCCAGCCCAGTCAAGTCAGACTCTCTGATCAAAGGTTCAAAGAACCCCCTCTTCCATCTTTCTCTCCCCGGTGTGAGCAGATTACTTTTCTTGCTAGACCCCCCCCCCAAAAAAAAAAAGTCAATTCAGTTAAATAGCTTTGGTTAAAAGTCAACTTCTTTAGTACAGTTGAAGTACAGGCATTTAAGGGATACATAGGATCATCATCATCATCATCGTCGTCGTCAATAATAATAATTAAATTATAATAATTCATGTTTTAATTTTCCTAGCTTTCCTTAACCTTCTCCATGATTTTTCACAGTCAAGTAAAAGGTTGTAAAAGGGGAAGTAAATACTCCTCTACCATATATTATTTCAGTGATTATGCATTTGTCTTCTCTTTTTACTGCATAATTTAGTGTCTTTTTACTTGGACTAATGTAGAATATTTGCACCAACAATTTTCAATGAAGGAAACAGCAAGTAATTGCTCCTAAATTATGATTTCCTGAATGGTTAAGTCAGGTTCCTAAATCCTTAATATTATTAATATTCAAATGTGCTGAAAACGAGTGAAGATGATCCCAATTTTTATATCAGTGAATTCATAAATGAGCCAAGAAATTGAAATGTGTAATATGGAATTGGATACAAATTTAGGCATAGATCAAATACATGCACAAAATAAATAAACTAAAAATATCCCCATCTTGTGGCAAGCCTACAAGTTTGCCTCTTTGTTCATGTTTTGAAATTGCTACAATTTCCAAGTCACAAAACTTATGAGAGAAAAGACCTTCCTTCCTTCCTTCCTTCCTTCCTTCCTTCCTTCCTTCCTTCCTTCCTTCCTCCCTCCCTCCCTCCCTCCCTCCCTCCCTCCCTCCCTTCCTTCCTTCCTTCCTTCCTTCCTTCCTTCCTTCCTCTTTCTTAAGCAGAACTTACCTGGGGCATCTTGTAGACATTCAGAACGTTTGCCATGAAGGAACAGATGTGAGAGGTAGGTCCTGCAATAACAGATACTGCCCAGTCCTTGGCATCACACTTATAATTGGGGATGAACCTGCCCCGTGTGGAGAGAAGCTCAACTGAAGCAAAGGTGGTCCCTCTTGCCATGAAATAGCTATCAGCAACGTGAATCCCCAAAGTTATGTTAGGTAAGATGAGGGAATGTTCATTGATCTCCTTTACAGCAAAAATCAGAGCTAGGACATGCTGGTAATTCTGTAGGAAAAACCTGCAGTAAGAGGTATATTCTAAGTCATACTGCTTTTGTTAAGGAATAGGACTTTTCACCCATTTTATAAGTCAGCTAAAGACAATGGCCAAAAACAGATTGTACAGTACCAGCAGAGGAAAGCAGAGAAACAGATTCACACTCAGATTTGACCTGTTTACTTTTCGAACATCAGCCCAATCACATCAGTAATTTCTAAACTACATGAGCGCCAAGATGCCCAAGTGTGAAAACTGATACAGAACTTCTGCAGCAACTGGCATTGAAATGTTTCCAAAGGTATCTCAGGACTTCTCATTAATTCTATGGCAATTGAATTTGGTCTGATGAAGAGGATGAAAAATTCTCTACATATGGAGCTCACCATTAGAATCCAGTTCAGCTATTACAAATACCTTTCACTAAAGAATAGATGAGTTGATGAAAACAATAGTCATCAACAATATAAGCATTCTCTGGGCAGTTAGCAGACCTACTTCTATTACTGTTTTGCTAGCTCCTCACTCACCTTCTTTCATGAGGTTCACCTTTGGAGTATGTAAGAATACAGATGTAGCGTTTGTCTATACCTACTTCAAGCAGCCACATTGTTTGCCAATCACAGCTGCAGAGGGCAGATATACAAGATATACAAGATCTGATGGCTTTAAACAGGCACAGGGAAGTGCTACTTTCCTACTATGCAATCATCAAAACTTTAAATATTGATCTTCAGTTACTTGCAAATAGTGATAAAATAACATGCATCACTGATGATCCACAAGAAATAAAATGGGCAAAAAAGGAAATACCGAAATCCATAGACTTCCAAAGTTAGAATTCATTAAAAGAAAGTCACTGTGCTAAACTTTGGTCTGATCCTTCTTGGGGAATGTTGAGGGAGCAATGCCAGTAGGGACCTGCATGCATGCAAAACTAGAAACAACCGGATAATGAAAATAACTGGATTGACTGAGAAGAAATAAATCATGTTACTGATGCTAATACAGTAATAATGATTATGATAATAACAATAGCAACAACAATAATGATGCAATAATAATACAGTAACAAGGTGGTGATTGGGAGCTAGGCTTCCTTTCAGTTTGGTACTCCATTCTCTTATAAATTAACATTTAGCTTTTAACACCTCTTGTTAAATATAAATATAGATATGCTACATTTAAGAGCAATATGTCTGTACATGAAGTCATAAATCAGTTCTTCAGATGGATGCCTTTTAAACTTCATTGTTTCAGACATCATGTAGGACTGTGGTAAAATGCCAGCAATGATGAGATCTCCTGAATGATAATATTTATGCTTCATAAGATGAAGCTTGCCCACAGAACATGTTGCGGTTATAGCAGGAATATGGCAAACAATGTCTGGCAGTAGTACTGTCATCATCGCCATGAACAGTAACATGTTTTAAAAGAAGAGATACACCAGGTACCAATTCCTTGTGCACAAACTAAACACCACTTCCTTGTGCACAAACTAAGCAAAGGAACTCATTGCTTAGAATAGCCTGCATATATTCTCATTGTCTTGCATGATCAGAAGCTTTGGAGTGAAGAATCAGATTGCTATGGTGTCATCTCTCTACTCCCAACCATGAATACAGCAATGGAGCTTCCTTTAATGTTAGTTAATTGTTTTGTTATGTTCCATAGAACTACTCAGGGATTTGAGAAAATGTTTAAGTAATATGCACTCTTGGCAGCTATAGGGAAAATAAACAAGACACTATGTCACATGGTCAGAAAAACAAATAGAAAATACATTGATCAAATGTATGAAATAGCAAGAAAAACTTAAACCTAGTCAAAAACAGAATGGAAACAAAATTCAGTTGTGTAGTTCTATACTTGTAAACATGGAATATCACTGGGGACAAGATCTCAACTGAGCTGAGTGAGAAAACCTCAACAAGAACACTTGTGTAACCAGAAAAAACCCACATTTTATAACCTTCCTTTTACTAGAGAGTTAAGAGTGCTTGTTTTCCTTTATTTAAAATTATTTAAAATTGTATTATTATTTATACTATAATATTTAGATTGTATATTATTTATAAATAATTAAAATATAAACAATTTATTTCTAGTTATTATTCAGCAATATCCATTATGAGATGTGTGCTACAACTTTATTAACACTTTTGGTGACTGACATGAGCTACCACATCATCCAGCCTTTAAATTATCCACTGCTAATATTTTATGATCCTGCAACAAAAATAAGAAATAGGAATAGGATTAGTTTTTTTTTTTCCCCACAACATAAGTGAGGTGTACATTAATGAAAAGCCTGGTGTGGCACAGATAGGTAGATGGCGATATTGCAGCTGAAACTCTTCCCACAACCTGAGTTTGATCCCAGCGGAAGCTGGATTCTTGGGTAGCTGGGTTTGGCTGATATCTCTAGAATATGTTTTCCATAGGATCACTAGAACAGCCTGGGTTGGTGATATTTAGTGGGGCATCATCAGCATATTGATAATACTTTACCCCAAACAAATGGATAACTCTCCCAGAGGCTTTATGTAGTTGTTAAATAGCAGGGGGGAGAGATCTGAACTTGTGCTACCCCACAAGTGAGAGACTACTGCACTGACCCCTCCCCCTCTAACCATTAACTGAATCCACCCACTAAGGAAGGTGAGGAACCACTGCAGAACAGAGCCGTAAAACCCCATCCTTCTAGATGTCTCTGAAACACCTCTTATATTGGCTATGTTAAATGTTACTGAATGATCCAGAAGGACTAGGTGGGAGGATTACTTCTGTCCATCCTGACAATGCTCATCCAATAGCATGTCCAATGCTGTTACCTCCCCATACAGATGCATGAATTCTGACTGAAAAGGACCCAGATAATATGCTTCTTCTAGACTGCTCCGAAGTGAATCCCTACTACATACTCAACAACCTCCTCCCGCCAAGATAGTTGGAGACTAGATAATAGTTGTCAAACCCAAGATCCATGAAGACTCAAGACTAAGCAAATCTGAGCAATTGGGCTAGCAAAATGCTGTGCAAATTGCCACAGGACATCCTCCGTTAGCTGACATGTATGTAACCTTCCATTTTTATATCATTACATCATCTTATATATAAACAATAATTATTCCTCAGGCACATTCCAAAGTTAGGTAAACATTTATTTTGTGTATTTTTGAAAAAAAAGATTATGCTCAGTTTTCCCAAATTGAGAAGTCTAGCAAAAAAAGAAAACACTACAGTAAGGAGAGATTATATGATTCAAAAGCATAATTCAGTTTTGTTTTGTTTTTTAGTAAGTTGCTCCTTTCTATTTAAATCAGGCCTCAGAAGAAGAATGTAGCATTTGGGGAAAAAGATGCAGCCCAGCAATCCAGCTGCAGAAGCCAAAATGGAGAATATTTCCACTGCCACCATGTACTTCCCCTTGATGCTCAGATAGGTGGGAACAAATGATACCCAGACGCTGCAAAAGACCAACATGCTGAAGGTGATAAATTTGGCTTCGTTGAAGCTGTCTGGTAAATTCCTAGCCAGGAAGGCCACCATGAAGCTGGTAGCAGTCAAGAACCCCATAAAGCCAAGGACAGTATAAAACATGGTGGCTGAACCTTCATTACATTCCAGGACAATTTCTTCAGCCATTGAGTGAAGGTCAGAATCTGGGAATGGGGGGAAAAATGCCAGCCACACAACACAAATTATGCCTTGCACCAGAGAGCAAGACAGAACAATTGTGTTGGCCAACCTTTTCCCCACCCATTTCTTTATTTGGGATCCTGGTTTGGTGGCCATGAAAGCAAGAACCACAATGGCTGTTTTCCCCAATATACAAGAAAGGGCTATAGAGAAGATGATGCCAAAAGCAGGTTGTCGCATGAGACATTTCGCTTGGTCAGGTTGCCCAATGAAGAGCAAACTGCAAAGGAAGGAAAGGAGGAGAGCGATGAGGAGAATGTAGGTGAGGTTCCGGTTGTTGGCTTTGACGATGGGGGTGTCCCACTGTTTGATGAAGATCCCCAGCACCAAAGCTGAGATTACAAAAAAGAGGAGAGCTACAGTGGCCAAAGTGATTCCCAGTGGCTCTTCATAAGACAAGAAAGTTATATGTTTTTCAATGCAAAGATTGTGAGCTTCATTCGGGTACTGATCCTCTGAACACTGGAAGCAGTCATCTGCATCTGCAAAAGAAAACATCACGGCCCATAAAAGCTATGAATTAGATGGACTGAATTATTAATGCAACTTCATTTATTTCTAAGTAAGCTATGCCCATCTTATTTGTATTGCACTATTAGAAATTAAGAATGAGACCATCCATAGGCAGAAATATCTACTGTATATTATTTGATCAAAAAGAGACCACCATCATTTGTGCCAGTCTCAGTGTCATGTTGGAGGATAGCAGAGGAAAGTGGAAGAGAAAAGTTTAATTGTGTTATGCTTCCCAGTTCAGACTTTCCTGGTCTCTTTTCCAGAGAAATGGTGTGATACTTCGTTGTGAGCTCTTGTAGTTGGACAACTTACTTAAGGACTGACTTGTTTTATGGAAAATGAGTCAAAATCTACCACTTACATTCTGAATTCCTAGTAGGTGACTTCTCTCCCTTCAGGAAGAGACAACCTAATTCCTTGGGGATACTTCCATTAACTCATACGCTTTCTCAGTTTGGATTTTCCATGTTCAAGTGACAAACATTTTAGCAAGAATGCCATTTATGTCCAAGGTTGCAGATCCTTGATGATTGTAAATTGCTATCAGAGCAGCAGAAGGATCAATATTCATGGCCCATATTTCTTGTTCTGAAGTGCTTTGAAATGCATATGTTTGCTTTGTTCATAAGAGAAGCCTTGGGTGGTTTAATGCACTAAATTAACCGTATGTATGTATGTATGTATGTATGTATGTATGATGTATGTATGTATGTATTAGAAGTGTAGTCCTATGGCTCTGAAATCTGCAGAAAACCTCTAGCTTTCCCAGACCTTTCTTTGACCTAAACCACTAAGAACGTCCTTAATAAGCTTCACCCAGTTTTCAATCAATCAATCAGATTCCACACAATTCAAAATGTTTAATTTGGGGGGTTGCTCTTACATAACAAATGCCATGCCATTTTCAAGGCTGCAGTCTGAGAATGTACAGCAAACACCCTCAGTTGTAACTCCCACTAACCTTCTAAGTGGGGTTTTTACATGCCTGCTGCTCTCCAGCAAGGACAAACTCATCTTCCTGCTCCTTTATACCTAACAGGGCATCAGATTCAATCTTCTTCCTTCATGGATGATAACTAATAAAACACAAGCATTCCATTCCTTCCCCTGTGTCCCCCCAAAAGGATTTCCCTCAATCTTAGGAAGATTTTTCTCTCAATTAGGAAGAATCCTTTTCATGGGATGGATTTTTTTTTTTTATCTGGTTCTGCATTCATGGGAATTCAAAGTCAGACTTAATTCAGGGACAATATGGACCAGAAGTTCAGATTTGGATGTTATGAAAAACCCTGGAAAAAATCTAGTACACAGGCAGAGGTAGAGTACTCTGAATTCGGAATAACTGATTATGTCATGTTCATCGTTTCAATGTTCTGAATACATCGTAATGTTTCGCATGTCACTTTCCTGATCCGTGTGGAGATTTCCAACCGTGCCAGGCTGTAATCTCCTTGCTGTAACTGTGGAATGTATGTTTGGGTTATTGACTGTGTTCAAGGTTACTTTCTCAGGCCGATGTGGGTGACGGTTGCTAACATCTGGGAGGGGGTGGCTGCTAAGCGGGAGTGAGGGCGGGACCGGGTTTGAAGCGAGGGTTTTTAGTTTGTATTTGGCGCGCTTTTGCTCATTCTCAGCTTTCTTTGTATTTGCACACTATTCTTTCAATAAATCAGTTATCCTTAAGCATCTGCTTGTGAGACTGAGTCTGTCAGAATAGGCAACCATTACAGATTACATTCAAGAAAAGTGCAGCACAGATTAAATGCAGATAGGTAAACAGTACTGTGGGTGATAGTTCGTAAGGCTTAGCAGTTATGTACAAGACACACCTTACCTATTTTATTTGAAATTTTCCCTTTTCCACATGGAAGACAATCATAGCAGCAAAATGGCTTCCCTTCTATTTTGATCTTGCTGTGGCCTGAATAACAATTGTCATTGCATACAGAAAGTGGTAGTGCCTGTTCAGAAATGAAACCAGGATGGAGCAATAATCAAAATTTATAATTTATAAACTAGTGTTTCACTGTGTATGTTTTATCCTGATAAAGCTGCATGACTTTTTGAGAAATGCGGTGCATAGGATTCAACCTCAACATATTATTAGACATGCACATTTAATAAATGCCACCATACCAAAGTGACATTATCTATATGTCCTCCTGGAATCATGTATGTTACTATTTCCTAAGATATATTGACAAAGCCTTAGGTTTCCTGAAAGCCTAATCGTTAAAGCTGGACTCCCCTCGTATTCCATCTTGGTCAAACTGATAGGTAATTTATTCCATGCTTTATGGGGGCAACTCAATCTTGGAATTTCCATTGGCTCTAGTCCTTTCTATCATTTAGGTCCTGAAAAGGAGTACTGCAGAGAATTTGTGCTGTAATTCGTGGGATTCCAAATTCCAAGTTTTCTGCGCAGGGTTTTTCAGAAATGGTTTGCAATTTCCTCCTTCCTAGGGTTGAGAAAAAGTGACTGGCCCAAGGTCCCCCAGCTGGCTTCATGCCTAACACAATAGAACTCATGGTCTCCTAATTTCTAGCCCAGTGCCTTAAC
Organism: Candoia aspera; assembly: GCF_035149785.1. NCBI lineage: Eukaryota > Metazoa > Chordata > Lepidosauria > Squamata > Candoiidae > Candoia > Candoia aspera. The sequence goes on along the minus strand of NC_086156.1, from coordinate 108,268,205 downwards.
CACCATGCCAAACTGACTCTTCTTTACTACCTAGAATCAAATTATAGAACGTGAAATAGATTATAGAGAAATGCAATCCAGTCAGCCTTGTAGTTATTATGGAACAGATGAGGTATTAATTAAAGTTGAAGGTTAAATGTAGAAAACTAAAGAGAATAGAAGGGATTGCAAGATATGTCTTGGACAATGTGCAGTCAGAAGGTAATAAAATTAAAAGGTAGAGATTCACTACCCTTACTTTATGAAGGAAAAAAAAACAAAAACTTGGAACAATGGCAAGGTATAAGATATTTTAACCAGTACAGTATCTCAACATATAGCTTGTTTATTATTAAATAATTTCCAGCTTTCCTTACTCAAAGATGGTTTCCTCTGTAGGCAACCTGAAAATGACAGCTGGTAATTGTATACATTCAGGAATGTCCATCAATGTATGGTAAGGGAGTACAAGTTGTATACTGGAAGAGCTATATATTCCAATCTCAGCACTGTTCATTTTTTGTCATATTTCTACTGCCTCAGTTTTAATACTAATGAGTCACTCAAATGATAGAAGTGATTCTGAAAAAGGCCGGGAGGAGGATTCTAGATAACCTGAACTGCCAGTAGGAAATACCTGGTTGAACATGGTTGGCCAGGTGATGTTTTCTTCGGCAATTGTGAAAGGCTCTTCTGGAGAAGCCAAGGGGTCTATCTTTCCAACTTTGACTTTAAGGAAAGTCTGGTTTGGGAATGTGATCCAGTTGATTATATCCAATCCAGTTTCTAATTCCCCATTTTCATTAAAGAAAACTTTTTCCCCAATACTGTTGTTAAATAAGACTGTTCTCAGGAAATGATGGAGCTAAATGGAAGCAAATCAAACACAAATGTTTGTGTTTGAATTATATTGATTCTTTAGCTTTGTGTTTTAATTGTGTACTCTGTGCCCAGAGTCACATGTGTGGGATGGGCAGCTCTATAAATTCCACAAGTAAATACATAAATAAAAACAATTGATCTGGCAAAATAAATATTCCTACAACAAATGTACACTACTAGCTTTTAGATGTTGTGGGTACTACTGTGCAGGAGAATCAAAATATCAACAAACACACTTTCATCAAACTGAAATGGCTTGACAAAACTTCAAACCCCATTATGAAACTGTGGTTTTGGTCAAATGCATTTTTCAAGTCAGATCTTACTTATGCAGTTCCTAAACACTGTTGCAAAGAAACATGAACCAGTGCAAAGATTCATGTAATTCATGTAGTTTATAAACTATGAGGATACTGAACCTGAAAAGTACTGGTTCTGCACCAGGAAAATAGCAGAGAGGCTTGAACAATGTGCCCTTGTCATTTCTTCTACAATTACCCGCCATGTTTCTTGATTGAGAATCATCAGTCTCCCACTGTCTGCCCTTGCTCTGTGTTTTGAACTGGAGGAAAACATGGCTTTCAGAGCATGTGCCACAGCATAGACTGCATTATAGATGCTGTAACTCTGCCCGGTCATGCTGGTCTCAAACACAGAATTAGGAAGAGTCCCCAACTTCTCTTCTCCGGTGCACAGCCCTCCAGTGTCCTCATCCAACATGTCTTTAGGGAAAGAACATGCAAATGCCTGTCCCCAGAACAATCTTATTAAATGGTCTTCCTCTTCTGAAGTAGGGCTTCTCGTCTGTAAGAATGTTTTGAACCCAGTCACCTCCTTGGAAGAAACTGCAAAAGATATCGCACCGTGAATAAAGTCCAAAGGACGTATTTTTTGAAAGGGGACTGAAGTGAACTCCATTTGGGCTGGCATGATCCAAACTTTATCTTTTCTCCTTACTGGCATATCCTCATACTCCGAAAGATAGGGAAATACTCGGAAAATGGTAACAACGTGATTTTCACAATAGAGGATCACAACATTGGCAATGCTTTTCATGACAACCTTGTACATTTCAATGTAATATTTAAATATACCGTCCACGTCACTAGAAAAAGTTTCTTTGGCCACCTCTTCCATGAAATCAAAGCAGATACCTTTCTGGGAAAACAATGCGAGGGCATTCCGTACAAACCTCTCTCCACTCTCATCACGTTGGGAAATCAGCCCTATCCATGTCCACCTTAAATGCAACAGCAGCTGGAGGATCCCCTTAGTCTGAAGCTCCTCATTTGGGAAAAAACGATGAAAGAAAACGGTGTGTTCCCTCTTGTCTATCATTGGAGCAGATCCATATATGAGCTAAGAAAAAATGAATTAAAATAGTTGGGTTGTCGGTTCTACTTTTAGACTATAAGAAGGATATTCAGCACAAACTTCAAGAGAAATATAGTCCAGTCTAGAAAGAACTGATCTGGAGAATTTTCCTTTAGTAAGAATAAATGTAATAACATTTGAAAGCCAGAGAATTGGCAATCTATTGATTCAGTAATCCCTGAAGTTCAATTTATTTTATTTCACATTTTGCTAACATATCTTCTTCTTACCTTCCATGCAATATATTTTATTAAAAAAAAATATCCCACCTTTATTAATAAATCAAGGCAGCAAACAAACCCAATACTCCTTCCTCCTCCTATTTTCCCCACAAGAGCCCTGTGAGGTCAGTTGGGCTGAGAGAGAGTGTCTGGCCCAAGGTCACCCAGCCGGCTTTCATGCCTAAGGTGGGACTAGCAGTCACAGACTCCTGGTTTCTAGCCCAGCACTTTAATCAGTAGACCAAACTAGCTGTCTTATATATGATGCATGATATATTACCTTCCGTATGAGAGACAGTGGCAAGTCTACTAGGAAGCAGAGTCTCCTTGCCCCACCCTTTAGAACAGGAGTGAGAAATGTGAAGCTCCCTCTGATAATCTGGTGACATTAACTCACACTTGTAATCAGACTCCGGCAATGTGCTCCATATAGGGCTGCCTTGGAAGACAGCTTGGAAACTTTAGGTGCTATGACTGTGGCTGCTACTTACTAGTCAAGTAAACCTGTCATTGTGGCATAACACATGCATTGTGATCACTGCATTGATTGCCAGTATGCTTCTAGGCCCAAATGAAAGGAGTACCCATTTTCCAACCCCACAACTCCTAGTGGGCCATCTGAAGGAACCAGGAGGGTCATGGATCTATCCCACAGCTGGTGAAGCTTATACTGCTGAGCACTGTATACATGTCCTCAGGTTCCACAAAGTCAAATGAATCCCATGTTGATTGCAAGATACCACCTTGTTCACTTTGCTTGTCTCTGCCCAGCTGGCACACAAACCAGAAAAGTTCATAAAGTTTGCAATTTGCATCTTTATCTCTTTCTTTTTACCATCACTGCCCACCCCATTGTTCTCTGGGTGGTCTCTTCTTCAGAAAACACTACAATAGAACCAGCATGCTATCTCTCTGAAACTCCTCTGACCTCCTTCTTTCACTCTCTACACCTTCATATGACTCTGCAAAAATGATCAAACCAACCAAGCCCCTAGCTAGCCACATCCAGGCACCATCACACCTAGATGATGTTTGTTTTTCTTTCTGTTTTGTTTGTTTTTTTTAAGGCAAAAATATTGTAGATGGCAAGACAAAATCTCTTCTATGGAGTGGAAAGAGAAGTTTGCTAAGTACAGAGTCTACTAAACAGGTCTTGTTTAGGTTAAACTAATATCAGAACAGATACGGTGTGCATTACCACAGATCAGACTTTCTCAGGGACAAGGAAGTCAAGCAGTGGCAATATATAATATTGATCAAGTTTCAGAATTAGGCATGTATCACACAACAAATCCCTACTGTTTAGGCAGTTTTGCCTATTTCTTTCTGTTCAGATGGTCACTTTGTATGCAAATCACAAAACTTTATTTAAAAGATCTTAGGAACATAATAGAAACCTAACCAAGCACAGATTTTAGACATTGTGAAAAAAAAGGTCTTTATTTATAAGTAGTTCTTACTTGTGGCATCTTGTATACATTCAGAATATTTGGCATAAATGGACAGATGTTTGCATTAGGTCCTGCAACAACAGATACTGTCTTCTCTTGGATATCACACTTATAATTAGGAATGAATCTGCCCTGGGTGGACAGTAGCTCCAGCGAAGCAAAATAGGTCCATTTTGCCATGAAATTACTATTAGTGATGCGAATGCCCAGAGTCATGTTGGAAAAGATCTGAGGGTTTGCATTAATCTCCTCTACAGAAAAAATCAGAGCTAGGACATGTTGATAATTCTGAAGAAAAAATCTGCAATGAGAATTATGGTTGTAAATTATATCAAGAAGATGTATAAAGTTCTAGCATGAAAACCAATGTGAATTTTTTATAGCATCTGGCAGTGATTTTTTTCTTTTCAAATGTATTTCAAAATGTCCTAAAGCATCCAATATATGCATATTTTATGACAAAGAACAATGTTATCATGCCGAGGATGAAAATTTACTCTTTGAATGGATTCACACTATTCTAAACCCATTATTGCATTCTTAAACAGCTTTCACTAGAGAATGGATGAATTAGGTAAAGGTAAAGCTTTCCCTTGACAATAAGTCCAGTCGTGTACGACTCTAGGGGGCGGTGCTCATCTCCGTTTCAAAGCCGGAGAGTCGGCGTTTGTCCGTAGACACTTCCTCTGTGGTCATGTGGCCGGGATGACTACATGGAATGCCGTTACCTGCCTGCTGAAGCAGTAGCTATTAATCCACTTACACTGTCATGTTTTCCAACTGCTAGGTTGGCAGGAGCTAGGACTAGCAACGGGAGCTCACCCCGTCACGCAGATTCGAACCGCCGACCTTCCGATCAGCAAGCTCAGCGGCTTGTGCTTATTAGACCTACTTCTAGTCCTGCTTTCTAAATCTTCTGCCTTCACTTTCTTCTGTAAAAGGCTAAGCTCTGGAGCATGCAGGAGCATAAATGTAAAAAAAAAATTGCAACTGTTTAAAGCAGTCCTGGGAGAAAATGTGGCTACTGTAGACAGGTCAGAGAGATAACTTACCCTCTGCACAATCTAAGACATATTTCAGGAATTGAATCCAAAATGTACTCAGACACATTTTCCCCCTAATATCCATGATAATAATTTGAATCCTAAATACTGATGTTTGGTTAATTGCAAACAGTGATCAGGAATACATTGCTAGTGATTCATCCTGCAGTAAATAAGTATAAGAGGGAACTACAGACATTCATAGTTTCTAGAACTAAAAGTAATGACTCCACATTTTACTTAGATATTGGAAATTATAGGTTTTGTTTTGTTTTATTTTTCCTCAGAGACAGGAAGCATTTGTGGGCACCTAAATGCATACAAGAAACTTGGATCAATCAACAAGAAATACTGAGAATTATTGGTATGGATGAGGATGATGATACTAATAATAATGCAGCTGGAAGATAGGATTTCCTCTCTTGGACACTCCCTATTTAAATAAAGTTGAACACTCAGGTCATAACAGAGAAGGAAGATATTATCTGTTTTATTATGTGTTACAGTAAGTCTATACATGAGCTCATCAACCAGTTCTTCAGATGGATGCCTTGTAAAATCCACTGGATCAGAAATCATGTAGAACTGCGAAATAATGCCAGCAATGATGAGATCTCCTGTATGATAGTAATTATACTTAAGAAGATTAGGCTTGCCCACCACACAGGCAGCAGTAGCAGGATTATGGCATACCACATCTGGCAGTAGCAATATCATCAGTGACATGAACAATAACATATTTTACAAGAAATATGGATTTCCTTCTGAAAACTAAAGGTCTCATTGAAGTGCAATAGCCTCCGTATATGTTCTTTTACTTGCTTGATTGGACTTAGAAAGTGCAGTTTGAAGAACGAGATTGTCACAGCTCTTTTTCATTCCTCCCATGGACGGAACAAGGAACATTATTTGCTCCCTTCAGTTGTATTTCATTGTTATGTTATGATCCTGAAGCTCCTTAGAGATTTCAGAAAGGATTTAATTAATAAGGCGTCTTTCAGTAATTATGTAAGATATAGCCATGACACTTTTCAGAGACACTGAACAGAAAATAATTTTTTTCCTGAAATAGCAAGAGAATCTTATGTCTGTAATTAGTTTCTCCAGAAAAGCTTGTAATTACTGTTGAAGATTAATCCCCAATTGGTCCCAGTTTAGAAAGTGAGGAAATTTCAAAAGAGAGATTTTGTAATCAGGAAGAACTTCTTAAAATACAGAGTAAAAAGGATGGCTTATTTCTCTTCATTCATTTACTGCATATAATTATTAATTCACAATCAAGACAAGTGTTCCACAACTTAGCCAGTCCGATGAGAGCACTGAGCTGCAATCGTATCCATTTATCTCTTGATATTTTAATATCCTGCAATAGCAATAACCATTTAATTGTTTATAGGTAGTCCTCGTTTAATGTCCACTCATTCAGCAACCATTTAAAGTTATGATGCTGAGCGAGGGGTACTTATGACAGGTCCTTATAGTTGAGGCTGTTGCAGCATCCCCGCAGTCACATGATCATGATTTTGGTGTTGGGCAACTGGCTCACAATTTTGACATTGCAGCGTCCCGCAGTCACAAGATCATCATTTGCGGCATTTACTGCTGCCTTCCAAGAAGAATGTCAATGGGAAAGCCAGCAGGAGATTACAAATGGTGATCACATGACCACAGGATGCTGTGACCATATGGGATTCACCTAACGATGGCAATGGGGAGTGCAAGAACTGCTGTCATAAGTCTTTCATAAATCTCATGACTTAAAGACCTTATGACCACATCACTTAATGATGGAGTTCCCAGTCCCAATTACCATCAGTAAATGAGGACTACCTGTACTGTCCTCCCCAAGCCCATGCCTGAATGGATGTAAGTCAGGGAGAAAAATATTGTCGGGCTTTTTTGTGATCTTTGTGAACTTCTAATTCAGACTGAACCTTGACATCTATCAGTGAAATACATACTTGGAGACAACCAATTTCTTCTAGAGGTCATGGAGTGTCCAACTCTATGCTGTGATGAAACAGCAGTTCCCAGGTTAGAGATGGCCATTGCATGGATGACCTAGACCATTTTAATTGCCTAAGTCACCTGCAAAGTATCTGTTGATTTAGAAGAACAGGAGGTTTGAGTTTCAACTCTTCAGAATGTACTGTTGTGGGCACTCAAATGTTGTATGTGAGATTTCATTCCTGTTAGCAAAAAGAATCTAATCCAGTCAAGTCATTTATGGAAGGCTTTTTCCAGTCTAAACAGAGAAGTTAAGCTGTGAGTTAATTGTCTGGACATTGGTGATTCATTGACAAGCCTAAATATGAAGCCTGAGATTTTGGTTACCTATTTTGATTCACATTGTTTTAGCATGTCACTTGTCATCCAGCGGGCAAGGATTAACACAACAGCTACAAAACATCTAGCAACCTCGTTAATCATGAATCAGTTTTGCTCTAGTATCAGAACCAAGTGAAAATGAAATGGATCATTTAGCCCAGGGAATGACCCAGCTATCCTAGTAGGAGAGACAGAATTCACCAAACCACTGGTCCCATATAAGTCCAGGCCTAACACCCAGACAAATATCTCAAGGAATACCCAAACAAGCATATTACCTACCGTGCTCAGCATGAACTAGATATCACCCTGAGTCTAGATGAGTCCTCCACTGATTGAACCTATGTAGGATTTATAATTAGCCTAATTTTTCAGTGAGCTGTCAACTGGGTAGCACCACATTTTGGTGAGAGCAGTGGAGGCTTAGACAATCATGGCAATTTTATGGCATGCCTGAGAGAAACTTTGAGGATCTAGTCAAGTGATTGCCAACTATGAAACCTGTTTCCTACAAAAGAATGGTGATGTGCTGCTGAGTTTCAGCTGTTAATTCCTAATGTGGATTGGAAGGAAAGAGGCCTAACTGACCAGTTCAAAAGGGAAATAAGTCAAAGAGCACAATCATCAAGGCACTCAGTAATTAAGATAGCATCAGTTCACATATGCTTGGGCATCAATAGAAGATTTGCAAAGGAAAGGCAAATGTGTATGGGAATGGAAAACACATTTTTTCTCTTACATTCTCCTCTCCTTCCCTTAACCGTAGATCAGAGATGTCAGAAGTTGAACTCATGCAGCTGGGAGCTACTGACTCTCTAAGCACCGCTTTTGAAAAGTCCCATATCATGCAGAACTATGTCTATACTGTGGAGAACCTGGCTACTTTATTCATTAGTGCCCTGCTAAGACCTGGCCTTCTGAAGCACTATAACAAAGGGTCATACTTGTTGGCAGAGTGCTAGAAAGCATTTGGCCCAGGAGAGATTGGAAAAGTCACACACTAGGCATTTCTATAAAAATAATTTTATTTACAGAAAGCAAAACATATTTAAAGGCTGTTTGCTGAGAGGAGAGATTTCTCTCAGCTGCGTATTCTCTGCAAGCCTACACAGAAGGGAAACTGAAACTAAAACAAGTTCAGGCAAGTTCCTCCCTTAGGCAATGCAACCATTAACACGTGAAAAGGGGACAATTAAATTCAACCTCTTCACCCGGCCAAAATGATTAGTTACCACAGTAACCTTAATCTGTAGTAGAAAACATATTAACAATACTTGGTGAATGGGGACATTTTGCAAGCAGAAACCCAAAATGCACGATATGTGATTTATTGGGGGAAAAGAAGTCCCAGCCTCCAAGATCTCAGAGGTGATGAAATGAAGTTGAGCCCAGAGATGCAATTCCATAAATATGTAATCTTATGCATCCAGATTGGCCCTAGTATTTTACTACCATGGATAACCTTCTAAAGTGGCCCTAGTAGCAGTTCTGCTATCCCTTTCCCTTTCCCTTTCCCTTTCCCTTTCCCTTGCAGTTTTCTTAGCAAGACTACAGAAGTGGTTTGCCATTGCCTCTTCCTTCCTAGGGTCAAGAGAGAGGGACTGGCCCAAGGTCACGCAGCTGATTTTGTGTCCAAGGCAGGACTGGAACTCATGGTCTTCCAGATTCTAGCCTGGTGCCTTAAGCACTACATCATCTGACTGTTTTTCCCTTACCAATAAGCATAATATTTAGAAATTCACATTCCTAATTCTGTATAAGCATTTCTCTTGTAAATATTTTACAGATATGTTACTTTCTCTCACAGTTTTCCCTCACTGACAACACCCTCTTATATATACCATGAAAACTAAATGTAGAGTAAGATGAGTTTATACGATATGAAAGCATAATAATAATTATTTTTTTTTCCTTATTGATGAAATGTAATACTTTAAATGTTTAAAAGCTTATCAGTTGAAGGGCTATTTGGCACTGAATAAGCAAGCATAATAATATCCATAAAGCACAGAAATGTTTAATTTTTTAATTAATCATCCCTTTTTATTTAAATCAGTCCTCAGAATAATGGTAAGTCTGAAATACTCTTCATCAATAACGGAGTTTGTCTTCAACTCCCCAGTAGAAGGCTAATGACAAGGTTCTCATATCTTATTTACAAAGTCATGCCCTCTAATTTCTCTAACTTCAGTGAAGCTTCTGATATTTTCAAAATCTGAGTTGATTCTACCTAAGAACCTGTTCCTCTTAGTAGCAATTGTCCTCAGAGGAACCAGAATTCATGGCATTTGATAGAACGTTGTAGGTCTTTCCTGGTCATAGACCTCTCCGTATGAATTTTCCTCTTGCGTATGTGTCAGAGATATTTGATAGACGTTTGTAGTTTGTATTGAAATGATGATGATGATGATGATGATGATGATGATGATGACGACATGTTCAGATTTTTGGTACTGATTCCAGGATCAACAAACTCCAGCATGTAGTGACCCCTGCATTTTTGGATGCAGCAGGGGGAAGGTTGTAATCCACTGAATCAATGAGCAAACTGAACTGCCTCTTCAGGATTATTTCTTTGTTAACTGCTCCTTCTTATTCAAATCAGGTCTCAGAATAATGATATAGCATTTGGGGAAAAAGATGCAGCCCAGTAATCCAGCTGCAGAAGCCAAAATGGAGAAGATCTCCACAGCCACCATGTATTTGCCCTTCGTACTCAGATAGGTAGGAACAAATGATATCCAAACACTACAAAAGACCAACATGCTGAAGGTGATAAATTTGGCTTCATTAAAGCTGTCAGGCAACTTCCTAGCTAGGAAGGCCACCATGAAGCTGATAGCAGTCAAGAACCGCATAAAATCAAGGACAGTATAAAACATAGTGGTTGAGCCTTCATTACATTGTAGGACAATTTCTTCAGCCATGGAGTAAAGATCTGAGTCTGGGAATGGGGGAGAAATTGCCAACCACACAGCACAAATTACGACTTGCACCAGGGAGCAAGATAGGACAATAGTGTTGGCCAGCCTTTTCCCCACCCATGTTCTCATCTTGGAACCTGGCTTGGTGGCCGTGAAAGCAAGGACCACTATGGTTGTTTTCCCCAATATGCAAGAAAGGGCTACAGAGAAGATGATGCCAAAAGCAGTTTGTCTCAAAGGACATGTCACCCGGTCAGGTTGGCCAATGAAGAGCAAAGTGCAAAGGAAAGAGAGCAGGAGAACAATGAGAAGAATGTAGGTGAGGTTCCTGTTGTTGGCTTTGACTATAGGGGTGTCCTGCTGTTCAATGAAGATTCCCAGCACCAGAGCTGTGATGAAAGAAAAGGAGAGACTCACAGTGGCCAGAGTGATTCCCAGTGGCTCACTGTAAGACAGAAACGTTGTTTGTTTTAGAATGCAAAGGTTTTGAGCTTTGTTTGGATATTCATATTCTGAACATTGGAAGCAATCAACTGCATCTGGAAAAAGAAAACATCATGGTCAGTTTCTAGAAATACGAAGGTAGTGGGACTGAGAGTTGATTAACGGGATTCATTTATTCCTAATTAAGTAATGCCTGTTTATATTTAGCAGCATGCGTAAGTATGCCAAATCTTCTGAGATTTATATATTGCTTTGTGGTAAGGACTCTCCTTTTTACAATATCTAATAATGATTTGTGTCATAATCTTTTATCATTCAGCAATTTCCTGAAAAAAAAAAATAAAAGCAAAAAATGGTTTAGGTTTAGGTGGGGGTGGAAAATGTCTATCACATAGTATCTCATATTTATCTATTTATTCTTCAATATTAGTATCTTGAATCACAGTTAAGAAGCCTGAATAGTTTTGCACAAGACAACTCTTACCCATCTGGTTTGAAATTTTCCCTTATGCGCACGGAAGGCAATCATAACAGCAAAAAGGCTTCCCTTCTATTTTCATCTTACTGTAGCCTGAATAGCAATTGTCATTGCAGAGAGAAAGAGGTAGAACCTATAAAGAAGTGAAACCGGGATTTATTAAAAGTCCTATGTTTTCTTTCAAATAATTATATCTCAATGGGGATTTCACTTTTAAATAATGAGTGTAGGATGTAGATGTCCCAAAATATCCTTATGTTTTAAGGCAATTCTACTTAATGAATTGAAGTTTTGTAGGGAATGAGAACTAGAATCAAAACTGAAGTTAGGAACACAAGGAATTGGGGACATGAAGGTACCATCATTTGGCTATGTGAAAGTAGAGGTCCAGAAGAATTTGCTTCCCATGCATAAATTAGCTGGAAAATAGAGATGAATTATATTTTATCCCCTGAGTCTCATTTGGTAAGCACCAATGTCTTTCAAGGATGGGTGGAAGAACAAGCAAACTAAGAGCAGCAGTTTTTTCATTCTTCCTGTCATTTGGGGCATGAAGGGGAACTTGGCAGAACATCCACCCACCCACCCACTCACCCACAGTATTTATCTCTGTATCCAGCATTCCTTCAGCAAAGGATCGTTACCTTGTCGTGGTGCTGGAGCTTGAGCACCTCAATGATGCCATGAGCTAAACCGTGAAGGGCCACCCAAGACGGGAAGGTCATGGCAGAGAGGTCAGACTAAATGCGATCCCTGGGGAAGGTAATGGCAACCCACCCCAGTATTCTTGCCGTGAAAACTAAATGGATCAGTACAACCAGAGATATGTCAGTATACCATCGGAAGATGAGACCCCCAGGTCGGAAGATGGTCAAAATGCTACTGGGGAGGAACAGAGGATGAGCTCAACTAGCCCCAGACGTGATGACGCAGCTAGCTCAAAGCTGAAAGGACGGCTAGCGGCCGATGGTGCTGGTGGTGAACGGCGAATCCGATGTTCTAAGGATCAACACACCATTGGAACCTGGAATGTAAGATCTATGAGCCAGGGCAAATTGGATGTGGTTATTGGTGAGATGTCAAGATTAAAGATAGACATCCTGGGCGTCAGTGAACTGAAATGGACTGGAATGGGCCACTTCACATCAAATGACCACCAGATCTACTACTGTGGACAAGAGGACCACAGAAGAAATGGAGTAGCCTTCATAATTAATAGTAAAGTGGCTAAAGCAGTGCTTGGATACAACCCAAAAAACGACAGAATGATCTCAATTCGAATTCAGGGCAAGCCATCTAACATCACAGTGATCCAAATATACGCCCCGACCACAAATGCTGAAGGAGCTGAAGTAGAGCAGTTCTATGAGGATCTGCAGCACCTACTGGACAACACGCCTAAAAGAGATGTTATTTTCATTACGGGAGACTGGAATGCTAAGGTGGGCAGTCAAATGACACCTCGAATTACAGGTAAGTATGGCCTGGGAGAACAAAACGAAGCAGGACATAGGCTGATAGAATTTTGCCAAGACAATTCGCTCTGCATAACAAACACTCTCTTCCAACAACCTAAGGAACGGCTTTATACATGGACTTCACCAGATGGACAACACCGAAATCAGATTGATTACATCCTTTGCAGCCAAAGGTGGCGGACATCTGTACAGTCGGTAAAAACAAGGCCTGGAGCTGACTGTAGTTCAGATCACGAACGTCTTCTTGCACAATTTAGGATCAGACTCAAGAGATTACGGAAGACCCACAGATCAGCTAGATATGAGCTCACTAATATTCCTAAGGAATATGCAGTGGAGGTGAGGAATCGATTTAAGGGACTGGACTTAGTAGATAGGGTCCCGGAAGAATTATGGACAGAAGTTGGCAGCATTGTTCAGGAGGCGGCAACAAAATACATCCCAAAGAAAGAGAAAACCAAGAAGGCAAAATGGCTGTCTGCTGAGACAGTAGAAGTAGCCCAAGAAAGAAGGAAAGCAAAAGGCAACAGTGATAGGGGGAGATATGCCCAATTAAATGCAAAATTCCAGAGGTTAGCCAGAAGAGATAAGGAATTATTTTTAAACAAGCAATGCGCGGAAGTGGAAGATGACAATAGAATAGGAAGGACAAGAGACCTCTTCCAGAAAATTAGAAACATTGGAGGTAAATTCCAGGCAAAAATGGGTATGATCAAAAACAAAGATGGCAAGGACCTAACAGAAGAAGAAGAGATCAAGAAAAGGTGGCAAGAATATACAGAAGACCTGTATAGGAAGGATAACAATATCGGGGATAGCTTTGACGGTGTGGTCGGTGAGCTAGAGCCAGACATCCTGAAGAGTGAGGTTGAGTGGGCCTTAAGAAGCATTGCTAATAACAAGGCAGCAGGAGACGAGGGCATCCCAGCTGAACTGTTCAAAATCTTGCAAGATGATGCTGTCAAGGTAATGCATGCTATATGCCAGCAAATTTGGAAAACACAAGAATGGCCATCAGATTGGAAAAAATCAACTTATATCCCCATACCAAAAAAGGGAAACACTAAAGAATGTTCAAACTATCGAACAGTGGCACTCATTTCACATGCCAGTAAGGTAATGCTCAAGATCCTGCAAGGTAGACTTCAGCAATTCATGGAGCGAGAATTGCCAGATGTACAAGCTGGCTTTAGAAAAGGCAAAGGAACTAGAGACCAAATTGCCAATATCCGCTGGATAATGGAAAAAGCCAGGGAGTTTCAGAAAAACATCTATTTCTGTTTTATTGACTATTCTAAAGCCTTTGACTGTGTGGACCATAACAAATTGTGGCAAGTTCTTAGCGGTATGGGGATACCAAGTCATCTTGTATGCCTCCTGAAGAATCTGTATAACGACCAAGTAGCAACAGTAAGAACAGACCACGGAACAACGGACTGGTTTAAGATTGGGAAAGGAGTATGGCAGGGCTGTATACTCTCACCCTACCTATTCAACTTGTATGCAGAACACATCATGCGACAAGCTGGCCTTGAGGAATCCAAGGCTGGAGTTAAAATCTCTGGAAGAAACATTAACAATCTCAGATATGCAGATGATACCACTTTGATGGCTGAAAGCGAAGAGGTACTGAGGAGCCTTATGATGAAGGTGAAAGAAGAAAGTGCAAAAGCTGGCTTGTAGCTAAACCTCAAAAAAACCAAGATTATGGCAACCAGCTTGATTGATAACTGGCAAATAGAGGGAGAAAATGTAGAAGCAGTGAAAGACTTTGTATTCCTAGGTGCAAAGATTGCTGCAGATGCTGATTGCAGTCAGGAAATCAGAAGACGCTTAATCCTTGGGAGAAGAACAATGACAAATCTCGATAAAATAGTTAAGAGCAGAGACATCACACTGACAACAAAGGCCCGCATAGTTAAAGCAATGGTGTTCCCTGTAGTAACATATGGCTGTGAGAGCTGGACCATAAGGAAGGCTGAGTGAAGGAAGATCGATGCTTTTGAACTGTGGTGTTGGAGGAAAATTCTGAGAGTGCCCTGGACTGCAAGAATATCCAACCAGTCCATCCTCCAGGAAATAAAGCCAGACTGCTCACTTGAGGGAATGATATTAAAGGCAAAACTGAAACACTTTGGCCACATAATGAGAAGACAGGACACCCTGGAGAAGATGCTGATGCTAGGGAGAGTGGAGGGCAAAAGGAAGAGGGGCCGACCAAGGGCAAGATGGATGGATGATATTCTAGAGGTGATGGACTCGTCCCTGGGGGAGCTGGGGGTGTTGACGACCGACAGGAAGCTCTGGCGTGGGCTGGTCCATGAAGTCACGAAGAGTCGGAAGCGACTAAATGAATAAACAACATCCAGCATTCACTATTCCTCTGGAATTCGTTTTTTTAAACCATTATTTCTCCATTCCACTGCTGAACACAACCCACCATATAATAAAAAATACAATCAGGCAGCCCAGAATCCTGGTATGAAAGACCAGTGAAGAAAGAAAGCAGAGCCTGAGGATGATGTGGGGGGAGACTTGCCAGAGCAAACCAATATTTATATGAGATAAAGCAGATGGGAGGAAACATTGCTTTTGATGCAGGGAAAGTATAATGTGACTAGAAAGAGCCTTCCCAGAACCCTAGGGACAGGCTGAGAAAATCTTATTAATTCCTCTGTACCCAGAATGTTAGTTGGCCCATCCTGTTGGTGGAGCAAGGAAAAAGGGTGGTTCAGCCCTCAGTATGAACGTAAAAATGAAAATGAAAATTCTGGGTTAAAAATTTAAGAGAAAAAAGGTAACATCTACCTGCATGCTTGTTTGCACATACAACAGACAGCAACAAAGGAAAGGTTGCTGAGAAGTTTTTCTCCAAGGACTCAAGAACAGATAAAGATGGACAGTATGCAGAAGACATATAGAAGAGATTAACTCTAGGAAAGAAACCAATGACAACTTAAAAAAGAAGTTGAAAGGTGGGGATATTTCAGTGACAATTATGATAAGCCAGTCAGTAATTGTGATGGTCTTGCCAGCTGTGGAAATGTAGACATTGAAGATGAGCAAGAAAAAAAAAAAGCTGCAAATTATAAATTTCCAGATTATTACCTAGAACGTCATAGATTGTAAGAAGAACTAAACCATCACTCCTGGACCAAACCGGGGCTGACTGCTCCCCAACTACTCTATAATGATTAGCAGATGGAAACTCTGAAAATCTGGACATGCAGGAAAGGGAAGATTGATAAATACAAGGTTCAACAAGGTTGAAGGAGAATAGGAAGGCAATGGAGTAGCTGAAAGGATGGGATAAAAACAATAGCTTGAATATCTGTGAAACAGTGATGAGTTATAATGTCAAGATGGTGAACATTTATTCATATAGTTCCTAGGCGGAGAACCCATTTCAGAGGCACCTGGTTGTTGTTGTTTTTGTTAGTTGCCGTCGAGTCGTTTACGACTCATGGAGACCCTTTGTATAACAGAATGAAATGCTGTCTGGTTTGCGCCATAAGCCTGACTGTTCCAATGTTTGCATCCATTGTTGCTGTAATTGTATCAATCCATCATATTGAAGGTCTTCCTTTTTTCCGCTGGCCCTCAACTTTACCAAACATTATGTCCTTTTCAAGTGATTGGTCTTTCCTGACGATTTGCCCAAAGTATGAGAGTCTAAGCCGAGTTATCTTCACCTCTAGGGAACATTCTGGCTGTATTTCTTCTAAATCTGATTGGTTTGTTCTTCTGGCAGTCCAGGGTTTTTCAATAATCTTCACCAACACCACAATTTGAATGCATCAATTCTTCTTCTATCTTCCTTTTTTAATGTCCAACTTTCACAGGCATATGTGGCAATTGAGAAGAGCATGCCGTGAATCACACACACCTTTGTTTTTAAACTGACATCTTTACTTCTGAAAACTTTAGTCTTTGATGGCAGATTTTCCCAGCATCATTTGATTTCGTGATTACTACTTCCCTTGGCATTGAGTGTTGATCCGAGTAAAATGAAATCATTGATGACTTCAAATTCTTTTCTATTTCTTGTGACATTGTTTATTGGTCCACTTGTGAGTATCTTCATCTTCTTCACATTCAGGTATAGTCTGTATTGCTGACCACAATCTTTGATCTTCATCAGCAAGTACTATAGCGGATAAGCGGATCGCGAGGCACACCCAAGCTGTTAGCACAAGCGCAACGGAGATCGCCCAGCTGACAGCAATCACCGGCTGAATGAGGAAACCGATGATGGGCGATCCCGGGGCACCAGCTGGGGCCTCGCAACCCTTCACCTACCGGCAAGACAGCATGCAGGACAAAGGGGGGATGACGTAACCCAGGGTGAGGGGGCGCTGACCGGCACGGGATATTTAAACCCTGCACCGGCACGCTCTCCTCACTCTCAGCTTTTTTCGCAACTGACACTACGTACGAAATAAACCGGAACCTGCTCTCATACGAATCAGCGTCAGTGTTACACTCTGCGGTAGGCAGTGCATGACATAAAGCTGAGAGTCACAAACTCGGCCTCGCCGAGCCCCACCGGACAATGTGCCACGGGAGGAATAGACGGCAAGAAGACCACGAGCGATGAGGCCGACGCGTCGTGGCCAAAGCGGGCGAACCGCACGGCAAGAAGCAGAGGAGGACCGATCGAGGCCAGAGGCACCGCGGACCCAGGAGCCACGGACACCCGCCCGGCCCACCCCGAGCCTCAGCTCCAACCCCAGAGGGAGACGGCGGCGGAGGCGACCTGACCACGGGAGGAAGCAACATACCTCCCGAGACCAGCGGAGACCCCCCCGTCCCACATCGCACCCCAGCCACGGACGTGGAGCGTCAGCCCAACTGCAGCAAGCACGGTGGAGGACGGAGAGGCAACCCAGCCGACGCACCCCCAAACGGAGGAAGCGGACCAGCGGACGGGACTGCCTGAACCCCACCAGCGGCTCAACCCGGCAGACACCCCGACAGACCCGACCCCAGCTGCGGCGCGGATTTCGGACGGGGAAACTCAAGCGAGACTCGCAGCCATGGAGGCCCAGCTACAGGACCTCAGGACCATGCTGCAATCGCTGATGTCCCCGGCGCCGCCCAACAACGTTCCCGTGCAGGCCCACACCCCGAGCGGGTCGTCGCACCCCCATGGGCCGAATGCGAACCAACAAGCGGCCCAAGCGGACGAAGCCAGGAGTCGGGAAGCGAGAGGAGGGGACTCACAGAATGCCCAGGCCCCAAAGGACTTCCCCATTTTCTTCGATGGGCTCCCCGCGAAACTGTCGTTCTTCATTACGAATGCCAGGGAGTTCATGGGGCGGCACGGACACTCCTTTAACTCCGAAGCAGACAAGATCGCAGCCGTGGCGATCAAACTACAAGACCGGGCGGTGGACTGGTACGTCCAAATGTATGAGTCCAACTCCCCTGCCCTCTCTGACTTCCATGCTTTCATTACCGAGATGAAGCGCTACTTTGAGGACCCACTAGCCAAAGAGAGGGCTAAAAGCACACTCCAAAGCCTCAAACAGGGTGCACGCACTGTCCCGGACTACGCCCTCGAATTTAAAGCCCTAGCAGGGAAGATCAACGACTGGTCCGAGACCACCCTGCTAGAAATGTTTAAAAGGGGGCGCAACCGCGAAGTACTTCAATGGGCTCTCTACCGGGACGATCCGGAGACTCTGCACGGCTGGATCCACCTCGCGGGGAAAGCAGAACACACACACCGCACCTTCCTAATGGCAACGACAGAAGACAAAACCAACACCTACCCAAAGGTACCCGCGCCACACATGGGGACGGCCGGTCCCACATATCCAAGGAAGAAATTCACTCGCGGGCCCTGCGGGAGGTGTGGGAAAATGGGGCACCAAATGGCAGATTGCTTCTCCAACCGAACCCCAGCGAGTGCTCCTAAACCCACACTGAAACCTAACCTCAAACCAACTAACCTGCCGCCATCCCCCCACCGCCGAATGACCGGAGCCACAGCGACACCGGACGAAGGCTGGGATGCTTACTGGGGGGGAGAGGACGGCGTCGACCCAGACCAGCCGGCGGGAAACGCTCCCCGCCTGCCCTAAAACATGCCTCGGGGCAGGTGGTGGGACAGAGGCGTGGACCACTTTGACAGAGCGGCGAAAGCGCCGTAATAATGGCGGCAATCAAGCTCTCTGGGGGCAACGGAGCCACCACGGCCGCGGCACTAGTGGACTCAGGGTGCTCGAAAAACCTGATCCACCCTGACATAGTCGCCAAACTCGCCCTACGCTGCCTCCCCCTCCCCACGCCGCTGGCATTTCACCAGCTGGATGGCTCAACAGCGGGAGGGACACCAACCATGATGCAGACCGAGCCGGTCACCCTACAAATGGGTACCCACACCGAACGAACATCGTTTGTGGTAACCCAAATAGGCCGGCCCATCGTAGTCTTGGGGATACCATGGCTCGCAACAAACAACCTGCGCATCGACTGGGCGACCCGCACCTTACGATTTGACGACGGCGAGTACCGGGCGCCAGTTCCAGCAGGCAGGACCAACCCCATGGTGGGACGAGCAGAGGCGGCAACCCAGGACAACACAATCACACCAGAAGACCTACCGGAGCAATACGCTGATTTCTCAGAGGTCTTCGGAGAGGCGGAAGCTGATCAACTACCCCCCCACCGCAAGACGGACTGCAGGATTGACCTGCTGCCCGATGTCCCCTTACCTAGGCCGAAGATTTACTCGATGACCCCGAAGGAGATGGCAACCCTTCGGGAGTTCATCGACAAAAACCTAAAGAGGGGATTCATAGAGCCGGCATGCTCACCGGGCAGAGCGCCCATCCTATTTCGGGAGAAAAAGGACGGCACCCTACGGCTCTGCACCGACTACCGGGGCCTCAATGCAGCTTCCCTATCCAATAAATACCCCTTACCCCTCGTGAAAGACATGCTCGCCCACCTGTCCACGGGCAGAGTATTCTCCAAGCTGGACCTGCATGAGGCGTACTACCGAATCCAAATCAGGGAGGGGGACAAATGGAAAACAGCGTTCAACTGCCCCCTAGGTGCCTTTCAGTACAAAGTGCTGCCATTCGGACTAGCAGGGGCCCTGGGGGTATTCATGCAGCTCATCAATGAGGTCCTGCATGAGCACCTGTTCAAAGGGGTCCTGGTCTACATAGACAATGTCCTTATCTACTCCAAAACGCATGAGGAACACATGACCCTAGTCAGACAAGTCCTCGACAAGCTAAAACGGGCAAAACTCTATGCCAAACCCTCAAAGTGCGAATTCGATAAAGCACGCCTAGACTACATGGGGTACTGAATCTCCGGAGAAGGCATAGAGATGGACCCCGCAAAAGTCGAGGCGGTGGTGAACTGGGAACGCCCCCATAACAGGCGCCAACTCCAGAGCTTCCTCGGCTTCGCGAATTTTTACAGGTCATTCGCCCGGGGGTTCGCGGAGATAGCCCTCCCCCTAACAGACCTCCTCAAGACTAAAGGGGTGGGGGACACAGGACGCGCCAAGAACCCGGGCACAGTACTGAATTGGACTCCCACGTGCCAAACCGCATTCGACAGGCTGAAAGCGCTGTTCACCACGGAGCCAATCCTCATGCACCCGGACCCAGAACGGCCATTTGTGGTCCAAGCCGACGCCTCAGACTTCTCCCTGGGGGCCATCCTACTCCAAAAAGACCCTACAGGAGTCCTGAAACCATGCGCCTACCTGTCGAAGAAATTCTCTGAGACAGAAAGGCGCTGGCACGTCTGGGAGAAGGAAGCCTTCGCGGTGAAATCGGCGTTGGAAACATGGAGGCACCTACTGGAAGGAGCCACCCAACCATTCGAGGTCTGGACAGACCACCGGAACCTTGAGGCCCTCCGAACGCCCAGACGCCTCAACCCAAAACAGGTCAGATGGGCCCAATTCTTCAGCCGCTTCAACTTTCAGCTGAAGTTCATGCCGGGCAAAAAGAACTTCCTAGCTGACGCCCTCTCCCGACTGCCCCAAGATGAGGAGCCTGCCCCAGACATGATCGGGACGGTCCTATCCGCTTCCCAGCTGGGGATGGCGGTGACCACCCGGAGCGGCGCTCGGAAGCAGCCCAACCCCACGGCACAACCGACGGTGGGGCAACCAGTAACCAGACGGCGCCAACCGCAACTGCCAGGGGGGATACGCGCAGACCTCACTGCCGCCCTCAAAACCGACCCTTGGCTCCTAGCAAACCCCGACAAGGTGACGATGGCACAGGACCTGGCATGGGGGGAAGGCAGAATATATGTCCCAGACTCGCAACACCAGGCGATCTTGCGCAGATCCCACGACGCCAAGCAAGCGGGACACTTCGGGTTCCTGAAGACCCTGCACCTCACACGATGCCAATTCTGGTGGCCCGCGCTGAGACGGGACGTGAAAGCCTATGTAGCGTCCTGCCCGACATGCGCCAGGGCCAAACGGGCACCAGGTAAGCCCCCGGGACTTTTACAAAAGGTGGCGGAGCCCTCCCGCCCATGGGAGGAAATCTCCATGGATTTCATAGTAGATCTCCCACCCAACCAGAAGAAAACGGCCATTTGGGTGGTGAAAGACTACTTTTCGAAACAAGCCCACTTCATCCCCTGCTCATCGGTCCCGTCCGCCCAACAACTAGCCAAACTCTTCCTGATACACGTGTACAGGTTACATGGATGTCCCGCGCGTGTGGTGACCGACAGGGGCACACAATTCACTTCGAAATTCTGGTGGGCCTTCCTAAAGCTGACGGGGACCCAACAGGTCCTATCCACTGCCTGGCACCCCCAGACGGACGGAGCCACAGAGGTCCTCAATGCCACCCTAGAACAATTCATACGCTCATACACAAACTACCACCAAGACGACTGGGTCGAACTGCTCCCGTTTGCGGAGGTCGCATATAATAACGCCGTCCACACGAGCACAGGGAAAACCCCGTTCGAAGTAGTCTCGGGGCGCGACTTCGTCCCCATACTGGAGCTACCGCAACCCCTGGGACCCCAAGTGGATGCTAGTGACTGGGGACGGAAGATTGCGGAATCGTGGCCAATAATCACGGCAGCGCTGAAGGAAGCACAGGCGGCCTACAAAGAGCAGGCCGACAAGCACCGGCGCCAGCAACCGACGTTCCAGGCAGGGGATATGGTCTACCTATCCACCAAATTCCTGAAGTCACCTCAACCCTCGAAAAAACTGGGACCTAAGTATATCGGGCCGCTTCGAGTAACCCAGATAGTGAACCCGGTGGCAATACGCCTGGATCTGCCGCACAATCTACAGAGACTCCACCCGGTATTTCACACCAGCCTCCTGAAACCTGCAACCACCTCTCGATGGCACCCGAGCACGCCACTGCCCTCCCCAGTGATGATCGACGGCCAACAACATTTTGAAGTAAGGGACATATTCGACTCTCGCTGTCAATGGGGAATATTACACTATTTAGTAAGGTGGAAACACTTCCCCCACCCAGAATGGGTGGCAGCGCAACACGTCAAGGCGCCAGACCTGACCCGAGCATTCCACCGGACGTACCCCAACAAGCCAAAGGGGCAACAAGCCAAACCGGCCCCTGAACACCCTTTTCCCCGCAGGCCCCCCCCCCCACCAGCCGCGGCCCCAGGGGAAAGGGCCCCCCAAGCCCGCGTTTTGGGTAGACCTCCCCCCCCGGGACTCACCCTCCTCTTGCCCCGGGCCCACGAGGGAGTGACATTGGTCACCCATGCATACCTGGGGGCAACGCCCAGGATGCACACACAACAAATACGACGCACTTGAAACAAAAGATAAGGGCCCTACCTGGAGCTGAATAGCACCCGACCAGCCACGCCTCTTTCCTCGCCGAACTGAGCCAAACAAGCAGGGTGTGGCTGGAGCATGCGCACGCCCAGGGTGTGGTCGGGGCATGTGCACTGGGAACACACCCTAGATGGACACGAGGTAGAAGGCGGAACAAAGGGAGGGGCGGAAACACTCCGGCCGGAAATTTTTTAAAAAAAAAATGACAATTTTGACGGCTTGCCTGGTAAAAAACCGGAAGGCCGGGGGGGGGGCCTATTCGGACAGGGGGCAGTATGTCATGAGTGCCGTTGAGCTGAAGACATCAGCACAATGGCACACATGACAATAACAAGGAAACAGAGGAAGGGGCTCAAGATAAGCATAGCACGCACAACAACAGCCACAGATCCTAGCCGGAGCATGCAGCCATCAAGACACAAAAGAAAGAGAAGAAAAGACAAAGGATAAGCGGATCGCGAGGCACACCCAAGCTGTTAGCACAAGCGCAACGGAGATCGCCCAGCTGACAGTAATCACCAGCTGAATGAGGAAACCGATGATGGGCGATCCCGGGGCACCAGCTGGGGCCTCGCAACCCTTCACCTACCGGCAAGACAGCATGCAGGACAAAGGGGGGATGACATAACCCAGGGTGAGGGGGCGCTGACCGGCGCGGGATATTTAAACCCCGCACCGGCGCGCTCTCCTCACTCTCAGCTTTTTTCGTAACTGTCACTACGTAAGGAATAAACCTGAACCTGCTCTCATACGAATCAGCGTCAGTGTTTCACTCTGCGGTAGGCAGTGCATGACACCAGCACTCTCAAGCAACTGGCAAAAAAATCTGTATCTCTCTGCTGCCCTCTAGTGGGTATTAGGGTTTAATAGTAACTCTCAAGCAACCAGAAACTACATTCATCCAGCATCTACCAATCCCCATGGCTGCCTCTTAACTGAGAGTCTACTGTATTAAAGAAGTCCATTTTGTTCTTATTGGCATCCTCATCTCATTCTGGGCTTTATTTGTAGTTATGGGCTATTTGAATTTGCACACAAAAGTTTAGGAGCCCTGGGTCAATTGATGTGCTTCAATGAATTCCTAAATGAACCAAAGCTGACCAATCTCTATATGGTTAAAAGATGACATAATTCTGCAAATCTGAATGTCTACTGCTGGCAGATGCAGACGTTTAGACAACCATTCATTCAAGACTTTGCAACAACTCCTTTGACAGGACTAACAATTTCCAAATATTATTTTAGTCAGTCTTTCTAGTTTGTTTGTTTGGGTTTTTTTGGAATTTTTCTCCACTTTTCCTGGCTCAGAAATATTCTTAGGTCTCATTTCATGCACCAAGTATTTGGAATTTCTGCACAGTTTTTCAATAATATTCATCTGCCCACTTGCTGACAATGTTAAACATTAGAGGTATATCACCCCGGAAATCAAGGCCATGCTTCTGTTAGCAACAGACTTCTGAGTTCAATTCAAAGCACTTGTTTTGAGTAACACAGCCCTACAGAGGTTTGGCTGATAGGTCTAGAATATGTTTTCCATTGGATCACTAGAACAGCCTGGGTTGGTGATATAAAGTGGGGTATCATCAGCATATTGATAATACTTTACCCCAAACAAATGGATAACTCTCCCAGAGGCTTTATGTAGTTGTTAAATAGCAGGGGGGAGAGATCTGAACTTGTGCTACCCCACAAGTGAGAGACTACTGCACTGACCCCTCCCCCTCCCCCTCTAACCATTAACTGAATCCACCCACTAAGGAAGGTGAGGAACCACTGCAGAACAGAGCCTTAAAACCCCATCCTTCTAGATGTCTCTGAAATACCTCTTATATTGGTTATGTTAAATGTTACTGAATGTTCCAGAAGGACTAGGTGGGGAGGATTAATTCTGTCCATCCTGACAATGCTCATCCAGTAGCATGTCCAATGCCGTTAACTCCCCATACAGATGCATGAATTCTGACTGAAAAGGACCCAGATAATATGCTTCTTCTAGACTGCTCTGAAGTGAATCCCTACTACATACTCAACAACCTCCTCCCACCAAGATAGTTGGAGACTAGATAATAGTTATCAAACCCAAGATCCATGAAGACTCAAGACTACAGCAAATCTGAGCAATTGGGCTAGCAAAATGCTGTGCAAATTGCCACAGGACATCCTCCGTTAGCTGACATGTATATAACCTTCCATTTTTATATCATTACATCATCTTATATATAAACAATAATTATTCCTCAGGCACATTCCAAAGTTAGGTAAACATTTATTTTGTGTATTTTTGAAAAAAAGATTATGCTCAGTTTTCCCAAATTGAGAAGTCTAGCAGAAAAAGAAAACACTACAGTAAGGAGAGATTATATGATTCAAAAGCATAATTCAGTTGTTGTTGTTGTTTTTAATAAGTTGCTCCTTTCTATTTAAATCAGGCCTCAGAAGAATAATGTAGCATTTGGGGAAAAAGATGAAGCCCAGCAATCCAGCTGCTGAAGCCAAAATGGAGAAGATCTCCACTGCCACCATGTACTTCCCCTTTGTACTTAGATAGGTGGGAACAAATGATACCCAAACACTGCAAAAGACCAACATGCTGAAGGTGATAAATTTGGCTTCATTGAAGCTGTCAGGTAACTTCCTAGCAAGGAAGGCCACCATGAAGCTGATAGCAGTCAAGAACCCCATAAAGCCAAGGACAGTATAAAACATGATGGCTGAACCTTCATTACATTCCAGGACAATTTCTTCAGCCATTGAGTGAAGGTCAGAATCTGGGAATGGAGGAAAAAGTGCCAGCCACACAACACAAATTATGCCTTGCACCAGGGAGCAAGACAGAACAATTGTGTTGGCCAACCTTTTCCCCACCCATTTCTTTATTTGGGATCCTGGTTTGGTGGCCATGAAAGCAAGAACCACAATGGCTGTTTTCCCCAATATACAAGAAAGGGCTATAGAGAAGATGATGCCAAAAGCAGGTTGTCGCATGAGACATTTCGCTTGGTCTGGTTGTCCAATGAAGAGCAAACTGCAAAGGAAGGAAAGGAGGAGAGCGATGAGGAGAATGTAGGTGACGTTCCGGTTGTTGGCTTTGACAATGGGAGTGTCCCACTGTTTGATGAAGATCCTCAGCACCAAAGCTGAGATTACAAAAAAGAGGAGAGCTACAGTGGCCAAAGTGATTCCCAGTGGCTCTTCATAAGACAAGAAAGTTATATGTTTTTCAATGCAAAGATTGTGAGCTTCATTTGGGTACTGATCCTCTGAACACTGGAAACAGTCCTCTGCATCTGCAAAAGAAAACATCACGGCCCATAAAAGCTATGAATTAGATGGACTGAATTATTAATGCAACTTCATTTATTTTTAAATAAGTTATGCCCAACTTATTTGTATTATACTATTAGAAATTAAGAATGAGACCATTCATATGCAGAAATATCTACTGTATATTGTTTGATCAAAAAGAGACCACCGTCATTTGTGCCAGTCTCAGTGTCATGTTGGAGGATAGCAGAGGAAAGTGGAAGAGAAAAGTTTAATTGTGTTACGCTTCCCAGTTCAGACTTTCCTGGTCTCTTTTCCAGAGAAATGGTGTGATACTTCGTTGTGAGCTCTTGTAGTTGGACAACTTACTTAAGGACTGACTTGTTTTATGGAAAATGAGTCAAAATCTACCACTTACATTCTGAATTCCTAGTAGGTGACTTCTCTCCCTTCAGGAAGAGACAACCTAATTCCTTGGGGATACTTCCATTAACTCATACGCTTTCTCAGTTTGGATTTTCCATGTTCAAGTGACAAACATTTTAGCAAGAATGCCAGTTATGTCCAAGGTTGCAGATCCTTGATGATTGTAAATTGCTATCAGAGCAGCAGAAGGATCAATATTCATGGCCCATATTTCTTGTTCTGAAGTGCTTTGGAATGCATATGTTTGCTTTGTTCATAAGAGAAGCCTTGGGTGGTTTAATGCACTAAATTAACCGTATGTATGTATGTATGTATGTATGTATGTATGTATGATGTATGTATGTATTAGAAGTGTAGTCCTATGGCTCTGAAATCTGCAGAAAACCTCTAGCTTTCCCAGACCTTTCTTTGACCTAAAACACTAAAAACTTCCTTAATAAGCTTCACCCAGTTTTCAATCAATCAATCAGATTCCGCACAATTCAAAATGTTTAATTTGGGGGGTTGCTCTTACATAACAAATGCCATGCCATTTTCAAGGCTGCAGTCTGAGAATGTACAGCAAACACCCTCAGTTGTAACTCCCACTAACCTTCTAAGTGGGGTTTTTACATGCCTGCTGCTCTCCAGCAAGGACAAACTCATCTTCCTGCTCCTTTATACCTAACAGGGCATCAGATTCATTCTTCTTCCTTCATAGGTGATTGATGATAAAACACAAGTGTTCCATTCTTCCCCTCTGTCCCCCCAAAAGGATTTCCCTCAATCTTAGGAAGATTCTTCTCTCACTTAGTAAGAATCCTTTTCATGGGATGGATTTTTTTCTTTATCTGGTTCTGCATTCATGGGAATTCAAAGTCAGGCTTAATTCAGGGACAATATGGACCAGAAGTTCAGATTTGGATGTTATGAAAAACCCTGGGAAAAATCTAGTACACAGGCAGAGGTACAGTACTCTGAATTCTGAATAACTGATTATGTCATGTTCATCGTTTCAATGTTCTGAATACATCGTAACATTTTGCATGTCACTTTCCTGATCCGTGTTTGCTGAGTGGAGATTTCCAGCCGTGCCAGGCTGTAATCTCCTTGCTGTAACTGTGGAATGTATGTTTGGGTTATTGACTGTGTTCAAGGTTACTTTCTCAGGCCGATGTGGGTGACGGTTGCTAACATCTGGGAGGGGGTGGCTGCTAAGCGGGAGTGAGGGCGGGACCGGGTTTGAAGCGAGGGTTTTTAGTTTGTATTTGGCGCGCTTTTGCTCATTCTCAGCTTTCTTTGTATTTGCACACTATTCTTTCAATAAATCAGTTATCCTTAAGCATCTGCTTGTGAGACTGAGTCTGTCAGAATAGGCAACCATTACAGATTACATTCAAGAAAAGTGCAGCACAGATTAAATGCAGATAGGTAAACAGTACTGCGGGTGATAGTTCATAAGGCTTAGCAGTTATGTACAAGACACACCTTACCTATTTTATTTGAAATTTTCCCTTTTCCACATGGAAGACAGTCATAGCAGCAAAATGGCTTCCCTTCTATTTTGATCTTGCTGTGGCCTGAATAACAATTGTCATTGCATACAGAAAGTGGTAGTGCCTGTCCAGAAATGAAACCAGGATGGAGCAATAATCAAAATTTATAATTTATAAACTAGTGTTTCACTGTGTATGTGATATTCTGATAAAGCTGCATGACTTTTTGAGAAATGTGGTGCATAGGATTCAACCTCAACATATTATTAGACATGCACATTTAATAAATGCCACCATACCAAAGTGACATTATCTATATGTCCTCCTGGAATCATGTATGTTACTATTTCCTAAGATATATTGACAAAGCCTTAGGTTTTCTGAAAGCCTAATCATTAAAGCTGGACTCCCCTCATATTCCATCTTGGTCAAACTGATATATAATTTATTCCATGCTTTATGGGGGCAACTCAATCTTGGAATTTCCATTGGCTCTAGTCCTTTCTATCGTTTAGGTCCTGAAAAGGAGTACTGCAGAGAATTTGTGCTGTAATTCGTGGGATTCCAAATTCCAAGTTTTCTGCGCAAGGTTTTTCAGAAATGGTTTGCAATTTCCTCCTTCCTAGGGTTGAGAAAAAGTGACTGGCCCAAGGTCCCCCAGCTGGCTTCATGCCTAACACAATAGAACTCATGGTCTCCTAATTTCTAGCCCAGTGCCTTAACCACCATGCCAAACTGACTCTTCTTTACTACCTAGAATCAAATTATAGAACATGAAATAGATTATAGAGAAATGCAATCCAGTCAGCCTTGTAGTTATTATGGAACAGATGAGGTATTAATTAAAGTTAAAGGTTAAATGTAGAAAACTAAAGAGAATAGATGGGATTGCAAGATATGTCTTGGACAATGTGCAGTCAGAAGGTAATAAAATTAAAAGGTTGAGATTCACTACCCTTACTTTATGAAGGAAAAAAAAAAAAAAAACTTGGAACAATGGCAAGGTATAAGATATTTTAACCAGTACAGTATCTCAACATATAGCTTGTGTATTATTAAATAATTTCCAGCTTTCCTTACTCAAAGGTGGTTTCCTCTGTAGGCAACCTGAAAATGACAGCTGGTAATTGTATACATTCAGGAATGTCCATCAATGTATGGTAAGGGAGTACAAGTTGTATAGTGGAAGAGCTATATATTCCAATCTCAGCACTGTTCATTTTTTGTCATATTTCTACTGCCTCAGTTGTAATACTAATGAGTCACTCAAATGATAGAAGTGATTCTGAAAAAGGCCGAGAGGAGGATTCTAGATAACCTGAACTGCCAGTAGGAAATACCTGGTTGAACATGGTTGGCCAGATGATGTTTTCTTCGGCAATTGTGAAAGGCTCTTCTGGAGAAGCCAAGGGGTCTATCTTTCCAACTTTGACTTTAAGGAAAGTCTGGTTTGGGAATGTGATCCAGTTGATTATATCCAATCCAGTTTCTAATTCCCCATTTTCATTAAAGAAAACTTTTTCCCCAATACTGTTGTTAAATAAGACTGTTCTCAGGAAATGATGGAGCTAAATGGAAGCAAATC
This sequence comes from Candoia aspera, assembly GCF_035149785.1. Taxonomy (NCBI): domain Eukaryota; kingdom Metazoa; phylum Chordata; class Lepidosauria; order Squamata; family Candoiidae; genus Candoia; species Candoia aspera. The sequence continues at coordinate 108,239,030 of NC_086156.1, read as the reverse complement.
AAACACAAATGTTTGTGTTTGAATTATATTGATTCTTTAGCTTTGTGTTTTAATTGTGTACTCTGTTGCCAGAGTCACATGTGTGGGATGGGCATCTCTATAAATTCCACAAATAAATACATAAAGAAAAACAATTGATCTGGCGAAATAAATATTCCTACAACAAATGTACACTACTAGCTTTTAGGAGAATCAAAATATCAACAAACACACTTTCATCAAGCTGAGCTGGCTTGACAAAACTTCAAACCCCATTATGAAACTGTGGTTTTGGTCAAATGCATTTTTCGAGTCAGATCTTACTTGTGCAGTTCCTACACACTGTTGCAAAGAAACATGAACCAGTGCAAAGATTCATGTAATTCATGTAGTTTCTAAATTATGAGGATACTGAACCTGAAATGTACTGGTTCTGCACCAGGAAAATAGCAGAGAGGCTTGAACAATGTGCCCTTGTCATTTCTTCTACAATTACCCGCCATGTTTCTTGATTGAGAATCATCAGTCTCCCACTGTCTGCCCTTGCTCTGTGTTTGGAACTGGAGGAAAACATGGCTTTCAGAGCATGTGCCACAGCATAGACTGCATTATAGATGCTGTAACTCTGCCCGGTCATGCTGGTCTCAAACACAGAATTAGGAAGAGTCCCCAACTTCTCTTCTCCGGTGCACAGCCCTCCAGTGTCCTCATCCAACATGTCTTTAGGGAAAGAACATGCAAATGCCTGTCCCCAGAACAATCTTATTAAATGGTCTTCCTCTTCTGAAGTAGGGCTTCTCGTCTGTAAGAATGTTTTGAACCCAGTCACCTCCTTGGAAGAAACTGCAAAAGATATCGCACCGTGAATAAAGTCCAAAGGCTGTATGTTTTGAAAGGAGACTGAAGTGAACTCCATTTGGGCTGGCATGATCCAAACTTTATATTTTCTCCTTACTGGTATATCCTCATACTCCGAAAGATAGGGAAATACTCGGAAAATGGTAACGACGTGATTTTCACAATAGAGGATCACAACGTTGACAATGCTTTTCATGACAACCTTGTACATTTCAATGTAATATTTAAATACACCGTCCACGTCACTAGAAAAAGTTTCTTTGGCCACCTCTTCCATGAAATCAAAGCAGATACCTTTCTGGGAAAACAATGCGAGGGCATTCCGTACAAACCTCTCTCCACTCTCATCACGTTGGGAAATCAGCCCTATCCATGTCCACCTTAAATGCAACAGCAGCTGGAGGATCCCCTTAGTCTGAAGCTCCTCATTTGGGAAAAAACGATGAAAGAAAACGGTGTGTTCCCTCTTGTCTATCATTGGAGCAGATCCATATATGAGCTAAGAAAAAATGAATTAAAATAGTTGGGTTGTCGGTTCTACTTTTAGACTATAAGAAGGATATTCATCACAAACTTCAAGAGAAATATAGTCCAGTCTAGAAAGAACTGATCTGGAGAATTTTCCTTTAGTAAGTATAAATGTAATAACATTTGAAAGCCAGAGAATTGGCAATCTATTGATTCAGTAATCCCTGAAGTTCAATTTATTTTATTTCACATTTTGCTAACATATCTTCTTGTTACCTTCCATGCAATATATTTTATTTTTTAAAAAAAATATCCCACCTTTATTAATAAATCAAGGCAGCAAACAAACCCAATACTCCTTCCTCCTCCTATTTTCCCCACAAGAGCCCTGTGAGGTCAGTTGGGCTGAGAGAGAGTGTCTGGCCCAAGGTCACCCAGCCGGCTTTCATGCCTAAGGTGGGACTAGCAGTCACAGACTCCTGGTTTCTAGCCCAGCACTTTAATCAGTAGACCAAACTAGCTGTCTTATATATGATGCATGATATATTACCTTCCATATGAGAGACAGTGGCAAGTCTACTAGGAAGCAGAGTCTCCTTGCCCCACCCTTTAGAACAGGAGTGGGAAATATGAAGCTCCCTGTGATAATCTGGTGACATTAACTCACACTTGTAATCAGACTCCGGCAATGTGCTTCATATAGGGCTGCCTTGGAAGACAGCTTGGAAACTTTAGGTGCTATGACTGTGGCTGCTACTTACTAGTCAAGTAAACCTGTCATTGTGGCATAACACATGCATTGTGATCACTGCATTGATTGCCAGTATGCTTCTAGGCCCAAATGAAAGGAGTACCCATTTTCCAACCCCACAACTCCTAATGGGCCATCTGAAAGAACCAGGAGGGTTATGGATCTATCCCACAGCTGAATCTTATACTGCTGAACACTGTATACATGTCCTCAGGTTCCACAAAGTCAAATGAATCCCATGTTGATTGCAAGATACCACCTTGTTCACTTTGCTTGTCTCTGCCCAGCTAGCACACAAACCAGAAAAGTTCATAAAGTTTGCAATTTGCATCTTTATCTCTTTCTTTTTACCATCACTGCCCACCCCATTGTTCTCTGGGTGGTCTCTTCTTCAGAAAACACTACAATAGAACCAGCATGCCATCTCTCTGAAACTCCTCTGACCTCCTTCTTTCACTCTCTACACCTTCATATGACTCTGCAAAAATGATCAAACCAACCAAGTCCCTAGCTAGCCACATCCAGGCACCATCACTCCTAGATGACGTTTGTTTTTCTTTCTGTTTTTTTTTTTTTTTTTAAGGCAACAATATTGTAGATGGCAAGACAAAATCTCTTCTATGGAGTGGAAAGAGAAGTTTGCTAAGTACAGAGTCTACTAAACAGGTCTTGTTTAGGTTAAACTAATATCAGAACAGATACGGTGTGCATTACCACAGATCAGACTTTCTCAGGGACAAGGAAGTCAAGCAGTGGCAATATATAATATTGATCAAGTTTCAGACTTAGGCATGTACCACACAACAAATCCCTACTGTTTAGGCAGTTTTGCCTTTTTCTTTCTGTTCAGATGGTCACTTTGTATGGAAATCACAAAACTTTATTTAAAAGATCTTAGGAACGTAATAGAAACCTAACCAAGCACAGATTTTAGACATTGTGAAAAAAAAGGTCTTTATTTATAAGTAGTTCTTACTTGTGGCATCTTGTATACATTCAGAATATTTGGCATAAATGGACAGATGTTTGCATTAGGTCCTGCAACAACAGATACTGTCTTCTCTTGGATATCACACTTATAATTAGGAATGAACCTGCCCTGGGTGGACAGTAGCTCCAGTGAAGCAAAATAGGTCCATTTTGCCATGAAATTGCTATTAGTGATGCGAATGCCCAGAGTCATGTTGGAAAAGATCTGAGGGTTTGCATTAATCTCCTCTACAGAAAAAATCAGAGCTAGGACGTGTTGATAGTTCTGAAGAAAAAATCTGCAATGAGAATTATGGTTGTAAATTATATCAAGAAGATGTATAAAGTTCTAGCATGAAAACCAATGTGAACTTTTTATAGCATCTGGCAGTGATTTTTTCTTTTCAAATGTATTTCAAAATGTCCTAAAGCATCCAATATATGCATATTTTATGACAAAGAACAATGTTATCATGCCGAGGATGAAAATTTACTCTTTGAATGGATTCACACTATTCTAAACCCATTATTGCATTCTTAAACAGCTTTCACTAGAGAATGGATGAATTAGGTAAAGGTAAAGCTTTCCCTTGACAATAAGTCCAGTCGTGTACGACTCTAGGGGGCAGTGCTCATCTCTGTTTCAAAGCCGGAGAGTCGGCGTTTGTCCGTAGACACTTCCTCTGTGGTCATGTGGCCGGGATGACTACATGGAATGCCGTTACCTGCCTGCTGAAGCAGTAGCTATTAATCCACTTACACTGGCATGTTTTCCAACTGCTAGGTTGGCAGGAGCTAGGACTAGCAACAGGAGCTCACCCCGTCACGCAGATTCGAACCACCGACCTTCCGATCGGCAAGCTCAGCAGCTTGTGCTTATTAGACCTACTTCTAGTCCTGCTTTCTAAATCTTCTGCCTTCACTTTCTTCTGTAAAAGGCTAAGCTCTGGAGCATGCAGGAGCATAAATGTAAAAAAAAAATGCAACTGTTTAAAGCAGTCCAGGGAGAAAATGTGGCTACTGTAGACAGGTCGGAGAGATAACTTACCCTCCGCACAATCTAAGAGATATTTCAGGAATTGAATCCAAAATGCACTCAGACCCATTTTTTCCCCTAATATCCATGATAATAATTTGAATCCTAAATACTGATGTTTGGTTAATTGCAAACAGTGATCAGGAATACATTGCTAGTTATTCATCCTGCAGTAAATAAGTATAAGAGGGAACTACAGACATTCATAGTTTCTAGAACTAAAAGTAATGACTCCACATTTTACTTAGATATTGGAAATTATAGTTTTTGTTTTATTTCATTTTTCCTCAGAGACAGGAAGCATTTGTGGGCACCTAAATGCATACAAGAAACTTGGATCAATCAACAAGAAATACTGAGAATTATTGGTATGGATGAGGATGAGGATACTAATAATAATGCAGTTGGAAGATAGGATTTCCTCTCTTGGACACTCCCTATTTAAATAAAGGTCATCATAGAGAAGGAAGATATTATCCCGCGCGGCGGGGTGAGCTCCCGTTGCTCGTCCCAGCTTCTGCACACCAAGCAGTTCGAAAACATGCAAATGTGAGTAGATTAATTGGTACCGCTTCGGCGGGAAGGTAACGGCGTTCCGTGAGTCATGCTGGCCACATGACCCGGAAGTGTCCTATGGACAACGCCGGCTCCAAGGCTTTGAAACGGAGATGAGCACCGCCCCCTAGAGTCGGACACGACTGGACTTTACGTCAAGGGAAACCTTTACCTTTACCTTTATTATGTGTTTCAGTAAGTCTATACATGAGCTCATCAACCAGTTCTTCAGATGGATGCCTTGTAAAATCCACTGGATCAGAAATCATGTAGAACTGCAAAATAATGCCAGCAATGATGAGATCTCCTGTATGATAGTAATGATACTTAAGAAGATTAGGCTTGCCCACCACACAGGTAGCAGTAGCAGGATTATGGCATACCACATCTGGCAGTAGCAATATCATCAGTGACATGAACAATAACATATTTTACAAGAAATATGGATTTCCTTCTGAAAACTAAAGGTCTCATTGAAGTGCAATAGCCTCCGTATATGTTCTTTTACTTGCTTGATTGGACTTAGAAAGTGCAGTTTGAAGAACGAGATTGTCACAGCTCTTTTTCATTCCTCCCATGGACGGAACAAGGAACATTATTTGCTCCCTTCAGTTGTATTTCATTGTCATGTTATGATCCTGAAGCTCCTTAGAGATTTCAGAAAGGATTTAATTAATAAGGCGTCTTTCAGTAATTATGGAAGATACAGCCATGACACTTTTCAGAGACACTGAACAGAAAAATAACTTTTTTTTTCCTGAAATAGCAAGAGAATCTGTAATTGTCTGTAATTAGTTTCTCCAGAAAAGCTTGTAATTACTGATGAAGATTAATCCCCAATTGATCCCAGTTTAGAAAGTGAGGAAATTTCAAAAGAGAGATTTTGTAATCAGGAAGAACTTCTTAAAATACAGAGTAAAAAGGATGGCTTGTTTCTCTTCATTCATTTACTGCATATAATTATTAATTCACAATCAAGAGATGTGTGCCACAACTTAGCCAGTCTGATGAGAGCACTAAGTTGCAATCGTATCCATTTATCTCTTAATATCCTGCAATATCAATAACCATTTAATTGTTTATAGGTAGTCCTCGTTTAATGTCCACTCATTCAGCAACCATTCAAAGTTATGATGCTGAGCGAGGGGTACTTATGACAGGTCCTTATAGTTGAGGCTGTTGCAGCATCCCCACGGTCACATGATCATGATTTTGGTGTTGGGCAACTGGCTCACAATTATGACACTGCAGCTTCCCGCAGTCACAAGATCATCATTTGCAGCATTTACTGCTGCCTTCCAAGAAGAATGTCAATGGGAAAGCCAGCAGGAGGTTACAAATGGTGATCACATGACCACAGGATGCCGTGACCATATGGGATTCACCTAACGATGACAATGGGGAGTGCAAGAACTGCTGTCATAAGTCTTTCATAAATCTCATGATTTAAAGACCTTATGACCACATCACTTAATGATGGAGTTCCCAGTCCCAATTACAGTCAGTAAATGAGGACTACCTGTACTGTCCTCCCCAAGCCCATGCCTGGATAGATGTAAGTCAGGGAGAAAAATATTGTGGGGCTTTTTTGTGATCTTTGTGAACTTCTAATTCAGACTGAACCTTGACATCTATCAGTGAAATACATACTTGGAGACAACCAATGTCTTCTAGAGGTCATGGAGTCTCCAACTCTATGCTATGATGAAACAGCAGTTCCCAGGTTAGAGATGGCCATTGCATGGATGACCTAGACCATTTTAATTGCCTAAGTCACCTGCAAAGTATCTGTTGATTTAGAAGAACAGGCGGAAGAAGGTTTGAATTTCAACTCTTCAGAATGTACTGTTGTGGGCACTCAAATGTTGTATGTGAGATTCATTCCTGTTAGCAAAAAGAATCTAATCCAGTCAAGTCATTTATGGAAGTCTTTTTCCAGTCTAAACAGAGAAGTTAAGCTGTGAGTGAATTGTCTGGACATTGGTGATTCATTGACAAGCCTAAATATGAAGCCTGAGATTTTGGTAACCTATTTTGATTCACATTGTTTTAGCATGTCACTTGTCATCCAGCGGGCAAGGATTAACACAACAGCTACAAAACATCTAGCAACCTCATTAATCATGAATCAGTTTTGCTCTAGTATCAGAACCAAGTGAAAATGAAATGGATCATTTAGCCCAGGGAATGACCCAGCTATCCCAGTAGGAGGGACAGAATTCACCAAACCACTGGTCCCATATAAGTCCAGGCCTAACACCCAGACAAATATCTTAGGAATAACCAAACAAGTATATTACCTACTGTGCTCAGCATGAACTAGATATCACCCTGAGTATAGATGAGTCCTCCACTGATTGAACTTATGTAGGATTTATAATTAGCCTAATTTTTCAGTGAGGTGTCAACTGGGTAGCACCACATTTTGGTGAGAGCAGTGGAGGCTTAGACAATCATGGCAATTTTATGGCATGCCTGAGAGAAACTTTGAGGATCTAGTCAAGTGATTGCCAACTATGAAACTTGTTTCCTACAAAAGAATGGTGATGTGCTGCTGAGTTTCAGCTGTTAATTCCTAATGTGGGTTGGAAGGAAAGAGGCCTAACTGACCAGTTCAAAAGGGAAATAAGTCAAAGAGCACAATCATCAAGGCACTCAGTAATTAAGATAGCATTAGTTCACATATGCTTGGGCATCAATAGAAGATTTGCAAAGGAAAGGCAAATGTGTATGGGAATGGAAAACACATTTTTTCTCTTTCATTCTCCTCTCCTTCCCTTAACCGTAGATCAGAGATGTCAGAAGTTGAACTCATGCAGCTGGGGGCTACTGACTCTCTAAGCACTGCTTTTGAAAAGTCCCATCTCATGCAGAACTATGTCTATACTGTGGAGAACCTGGCTACTTTATTCATTAGTGCCCTGCTAAGACCTGGCCTTCTGAAGCACTATAACAAAGGGTCATACTTGTTGGCAGAATGCTAGAAAGCATTTGGCCCAGGAGAGATTGGAAAAGTCACACACTAGGCATTTCTATAAAAATAATTTCATTTACAGAAAGCAAAACATATTTAAAGGCTGTTTGCTGAGAGGAGAGATTTCTCTCAGCTGCATATTCTCTGCAAGCCTACACAGAAGGGAAACTGAAACTAAAAAAAAGTTCAGGCAAGTTCCTCCCTTAGGCATAGCAACCATTAACACATGAAAAGGGGGCAATTAAATTCAACCTCTTCACCCGGCCAAAATGATTAGTTACCACAGTAACCTTAATCTGTAGTAGAAAACATATTAACAATACTTGGTGAATGGGGACATTTTGCAAGCAGAAACCCAAAATGCACGATATGTGATTTATTGGGGAAAAAGAAGTCCCAGCCCCCAAGATCTCAGAGGTGATGAAATGAAGTTGAGCCCAGAGATGCAATTCCATAAATATGTAATCTTAGGCATCCAGATTGGCCCTAGTATTTTACTACCATGGATAATCTTCTAAAGTGGCCCTAGTAGCAGTTCTGCTATTCCTTTCCCTTTCCCTTTCCCTTTCCCTTTCCCTTTCCCTTTCCCTTGCAGTTTTCTTAGCAAGACTACAGAAGTGGTTTGCCATTGCCTCTTCCTTCCTAGGGTCAAGAGAGAGGGACTGGCCCAAGGTCACGCAGCTGATTTTGTGTCCAAGGCAGGACTGGAACTCATGGTCTCCCAGATTCTAGCCTGGTGCCTTAAGCACTACATCATCTGACTGTTTTTCCCTTACCAATAAGCATAATATTTAGAAATTCACATTCCTAATTCTGTATAAGCATTTCTCTTGTAAATATTTTACAGATATGTTACTTTCTCTCACAGTTTTCCCTCACTGACAACACCCTCTTATATATACCATGAAAACTAAATGTAGAGTAAGATGAGTTTATACGATATGAAAGCATAATAATAATTATTTTTTTTTCCTTATTGATGAAATGTAATACTTTAAATGTTTAAAAGCTTATCAGTTGAAGGGCTATTTGGCACTGAATAAGCAAGCATAATAATATCCATAAAGCACAGAAATGTTTAATTTTTTAATTAATCATCCCTTTTTATTTAAATCAGTCCTCAGAATAATGGTAAGTCTGAAATACTCTTCATCAATAACGGAGTTTGTCTTCAACTCCCCAGTAGAAGGCTAATGACAAGGTTCTCATATCTTATTTACAAAGACATGCCCTCTAATTTCTCTAACTTCAGTGAAGCTTCTGATATTTTCAAAATCTGAGTTGATTCTACCTAAGAACCTGTTCCTCTTAGTAGCAATTGTCCTCAGAGGAACCAGAATTCATGTCATTTGATAGAATGTTGTAGGTCTTTCCTGGTCATAGACCTCTCCGTATGAATTTTCCTCTTGCGTATGTGTCAGAGATATTTGATAGAAGTTTGTAGTTTGTATTGAGATGATGATGATGATGATGATGATGATGATGATGATGATGATGACGATGACATGTTCAGATTTTTGGTACTGATTCCAGGATCAACAAACGCCATCATGTAGTGACCCCTGCATTTTGGATGCAGCAGGGGGAAGGCTGTAATCCACTGAATCAATGAGCAAACTGAACTGCCTCTTCAGGATTATTTCTTTATTAACTGCTCCTTCTTATTCAGATCAGGTCTCAGGATAATGATATAGCATTTGGGGAAAAAGATGCAGCCCAGTAATCCAGCTGCAGAAGCCAAAATGGAGAAGATCTCCACAGCCACCATGTATTTGCCCTTCGTACTCAGATAGGTAGGAACAAATGATATCCAGACACTACAAAAGACCAACATGCTGAAGGTGATAAATTTGGCTTCATTAAAGGTGTCAGGCAACTTCCTAGCTAGGAAGGCCACCATGAAGATGATAGCAGTCAAGAACCCCATAAAACCAAGGACAGTATAAAACATAGTGGTTGAGCCTTCATTACATTGTAGGACAATTTCTTCAGCCATGGAGTAAAGATCTGAGTCTGGGAATGGGGGAGAAATTGCCAACCACACAGCACAAATTATGACTTGCACCAGGAAGCAAGATAGGACAATAGTGTTGGCCAGCCTTTTCCCCACCCATTTTCTCATATTGGAACCTGGCTTGGTGGCCATGAAAGCAAGGACAACTATGGTTGTTTTCCCCAAAATGCAAGAAATGGCAACAGAGAAGATGATGCCAAAAGCAGTTTGTCTCAAAGGACATGTCACCCGGTCAGGTTGGCCAATGAAGAGCAAAGTGCAAAGGAAAGAGAGCAGGAGAACAATGAGAAGAGTGTAGGTGAGGTTCCTGTTGTTGGCTTTGACTATAGGGGTGTCCTGCTGTTTAATGAAGATTCCCAGCACCAGAGCTGTGATGAAAGAAAAGGAGAGACTCACAGTGGCCAGAGCGATTCCCAGTGACTCACTGTAAGACAGAAATGTTGTTTGTTTTAGAATGCAAAGGTTTTGAGCTTTGTTTGTATATTGATCTTCTGAACATTGGAAGCAATCAACTGCATCTGGAAAAAGAAAACATCATGGTCAGTTTCTAGAAATACGAGGGTAGTGGGACTGAGAGTTAATTAACGGGATTCACTTATCCCTAGTTAAGTAATGCCTGTTTATATTTAGCAGCATGCGTAAGTATGCCAAATGTTCTGAGATTTATATATTGCTTTGTGGTAAGGACTCTCCTTTTTACAATATCTAATAATGATTTGTGTCATAATCTTTTATCATTCAGCAATTTCCTGAAAAAAAAAAAAAAAGCAAAAAATGGTTTAGGTTTAGGTGGGGGTGGAAAATGTCTATCACATAGTATCTCATATTTATCTATTTATTCTTCAATATTAGTATCTTGAATCACAGTTAAGAAGCCTGAATAGTTTTGCACAAGACAACTCTTACCCATCTGGTTTGAAATGTTCCCTTTTGCGCATGGAAGGCAATCATAACAGCAAAAAGGCTTCCCTTCTATTTTCATCTTACTGTAGCCTGAATAGCAATTGTCATTGCAGAGAGAAAGAGGTAGAACCTATAAAGAAGTGAAACCGGGATTTATTAAAAGTCCTATGTTTTCTTTCAAATAATTCTATCTCAATGGGGATTTCACTTTTAAATAATGAGTGTAGGATGTAGGTGTCCCAAAATATCCTTATGTTTTAAGGCAATTCTATTTAATGCATTGAAGTTTTGTAGGGAATGAGAACTAGAATCAAAACGGAAGCTAGGAACAGAAAGAATTGGAGTCACAAAGTTACCATCATTTGGCTATGTGGAAGTAGAGGTCCAGAAGAACTTGCTTCCCATGCATAAATTAGCTGGAAATAGAGATGAATTATATTTTATCCCCTGAGTTTCATTTCCTTTCTCTACTTTGGCCACAGCAATGGTCAGGCATTTTGTGTGGACCAAGGTTAACATGGTCCCTGACATGGGATCACCCCGTTTCTTTTTTCCTTCTCATCCATGCCAGGAAAGTAAGCACCAATGTCTTTCAAGGATGGGTGGAAGAACAGCAAACTAAGAGCAGCAGTTTTTTCATTCTTCCTGTCATTTGGGGCATGAAGGGGAACTTGGCAGAACATCCATCCACCCACCCACCCACAGCATTTATCTCTGTATCCAGCATTCACTATTCCTCTGCTAATTCATTTTTTTTAAACCATTATTTCTCCATTCCACTGCTGAACACAACCCACCATATAATAAAAAATACAATCAGGCAGCCCAGAATCCTGGTATGAAAGACCAGTGAAGAAAGAAAGCAGAGCCTGAGGATGATGTGGGGGGAGACTTGCCAGAGCAAATCAGTATTTATATGAGATAAAGCAGATGGGAGGAAACATTGCTTTTGATGCAGGGAAAGTATAATGTGACTAGAAAGAGCCTTCCCAGAACCCTAGGGACAGGCTGAGAAAATCTTATTAATTCCTCTGTACCCAGAATGTTAGTTGGCCCATCCTGTTGGTGGAGCAAGGAAAAAGGGTGGTTCAGCCCTCAGTATGAATGTAAAAATGAAAATGAAAATTCTGGGTTAAAAATTTAAGAGAAAAAAGGTAACATCTACCTGCATGCTTGTTTGCACATACAACAGACAGCAACAAAGGAAAGGTTGCTGAGAAGTTTTTCTCCAAGAACTCAAGAACAGATAAAGATGGACAGCATGCAGAAGACATATAGAAGAGATTAACTCTAGGAAAGAAACCAATGACAACTTTAAAAAGAAGTTGAAAGGTGGGGATATTTCAGTGACAATTATGATAAGCCAGTCAGTAATTGTGATGGTCTTGCCAGCTGTGGAAATGTAGACATTGAAGATGAGCAAGAAAAAAAAAAGCTGCAAATTATAAATTTCCAGATTATTACCTAGAACACCATCCATTGTAAGAAGAACTAAACCATCACTCCTGGACCAAACCGGGGCTGACTGCTCCCCAACTACTGTATAATGATTAGCAGATGGAAACTCTGAAAATCTGGACATGCAGGAAAGGGAAGATTAAGGGGATAAATACAATGTTCAACAAGGTTGAAGGAGAATAGGAAGGCAATGGAGTAGCTGAAAGGATGGGATAAAAACAATGGCTTGAATATCTGTGAAACAGTGATGAGTTATAATGTCAAGATGGTGAACATTTATTCATATTGTTCCTAGGCAGAGAACCCATTTCAGAGGCACCTGGTTGTTGTTGTTTTTGTTAGTTGCCGTTGAGTCGTTTACGACTCATGGAGACCCTCTGTATAACAGAATGAAATGCTGTTTGGTTTGTGCTATATGCCTGTCTGTCCAATGTTTGCATCCATTGTTGCTGTAATTGTATCAATCCATCATATTGAAGGTCTTCCTTTTTTCCGCTGGCCCTCAACTTTACCAAATATGATGTCCTTTTCAAGTGATTGGTCTTTCCTGACAATTTGCCCAAAGTATGAGAGTCTAAGCCGAGTTATCTTCACCTCTAGGGAACATTCTGGCTGTATTTCTTCTAAAACTGATTGGTTTGTTCTTCTGGCAGTCCATGGTATTTTCAATAATCTTCACCAACACCACAATTTGAATGCATCAATTCTTCTTCTATCTTCCTTTTTTTAATGTCCAACTTTCACAGGCATATGTGGCAATTGAGAAGAGCATGCCGTGAATCACACACACCTTTGTTTTTAAACTGACATCTTTACTTCTGAAAACTTTAGTCTTTGATGGCAGATTTTCCCAGCATCATTTGATTTCGTGATTACTACTTCCCTTGGCATTGAGTGTTGATCTGAGTAAAATGAAATCATTGATGACTTCAATTTCTTGTCTATTTCTTGTGATGTTGTTTATTGGTCCACTTGTGAGCATCTTCATCTTCTTCACATTCAGGTATAGTCTGTATTGCTGACCACAATCTTTGATCTTCATCAGCAAGTACTTCAAGTCTTCTTCACTTGCGGCAAGCAAAGTTGTATCATCTACATATTGCAGGTTGTGAAATGAGTCTTCCACCTATTCTCATACCTCATTCTTCTACATACATTCCTGCTTCTGGAATTATTTGTTCAGCATACACATTGAATAAGTACAGTGAAAGTATACATCCTTGCCACACACCTTTTCCAATTTTGAACCACTCGTTATCACCGTTTTCTGTTCTAACGACTGCCTCTTGATCCAGGTACAGGTTCCACATGAGTACAATTAAGTGCTCTGGAATTCCCATTCTTCGTAATATTAACCATAACTTGTTATGGTCCACACTGTCAAACACCTTTGCATAATCAATGAAACAGGTAAACATCTTTCTGGTATTCTTTACATTCAGCCAAGATCCATCTGACGTCAGCAATATCTCTCATACCGCATCATCTTCGAAATCCAGCTTGGACTTCTGGTAGTTCTCTGTCGATGTAAGGCTGCAAACGTTGTTGAATTAGTTTCAGCAAAAAATTTGCTAGCATGTGAAATTAATGAAATTATTTGATAATTTCCACATTCTGTTTGAATACAGATCTCTTCCAGTTAGTTGGCCAGGTTGTTGCCTTCCAGACTTCTTGACATAGAAAAGTAAGTGCTTCCACTGCTGCATCTGACTGTTGAAATATCTTAATTGGTAATCCATCAATTCCTGGACTGTAGAAAAAACAGCTAGTCGATGTTCAGGTACTTAAGGAGGTAGAATATGATCAGAGGCACCTAACAGCCATCAACTAGAATAAGTCCTCAAGAAAAGAGATGCCAGCTTGGTTCATACTGCATTTTTCACAACACTAATGTTCTGTAAAGTTATTCCCCCTTTAAAATTGAAAGGTAACTTCCAATTGCATACAATCTGGAAATCCAGCTTGAATAAAATCAGTGTCATTTTTGGGAAATAAATCTTGGATTTCCCAAACATACCCTCTTTTTAGTATGGAAATCTCCCAGCATATATAGTAGGCATTAAAATTTCAGCACTCACTGTTAAAGCCTTGTGAATTATATATAGCTTTAATTACTTTAATGCCCTTTTAAGTGTGTGTGTGTGGGTGTGGGTGTGTGTGTGTTTAAACTAGGGAACCTTGAAATGCCAGCAGAAATAGGCTCTAAGCATTGGATTAAGTTCTGCTAAAAAACTTAAAGATTTAATGAGGAGATATAAGGAAATTATTTTAACCCTTACTATTCAGAGGTTTAAGTCTTTGTATTTCAAAACCTCTCGTCATTATTTCTTCATCTTCACAGTTTTAAACCTGACAACTTGAAGGACAGGATCTATTCAAATCTATAATTATGAAAACAAGAAGGGAATAAATGTGCACAGTTTGAAATACCTAGTTAAACACGTTGGGCCAGATGATGTCCTGTGGAGAAATGGTGAATATCTTATCTGGTGAAGCTACTGGGTCTATCCTTCCAACTTTGACTTTAACAAAGGTCTGGTTTGGGAATGTGACCCAGTTGAAAATATCAAATCCAGTCTCTAGGTCCCCATTTTCATTAAAGGAAACTTTATCTCCTGCAGTGTTATTAAATGAGATGGTTCTCAAATAGTGATGGAGCTGAACAGAAACAAAGGAAGACAATTAATAAGAAAGAGAGAAAGAGAGAGAGAGGAGGAGGAGGAGGAGGAGGAGGAGGAGGAGGAGGAGGAGGAGGAGGAGGAGGAGGAGGAGGAGGAGGAGGAGGAATTTGCAGTGGTATTAAGTTATGGGTCATCCATTTAATATGACTGGGCACAATAATAGAATTACTGTTCCTCCACCTCTCATCTATGTTTCTTCCCTTCCACAGATATTTTGAACCTCTGCCAACCATGCAGCTGCTGCTGCATCTTAATCATTTCTTCTATAATATTGTGGCAATATTTATTTATTCATTTTTCAAATTTATATTGCTACCCACCTCACAAACAAGCGACTCTGGGCAGTGTACAAAGAGCCAGATATTCCCAATTACAAAAGTTTCACTCAGTCCTGAAACTATGAGGAAAATGGAGTGGCAAGAGAAACAAAATCATCACTCCAGTGTTCTCAATGGTTATACCCAAAGTGCTACAGCCCATTGCATTAGAGATAAGAGCAAAGGGAAGTGTTCACTCATTCTATTATTACCTGCCATGTTTCTTGATTGAGAATAATCAGTCTCCCACTGTTTGCCCTTGCTCTGTGTTTGGATTTGGATGAAAACATGGCTGTCAAAGCATGTGCCACCGCATAGACTGCATTATAGATGCTGTAGCTCTGCCCAGTCATGGTGGTGTCAAAGACAGACTTAGGAAGATTCTCAAGCTTCTCTTCTCCAGTGCACAGCCATCCAGTATCTTCATCGAACTCATCTTGAGGAAAAGAACATTCAAAACCCTTTTCCCAAAACACTCTCATTAAATGGTCTTCTTCTTCTGAAGTTGGGTTTCTCATCTGAAGGAATTTATTGAATCCAGAGATCTCCTTAGAAGAAACTGCAAAAGTTATAACACCATGGAAAGAGTCCATAACCAGCATTCTTTGAAAGGGAACTGATGTAAACTCCATCTGGGCTGGCATTATCCAAACTTTATCATTTCTCTTTATTGGCATCTCTTCATATTCTATTAAATAGGGCACCATTCTAAAAATGGCAGTGGCCTGGTTTTCACAATATAGGATAATAACATTCGCAGTGCTCTTCATGATAATCACGTACATTTTACTAAACTCTTTATATGCACCTGCAAGATCATTAGCAAATGTTTCCTTGGCCATCTCTTGCATGAAGTCAAAGCAGATACCTTTCTGGGAAAACAAAGTAACAGCATTTTGTATGAACCTCTCTCCACTCTCATTAGGTTGGAAAATTAGCCCGATCCAAGTCCACCTTAAGTACAAAAGCAACTGGAGAATACCCATGATCTGTTGGTCACCATTTGGGAAAAAACGATGAAAGAAAGCAGCTTGTATCTTGTCATCTATCATTGGAGAAGATCCATATATGAGCTAAATGTGGAAAACACAAGGAACATGGTTTTCGAAAATGAAATTTCCATTATGTTTGAAAATTCCGTTCTTAATTTATGGTCTTCCTTGCAATCATTAACCTAATGATACTCAAAAAGAATTGATGTGCAGAATTTTCACTCAATAGCTGTAATTGTAGTATAAGTACAAAGCTGGAGGCCTCAGAAATGCATTAATTCAGGAAATGTTATACTAAAAATGGTCCCCAAATTTTAAGGGCAAAAGCTTCTTGGTCCTGAAGCAAACCCATCCCAGCATTTAGCTAGTCTTCTCCTGATAGGAAACAGCAGAATAACTGAAACAATGAAGTCATGGTGTGATGACTGGGATGCAGATGAGATAGGATGAGCAATGCAAGAACCTTGTTTGGTGTTCAATATGACCCTACACCTCTTCCAGTTTTGCTTAGTTCTCATCTCATAATCTGTATGCATACCAATTTGCATGCAAATATGGATATGCATTGCAATCCCACAAGTACTAGAAGGGCACATGAATGAATTTCTTCCTTTTCATTTAAATTATTTCACATTTTGGTAATGCATATGCCTCTTACATTCTGTATTATCTTATCTGAATTTCAGGAGCAAGTATCATACAAATCAAACAGTTTTCTTCCCCACTTTCAAACCTGCACTTTCAAAATATGCAGCTAACCGGTAACAAATGTTTTGTGACCTGAAATGCAACTGGTGCCAAATCTTTGGATCACTTTTCCCATGATCAGA
Organism: Candoia aspera; assembly: GCF_035149785.1. Lineage (NCBI taxonomy): Eukaryota > Metazoa > Chordata > Lepidosauria > Squamata > Candoiidae > Candoia > Candoia aspera. Next base: position 108,222,245 of record NC_086156.1, on the reverse strand, counting down.
ATTTAGGAGAGGCAAAAATGGTGCCTTATGCTTTAAAGAGACTTAAGTCACTAAATTCAGGGATAAAATGCCCCACAATGCTGCTACATTCCATGGAATGTGCCATGGAAATCCTGATATCACATTCCATCTGATGGAATTGCCCATGTTCACTTAGGATTTATTAACTCATTGATTATTCTGATTTCAGGAGATGGAGAAGGAGAAGAAATTCTTGAAATATCTCAATACTCTGATTGTGTTTACCAATTAGTAGCAAATATTAGCAAGAATATGTAATAATGTAAGAAATGACCCGATTGGCAGGGTCCAGGAAGAGGGCCTTCTCTGCCAAGGCACCCACCCTTTGGAATAAACTACCCCTGGGGGTAAGACAGGCCCCCACTCTCCTGGACTTTTGCAAGGGAGTAAAAACAAAATTAAGAGCTTCCCATCCTGAATTGCATATTTTATATGCTATATTTTTTATGTTAGACTTTGTACTTGTATTTTTTTTTTTTGTATTTATATTGAATTGTTTTGGTGACTCACTATTTTTAGTATTTGTAGGCTGCCCAGAGTCATTGTGTATGAGATGGGCAGCAGAGAAATTTAATTAATTAATTAAATAAATAAATAAATAAATAATATAGTGTGGTGAGTCAGCCAGTTACTGTATTAATCTTTCAGTTCTCCTCTTTTCCCAAGCTCCCTTCAAGCTTTTCACAGTCCACTAAAACAGCTGTGTTTGGATGTGGTGTAAGGGAATTAATGATAACTCATCCATTGAGCATTTTATTTAACTTTCTATGCGGTTTTCTTCCATTTGTACTACATTTTTTTTAATTATTATTTGAACTACTATGGAATGTTCATGGAGAGGAAGGAAGGAAGGAAGGAAGGAAGGAAGGAAGGAAGGAAGGAAGGAAGGAAGGAAGGAGGGAAGGAAGGAAGGTCATTCTGCAGTACAAATGTCAAGATAACTATTCCCAAATAATAATCCATTGATTTGAATATAAATACATGGTTGAGAAGATGTATTGATGAAAATGTATTGACATTATTATACAGTGTATTTTTCAATAACTCAAGGAATCATAGTATATTAATAGGTTTGGATTCAGAATGAGGAATAAACCTGGTTCAGTACCAAAAAATATCCATGTCATCCAGCCACCACATACTTTGCTCATCCCTTTTTGGATTGACACTTTATTTCCACATCACAAAATGGAATATAAAAGAAGAATTACTTATTTGTTATTTGTTGTTATTTTGTAGACATAACTTTGTACATGTAACAAGGGAGGGGGAAAGTGCTTTCAGACCTGCGAGATTCTCTTACTGTAACCTTACAATAACAGTTGTATTAGTGTTCATGATTTTGGTTTCCTGGCCAGGACTACCTGCAAGGGTTGACATCAATCTTATAAGTCAGAAAGTGATTCCCCCCTCCCCTGCCTTTCCATTCCAGAGAACTAGGGAGGGCCAATTCTGAGATGCTTTCTCAAATTACATTTCTGGTTTGGTTTCATTTATCAGACCATTGTCTAGGCTGCGGCTCGTCCTTCTTTTCCTCAAGGTGATTTTCACAGCCCATTACACTTATTCCAAAAGCAAATCTTACCTGGGGCATCTTGTAGACGTTCAAAATGTTTGCCATGAAGGGACAGATGTGAGAGGTAGGTCCTGCAATAACAGATACTGCCCGGTCCTTGGCATCACACTTATAATTGGGGATGAACCTGCCCCGTGTTGAGAGAAGCTCCATTGAAGCAAAGTAGGTCCATCTGGCCATGAAATAACTGTTAGAGATGTGAATACCCAGAGTCGTGTTGGATAATATGAGGTTGTTCTCCTTGATCTCCTTTACAGCAAAAACCAAGGCCAGGATATGTTGGTAGTTCTGCAGGAAAAATCTGCAATGAGAGATACATCCCAGATCACATTTCTTCTCTTAAAGAATATGACATTTCATATACTTTAGTGATAATTCAGCTAAACAGTATACAGAAAAATAGACTGTATAGTACCGTGCAGGGAATCATGAAAATGCATTAGCACCCAGAAACTTTTTCCATTTCTCCAAATGCCCTGAATCATTTGAGTCATTTTTAAATTACCTGACCAGCAAATGTAGAATGTTCTAATAGAAGAGGATGAAATCTAATGAGATACTTGTATAATAATTGAAATATTCTGCAAAGATATTTCAGAGTGTCCTAAAACATGATTTTTGATGAAAGGGAAAATGCTCTTGGGCAAAACATAATATATATATATATATTTTTTTTCAGTGGATCGAGGCTGGCTGTTACAATTCCTTTCATTCATTATAAACAGTGTCCAGCAGGAAACAGATGAATTGCTTGAAGGAGCATTAATAATAACGATATTATGGTCTTTTGTAATTCTTACAGTAGGCCTATTTCTAGTCTTGTACCTTTAGCTCTTCCCTCTTCCCCTTGGGTGTTTTTTTTTTTTTTTTGGGGGGGGGATGAGTTTTGAAGCATGCTTGAGGGCAAACATTGTGTGTCACTGTTTTTCTGGGATCATGAGAGACCTTCAAAGGGCTCCCTTATCCTGGGAAAAGAGGGAGCTGTTTCATAGGGCAGAGAGGCCCTACATTTCTGCTCCCTGCCTGCTGAAGCAGCTGTCTGGAAACAAATTCAAAGTGCTACACAGCACCATTGTTCCTTAATATTCAGAGAAACAATTAAACCTCTAAAAGTTGACATTTAATTAGCTACAAAGGGTGATTCGATAGTACAGCACTGATAATTCATTCCACACTAAGTAAATGAGAAAAGCCCAATATGGAAATTGAATAAAACACTGGAGTGAGATCTGTCATAACTGTGTGTGTGTGTGGGGGGGGGGTGTTTATTATTTATTTTCCAGGTAAGAAATATCAGTAGGGATCAATCAATATTACTTAATAATTAAGGAACTAACCGGCAAGAAAGAGGAGAAATAGCTTGTGCTACAAGTAATGACAGTAATTAACTCGGTCCAGGCACCACATTAGAGAAAGATATCTCGCTTGAGATATACTACAGTTAAGAAGAGAAAGTCTTTACATGAGCTGGTCAACCAGTTCTTCAGATGGATGCCTTGTGAAACTCATTGGATCAGATATCATGTAGAACTGAGATAGGATGCTGGCCATTATGAAATCCCCTGATAGAAAATACTTGTGCTTAATAAGGTGAGGCTTCCCCACAGCACATGCTGTAGGAGCAGGAATAAGGCATATAACTTCTGGAAGTAACACTGCCATTACTGCCATGAAAAATAACATCTTCTTCAAGAAAATGTATATCACCACATAGGAACAAGTTCCATCCGCAACAATGAAACATGAAAAAACTCTCAGTAATTAGAACAGCCCACATATGTATATTTTTTCTCAAAAAGCAGACTGTTGCATCTCTGGCTCTCTGGTCCCACAATTAATAGCACCTTTCAATCTGGAGCTGTTCTTCTAAATTGTCCCTTGGAATTCCTCAAGGATTTGAGAAGAAGCTACATTACTAGGACTTCTTGGGTAATTATAGTGGAAATTGATGGATGTTCAGTGAAACTCCTTAGGGACTTTGAGTAGAAAACAGAATGACAATATTGATGGGCTAGGAAGAAAAGGGGTCATATCTAAAAACAATGTAGAAGCTAGAGGGAAAAAAAGAAAAAAAAAAAAGAAAATTCTAATGAACAAATGCCAAACAAGAAACATTTTGCTCATTCTGTAGCTGTAAAGATGGAATTCTCTGCAACAAGAGAACTACCCAACTTACATTACCGCCCACCCTGCTGGATTCTAGGAAGTACATTCAAACATGACTTTTCAAAGAGCCAAAGATTAGTGGACCCATCATGCTATACGCTCCCACCCCCCCACCCCCTTTATTGGTTGTTTTTTAGAGCTCTTTCAGCACTTGGGTTATTGCATTTGTCATTTAATTCTATCCTGACATTTGCTTTTAACCATCCTTAATGGGACCAGGTTTGGTAAGCTGTTCAGAGTCCTTTGGGATTGGAGAAGTGTGTAGTGCCTAGTGAATAAGCAAATAAAAAGGAAATATCATCAGAGACAAGTTTTTAATCGGGCTACATTGACAAAGTGGATAAATTTCAGAACAGAAAGTTCTAAAATCTGGGAGAGTCATTGTTTTCAGCAGTGTTTTATTGCAATGTAAAAAAAATGCTGCTTGGTTCTTTTCACTCATTTCAAATGATGTTTAAAACATAGTCACATGATGTGGGCCATAAATTTGTTTCCAGCTTGGTGACTGACATGACCCTCCACCCAATCAACCCAATCACTTGTCCACAATTGATATTTTATGGCCCTGCAACAAAGCCTCTTGATCAATGACATTGGAAATGGAAAGGGTTGTCATATCAATCAGAGTACTCCTTCCTATTTAATGTGGAATTTAATTTGGTGCTATAAATCCTTGCTATTTTATCATATGCACAAAAATAAATGTGATCAGGGTCTGTTTAATAAAGCTGGGTGGGGGCACTAAATGTCATCTGAAATTTTGAAATTTATTATTTTCTAAAATTTATTCCCTCCCACCCTTTTTTTATTTATTTATTTTCCACTGCATTGAAAAGAGACTGCTGTCAGTTTTCAGTATATTCTAAATGTTTACCTTTACAAACTTTAATGTTTTAATTTTTATTAATGATCTATATATTATATGATCCTCCATTTATGGGGCTGAGAATGACCTTCTTCTCATGTAAAAATCCAAATGATATTTACCATGGAACTCAATATTGTACTTCACTTTCTTTAGCCTGCTTATGGCCCTGCTCCACAGATGAATACCCAAAAAGGGATTTTTCCCCTTCTGGGTGTTCTCAGTTGCCCATGATTAACATTTTGGTGTTTGCCAACTTTTGTAGTATTTAAAGTTGATATGGATAGTGGATGTTTAGTTTTGGCATTGGCAGGGTAACAGAAATATTGCTCTGGGAAATATGGCCCATGTGTTGACTGTATAGGAAAGTTATCAAGTGGATATTTCTGTGACATTGATAATATGGTAAACATAGTGTGCATGTATTCCATTCGGTGCATGGGTTTGTGTGTGTGTGTGTGTGTGTCTGGGATTTTATTTTCAACTCCTCATTTAGGTAAAAGCATACAAAATACATTAATCCCTATCTATCTTTATCTCTATCTCCTGTATATCTCTATCTCTATCATCTATATCTATCTCACAAAAGTCTAAAGGTAAAGAAAAAATATATAAAAGGAAGGATAGAAGCAATAAATGGGTGTAGGGGAGGATAAAGTTTACTATGTCTATCAGTACAAAACATCTGGACAAGAGCCTTATTTTTCAACATGCAAGGATAAATATGTTGATGCAGATTAGTTAAGTATGATTATAATGAAATATGGTTACCATTTATTGCAATATTTATTCAGAAATACATACACATATCTCTGATTTTTTGTTTCAAATCATTTTCCTTCATGTTTATTTTTTAAAATAAGTTGTGTATTACTTATTGTATTGTGTATTACTTGTTGTATTATGTTTATTTATAAGAGCAAGATGAAGATGATGATGATGATGATGGTGCTGATATTTTCTTTCACAGCCTTGAGGTTTCTAATTTTTCCACAAAGACTCATTTCTCTGGGATATCTCTTGATATTGAAATCACCTTTCCCTTCTATCCTTTAATGAGAAATTTGGTGTTCTAGGAAATAAGTTGCCCAGCTGCCTTATCTGTAAAATATCATTATAGTTTAGACACATTGCTTACATTCTGTTTCTCATCCACTTTTTAAGGAAAACCTGTGAGCAGCTACTTCTCCACCAGACTAAAGCCAGCACTAAAAGAATTTATAATTAACAGAACCATAATTCATTTTTCTCTCTTTATTAGTTGTTCCTTTTTGTTCAAGTCTGGCCTCAGCACAATCACATAGCATTTGGGGGAAAAGATGCAGCCCAGTAATCCAGCTGCAGAAGCCAAAATAGAGAAGATCTCCACCGCCACCATGTATTTGCCTTTGGTGCTTAGGTAGGCGGGAACAAATGATATCCAGACACTGCAAAAGACCAACATGCTGAAGGTGATAAATTTAGCTTCGTTGAAGCTGTCAGGTAACTTCCTAGCTAGGAAGGCCACCGTGAAGCTGACAGCAGTCAAGAACCCCATAAAGCCAAGGACAGTATAAAACATGGTGGTTGAACCATCATTACATTGCAGGACAATTTCTTCAGCCATGGAGTAAAGATCTGCATCTGGGAATGGGGGAGAAATTGCCCACCACACAGCACAAATTATGACTTGCACCAGGGAGCAAGATAGGACAATAGTGTAGGCTAGCCTTTTCCCCACCCATTTCCTCATTTTGGAACCTGGCTTGGTGGCCATGAAAGCAAGAACCACAATGGTTGTTTTCCCCAATATGCAAGGAAGGGCTACAGAGAAGATGATGCCAAAAGCAGTTTGCCTCAAGGAACATGTCACCCAATTAGGTTGTCCAATGAAGAGCAAACTGCAAAGGAAAGAGAGCAGGAGGACAATGAGAAGAGTGTAGGTGAGGTTCCTGTTGTTGGCTTTGACTATGGGGGTGTCCTGCTGTTCAATGAAGATTCCCAGCACCAGAGCTGTGATGAAAGAAAAGGAGAGACTAACAGTGGCCAAGGCGATTCCCAATGGCTCTTCATAGGACAAGAAATTTGCACTCTTCAGAATACAAAGATTTTGAGCTTTGTTTGGAAATTGATCTTCTGAACAATGAAGACAGTCATCTGCATCTGAAAAATAAAACATTGTTCTCTGTCTATTAAAATTGTATGAGTTAGAGAAGCATTTCTTAAAGTAAGGTCCAAGGACCCTGGGAATCCCAAAACCCCCCTCAGGTTACATGAAATCAAAATTATTTCCCAGATATTAATGATATTTATAAAAAATTAAAACAATGACACTGTTCTCATTTTTTTTTAAAATTCACTAAAATATACATGTTTTTTCATGAAAAAAATTATGCTAATATCCGATAGGATTAATATTGTTATTCTCTATAGTTAATCTTATATGATTCAATAAATAAATATTCTACAAATGCATCAATTTTAATTTTTGATACTGTAAATATCAGTAAATATTACTGATACAGATGAAAGCTCTTTTGGGGTCCTGCATAATTTATAAAAGCGGGGAGGGGTCTGGAGAGCAAAATGTTTAAGGAATATTGAGTTAGATGAATTGTGAGTTAAGTAATGTGATTTGATTTACTCCAAATGAAGTTATGTTTTGTTTTGTTTTTTAATGTGAAGGCCTGCATTAAATGTAACAAAGTTATAAATAGGTATGATTTGTTGGAATCCAATACCCTGAAACACATAAGGTAGTTCAAGCGGATTTTCATTTATGCACAATGAATAAATGTACAGCTTTTTGTTGTTTATTCATTTAGTCGCTTCCGACTCTTCGTGACTTCATGGACCAGCCCACGCCAGAGCTTCCTGTCGGTCGTCAACACCCCCAGCTCCCCCAGGGACGAGTCCGTCACCTCTAGAATATCATCCATCCATCTTGCCCTTGGTCGGCCCCTCTTCCTTTTGCCTTCCACTCTCCCTAGCATCAGCATCTTCTCCAGGGTGTCCTGTCTTCTCATTATGTGGCCAAAGTATTTCAGTTTTGCCTTTAATATCATTCCCTCCAGTGAGCAGTCTGGCTTTATTTCCTGGAGGATGGACTGGTTTGATCTTCTTGCAGTCCAAGGCACTCTCAGAATTTTCCTCCAACACCACAGTTCAAAAGCATCGATCTTCCTTCGCTCAGCCTTCCTTATGGTCCAGCTCTCACAGCCATATGTTACTACAGGGAACACCATTGCTTTAACTATGCGGGCCTTTGTTGTCAGTGTGATGTCTCTGCTCTTAACTATTTTATCGAGATTTGTCATTGCTCTTCTCCCCAGGATTAAGCGTCTTCTGATTTCCTGACTGCAGTCAGCATCTGCAGTAATCTTTGCACCTAGGAATACAAAGTCTTTCACTGCTTCTACATTTTCTCCCTCTATTTGCCAGTTATCAATCAAGCTGGTTGCCATAATCTTGGTTTTTTTGAGGTTTAGCTGCAAACCAGCTTTTGCACTTTCTTCTTTCACCTTCATCATAAGGCTCCTCAGTTCCTCTTCGCTTTCAGCCATCAAAGTGGTATCATCTGCATATCTGAGATTGTTAATGTTTCTTCCAGAGATTTTAACTCCAGCCTTGGATTCCTCAAGGCCAGCTTGTCGCATGATGTGTTCTGCGTACAAGTTGAATAGGTAGGGTGAGAGGATACAGCCCTGCCGTACTCCTTTCCCAATCTTAAACCAGTCCGTTGTTCCGTGGTCTGTTCTTACTGTTGCTACTTGGTCGTTATACAGATTCTTCAGGAGGCATACAAGATGACTTGGTATCCCCATACCACTAAGAACTTGCCACAATTTGTTATGGTCCACACAGTCAAAGGCTTTAGAATAGTCAATAAAACAGAAATAGATGTTTTTCTGAAACTCCCTGGCTTTTTCCATTATCCAGCGGATATTGGCAATTTGGTCTCTAGTTCCTCTGCCTTTTCTAAACCCAGCTTGTACATCTGGCAATTCTCGCTCCATGAACTGCTGAATTCTACCTTGCAGGATTTTGAGCATTACCTTACTGGCATGTGAAATGAGTGCCACTGTTCGATAGTTTGAACATTCTTTAGTGTTTCCCTTTTTTGGTATGGGGATATAAGTAGATTTTTTCCAGTCTGATGGCCATTCTTGTGTTTTCCAAATTTGCTGGCATATAGCATGCATTACCTTGACAGCATCATCTTGCAAGATTTTGAACAGTTCAGCTGGGATGCCGTCGTCTCCTGCTGCCTTGTTATTAGCAATGCTTCTTAAGGCCCACTCAACCTCACTCTTCAGGATGTCTGGCTCTCGCTCACCGACCACACTGTCAAAGCTATCCCCGATATTGTTATCCTTCCTATACAGGTTTTCTGTATATTCTTGCCACCTTTTCTTGATCTCTTCTTCTTCTGTTAGGTCCTTGCCATCTTTGTTTTTGATCATACCCATTTTTGCCTGGAATTTACCTCCAATGTTTCTAATTTTCTGGAAGAGGTCTCTTGTCCTTCCTATTCTATTGTCTTCTTCCACTTCCGTGCATTGCTTGTTTAAAAATAATTCCTTATCTCTTCTGGCTAACCTCTGGAATTTTGCATTTAATTGGGCATATCTCCCCCTATCACTGTTGCCTTTTGCTTTCCTTCTTTCTTGGGCTACTTCTAGTGTCTCAGCAGACAGCCATTTTGCCTTCTTGGTTTTCTCTTTCTTTGGGATGTATTTTGTTGCCGCCTCCTGAACAATGCTGCCAACTTCTGTCCAGAGTTCTTCCGGGACCCTATCTACTAAGTCCAGTCCCTTAAATCTATTCTTCACCTCCACTGCATATTCCTTAGGAATATTAGTGAGCTCATATCTAGCTGATCTGTGGGTCTTCCCTAATCTCTTTAGTCTGATCCTAAATTGTGCAAGAAGAAGTTCGTGATCTGAACTACAGTCAGCTCCAGGCCTTGTTTTTACTGACTGTACAGATGTCCGCCACCTTTGGCTGCAAAGGATGTAATCAATCTGATTTCGGTGTTGTCCATCTGGTGAAGTCCATGTATAAAGCCGTCTCTTAGGTTGTTGGAAGAGAGTGTTTGTTATGCAGAGTGAATTGTCTTGGCAAAATTCTATCAGCCTGTGTCCTGCTTCGTTTTGTTCTCCCAGGCCATACTTACCTGTAATTCGAGGTGTCATTTGACTGCCCACCTTAGCATTCCAGTCTCCCGTGATGAAAATAACATCTCTTTTAGGCGTGTTGTCCAGTAGGTGCTGCAGATCCTCATAGAACTGCTCTACTTCAGCTTCTTCAGCATTTGTGGTTGGGGCGTATATTTGGATCACTGTGATGTTAGATGGCTTGCCCTGAATTCGAATTGAGATCATTCTGTCGTTTTTTGGGTTGTATCCAAGCACTGCTTTAGCCACTTTACTATTAATTATGAAGGCTACTCCATTTCTTCTGTGGTCCTCTTGTCCACAGTAGTAGATCTGGTGGTCATTTGATGTGAAGTGGCCCATTCCAGTCCATTTCAGTTCACTGATGCCCAGAATGTCTATCTTTAATCTTGTCATCTCACCAATAACCACATCCAATTTGCCCTGGCTCATAGATCTTACATTCCAGGTTCCGATGGTGTGTTGATCCTTAGAACATCGGATTCGCCGTTCACCACCAGCACCGTCGGCCGCTAGCCGTCCTTTCGGCTTTGAGCTAGCTGCGTCATCACGTCTGGGGCTAGTTGAGCTCATCCTCTGTTCCTCCCCAGTAGCATTTTGACCATCTTCCGACCTGGGGGTCTCATCTTCCGATGGTATACCGACATATCTCTGGTTGTACTGATCCATTTAGTTTTCACGGCAAGAATACTGGGGTGGGTTGCCATTACCTTCCCCAGGGATCGCATTTAGTCTGACCTCTCTGTCATGACCTTCCCGTCTTGGGTGGCCCTTCACGGTTTAGCTCATGGCATCATTGAGGTGCTCAAGCTCCAGCACCACGACAAGGTAACGATCCTTTGCTGAAGAAATGTACAGCTAGGTATGTATATATTACACATTAAACACCCCAAATATCTAAAAGAGTTGTGGGTAAATATCATGGACATGTCCCAAAGGGAGTGGCCTTTGGTTAATCCAGCCTTAACCCTTTTATAAACATAAAAGCAGCAGAATAGAGATGGCAAAAGGATACCAGATGAGCATGATGAAACTGGTCTGGAGATCCAGGACTAGGCTGAGAGCTAGGGACAAGGCTGGAACACACTGGGAATCCGCTGGATGGCAGTGTCGAGGTCCAGAACTGGATGCAGGGCTGAGATTGCAAGAATCAGCAGGAAGAAGATCCTCTATGGCAACTTGCACAGCAGGCATGTCCTCAACACTGGGAAACACAGGTGCTGACTCCTCTCTGGCTACAGATGAGGTTTCAGACACAGGTAAGGACTCTTCTGCTGGGGCTGAGAGATTTACAGATCAGTTGTCTCCGGCAGCTTGCTCTATGCATGTCTGCCTTTTATGCCTATCCTTCATGCACCTGTTTCCTTCTGCAGCCAATTGGGCTGCCTCCTCCTTTCCACACTTTTCTGCATGTCTTTTCTGTGCACTGATTGGTGGATTCAAATCCTCCTCCAAAGTCTGGCCAATCTCTGTCTGTAACTTCTCCCACACTGCTGAGTCACTTCTGGGTTTTGCTTTCCTGGTTTCTGCCTGGTAAGTTTCTGTTTCCCCTTCTGACTCAGAATGAGTTTTGCTCTCTGAGTCAGAAGCTGGCTGAAACTCACAGGTAGTTGTACCTGTCGTCATTCGTTTGGTCTTCTTTATATTTAAGTTTAGTCCCATTTTTTCACTGTGCTCTTTGACTTTTATCACTAGAGCTTGCAGATCCTTTGCATTTCTGGCTATTGGAGTAGTGTCATCAGCATAGTGAAGGTTACTGATTTGTCTTCCTCCAATTTGAAAACCATGCTCATCTACTTCTAATCCAGCTTCCCTTAATATATATTCAGCATATAGGTTGAATAAATAAGGGGAGAGTATACAGCCTTGCCTCACTCCATTGCCAACCTGGAGCTTTGTTTGTTTCCCCACATTCTGTCTGTACCGTGGCTTCCTGACTTCTATATAAATTTCTCATGAGGACAATGAGATGTTCTTGGATTCCCATTTTTCTGAGCACATTCCACAGCTTGATGTGATCAATGCAATCAAAGGGCTTTCTATTATCAATGAAGCACATAGTGGAATATAGAAAGAAAGTATCAGGAATAAAATCTATATAATGGATATCACCTACCTGTTTGGTTTGCAATCTTTCCTTTAGGACAACGAAGGCAATCGTAGCAGCAGAATGGCTTCCCTTCTACTTTTATCCTGCTATAACCAGAAGAGCACTTGTCATTGCAAACAGAAAGGGGCCACATCTATTGATCATTAAAAATTGAAAGCTGAAATTACTTTTCAGCAGTCAAAAAATCATTGTTGTTCCAGAACTTGTATGTCATCAACCTGCTACCTCATCAAATCTTACTTGCTCCTTGCAATAAAATCAGGTAGCTCTCCATTGATTGATGAAGGGGCAATCCCTTTGTTTAACATTCCCATAGCAACCCACTAATCTCTGTATTCAAGAAGTGTGTTCCCTCCCTTCTTCCCACTAAGACAATGGCTTTCTTCTGAGTAGGTAAGTAGAGCAGAAAGTAACTTCAGATCTATTGCTTATGAAAATGTACGTATGCCTGCATCATCATATCAATATGTAGGTTTACATTATTTCCTTTTCCTCTAATGTATAAATATCAGTGCATTCCTTCAGCCTGCAAGGGAGGCACCCACCATCTTGGTGAGCACTCCTCCAGTGTGCACTGTTTAATAAGTACTGCCGTTCAGCCTTGATTATTTGCTTTGGGTCCTGCATTTCATTCCACAGAAATTGGTGTTAGCGGTGGGATTCACAATGTTTGAGCTGCAACTGGAGATGACATCAGAGTGCCCTGTCAGGATAAATATTGTTGTGTGCTTGATCCCCTGTCCCTTTCCTGCTGCCACATGAGGGCACCAATAAAAGTGTGTGTAAGGCACTCTGTGTCTAAAAATCTGTTTTGGCTAGGGAGGTGTGTTGGATGTGTGGGGTCATTCCAAGTTCCAAGCTGCACCTGGCCTTCCTGTTAGCTTAACAGAGATGACCTGAGATGTCTAGAAAGCAAGGGGGAGTTTGGTTTTGGCAGAGTGATTGTGTCCCTTTTGTGTTGAGCTGAACCATCCCCCAAGGTTCTGCTCAAATTCCTTTTTCCCTATTGTCTCAATTGACTGAAGTTGCCTTAAGCTGCTAATAGGCAGGGAGGGAACGTGCCTGTGTGTTTCTCCTTTATGAGCTGTGAACAAAAGTGAATGGATGTATAAGAAATCATAAAAAGCTGATCTTCACTGGTTGAGACAGCAGCCCACTACATGAATCTAAGGACCAAATAATCAGTGCAGAAAAAGGAAAAGCCAACAAAGAGGAAGAAACTGTGAACCTAGATGCAGGCAGCAACCAGAATATCAGATAAGTAAAAAACAACAAAAGCAACAAAAACTGAATGGGAATTAGAGTCTCCAGAAGAAGCAGTGGTTTGCACCAGGAGTGGTCAAATTCAAGGAACTGTGCACAGGAAGTGGACAAATACACTGGACAACTTCCACAGGAAGAGAAGAGGTCACAGTGGGGCTCCTTTTAACTTGAGACTGCTGGGGGCAGTCTGAGTGCCTGCCACCCCTTTCCTTGACCTGCCACCCTTGTCCTACTTCCAAAAGGATTAGGATGACCTGGCTCCAGTCGTGTGTCCTCCAGGGAGGAGCCATGGGAGACAAGAGTGGGAGTGCGGGACCCACAATAGTGTGGGCACTTCCACCTGTAAGACCTTTGCCTGTTGGAGAAGGAGCTATAATCAGCTCTGGTGGAGCAGGTCAGGTATTTGAGAGGGGGTGCATGGGCATGGTGAGGAAACCTCAGGAGCTTCCTGCTTTCTGAAAAAATCAACTGGACTGCAGGCAATGGAATCACAAAAAACCAACATGAAAAGCTAGCACAACTGAAAGTGGCCAAGACCAACAACAAGCTTGTTTAAAGAAAATCCCTGAAGGCTTGGAATGCCAGAAACCTCTTGGTTCAGCTAGGAATGGGTAAGGAACAAGGTATTTTTTAAAAAAACAAAACTGGCAGAGATTTTTGGAAAATTATGGTAAACAAAATTGGTCAGAATGGGGAATTCTTTTAATGGTTGTCAACTTTCCACATCCTCTCTAGTTCCTCTTTCCGGCCCTCCTATTTCTCCAGCTACTCATACTCCTTCCACCTTGATGTTGCTGTCACTTGTCACCGCTACACCTATCTCCATCGAAGTTTTAGGGTCCTTGTCTACTATGTCTCTCCCCCTCTCTCCCTCTCTCTCCCTCTCTCTCCTTCTCCTTTTAATCTTAATTCTACTTCTACCTATATTAATTTTCAAAGTTTGAATGTTGCTAAAACTATTCTACATGAACTGATTTAGTCAGAAAGAAGATAGATGCTTTTTAAAAGGTAATATATCTCCAAGAAATTGGGGATGTACAGTCAAGGTATTTAGCAATTGAGGAAAAACTATAAAATTAATGTGATGAAAACTGAGAACTCCCCAGGTCAAAAACTTTTGGAGATATTTCAGTCCTGCCATATTAATATCATGTATCTCAGTAATTTTTAAGGGCTGGGAAGGATCCTCCACCTTGTAGAAGCTAACCCAGTAGAGGTTAGCTACTTTCTCTTCAGGTATATAGTTTTTAAACAGTAATAAAATGCCTATACCTTTTAAATATAATATCACATATTATATTAAAACAAAATCAGGAGGCGGAGGAGGAGGAGGGGGAGGAAGAGGACTGCATTCTCTTGACATGGATTGAAAATTGTCTTATTCACCCTAAGATATTCAGTTCAGGTCAGGGTTTTTTCTGCATGTGTTTGTGTGTTTGTATAAGATTTCTAACTTTATGGTGATCATCTTAATGAGTCACTTTAAGAAAGTGTCAATTTGTGCCTGTAACTCCTGAAGAATCTGTCTGAAAATGAAAATAATAATAATAAAAAAAGAAAATACATTATTTCCATGGTTTGATATTGGCACCAAAACTACCTGGTTAAACATGGTGGGCCAGATTATTTCCTCTGCAGAAATAGTAAGAAGCTTGTCTGGGGGAGCCATTGGAGCGACGTTTCCAACTTTGATTCGATGATACGACTGGTTGGGGAATGTGACCCAGTTGACAATATCAAATCCAGTTGCTAGTTCTCCTCTTTCATCAAAGGAAACCATTTCTCCAGCACTGTTGTTGAATGAAACAGTTCTCAGATACCTATGAAGCTAAACGGAAATAACTGGTAGGAATGTTAAAAGATTGGAAATAATGAGCAAGTATGAATGAAAGATCTTTCTTAATCTATATGTCAGCCTCTTGAGGCAGACCAGTCAGGAAACATATTGCAAAATATCTAGTTTTATTGTTGTAGGGTATGACAACAGAAACCTGAAAGCCTGCTAGAGTTTCCCTCTAAGGCAGGGAAACTCTGCCTTAGGATCTGATACTCACACACCCTTCTTTCCCAGGGCTGAGTTGTTATTTACTTTCTCTTAACAGTCCTTCTAATGACTTTTGTATCCTTTGTCAGTGGCATCTCTGCCCTCCTCTGCATTATGTTGAGAATTTCTTTAGCATTCCCATGCTTGCAGGAAGCAATATTATCATCTATGTCAGCTGAAGCAACAGTGTTAACTTCACCTTTCATGAAATCCTGGTTATTTTCTATTGTTCTGGAACTGTGTTAGCTATACATCCCAAAACACCAGCTGAACACTTATATGACTGGCTTTTGGATAAAGGGATATTTACATTCATTGCAATTTGCCTGCCACAACTCTTGATTTAGGGTTCTGAGATCCCAAGCATTTCCTTTTTTTCTGCGTTTGGCTTTGGATGAAAGCATGGCTTGCAGAGCATGGGCCAGTGCATAGATGGCATTGTAGACACTGTAACTTTGCCCAGTTAAACTAGTTTCAAGCACGGATTCAGGAAGGGTCTCCAGTGCCTCCTCGCCAGTGCATTCCTTGCCACTGTCCTCATCTAACATAGCATTTGCAAAAGAACATTCAAATGCATGTTCCCAAAACAGTCTTGTCAAACTGTCTTCTTCTTCAGAAGTTGGCTTTCTCATCTGAATAAATTTCCTAAACCCTAATATCTCCTTTGAGGAAACTGCCAACGATAGTGCCCCATGGATGAATTCCAGACCCCTATTTCTTTGAAAGGGGAGTGATGTGAATTCCATCTGTGCTGGCATTATCCAAACTTTATCTTTTCTCTTCATTGGCATGTCCTCATATTCAGAAATATAAGGTAACATTCTAAAAATAGGCATGTCCTCATTTTCACCATATATGATCACAACGTTGACAGTACTTCTCATAATAACAATGTACATCATAACATAGCCATTAAGTTGAACCTCAATGTCATTGGTAACAGATTCCTTAGGCATTTCTTCCATGAAGTCAAAACAGATTCCTTTCTTGGAAAATATATCAAGCCTATTCTGTATAAACCTCTTTCCTTTTTCAGGGTTTTGGACAATGAGCCCAATCCATTTCCACTGGAAGTGAAGCAACAATTGGATGATCCCCATAATTTGAAGGTCTTCATTTGGAAATAACTGATGGAAGAAGGCAGCTTCTATATTATCATCCATTCCTGCAGCTGAACCATATATGAGCTAAGAAAAAGGAAGAAATTGGAGTATATATTTCCAAATCAACTTACTTGTCTCTATTTTTCAGTATGTGTACTGATAAAAATATTAATATTCTCCAAACTAGAGCAGGGTGGAGATAAGTTCTATGGGAATGGTTTATTTTTTCTTTTAACATGGTGACTTTCTAAAGCTTCAAAAATATATGAACTGCAAGGATGCATACGAAGTACTGGATTTTGCTGGATTTAAACACATGGTTCAGTGAAATAATTTTCCATGGGATTAGGAATATGCAGCTTTCTAGAAAATTGAATAATTCCTGTCTGTCCCTCCCTGGGTGAAATATAGTTAGAATATTTCTACCTTTAGTATGCTTCTAACATCAAGAATATCAAGCAATGTTGGCTATCCCTTTGTTTTGAAGGTTTCTGACACAAACCATATTCATCATCTCGAAAACACTTTGGAATATATTAAGCTAAATCAAGTGAGTGACCAGAAATATTTTTAATAAAAAAGGGATCCATATATTTTGATTACAATTCTTCTGTTGTTTTCCAATAGTTGAATAATACTCTCCTATTCTACTTAACTATATCAATTGAATATATCAATTAAGGGATAAAACTCCATTCTGACAACTAAAAAATTGAGCATGCTTGATATTTTGGTGAATACATAAATCTAGTCCTTCATGAAATTAACCTGAAGTAGATGAGAAAATGTACTGATATGTTCCATTGTATATCCATGTGTACTCACATTAAGAAAGGAATATCCATACATGGTATTTGGACTAGATCTACATTTAATTATACTTAGAGTCAACATGTTCCCAGGTGAGTTTATTGGGTAGTCTTTATTTCTCTTTTATTTATCACTACACGCAAACCACAAATGATTGCCTAAAGGTGTGAATGATTTGTGGGACTTGACTCCTTTCTTTCAGGGATAGGCCTTACCTGTGATATTATGTCATTGCTCAAGGCATCTTACATTGTGGTCTATTTCTTAATTCTTTTCCTTTTTTACCATTTTCTATGTCCAGACAACAAATCTTCTTTAGCATAGCAATCTTTTAAGAAAACATCTTACCTGTGGCATCTTGTAAATGCTCAGAATATTTGACATGAACTGGCCAATGTAAGCATTATGTCCTGCAATCACAGATATTACATTGTCCTTGAGATCACACTTGTAGTTCGGGATGAACCTTCCCTTGGTAGAGAGAAGCTCCATGGAAGCGAGATAGATCCATCTTGCCAGGACATAGCTATTGGAGATGTGGACACCGAGGGTGATATTAGGCAAGATCCAGGCATTTCCATTGATAATCTTTGATTGCAAGTTCCAAAGCCAAGATGTGCTGGTAGTTTTGCATATGGAACCTGAAATAAGTGTTAGAACATACATTTCCAAATCTGGAATTGGCTGTATCCTCATTTATGTTTTTTATCACACAAGATTAGATTATACAGCCCATAAGCACTGAAGCAGGTAGGTACCTTGGCATTTAGGCAAGCCAGTTCTTCGAATATCTGTCTAAGACAACCAGTCTCAAGACAGAGGGCAAAGTTTTGTAACAATAGATATAAAACTCTCCCTGGAATACTGGGCTGTAACACTCCACTTCTTTTCACCCATTGGAGATGGCCCTAAATGTCGTGGTGATGTCAGGGCTGAACTGCAAAATGGAATAATCAACAATAATTAACAAAGTTTTCCTTAATTAAGGGGTCCTGATTTAATTTTACCTCCTACCCTAATCTTCTGCTCCACCATTTCCACCTCCTCTTTATTTTCCTTTTTCTTCTTCCCCACAATTTTCTTTCTCAGTGTATTGAAAAAGGAAATTCAATTGTCACCCTATTATACTTTAAGACACTGGAAATTTCTGAGAAGAATTTGATACAATAGCTGCATGCAGGACTAACTGCACTCATGCAACCTTCTACAGCTGATCACTATTATGAAGCAATGGGGTGCCATTGCATACATTATTTATTTTGTACTTCACCTACTTATAGCCACATAAACAAGAAATGTGCTAAAATTAACCTAATGTCTACTAAAATATATATCAAGGAGTGTGTTGGAAGCTATCAGAATAAAAACACATTGAAAAATATCTTGTGTAAGAAAAATCAGATGATAATTGAAGTAAGAATAGTGATATTAAGAAGAAAGAGAATTAATAATACAGCAAAGGCAATCTAGGATTCATCCCCCACCGTAATTCAGCCATGCCACAGACTTTATTACTGTATTTCCATTGCTTAGAACGAGTAATTACATACATGAAATCATCAACCAGTTCATCTGATGGATTCCTTGTGAATGTTACTTTTTCAGACATCATGTAAATTTGAGAAGAAATGCCACCAATGACTAAATCTTCTGAATGGTACTGCTTGTGCTTAATAAGCGGCTGGTTTCCTACAGAGCATTTACCAAGAGGTGTCTCACATTCTACATGCAAGAAAAACATTGTTGCAGATGCAAAGAAAAATACCATCCTGCAGACCAATTTATCTCTCGGCCACCTCTTCACTCTATTAGAATTAAGCATGTGAAATAGGTCAACCTGATATATATTATTCCAGGAGGCTGCTCTTTCGTCAGAAGTGGACTGCCTTAAAAATCAAAATCAAAATAAAACGTCTTTGCCCTCCAGCTGTTCCCGGGGGGGGGGGGATATTGTATTTTTGTTGCTGTCGAAATACATTATTTTGTAATATTTTCATTAACTCCTTAGAGATTGAAAATGATAATTGATAACGATTGTACAGAGCTACACATGCTCAGGTGCATATCCCAATCTGTGATACACAGGGAATTGTAACTGGGAATTATGGACAAAATAATAGTAAAGGTAAAGGTAAAGGTTTCCCTTGACGTAAAGTCCAGTCGAGTCCGACTCTAGGGGGCGGTGCTCATCTCCGTTTCTAAGCCTTGGAGCCGGCGTTGTCATAGACACTTCCGGGTCATGTGGCCAGCATGACGACTCGGAACGCCGTTACCTTCCCGCCGAAGCGGTACCTATTGATCTACTCACATTTGCATGTTTTCGAACTGCTAGGTGGGCAGGAGCTGGGATTAACAACAGGAGCTCACCCCGCTGCGCGGTTTCGAACCGCCGACCTTCCGATCAACAGCTCAGCGGTTTAACCCGCAGCGCCACCGCGTCCCTATAAAATAATAGTAGCAGGGGGGAAAAAAAAAAAACCTAAATTAGAAAAGTTAGAAAGTTTCCTTCTCCAGTACCTTTACTTGGTTTTCAAAGGGAGAAAATCACGGAATTCAAATGGAAATTTCAGTCATTATGAATTAAACAAAAAATTAAATCAAATTAAATTAAATTCTGTTAAATTAAATTTTGATCTCACTCTTGAGAAGTGTCTTTCTTATGACCATTGGAAAAATATCTCTGGACGTAATCAGTTAGACCCAGTAACTGATGTATTGATTATGTGCCATCAAGTCATTTTTGACTCTAAGCAACCATGTAGATAGATTTTCTCCATGATGATCTCTCCCTAACGTGGTTATACCCACATGGATTTAATGGCAAATTCATAGCTTTGCTGTAATTAGACATTCTAGATATATGTGCAAACATATACGTTTAATCTAATCTTAATTGAAACTCAAATAAATAACCTGAGTAACTGAAGAAGGGTGTTCTATAGGTTCTAATATCTAAGTATGGATTCAGTGTGTATTTCTGTAGGAAACAACATAATTAGACTAAATTGACAAAATAAGCAGAGAAGGGGCAGTATTATAAGCTTCCTTTCCTAGATACTTTCCCACTTATAGGCACCACTCTCCTGTTGGCCACCACATATTGCAAGAGGCCTTTGCATGAGTTGTGTATCAGCCAGGTAACCTAAATCACCAAGAGTGGGAAAATTTAAGCTAAGCTGCTCATACTTTACTATGTCTTTGGGACTGCTGGTTCTCCCAAGGCAAGGAGTAAACAGTCTGATTCCAGATATGAACATCCCACTTGAAAAAAAGGGTGTCTAGCCCTTTTTATCACTAGGTGGGAAGAAAACAGAGACAATTATTGGAACTTTCATTTCAGTGTAAAAGGGGCTCAGATTTGATCTGTAAAAGTTGTGGTGTCCTGTTCAGAGTATGCACCCGACAGGTTCTCAATAAAGATTCTTTATTAAATAACTATTTACAATAAATAAGTCCTTGAAATACGAAGACTGGATAACGAAGACCAACTGGGCACAGCAAGATGACGGAGAGGATCTTCCACTGGAGGTGAGACTGGACTCTATGAGCTGGAGATAGCAGTTCTCGAACTGGATCAATACTGGAACAGCATGGACACTAGGTGACTGGCTCCCTGGACCTGGAAGCAGGACTACGAGCAGCAGACAGGGATAAACTGAAGACTTGGCACAGGACTCGAACTCAGAGCAAGGGTAGTCTCAACTGAGGTTTCTGGACTAATTTGGGAACTCATAAATGAAGTCTCAAAAACAAGGCTTGGAACTTGTGCTGGACTGGACTCAGCTGGAAGCTGGAAGCATCAGATTAGGCTGGAAACTCTGGACAGGAAACTTGGAGCAAAGCTTGGAACTTGGCTGGAAGCCCCGGACTAGGCTGAATTCTCTGGACAGGAGACTTGGAGCAGAGCTTGGAACTAGGCTGGACTCGGCTGGAAGCCCCGGACTAGGCTGAATTCTCTGGACAGGAGACTTGGAGCAGAGCTTGGAACTAGGCTGGACTTGGCTGGAAGCTCCGGACTAGGCTGAATTCTCTGGACAGGAGACTTGGAGCAGAGCTTGGAACTAGGCTGGACTTGGCTGGAAGCCCAGGACTAGGCTGAATTCTCTGGACAGGAGACTTGGAGCAGAGCTTGGAACTAGGCTGGACTTGGCTGGAAGCCCCGGACTAGGCTGAATTCTCTGGACAGGAGACTTGGAGCAGAGCTTGGAACTAGGCTGGACTTGGCTGGAAGCCCCGGACTAGGCTGAATTCTCTGGACAGGAGACTTGGAGCAGAGCTTGGAACTAGGCTGGACTTGGCTGGAAGCTCCGGATTAGGCTGAATTCTCTGGACAGGAGACTTGGAGCAGAGCTTGGAACTAGGCTGGACTTGGCTGGAAGCCCCGGACTAGGCTGAATTCTCTGGACAGGAGACTTGGAGCAGAGCTTGGAACTAGGCTGGACTTGGCTGGAAGCCCCGGACTAGGCTGAATTCTCTGGACAGGAGACTTGGAGCAGAGCTTGGAACTAGGCTGGACTTGGCTGGAAGCTCCGGACTAGGCTGAATTCTCTGGACAGGAGATTTGGAGCAGAGCTTGGAACTAGGCTGGACTTGGCTGGAAGCCCAGGACTAGGCTGAATTCTCTGGACAGGAGACTTGGAGCAGAGCTTGGAACTAGGCTGGACTTGGCTGGAAGCCCAGGACTAGGCTGAATTCTCTGGACAGGAGACTTGGAGCAGAGCTTGGAACTAGGCTGGACTTGGCTGGAAGCCCCGGACTAGGCTGAATTCTCTGGACAGGAGACTTGGAGCAGAGCTTGGAACTAGGCTGGACTTGGCTGGAAGCCCCGGACTAGGCTGAATTCTCTGGACAGGAGACTTGGAGCAGAGCTTGGAACTAGGCTGGACTTGGCTGGAAGCCCAGGACTAGGCTGAATTCTCTGGACAGGAGACTTGGAGCAGAGCTTGGAACTAGGCTGGACTTGGCTGGAAGCCCCGGACTAGGCTGAATTCTCTGGACAGGAGACTTGGAGCAGAGCTTGGAACTAGGCTGGAAGCCCCGGACTAGGCTGAATTCTCTGGACAGGAGACTTGGAGCAGAGCTTGGAACTAGGCTGGACTCGGCTGGAAGCCCCGGACTAGGCTGAATTCTCTGGACAGGAGACTTGGAGCAGAGCTTGGAACTAGGCTGGACTTGGCTGGAAGCCCCGGACTAGGCTGAATTCTCTGGACAGGAGACTTGGAGCAGAGCTTGGAACTAGGCTGGACTTGGCTGGAAGCCCCGGACTAGGCTGAATTCTCTGGACAGGAGACTTGGAGCAGAGCTTGGAACTAGGCTGGACTTGGCTGGAAGCTCCGGATTAGGCTGAATTCTCTGGACAGGAGACTTGGAGCAGAGCTTGGAACTAGGCTGGACTTGGCTGGAAGCTCCGGATTAGGCTGAATTCTCTGGACAGGAGACTTGGAGCAGAGCTTGGAACTAGGCTGGACTTGGCTGGAAGCCCCGGACTAGGCTGAATTCTCTGGACAGGAGACTTGGAGCAGAGCTTGGAACTAGGCTGGACTTGGCTGGAAGCCCCGGACTAGGCTGAATTCTCTGGACAGGAGACTTGGAGCAGAGCTTGGAACTAGGCTGGACTTGGCTGGAAGCTCCGGACTAGGCTGAATTCTCTGGACAGGAGATTTGGAGCAGAGCTTGGAACTAGGCTGGACTTGGCTGGAAGCCCAGGACTAGGCTGAATTCTCTGGACAGGAGACTTGGAGCAGAGCTTGGAACTAGGCTGGACTTGGCTGGAAGCCCAGGACTAGGCTGAATTCTCTGGACAGGAGACTTGGAGCAGAGCTTGGAACTAGGCTGGACTTGGCTGGAAGCCCCGGACTAGGCTGAATTCTCTGGACAGGAGACTTGGAGCAGAGCTTGGAACTAGGCTGGACTTGGCTGGAAGCCCCGGACTAGGCTGAATTCTCTGGACAGGAGACTTGGAGCAGAGCTTGGAACTAGGCTGGACTTGGCTGGAAGCTCCGGACTAGGCTGAATTCTCTGGACAGGAGACTTGGAGCAGAGCTTGGAACTAGGCTGGACTTGGCTGGAAGCCCAGGACTAGGCTGAATTCTCTGGACAGGAGACTTGGAGCAGAGCTTGGAACTAGGCTGGACTTGGCTGGAAGCCCCGGACTAGGCTGAATTCTCTGGACAGGAGACTTGGAGCAGAGCTTGGAACTAGGCTGGACTTGGCTGGAAGCTCCGGACTAGGCTGAATTCTCTGGACAGGAGACTTGGAGCAGAGCTTGGAACTAGGCTGGACTTGGCTGGAAGCCCAGGACTAGGCTGAATTCTCTGGACAGGAGACTTGGAACAAGACTTGGAACTCAGAACTAGGCTGGACTCAGCTGGAAGCACCATGTGTGCCACGAACTCAGATCCTGAGCAAGATAGGTGAAAATCTCCGAAACTCGCTGGAGTCTGCAAAGTGCAGTCACAATGAACTGTGATCAAGCAGTGGTGCAGAAAACTCCCAAATTGGCTGGTTGGAGGACAGGAAACTTGTCCTCAAACAAATGGTTGGCTCTGTCTAATGGAATAGTTATATAGGGTAAAGATCTGTTCTTCCTCTGATGTTGTTCTTGTTGTTACTATTATTATTTTCATGTCTTGGAATGACATTACACACCACTGTATTCTTATCAGCACAAATAACTTGTTCTTTCACTAACATCCAATCCTTTTCAAACCACGGTTTAGAAAAGATGGTAGAGATGATGAGTAACCAAGATGCTACACTCAGGATTAGTTGGATCACCTGCCTATGTTAGGCAGTGAACTTGGAAGAGATCATGAGAGCTACTGCCTTCTGTGTCACCTTGCTCTGCAAATATGAGGGAAGACTGTGGATTCCCAAAGTGCAAGAAACCAATGTTGTAAAAGTAACCAAGTTGGCTTTATTCAGGGGCTCTGGTAGAAAAATCAGTTTCCTTTCCTTATTAGTTGCTCTTTGGAGTCCTTGGTGCTCTCTGAGCCTTGTTGTTTTCTTGCAGACATTTCACTGCCAGACCAAGCAGCATCTTCAGTGCAAAAAGGGAGTGGGCCTTGCTCTCTGTTTATATACTGTGGTTTGTCCCGCTTGTGTTGGTGGGGGTGTTGTTCTCTCCTTGGGAGTTCCTTGATTGGGCTGTTGTTTGCTGATGGGTTGACTGACTGAGTTAAGAGTCCCTTGATTAAGGTATAATGTTCTGTTTGATTGTTCATCTGGTGTTAATCTTGGTGTTAATCTTTGCACACTGGGTGTCGATTCCTGGCAAGGAGGTGTTCGGGTCTTTTGGCTTTTCTATTGTCTTTTTTGAATGGAGTATACAAGTTGTTTACCTCTATGTGTCTGTTGATGGCTGCTTTGTCTGAGTGCCAAGCTTCCAGGAATTCTCTAGCATTTTTGGATTTGGCCTAGTTCAGAGTTTTCCAGTTGAAAGTCTGGTTGAGTCTGTCCATGTGTTGTCAGATTAAGGTGTTTTCACAATGAAAACTTATCTCTCTTGCTGTGCATTAGATGCCCATGAAAATGGGAACCAGGAAAATAAATAGTACCAAGGTCACACAGTTGGGCAGGACTAGAACTCATGATCTCCCAGTTTATGTAATCTCTAAAATTCTTTCTTCTTGTGTTTCACACTCTTTATAGTTTTTATTCTTTTTGTAGTTTTCTGTGTTTTTTTGTAGTT
Organism: Candoia aspera; assembly: GCF_035149785.1. NCBI lineage: Eukaryota > Metazoa > Chordata > Lepidosauria > Squamata > Candoiidae > Candoia > Candoia aspera. The sequence continues at coordinate 108,197,441 of NC_086156.1, read as the reverse complement.
TTATTATATCTTTCAAACTTAATAAAATTCTTATTTAAAAAAAAAAGATAGGGAGAGGGTGAGAGACCTGCTGTTTAAGGAGAGCACAAGTACATCTTAACTCACTGATTCATGCTATGACTTTAACATTGTTTCCCTCTGTCAAACCATCTTTGACCTGAACCAATCATATTATACTGTCATTCTTCATAGCAGAACCTGCATTAAGCAGAGGATTGACAAAATTGTTGAGGTTTTCCTACTAACGATTAAGACTGCTATTGTACCTAATCATTTTGGCCCAGTGAAGAGGTTGTATTTATTTGTCTCCTCTCACATGCTTCATGCAAATTGCCTGGGGGGAGGAAACCTGCCCGGACTTGTTTCTTACTTCCTCTTTTTTCTCTGCCGGCAATGGAGCCAAGCAAGGCTTGCTCCAAAGGGGAGCTAAGTCCCTTAAATATGTGTTGCTTTTGTTTTGCTTTCTGTAAATAAATTATTTTTATAGAAATGTTTGGTGTGTGACTTTTTTTTACCTCTCCTGGGCTAAAGGCTTTCCCAGCATCTGCTAACAGGTTATGTGCCCAGTAAACAGCCTAGTAAAACCCAGAGAGAAAAGAGAGATCAGCTCCACACCTCATGCACAATTTAAAGGCAGGTAGCAAAGACCATGTGAAGATTTTCTTTGGAGCCACCTGGAGATTTTCCAGCAACTGCCGGTCTACAGGACAAAGAAGCCAGCTGAGGTGACTTGCAAAAGAAGGAAGAAGCCATGGCTACCTCCCAGCCCTCAGCGATGCCTCTGGAGTGCCTATCAGAGACCAACTATTTGAATTTGGCCCTGAAGATGGAGATCTATCTTCGCAGAGAGAATCTTTGGCTGCCAATTGGTGAGCAAAACCCCCCAAATCTCAGTGCTGAATGGCTGAGACAGGATGAGTGGGCTAGAGCCACCATTATCTTGGGAGTTGAGGACAATCAGCTAGTCCACGTGCAAGGCATGCAGTCTGCAAAGCAACTTTGGGACGCTTTGAGAGACTTATATGTAAAGGCAACAGCAGGGAGTAAAGTTACTCGGACAAAAAACTGTACAGAGCCTACCTTGCAGAAGGAGATAGCCCTTCCTGAGCACCTGCATTATATTCAGCAGCTGTTTGTTGAGTTGCAGGAGAGAGGAATGGAATTTACACCTCTCACAAAATCATATATCCTCCTGTCCTCACTAAATGCGACGTGGGACACGCTGATCTGTACCCTGGAGGCTATGCCTGAAGCAGACCTCACCCCATTGTATGTTACACAGTGCTTACTCGCTGAATGGGATAAGAGAGAGGAAAGATCCCCCCCCCATCTCTTCTGGAAAGCTGCAATACCAGAAAACGAGGGAAAAGAAGGGAAAGGAACCTGAGGCCACAGCGCTAGCAAGCCAGCGATGCTTCACTTGTGGTTCAGCTGGACATTTGCAAAGAGACTGTGCCATGAGAACCAAGAGTAGAAAGACAGAGAAGAAAAACACAAGAGCAACACAGAAGAAGGCTCTTCAGACAACCCAGATTGCACAGGTTGCTGAGAAGGGTAATTCTGATGTATGGGTGTTAGATTCTGGGGCCAATTGTCATTTATGTAATTGTAAAAGCTCTTTTGTGTCACTGTCTAAAACTGAAAGACAAAGTGTATCTTTGGCTGATGGGTCTGTGACCAAAATTATGGGACAAGGTGACTTGTATTTATCCTGCTTAGGAGAAACTGTAAAAGGTGTGTTGTATGTGCCAAATTTACAATCAAACCTTTTAACTGTGGCACCATTGGCAGCAACAGGGTATATCATAACATTTAAGAAAAATGGTTGTGAGATACGAAAAAATGGGAAATTGTGTGCTACTGGTATGTTAAAAGACTCCTTGTACATTGTGCAAAATGCAAGGAAGCCAAGCTGCAAGGCTGCAGTTGGCAACACACCATATCATGACCAATGTGTACACCTGATGCACAGGAGATTTGGTCATGCTAATTTCAAGTATATAGCACAAACGCCACAGCTGTGTGCTGACCTAAAGATAAAACCCTGTGATAAATACTTAGACTGTGTAGTTTGCAAAGAATGCAAAACACTAAAAGCTCCTGTGAGTAAGCACAGTGACAGAGTTACAACTAGACCTTTGGAAATTGTACACTCTGACATTATTGGTCCTTTTGCTCCAAGTCTTGGACAAGCAAGGTATGCAATGACCATCATTGATGATTTCTCAAGATACACATTTATCTACATCTTAAAACATAAAGATGAAGCATTTGAGAAATTTAAAAGTTTTGTGACATGGGCAAATGGAAAATTCCCTAGGCCTGTATCTACACTCCAATGTGATAGAGGAGGAGAATACCTTTCTCACAAATTCAGAAGTTTCCTAGTGGAAAAAGGGATAGAACAAATTCTTTCTAACCCTTACACCCCTCAGCAAAATGGTGTTGCTGAAAGAAAGGGCAGAACCTTGCAAAATGCGATGGAATGTATGATTAAAGATTCACAATTATCTTTTAAGTACTGGGGAGAGGCCATATCCACTGCCACTTATGTACAGAACAGGTTGTATAACTCTGTGATTCAGGACACTCCATTCCATTTGTTTTATGGTGTGAAACCAAAGGTAAACCATCTTAGAGTGTTTGGTAGCACTGCATGGGTTCACATTCCAAAACAGCAGAGAAGGAAAGGAGGCCCCACAACAAAGAAAGCCATCTTTGTTGGCTATGAACAAAGCCAGAGGAGCTACAGGTTCATAATGGGAGAGAAATTAATAATTAGCAAAAGCGCTTATTTTGCTGAACAAAACTGGGGGAGATTAAATTCTAGCTCTCCAGTTGAACTGAACACCACAAGAGAACAGCAAGGACTTGCTGATGGTGATCTTTTGCCTGATGAGGACATTAAAGCAGAAAAGCAAACTGAAGATCTGTCTGATGAGACAGATGCTTCTCAGGAAAGTGATAGGAGTCAAAATTTAAGCCCTGTATTACCTCACAGATCTCAGAGGAGTAATAAAGGTGTTCCTCCATCACGTTTTCAGGCTGAAACAGTAAAGGCTTTTCACATATTCACAGAACCTGAGTCTTTAGAACAAGTGAATGCTTTACCACCTGAGATTGCACAAAATTGGCATCCTGCCATGCAACAGGAATTAGCATCCTTGAAAGAAAATAAAACATGGAAACTGGTAAATCTACCTCCCAATGAACGCTGTCTGGGTTGTAGGTGGGTTTTCAAACTGAAAAGGGATGCTGATGGCAAAATCCAAAAATATAAAGCAAGGTTGGTTGCAAAAGCGTTCACTCAAAGGAAAGATTTAGACTTTGACAAGACTTTTGCACCAGTTACTAAAGGTGAATCAATTAGATTACTGTTAAAAGTCGCTGCACTAAAAGGAATGTCAGTTAACCACTATGACATTCAAACTGCATTTCTCTATGGTGATTTAGACCACAGATTATACATGCAGCAACCCCCTGGCTATGAAAAAGGGGAGAATCTAGTCTGTGAACTGCAGAAGTCAATCTATGGGTTAAAACAAGCTGCTAGATCCTGGAACCAAACATTAGATGAAAAACTGCAGAGTTTTGGTTTTGAAAAAGGAAAAGCAGATCTCTGTGTATATATGAAGAAGGACAAACAAGGCTGTATGTATCTGTGCATTTATGTTGATGATTTGCTGCTGTTCACATCAACAGAAAAACCAAGGCTTGATTTTGAAGCCTGCATGAAAAGCCATTTCACATTAAAAAGTCTTGGAATTATAACAACCTAGGTTTGGAAAAACACAGGAAGAAGAATGGTAGCTTTCTGTTAAACCAAAGGGGAGATAATGGTAAAATAATGTGAATGGAAAGACATATAAAGTTGTCAGAGAAGATTGGTTTGCATCTTAATCTATAGTGTAAAAAGGGGAGTGTTGAGGTTTTCCTACTAACAATTAAGACTGCTATTGTACCTAATCATTTTGGCCCAGTGAAGAGGTTGTATTTATTTGTCTCCTCTCACGTGCTTCATGCAAGTTGCCTGCGGGGAGGAAACATGCACGGACTTGTTTCTTACTTCCTCTTTTTTCTCTGCCGGCAATGGAGCCAAACAAGGCTTGCTCCAAAGGGGAGCTAAGTCCTTTAAATATGGTTTGCTTTTGTTTTGCTTTCTGTAAATAAATTATTTTTATAGAAATGTTTGGTGTGTGACTTTTTTTGACCTCTCCTGGGCTAAAGGCTTTCCCAGCATCTGCTAACAAAAATGACCTCAGCAAATTAACTTGCCTTCTTTTTAAATGGTGTTTGAATCAAGAAACTTTGGAACCTGGTTATAGATGTGTATCTGTCTGACATGGTAGCATCTTTGGAAAAAAATGTGCAAAGTTTTATTGTTTTGTGCATATGGTGCTCCTCCCAATCTCTTTCAAAAGTTTCAAAAGTTCATAGCACTCCTGAAGTCCTGCAGAGATATGATAAACATGTTTCCTTTTCACACATTGGAAACAAAGTCCTACTGTAAGCAAGCTATTATCTCCCAAGTAATTATCAAGTTAAGTATCATCATTCTCCCTTTTTTTTTTTTTTTTTTTGTCTCAAGGGAATGTCAGTAACCATGACAAAACTATGAACCCAGGTTAAAACATGGCATTAATATCAGTTCAAAAATACGGGATTACTTGTAGAGAGAATACGAAGGATGTACATTTAATTGGTGAAACTTCATTCATTCACTCTAGATAATATTGAATGTATGAGAGGCAGGTTGATTTTGACCCAGCATCTCACCTGCATGGTAACATTGGTGTTTGGTGTCAATAATGACAATATATTATAGTGAGCTGGTTATATTCAGAACACTGGTTTTATTCTTTTTTCCTAACATGATGGTAATTTCTCCTGTTTCCAACTGCAGTCTCAGTGGTCCTCTTGCAATTGTTCACAAGTATTATCAGCCTGGAGACTTAATTATTGCTGCTATTCTTTATCAGGTCTTCTTTCTTTCAAATGAGATCACTTTTGAAAGCCTTCCTTCTCGTGAAGTGCTTGATCAGTACCTGTAAGTATCCTCCTGAACCTCCACCTCCTCCACATCCACATTACCAGCTAAATGTTGTATTTTCTTTCTTTCACTAATCTGCTGAAATGTATTGATTGCTAGTTGACTGGTATGACTACGTCCAGTTGGTATGACTAATGGCCATATTTAGGCTTTTTCATTATAGAGCTCACAGAAGCTTAGCCTGTCCTAACACTGAAAGTTAAACAGAGACAAATAGTATTGATCTGAGCCATAAACTATATGAATTACTTTTTTTCTCAGGAAACTTCCTTCCTTCAGCAAAGTCCTCTCTTGAAAGTAGAAATCTTGAGTAATCTAGGCTTTGCAGATTCCCTCTGGTTTATCCAGACCTTTTTTTCCCCTTTCATTTAACCCAGAAATGAAGCAGGAAACCCTCAAGAGCATTAGAAAAAACTATTTCAGTCTACTACAAGTCTAGGGTGGGAAAATGGAACTGGCTTCCCACCCTTACAAAAATTCAAAGTGCAGATGAAACTGAAATGAAGTGTTGGCTTAGCTCAATTGTACCTAACCCCAACTAGGTCAGGACACCCCAGTCTATACAATCCAGGGCTATTATTTGCTGAAGACCAAATTCCAGGTGTCCAGGGCAAACAATAATACAACATTTTGTTTGTGTATGAACATATAAATATAACAATTAAAAGTAGCAACTCTCTGATTTGATTCAGAAACAGAAATAGATTGACATAGTTTATTATTCTCGCTGAAGCTTCCTCACTCAAAACTACCAACAGACTTTGGCTCTGGCATTTGCTGTAAAGGAGATCAATGAACATTCTGGGATTTTACCCAATGTCAGCCTTGGTTTCCAGATTGCTACTGATTATCTTGAGGAAATTACAACTTACCTTTTAGCACTGGAATTTCTATCTACAAAAGATAAATTTATCCCCAACTACAAATGTAATGACCAGACCAATACAGTAGCTGTCATTGGAGGACCCCGTTCTAAGACCTGTCTCAACATGGCTACTGCTCTGTGCAACTACAAGCTTCCTCAGGTGAGAACAAAAATAAAGGAAGATGGAAGTTCACAAGCTATTTCTTACTTTCAGATGCTGAGTCCCATGATCAATCTTCTCAGAAGTAGCATAAAATGTCAGACAAGAATACAACCCATTCTTGATCTGCAGTGAAAATCACCACCACGGCTGTTCTTCATCACAGTACGAAACTTCCTGATGCCAATGTGTTAAACCGCTAAGGAAGGCTCTGATGCCCTTTCTACCCAAACAATAAGGATGGCTTACACTTAGACTCGGGGCCTTTCTTCAAAAATTAAGCAAGGGTGCCAATGAAAATCATACATATTGCACATTTTTCTTTGTCGAAATCCATTTTGCCTCTATCCACCCCCCCCCACTTTTCCCCCATTTAGATCACATATGGATCAGCTCCACTGATGAATAATGAACCAGCAGACATTTTTGTCAAATGGATGTTCCCAGATGAGATCCACCAGCTTAAAGGAATCCTACACTTACTGTTGCATTTTGGATGGACCTGGGTTGGGTTGATTTCTTTGTATGAGGAAGACAGAGAGAGGTTCATTCAAAAGAGTATTTCCATGTTTTCAGAGAGAGGAATCTGCTTTGACTTTATAGAATGTCTCCCTCAAATGATGTATGGTAATGAAGCTGCTGAAATGGTGGAAAAGGCAGATCAATTATACAAAGTGATCATGGGGAGTACAGTCATTGCAGTGATCTTCAATGCTGAAATTACAAGCATAGTGACTCTGAGATTAATGATCTATGTGTTAGATTCTGATGATATTCCAAAGGAGAGAAAAGCCAAAGTTTGGATCCTGACAGCTCAGATGGAATTCACCTCCATTCTGATGCAAAGAGAGTTGCCCATTGATTTTCTCCATGGTGCTCTTTCCTTTGCAATTCACTCTAAGCAGCTGACAGGTTTCCAACAATTTATGCAGAAGAGAAACCCAATCTTAGAAAAAGAAGATGGCTTTATTAGGGATTTCTGGAAAGGTGCTTTTGAATGCTCATTCTCCAGAGATATTCCAGATGGGAATGCTGAAAGGATCTGCACTGGAGAAGAGAAGCTGAAGACTCTTCCTAATTCTGTTTTTGAGACCACCATGGGTGGACATAGTTACAGCATCTACAATGCAGTCTATGCTGTGGCACATGCTCTGAGGGCCATGCGCTCCTCCAAACCCAAAGAGGGTCAGACATTTGATGAGAACAGATGGAAGCTGTTGCCTCAGTCACCATGGCAGGTAACATTTGCTAATGCAAAATTCAGGAAGGTCATCAGGTTGTGTAAAACATTTTGGATTGCTCAATAATCAGAGCAAAGAGATTTGTTGGATTTTTCCCTTTCTCAAATTTGTGATGGAATTCTCATCTGAAATTTTTTCAACTGAAACATTTTAGTTAGGCAACAGGGTAGAAAATGCATGTGACAGAGAACGTAGTTGTCTTCCAAAATTTAAGCATAGGCCAAATTGGCTCATGAAGCATAGGCCAGATTGCTGGAAACAAACTGAGATATGTCCCTACCTTTTCAAGGAACCCTGTTAACTTTCCTGTTTCTTCTTCTGCTTTTTCCTTCCTTTAGCTCCACCACTTTTTGCAGCGAGTCTCCTTTAACAACAGTGCTGGGGAAGAGGTTTCTTTTAGCCCAAAAGGGGAATGGGTAACTGGATTTGATATTTTCAGTTGGGTCACGTTCCCAAACCAGTCCTTTCTGACGGTCCAAGTTGGAAAGATCGACCCCCTGGCTCCCCCAGAGAAGCTCCTCACCCTTTCTGCCAAGGATATCATTTGGCCCCACATATTTAACCAGGTGTGTCTTGTTTTTTTCCCCTTTTCTTGACATTATAGTACCACTGACCCATGCAAATAATTGATTAAACAATAGCACTTGGATTAAACTATTAAGCTGCTTAGAAACCTCAGAGTAATATTTTTTTTTTCTTTTTGATGTGATACAAACATAAACTGCTAAAGCAAAAGAGGTGGCTTAAAGTTTAAATATCCTCATCATTTCTTTAGTTCCAATGCAATGCTATTTTAGTATGCAGGATTTGTTTCTTACTACATTAGTAAAATATGACACTTTGTATATAACTGAACAGGAGCAAACCATTTATTGAAACAGAATGAATATATATATATATATATATATTCAAATGGCATATGCATGCTTCATGTTTTTATCTCCTAAGATAATATATAAATATATCCCAAAAACAAAGGGTTTCTGCTGGAGAGTCTGTCTATTTAGATAACTAGTAATGCTAATCCAAGTGGAGTTATATGATTGCATACCATCTAGAATTTAAATGTCTTTCCTGAAATAGATGAAATAGCTGGCAAAAACTCACTTTTTGAAATACATTTACATTGAACATTTATCAAAATATATGGAAATATATGATTCAAAAACAAAGATTTTCTACTGGAGATTCTCTCTCTCTCATCAAAGTACAGTGCTATTCCAAATATTATTGCATGGTATCTCTAAAATTCATTAAAGGGGAAGGCAGAAGTATTTTTTTTTCTAAAAATGAAACATCAATCAATGAGGGAAGGAATATGACAGGAAAAAAAACCTTCTTTCTTAGCTGTTTTTACATTTATAAGACAGAATTCTAACTTTAACTTAAAAATAGCATTATATCCCAGTTCAAGCCTAATAATTTCAGGGAACCATATTCCTAAATCAGTATTATTTGAAAATCATTAAAAAAGAACACTAAAATTCATTTGTTTTTAATGTGCTCAAACTGCAAGGTACAAACAATCCCCCGTCCCCGAAAAATCTTAATTACTCTGCTATAAGCAACCAGATTGAAAATAGCTCAATTTTGAAAATCAAATTTTTGTTATGAAATGCTCACAAAGGTTTAAATAAGCTATGGTCTGTGATATGTATGGAAAAGTCAACCAAGCTTTGAAAGAGGTATAGTAAAAGTAGGACCCCAACCAAAACAATGGAACTGGAAGGAGAGCATACACCACTGACTCTTTCCCACACCAGGTTCTGGTACTGATTTCCACAGAAGAGATCTGTAGAATGCTGTGCTTGGCACGACCACTCGATTAGTGTAATAGGTGTGATATAAGGAACAGTCAAGGGAATCAGTGGAAATTTTAAACCAGAAAAAGTTGAAATTCAGTGGAGAATTTAAACCAGAAAGAAAATTGGAAAATGGAACATCAAGGCTTAAATGAAGAAATGAAGAGGTCACTAATGAAAAGAGGAATCCCTAAACATAATTCTTCATATGAAAGAATTCTGATTTTATTCATTTACAGACATTACCTCTTTCCATCTGTAACAAGAAATGTCCTTTTGGCCATAGCAGGATAAAAGTGGAAGGGAAATTGTCTTGTTGCTATGACTGTAGATTGTGTCCAGAAGGGAAGATAGCTGACCAAATCGGTAAGCAAACAAATATATTGAATGCATTGATAATTTAATAATACTAAACGGGGGCTGAATATTTAATCAATATTATAGTAACTGAAAATCTTGAGCTTCACAACAAATTGTATAGCTCATCAATGTAGTATTTGAACTAATTGTTCATAGTTCAGTAAGATATTTGATGATAAAACTAATCTGGTCACTCTATGTAGTAGGTCCAATAGATTTCTTAGATTGTGATTGTCCCTTTTTATCTCTCCTTTAGAAATTCTAAAGAGTTTACAGGAAGCCAAAGTTAGTTGGTAGACTATTCAAAATACTTCCTTTATTGTATACCTTCTTTATGGAAGTAAAGCTAACTTTACAATGGTAATGTCTTCCTATTAGTTTCTACTTGTTTTTACTTACTATTCCACCCAGATGTATTGATTGATAGGTTGATTGGCTTATGGAACATATATGGCTACCTAGGCAGCTCACCGCAATTCATAAAAAGACAAATGAAAACAAAACCACCCTTCCCACCAGGTCCTGGACCAATCAGCCTCCTGACTTTGGAGAACAGCCAAGTCTTCCTAGCCTACTACAAGGCTAAAAGGGCAGGGATCCCTGGGAGACTCTTGCAAATGGCTGGGGCAGCTACAGAGAAGGTGCATATCCAAGGTACCATCAGATGATGACATTTTACAGAGGAGACCTGGAGCATGCACACCTATGTCACCTATTGAGACAGGCAGAGGTGGTCCCACCAATAACTTTGCCCAGTGAAATGTAGGGTTTTAAAACACTTTAATTGCAACAGGAAAGCCACTGAGAGCTCATTAAAGCTAGAGAAAACTGGAAAAATCAGGGCACATTGACATTGAAGAGATGATGTTTCAAAATAATGATGTTTCTCTCAAAGGTTTTGTTTCTGGTTTCTTTCTTTTTTTTCCCCCCAGACTTAGATGACTGTGTCCCATGTCCAGAAGATCAATATCCAAGCAAGGATCGGGATAGTTGCCTTCAAAAAAACATAACTTACTTGACTTATCAAGATCCTTTGGGGATTTCTTTGGTAGTGATTGCACTCTCCTTTGCTTTCATCTCAGCTGTGGTGCTGGGGATCTTCCTGAAACACCAGGACACCCCCATTGTCAAAGCCAACAACAGGAATCTCACTTTTACCCTTCTCACTGCTCTCCTGCTCTCCTTCCTTTGCACTTTGCTTTTCATTGGCCAACCTGACCAAGTGAAATGTCTCATGCAACAAACTGCTTTTGGGATCATCTTCTCTGTAGCTCTTTCTTGTATACTGGGGAAAACAACCGTTGTTGTGCTTGCTTTCATGGCCACCAAGCCAGGATCCAAGATGAGGAAATGGGTGGGCAAAAGGCTGGCCAACACTATTGTGCTTTCTTGCTCCCTGGCACAATTCACCATTTGTGCAGTGTGGCTGGCAATTTCTCCCCCATTCCCAGTTTCTGACATGCATTCAGTGGCTGAAGAAATTGTCCTGGAATGTAATGCAGGCTCAACCACAATGCTGTATGCTGTCCTTGGCTTTATGGGGTTCTTGTCTGCTGTCAGCTTCACCGTGGCCTTCCTAGCTAGGAATTTACCTGACAGCTTCAACGAAGCCAAGTTTATCACCTTCAGCATGTTGGTCTTTTGCACTGTTTGGGTGTCATTTGTTCCCACCTATCTTAGTACAAAGGGGAAATACGTGGTGGCGGTGGAGATCTTCTCCATTTTGGCTTCTGCGGCTGGATTACTGGGCTGCATCTTTTCCCCCAAATGCTATATCATTATTCTGAGACCCAATTTAAATAAAAAGGAAAAACTAATAAAGAAATGAAACTGATTTTTTTACCAGACCCCATGAATATAGTCCAATTCATTCTTTTCAGCATGTTCATTTTTTTGCCATTTGGGGTTCTGCACTCTTCCCTCATATATTCTTAAAGAGATGGGAGTACTGGACCACCTTACCTGTCTCCTGAGAACCCATATGCAGGTCAGGAAGCAACAGTTAGAACCAGACATGGAACAACCGATTGGTTCAAAATTAGGAAAGGAGTACGGGAAGGCTGTATTTTGTCACCCTGATTATTTAACGTATATGCAGGGTACATCATGAAAAATGCTGGGCTGGATGAATCACAAGCTAGAATTAAGATTGCCGGGAGAAACATCAACAACCTCAGATATGTGGATGACACCACGCTAATTGCTGAAAGTGAGGAGGAACTAAACAGCCCCTTGAAGAGTGAAAGAGGAGAGTGCAAAAGCTGGCTTGAAATTCAACATTAAAAAAAAACCAAAAAAACCCTAAGATCATGGCATCTGGCCTCATCACGTCCTGGCAAATAGAAGGGGAAGAAATGGAAGGAGTGACAGATTTTATTTTCTTGGGCTCCAAGATCACCACCGATGGTGACTGCAGCCATGGAATTAAAAGATGACTGCTCCTTGGGAGGAAAGCTATGGCAAACCTAGGCAGCATATTAAGAAACAGAGACATAATCTTGCTGACAAAGGTTCATACAATCAAAGCTATGGTTTTCCCAATAGTGATGTACGGCTGTGAGATCTGGACCTTACAGAAGGCTGAGCACTGAAGAATTGATGCTTTCAAACTGTGGTGCTGGAGAAGACTCTTGAGAGTTCCTTGGACTGCAAGGAGGACAAATCAGTCAATCCTACAGGAAATCACCCTGAGTGCTCATTGGAAAGACAGATACTGAAGCTGAAGCTCAAATACTTTGGTCACCTAATGCAAAGAGAGGACTCACTGGAAAAGACCCTGATGCTAGGAAAGAATGAAGGCAAAAGGAGAAGGGGATGGCAGAGGATGAGATGGTTAGATAGCATCACCGATGCAATGAACATGAATTTGAGTAAACTCTGGGAGACAGTGGAGTACATGAAGGCCTGGTGTGCTATGGTCCATGGGGTCACCAAGAGTCAGACATCACATAACAACTGAACAACAACTACCCTCTTCCCTCATATCAACACCTCAATTTGTAATGGTTGCCTGGCCTAAAATACACTCAGGCTCACAAGCGATGGCTTGAAAGAAATCTGGTTTATTTAGGAATAGTGAGCAAGTACAAAGAAAGCTGAGAATGAGAAGAAGTGCACCAAATATAAACTAAAAACCCTCGGTGTGAAAGTGAGCCCTCCCCCTGTATAACCGTTTCAACTTCCCCATCCCAGGTGCCCCTAACAAGTTCTGTTAATCAATGGGTAAAAAGACCTTGAACACAAACGATAACCCAAACACATTCCATCCTCAAGAAAACAGATAGACAGCCTGGAACAAGGTCTCCCAACAACTCCCTCCCAACTGGAATGCGCATCAGAACCATGGCATGCAAAATGTTACAATGTAAATCAAACATCGCAACGGTGAACATGACATATCGCCCCCCTAAAAGAAAGCAAAATTAACAATAGTGAAAAGCACAATCAAGGCACAGGCTTGAAAGGATAAGCAAGGTGAAAGTGGCAAACTGAAGCAGGAGCATTGACGTGTCGAGCGTGCTTCGAGTGAACTAGGTACTGCATGGAGTTTCGAAGCTTGTGGGAGTCGATGACTTCTCTGATTTCAAAATGCTGTTGGACATCATTCATGATCGGCAGAGGTGGGGGAGGAGGGAGGAGCGAGCCAGTTTGAGCAAGCTGCAATGGAAAACAGGGTGACAACGTCGTAAATTGTGAGGCAAGTCAAGTTTGACAGTCACAGGATTGATAAGAGCTACAATGGGGAATGGCCCAATAAACTTAGGGGCCAGCTTCTTGGAAGGTTGAGGGGATTTGATAAACTCTGTAGAGAGGTAAACCAGATCCCCAACAGCAAAAGTGGGATGGGGAGAACGGCGTTTGTCAGCGTGATTTTTGTAGGATGCCTGGGCATCGTCGAAAGCCTGCCGAATGATCGGCCAGGAGTCAGCAAGCTGTGCAGCCCAATCATAAGCTGAGTTGGGGCTGGGGGGTGGGGGTGAGACAGTTCAGGAATAGGAACAAAGTCCTGGCCAAAAACAACCTGAAAAGGGGTTTGCCCAGTGCTCTGATGAACGGAATTGTTGTAGGCAACTTCAGCGAAGGGCAGAAGTTCAACCCAATTGTCCTGATGGTAGTTGGTGTAGGAGCGGAGAAACTGCTCTAGGGTGGAGTTAAGAATCTCAGTAGATCTGTCAGTCTCCGGATGCAATGCCGTTGACAATTCTTGTTCGGTGCCAATGAGCTTTAAAAAAGCCTGCCAAAACTGGGAGGTAAACTGTGTCCCGTGGTCAGTCACCAAACGGGAGGGGCAGCCGTGGAGATGGTAGATGTGGCATAGAAAGAGGCGAGCCAGCTGCTGAGCAGATGGCAAGGAGGCACAAGGAATAAAATGAGCCTGCTTGGAGAAAAAGTCCTTTCTACCCAAATGACAGTCTTCTTTTGACTAGGTGAAGAGGTTAACAATAAAATCCAAAGAAATCTCAGTCCCGGGATGAGATGGGTTAGCCACAGGTTGGAGAAGACCCTGTGGTTTTCCTACTTTGCGTTTGGACTGGGCACAGACAGGGCAGGAGGCAACATAGTCTTTGACATCCCGCCGCAAAGAGGGCCACCAAAATTGGCAGCGCACTAAATGCGGGGTTTTAACAAACCCAAAATGGCCCGCCAATTTATCATCATGGGAACATTGTAACACTGAAGCTCGTAAAGTCTCAGGAATGTAAAGTCGGTGACTGAGCCATTCCCAGATCATCCTTAAAGGATACTTTGTCTCGATTTGCCAGCAACCAAGTGTCAGATTTCACCGCTTGGAGAAAATCTGATTGCAATTGACAAGGGAGCGTTGGCTTGCTGGGAGGGGTTGGCACAGTGCTCTCTGTGGGTGGAGCATGGGCTTGGCTTCTGGTGAGCGCAGCCAGACCCAATTGTGGGGAAGAGAGAATGGTGCCAATGACCTGAGGGGTGTGGTCAAAGTCTTGTGGCAGGTGGGACAAAGTATCCGCGAGGAAGTTTTTCTTGCCGGGGATGAACTTTAGTTGGAAGTTAAAACGACTAAAGAATTGAGCGCAGTGAATTTGTTCGGGGCTGAGGTGGCGGGCAGTGCAGAGAGCTTCCAAATTTCTGTGGTCTGTCCAAACCTTGAAGGGGTGGGTAGCCCCTTCAAGGAGGTGGCACCAAGATTCTAAAGCAGCTTTGACAGCAAAAGCCTCTTTTTCCCAGACACGCCACTGGTGCTCAGTCTCAGAAAACTTCCTGGACAGATAAGCACAGGGTTTCATGATGTCATCTGAGTCCTTTTGTAACAATATAGCTCCAATAGAAAAGTCAGAGGTGTCCACTTGAACAACAAAGGGGCGTTCAGGATCAGGGTGCCTCAGAATGGGCTCCGCGGTAAAAAAAGGTCTTTAGTTTCTTGAATGCAGCTTGGCATTCTGGAGTCCTATTTAACACTGCCCGGGGTGTTTTATCTTATGTGTCTCCCCCAACCCTTTCGTGCGAAGGAGGTTGGTAAGGGGCAAGGCAATTTCAGCAAACCCCTTAATGAACTGGCGGTAGTAGTTACTGAACCCCAAAAAACTTTGCAGCTGGCATCAGGTACGGGGGCGTTCCCAATTTAAGATGGCCCTGATTTTTTCAGGGTCCATCTCGATTCCCTTGTCAGAGACCCGATAGCCCAAATAGACTAATTGGGTCTTGTGAAATTCACATTTGGAGAGCTTGGCATACAATTTGGATGCTCTCAGTTTTTCTAACACCTGTCTAAGAAGGCGTTCATGCTCCTCTTCGGTTTCGGAGTAAATCAGTACATTGTCCAGATAGACCAGGACCCCCTTCAATAAGTGAACATGCAACACTTCATTAATCAGTTTCATGAAAATGCCAGGCACATCGGCTAAGCTGAACGGGAGGACCGTGTACTGGAAGGAGTGTAATGGTCAATTAAAAGCAGTTTTCCACTCTTCTCCAGTCCGTATGTATATGCAAAAATAGGCTTCATGGAGGTCGAGTTTAGAGAAAATTTTCCCTTTTGACAAGTGGGCTAACATGTCATTCATTAGAGGTAGAGGATATTTATTACATAGGGAGACTGAATTTAACCCCCAATAGTCTGTACAGATTCTGAGTGTGCCGTCTTTCTTCTCTCGAAAGAGGACAGGCGCTCCCACTTGGGAATTGGCAGTCTCAATGAATCCCCATGCCAGGTTTTTGTCAATGAATTCACGCAATGCCTCTACTTCCTCTTTGGTCATTGGGTAAATTTTCGGTTTAGGCAGCTGCGTGTTGCGGAGAATCTCAATTGCACAGTCAGTTTTACGATGGGGTGGTAGCTGATCTACCTCCATTTCCCCAAAAACATCTGCAACATCTTGGTAGCAGTCTGGCAGCCCTTCGAGCTGCAGTACAATGGGGCGCAGCACTGCAATTGCAGCCCTGGCTCCCCCCCCCCCAGTTAAGGGTCTCCCCACTGGAGGGGCTTGATAAAACCCATCACTAAAGGTAAGGGTTCAGTGTTGCCAGTTTATATAGGGGTTTTGCCAAGTTAGCCAAGGGATCCCTTGGATTACCATGGGATCACCCACCGGGGCAATGATGAACTTTAAAGCCTCTTTGTGGCTCCCCATTTGCATTGCTACAGTCCCAGTAAAGTGAGTTGCTGCACCCCCCCCACCCCACTGTTGAGCCATCTAGCTGGGTAAAAATTAAAGACTGCTGGAGAGGGAAACTGGGCAGGTCTAGGGCAGTCACTAGATCTGAGTGGATGAGGCATCTTGAACACCCTGAGACAACCAAAGCCCAAACTTCTGTGGTTCGGGTACGGGAACCCAGCTTCACTTTCACTACCAGGGTGGGGCAATCAGCACTCACCATAGCATCCTCACACTCATCTTCCTCCACCTGCCCCAGGGCGCAGTTCAGGGCAGGTGGCTGGCATTTACCACTGGCTCTTTTGCTTCTTCCTCGACCTCTGTGTAGAGATACAGGACTTCTTCCAGATCCGTGGCTCCTTTGGCTGCGGTCGTCCGGCACGATGGCTGGGGCGATTTAACTGGGGCTCTCGTTGTAGGCTCTCCTGGCTTGAGCTTCGGGCATTCAGTGGCTTGATGTCCTCCCTTCCCACAATGGAGGCACTGCCCTTGCACATAGCAGTGCTCCTTCTCCTCGCCTCCAGCTCGGTGTCTTGGTGGTGCAGCTGTTGCTCCGCTCTGGGATCCCCGCGACCAGGCTGCCGTCTTCTCGGTTCGATGGGTCTGCATGTAGGTGCACTGAGCATGCTCAGCTTTTCTGGCCAGACAGATCCACTCGTACAGGGATTCTGGATCATCTCTGTCCAGTGCCTTCTTTGAATCCTTGAGTCCTTCTTTGAATCTCTCAATGAGGGTTGATTGTGGCCAGTCGGGAACCTAGCCCACTAAAGCTTTGAATTCAAGGGCATAATCAGCTACCAACCTGGGCCCTTGGGTGAGGTCCTTGAGTGCCTCCTTAGCCCTGGCTTTGGCTAGGGGATCTTCAAAAAAAAATTTCAAGGCGAAGTTGAAGTCGTCGAACGACCCGAGCTCCGGAGCATCCACTTTGGTCAGTTGGACATACCAGTCCGCTGCTCTACCCTTCAGCTTAGGGGTGATGGCTGATATCTTAGCCTCTTCTGAGGTGAAGCATGACCCATATTGCTTCATGTAGTTTTTCGTGTTGGTCAAGAAAAAGGAAAGTTTGGTGGGGTCCCAGTCAAATTTGACTGCAAAGTCCTTTGCCACCTTCCTGGTTGGAGGGACCCACATTGCGGGTTGAGTTGTAGGGGCCCAGGAAACCCTAATGGACCCTCTTCGTGGTGAGGCCCCATCGCGATGTCTTCTCCGAACCCGCACCAGCTGCGGTCCGCTAGGAGGAGGGGAGGAGGGCTATGGAGAGCGAGGGCTCCCATCGCGGCTTCCTGGATTGACTAGCGCAAGTGACAGGGTCTTCAGCAGATCTTCCATCAATTCCATCTTCGCCTCCAACCTTCTCACCCTCTCGGGAGTCAGTGATTCTTCCTCTCATCGGGTGTCCGGTCGCTGCTCTGGGGCCACTTTGGTCGACTCTCCCTTGGGTGTCAAGGGGAACCGATACTTCCAGGAAGTCCTAGCCTCCTTCTCCTTGGGTTCTCCCTCCTCGCTGTATCCCCCCATCTCAGGGCTTGAGCTGGAGCCCCTCTGGTAGAACAAAAAGTCAGTGGGAGTGGGAATGGGGCTCGTCAGTGCTGGACCCGCTTGCGGTTCCAGCTTCTCAGATGGTGGTCTTGGTTCGGTCATCGCTAACTAATTTCCTCACAAGGAATAACCTTGGAAGGAGTTAACGGGAATTACAGAGATTCTCAGCTTTATGTAATGGTTGCCTATCCTAAAATACATTCAGGCTCACAAGCGATGGCTTGAAAGAAATCTGGTTTATTTAGGAATAGTGAGCAAGTACAAAGAAAGCTGAGAATGAGCAGAAGCGTGCCAAATATACACTAAAAACCCTCGGTGTGAAAGTGAGCCCTCCCCCCATATAACCATTTCAAGTTCCCCATCCCAGGTGTCCCTAACGAGTTCTGTTAATCAACAGGTAAAAAGACCTTGAACACCAACGATAACCCAAACACATTCCATCCGCAAGAAAACAGATAGATAGACAGCCTAGTACAAGGTCTCCCAGCAGCTCCCTCCCAACTGGAACGCACGTCAGCACCATGGCATGCGAAACGTTACGATGTAAATCAAACATTGCAATGGTGAACATGACACAAGTTGACATGGCAGTAGATACAGACTCTGCTGCCAGTTTCAGCTTATGGTCACTGACACGCTCAGAGCCTGTTGAGGCATGCAGATCTTGTCAGCCCCCCTTGCTTTCTACCTGGGTTTTCCAGATACATGTAGCCTGAGCAGACAAGACACACATCCCTGTCCACAGCCAGGAAATAATTAGGGACACACACAAATCCCTTCCAATTGAACACTGAGGCACAACAGTTTCTTTGTTATATACGGAGACACAGTGAATATAAAGTAAGAGCAAAACTTCACTTGCTGCAAGGCACATTTGCTCTTTCTCACACGCAGACACACACACAGACACACTCATCCACACTTACCAATTTGTCCAACTAGGCTGCCAGAGATATTCCAGATGGGAATGCTGAAAGGATCTGCACTGGAGAAGAGAAGCTGGAGACTCTTCCTAATTCTGTTTTTGAGACCACCATGGGTGGACATAGTTACAGCATCTACAATGCAGTCTATGCTGTGGCACATGCTCTGAGGGCCATGCGCTCCTCCAAACCCAAAGAGGGTCAGATATTTGATGAGAACAGATGGAAGCTGTTGCCTCAGTCACCATGGCAGGTAACATTTGCTAATGCAAAATTCAGGAAGGTCATCAGGTTGTGTAAAACATTTTGGATTGCTCAATAGTCAGAGCAAAGTGATCTGTTGGATTTTTCCCTTTCTCAAATTTGTGATGGAATTCTCATCTGAAATTTTTTCAACTGAAATATTTTAGTTTAGCAACAGGGTAGAAAATGCATGTGACAGAGAACATAGTTGTCTTCCAAAATTTAAGCATAGGCCAAATTGGCTCGTTAAGCATAGGCCAGGTTGCAAGAAACAAACTGAGATATGTCCCTACCTTTTCAAGGAACCCTGTTAACTTTCCTGTTTCTTCTACTGCTTTTTCCTTCCTTTAGCTCCACCCTTTTTTGCAGCGAGTCTCCTTTAACAACAGTGCTGGGGAAGAGGTTTCTTTTAGCCCAAAAGGGGAATTAGTAACTGGATTTGATATTTTCAGTTGGGTCACGTTCCCAAACCAGTCCTTTCTGAGGGTCCAAGTTGGAAAGATCAACCCCCTGGCTCCCCCAGAGAAGCTCCTCACCCTTTCTGCCAAGGATATCATTTGGCCCCACATATTTAACCAGGTGTGTCTTGTTTTTTTTCCCTTTTCTTGACATTATAGTACCACTGACCCATGCAAATAATTGATTAAACAATAGCACTTGGATTAAACTATTAAGCTGCTTAGAAACCTCAGAGTAATACTTTTCTTTCCTTTTTGATGTGATACAAACATAAACTACTAAAGCAAAAAAGGTGGCTTAAAGTTTAAATATCTGCAACTTTTCTATAGTTCCAATGCAAAGCTATCTTAGTATGCAGGATGTGTTTCTAACTACATTAGTAAAAGAATGACACTTTGTATATATAACTTAAAAGAAGCAAACCATTTATTGAAACAGAATGAAAGTATTTTAAAAATGGCATATACATGCTTCATGATTTTATCTCCTTAGATTATATAAGGAGATAAATATATTCCAAAAACAAAGAGTTTCTGCTGGAGATTCTATCTAGCTAACTAGTTATGCAAATCCAAGTGGAGTAATATGAAGGCATACTATCCTGAATTTAAAGGACTTTCCTGAAATAGATGATGTAGCCTACAGAAACTCTGTTTTTGAAATATATTGAATATATATCAAAATATTTTGAAATATATGATTCAAAAACAATTAATTTCTGCAGGAGATTCTCTTAGCTCATCAAACTGCAGTACCATTCCTAATATGATTGAACACTTTCTATAAAATTCATTAAAGGGGAGGGGTAATATTTATTTATTTTCTTAAAAAAAAACATACACCAATCAAAAACTTCTTTCTGACCTATTTCTACATTTCTGAGAACTCGAAAGTTGATTCAGAAAAAGTATTATATATCAATTCAGTCTAAGAATTTTGAGAGAATCATAGCCCCAAAAATGTGTGGACAAAAAAGAAATATTTTTAATTTTTGGTGGAAATATCCTGTACATAATATGTAATATTACCCATATTCCATATTATGTAATTACATATATTACATATATTACCCATCAAGTTACATCTATATATACATGTCCCATCAGGTCCAGCAGGAGAGGCATGTCATTGGCCAGGGAATTTTTTGGGGTTGGATCTAGGACAAAAGCCTCTTCTATCCTGGCTCCCGCCCTGTGGAACATCATTCCCCCCAAGGGGAGGCTGGTCCCTACCCTGTTAGTCTTCCAGAAGATCCTTAAAACATGGTTTTGTCAACTGGCCTGGGGATCAGATGATAGAGTGGAGCCTGCTAGATGGTTATATGATAGTTAATTGGAATACCCTCTCTTGCATCCTTTTTTGGCAAATTGTTTTTTACCTTTTTAATTTAATTTGGGTGCATTTTAATAACATGGACTGTTACACATACATTTTCATTTCTTGTTTTCTTTCTTTTCTTTCTACCATTATAAACAACAATAATAAAAAAAAAACAGTACAATGGAGACCTGACTAAAAATATTCAGCTCAAGATAGAAGTATTTATTATATTAAAAAAATAATTCAATGCATTTTATAATTGTCCATGAATGCTACAAAGTGTTTTAAATACACAATTCAAGCAACCTTTTGTTCACTAACATTTCAGAAATGTTTTGGCAGGGGTATTATGAAGATCAAGGACTTCAAGACATGAAGCCTTTCATTTTGAGATTAGTGCACATTATGAGGTTAAAAACCAGTTTTCACCCATCATTGTCTTCATTAGCTATACCCTTCTACTTGGATTAGGGTTCAGAATAATTATTTAACATTTGACATAAAAGATGAGGAGCAGCTGTCTCAATTCTGAAGTGAATTTAGAAGAGATCATCAGAGCTACTGCCTTCTATGTCACCTTGATGTGCAAAAATGAGGGAAGATTATGGAACCTCAAACTGCAAGAAACCAATGTTGTCAAAAATAACCCAGCTGGCTTTATTGAGGGGATCTGGTATAAAAACCAGGTTCATTTCTTTATTAATTGCTCTTTCTTATTCAAATCAGGCCTCAGAATAATGATATAGCATTTGGGGGAAAAGATGCAGCCCAGTAATCCTGCTGCAGAAGACAAAATGGAGAAGATCTCCACAGCCACCATGTATTTCCCCTTGGTGCTCAGGTAGGTGGGAACAAATGACACCCAAACACTGCAAAAGACCAACATGCTGAAGGTGATAAATTTGGCTTCGTTGAAGCTGTCAGGTAAATTCCTAGCTAGGAAGGCCACGGTGAAGCTGACAGCAGTCAAGAACCCCATAAAACCAAGGACAAAATAAAACAGAGTGGTTGAACCTTCATTACATTGCAGGACAACTTCTTCAGCCACAGAGTGCATGTCAGAATCTGGGAATGGGGGAGAAATAGCCAGCCAAACTACACAAATGGTCAATTGTGCCAGGGAACAAGCTAGGACAATTGTATTGGCCAGCCTTTTCCCCACCCATTTCCTCATCTTGGAGCCTGGCTTGGTGGCCATGAAAGCAAGCACAACAATGATTGTTTTCCCCAGTATACAAGAAAGAGCTACAGAGAAGATGATGCCAAAAGCAGTTTGTCGCATGAGACATTTCACTTGGTCAGGTTGGCCAATAAAAAGCAAAGTGCAAAGGAAGGAGAGGAGGAGAGCAATGAGAAGGATAAAAGTGAGATTCCTGTTGTTGGCTTTGACAATGGGAGTGTCCTGTTGTTTAAGGAAGATCCCCAGCACCATAGCTGAGATGAAGGCAAAGGAAATTGCAATAGCTACCAAAGAAATCCCCAATGGCTCTTGATAAGTCAAGAAGGTTATGCTTTTTGGAAGGCAATGATCCCGATCCTTGTTTGGATATTGATCTTCTGGACATGGGACACAATCATCTAAGTCTGGGGGAAAAAAAAAACATTCACAGAAAAAGTATTGTTTTGAAAAATCAGTGGTTCAATTTCAATATTTATTTATTTATTCAATTTATATACTCACCCATCTCAAACCAGTGACTCTGGGTAGCTAAGAGTCATCAAAAACAGTCAAACAATTAAAACTATACAAAAGATATTAAATACAAATAGCAGCTAAGAAATAGTAAAATCCATTGGTGTCAGCACAACCAGGAAATGAGGCCATTCTTACACCCGAGACCCCATGCCTAGGCACATAGCCAGGACTTTAAGGCCCTCCGAAAAGTGGGAAGGGGCAGGGCCATCCTAATCTCAAGAGGGAGGGAGTCGCACACGGCAGGTTCCACACAGAAAAGGCACGTCTCCTGGTCAACGCCAGCGTGCCTATTCTGCTGGACTTGATTGGACAGGTAGAAATACCTGGGAAAAACTGTCCCTCGGGTAACCTGGTTCCAAGCCATGAAGGGCTTTAAAGTTGGCAACAAACACTTTGAATTGCACCTGGAAAGACACTGGCAACCAATGTAGCTCCTGAAGCAGTGGTGTAACATGTCCCAAATAGACAGCACTCTTGACAATCAATGCAGCTGCATTCTGTACTACTGTATTTCTAGCTTCCTAATGCTCTTCAAGAGCAGCCCCTGGTAGGGTGTGTTGCAGTCGTCTAAACAGGAGGTCACAAGGGCATGAGTGATGTTGAGTAGAGCCTCCTGGTTGAGGAATGAGCTCAAATGGCACACAACACAAAGGTGTGCAAACCTCTAGCCATGGCTGCCTTTTTTTTTTCCAGCAGGAACCATGAGTCCAAGTGTGCACCGGCTCTGTCTGGGGCAGAACCACCACGTCCAAAAACAAAAAAAGGAAATACCATGATACTGAAAGGCCCAAGCACCTAAACCCACTCAGACTTGCCTGGGTTAGCTCCCAAATACTTTCCAGGCACAATTCCAGTGTGGGTTATCACATATAAAGCCCTACATGTCACTGGGCCAAGTTATTGGTGGGACCACCTCTCTCCAAGTGTGTTTTCCTGTCTCAATAGGTCAGATAGGTGAGCATGCTCCAGGTCTTCTCCATTCAATGTTGTCATCCGATGGAACCTTGGAGGTGCACATTCTCTATAGCAGCCCCAGCCCTTTGCAATAGTTGTCCAGCAGCTGGTAGGAAGGACGGTTTGTTTTGTTTTTTTAATGGGTTGTGGTGAGTTGCCTAGGATCATTATATGAGATAGGAAGCCGTATAAATTTGTAAGTAAAC
Source organism: Candoia aspera (assembly GCF_035149785.1). Taxonomy (NCBI): domain Eukaryota; kingdom Metazoa; phylum Chordata; class Lepidosauria; order Squamata; family Candoiidae; genus Candoia; species Candoia aspera. The sequence goes on along the minus strand of NC_086156.1, from coordinate 108,173,997 downwards.
CAACCAGCCAATCAATCCATTAATCAATACATCTGGGTGGAACAGGAAGTAAAAACAAGGAGAAACCAGTGGAAACACATTACCATTGTAAAATTACCTTTATTTCCACAAAAAAAGTAGAAAGGAAATATTTTGTAAATTTTATCAACAAACTTTGGTTTCCTTATAACTGTTTATACTTTTTTAAGGAAACACAATGAGGAACAATCTGAAACTGAGAAATCTATGGATCTCCTAGTTAGGGTGAAATGATTGGTTTTATCATCAATTAACTTACTGAATTATGAAAAAATAGTTCATATTTTTCATTGCTGAGCTGCACAATACGATGTGAAGCTCAAGATTTCCAGTTACCATAATACTGATTAAATATTCAGCCCCCATTTAATATTATTAAATTATATATATATATATATATATGTATATGTATATGTATATATATGTATATATATGTATATATATGTATATATATATATATATTCAATCTATTCCTTTGCTTACCCATTTGGTCAGCTATCTTCCCTTCTGGACACCGTCTACAGTCATAGCAACAAGATAATTTCCCTTCCACTTTTATTTTGCTATGGCCAAAAGGGCATTTCTTGTTACAGATGGAAAGAGGTAATGCCTATAAATAAATAAAATCAGAATTTTTTCACATGAAGAATTTATGTTTCAGGATTCTTCTTTTCATCAGTTATACATATATAAACTCTTCATATCCTAAACCAACCCTTGGTGTTGCATAGTCCAGTTATCTTTCTGGTTTATATTCTCCACTGAATTCCTTAACTCTTTGTTTCTCAGATGTCAGCAACTTGAATAGGTGTGGACTTAAACTCCTAGAATTCCCCTGGAAGGATTTTGAAGTTGGTAGTTGAAGTTCTCACTTGTTCAAGTTGCTGAGGGTTGAGAAACACTCCCTTAATGGTGCCTTATCTCACACCTATTAACTAATGGTGTGATTGTGCTAAACATAGTATTCTAAAGATCTGTTCCACAGAAATAAGTACCAGAAACCAGTGGTGGAGAGCTTTGTATTCTGGAGTCCTTGGAATATGCTCTCCTTCCAGTTCAATTTTATTTTACTATACCTCTTTTAAAGCTTGGTTGACTTTTCCATTCATACCATAGGCCATATTTTATTTAAAACTTTGTGAACACTTCATAGCAAAAATCTGATTTTCAAAACTGAGCTATTTTCAATCTGGTTGCTTATAGCTAAATCACTAAGATTTTCTTTTGGGCGGGGGGATTGTTTATGCTTCTGCAAATTTGGGCAGATTAAAAGGAAATTAATTTTTGTCTTCTCTTTAATGTTTTACAAATAATACTGATCATTGCCTTACTTACCTGTTTCCAAAAGAAGTTTACTTTTGGGCACTTCCACCAAAGATTAAGAAGAGTTCCTTTTTTCCCAGAGACTCAAGAATACTCGGGGTTTGAGTCTCTGAAATTATTAGACTGAACTGGAACATGCTGTTAATTCTAAAAGAACTTTAGAATTCTGTCTTACAAATGTAGAAAAAGATAAGAAAGAAGTTGTGTGTGCGTGTGTGTGTGTGTGTCATATTCCTTCCCTAATTAATTAGTTTATGTTTTATTTTTAGAAAAATATATATATGCCTCCACCCTCCCCTTTAATGAATTTTATAGATAATATGCAATCATATTCTGAATTGTGATGCAGTTTGATTTAATAGATGATGGAGAGAAAGTGAGATAAAGAGAATCTCCAGCAGAAATTCTTTGTTTTTGAATTATATATTTGAAAATATTTGGATATATATTCAATATATTTGAAATATATTTCAAAAACAGGATTTATGGAGTCTATTTCATCTGTTTCAGGAAAGCTTTTTAAATTCTTGATAGTATGCAATCATATTACTCCAACTGGATTAGCATAACTAGTTAGCTAGATAGACATAGCTAACCAGTTTGGAATATATTTCAAAAACAAATAGTTTCTGTTCCTTTTTTTACCAATTTCAGAGGAGGTTAAAAAGTTATCTCTAAGGAGTGTAATCATCAACCATGAATATGCCATTTTTATATATATATATATATTTCATTCTGTTGGATTGTTAAGCTTCTTACCCTTCTAGAGTGCCATTATTTTACTAATCTCTTTAAAAACTCATACTGAATATTAAGATAGCTTTGCATTGGAAATATTTTGGGTACAGAAACTTTAAACCACCACTTTAACTTTAGTATTTATGTTCATATCAGACCTAAAAGGAAAAAAACAACAACAACAATAACTGAGGCTGCTAAATATCTCAGTAGCTGAATCCTACAGTTGTTGTGGTTTAATCAAATATTTACATGGGTCAGTGGCTAAATGATTTCAATAAAAGGGTAAAACAAGGCACACCTGGTTAAATATGTGGGGCCAAATGACCTCTGTGGCAGAATGATAGACAGATAGGCACGTGATAGGTGATGGATGGATGAATAGATAGATAGCTGCTCTTTATGGAGAACATAAGTACAACTTAACACATTGACTGATACCATGACTTCAGCATTATGTAGAGCCAGTTCGGTCTAGTGGTTAAGGCTCTGGTGTAGAAAGCAGGGGAGAGTGAGTTCCACTCCCATCTTAGGAATGAAAGCTGGCTGGGTGCCCTTGGGACAGTCACTCCCTCTCAGCCCAACTCACCTCACAGGGTGGTTGTTGTGGGGAAAATACAAGGAGGAAGGAGTATTTGGTATGTTCCCCACCTTGAATTATTTATGAAATTGATAAATTATTATGATTATAATTATTTATAAAATAATTATTATTTTATAGTTTATATTATATTATAATTTATTCTAAATGATTATTTTTTATAAAAATAATAGGGGCGGGATCAAAAAAACTAAACAACAACTGAAAAATTCCTTCTTTCAAAACATCCTTGACCTCAAAGCAATAATTTTATCCTGACATTCTCATAGCAGAACATGTATTAAGCATTTATTTTAAACAGCATTTGAATCAAGAAAGTTTGGATACTGTTTATAGATATGTATCTGTCCAACATGGCAGCATCTTTGGAAAAAAAATTCCCTTTTTTCCCCCCTTTTTTTGTGCAGAAGGTGCTCCCCCCAATTTTCTGCTTCATGTCTAAGTTTTTAAGAGTTCGCAACACTACAGAGTCCTGCAGAGATATGATAAACATGTTTCCTTTTGACATATTGCAAAAAAAGTACTATTCTAAGTAAGCTATTATCTCCCAAGTAATTATCAAATTAAGTATCGTCATTGTCCTTTTTTACCATGTCTCAAGAGAATCCCAGTAAACACAAGAAAACCATGACCCCAAGTTAAAACATGGCATTATATTAATATCAATTTAAAAATACAGAATTACACTTAGTGAGAATAAGAAGGCTGCCTGTTTAACCTGTGATACTTCATTGCTTCCCTTTACATAATACTCATGAGAGGCTGGTTGATTGTGACCCAGCTCCTCACTTGAACAGTAACATTTGAGCCACATTTTGATGTCGACAATGACCATATTTTACACTGAGTTGGTTCTATTTCGAGCACTGATGTTACTCTTCTTTCCTATGGTGATGTGTGTTTCTCCTGTCCACAACTGCACACTCAGTGGTCCCATTCCAATTTTTCACAAGTATTATCAGTCTGGAGACTTAATCATTGCTGCCATTATTTATCAGGGCTTCTTTCTTTCGAATGAGATCACTTTTCAAAATGCTCCATCTTCTGATGTGCTTGATCAGTTCCTGTAAGTATCCTCATCCTCATCCCCATCACCACCTAAATGCTGTCCTTCCTTCCTTCCTTCCTTCCTTCCTTCCTTCCTTCCTTCCTTCCTTCCTTCCTTCCTTCCTTCCTTCCTTCCTTCCTTCCTTCCTTCCTCTTTTTCTGTTCAACTGCAAAATGGTTACACTATTACTGATTGCAATGGCTGTTAGCGATGTCTCAATTTTAGAGCTGAAAGAAACGGAGCCTCCCCCAATACTGAGATCTCAAATGAGGCAAATATTCTTGTTTCAAATAATAACACTACATGGGTTCATTTTCTCAGAAACATTCACAATCCTTTACTTCATGAGGACAAAAATATGACTAATCTAGGCTGTGGGGCTGTCCTGAAAATAGGCTACATGTACCATAGTACTTTCTGAATTTTAATCCCTTTCATGTCACCAGGGAATGGCAAATTCTGTGGTGGGACAATGGAACTGAATGAACATTTTTACAGAATGCAAAGCCCAAATGTCAAGTTAATTGTAGAATGTTATCTCCATAAGATTGAAATCATACAAACCTTCCCCCTTCTGTTCACTCTGAATTGGAATTTCATTGCTAATATCCAAATTAATCCTGAAAGGGACATTACAATGTGAATTTGACAATTTTTGCAGAAAAAGCATCTTAAAGACAGAAAAAACCAGGCTCCAAATGTGGACTTACTTCAATGTTAGCTAATCCCTGCTAGGTCAGGGCTTCCCAATCCTTACAGTGTAGGCTATTATTTGCTAAAAGTTCCAGTTGTGCAGAGCAAACAAGTGATGCATTTTCTATGTTTATGAATCTATCTAAAAATAAAAATGCATCAGCTGTCTGATTCTGAAGCAGAAATATATTGACATAGTTTATAACTCTCAATGAAGGTACCTCACTCATAATTACAAAACACTTTGACTCTAGCATTTGCTGTAAAGTACATCAATGAACATTCAGAGATCTTTCCCAATGGTTGCCTTGGTTTCCACATTACTACCGACAATCTTGAGGAAAGTTCAACTTTTTGTGTAGCAATGTAATTTCTCTTTGCCAAAGACAGCTTAGTCCCTAACTATAAATGTAATGACCAGGCCACCATTGTGGCTGTCATTGGAGAACCTGATTCTAAGACCTGTCTCCACATGGCAACCATTCTGTGCAACTAAAAATTTCCAAGGTGAGGCAGAAATATAAAGTAAGATGGGAAGTTCACTTGATATTTATTAAATTAAGGTGTTGGATCTTCATGATAACTCTTTTTTGAAAGATGCCAAATCATGAAATGTTTGAGAAAAGAAAATGGGAAATCCATGAGAAGGACATCACGAAAACCGCTGCCTTTTTTTCCTCAGTAAGGAGTTCTATAATTCTGTAGCTTTAAAGAAGATTCTTTCTCTATCTCACTCCAACTCAAAGATTGGGTTAAGTAAACACATGCACCTTGCACATTTTCCTTTAGAAATATTGCTTTCTGACTCTGTTCCTCTTTCTTCTCCCATTGAGATCACATAACAATCAGGCTATTGATGAATAAAGATGCCAGAGCAAATGTTGTCAAATGGATGTTCCCAGATGAGCTCCACCATCTTAAAGGAATACTACACTTACTCTTTCATTTTGGATGGACATGAGATTGGTTAGCTTCTAATAGTGCTAATTTCTGTGTTTATGTGAATATATAATGATTGAAATGTAGCATCTGTCCAGTTCTGAAGCAGAAATATATTCACATGGTTTATAACTCTCACTGAAGGTTCGTCACTCATAATTACCAACACACTTTGGCTCTGGCATTTGCTGTAAAGGAGATCAATCAACATTCTGGGATTTTACCCAATGTCAGCCTTGGTTTCCACATCGCTACCGAATATGCTGAGGAAAGATCAACTTACCTTTTAGCACTGGAATTTCTATCTACAAAAGATAAATGTATTCCCAACTACAAATGTAATGACCAGACCAATACAGTGGCTGTCATTGGAGGACCCCGTTCTAACACCTGTCTCAACATTGCAACTATTCTGTGCAACCACAAATTTCCCCAGGTGAGACACAAATTTGGAGCAAGATGGGAAGTTCACTTGCTATTTATTAACCTCAGGTGTCAGATCTACATGATAATACTTATGAGAAAGATCCCAGAATCGTGACATTTTTGAGGCAGGAAGATGAGAAATTCATGAGATAGGAAAAATATCACCAAAGTGCTGTCCCTTTTTGCCTGATGAGCAGTACTAACTTGCAGATGTCATGTAGTAAAATTGTGATTTTTAGGGAAACTTCTTTCTGTATCCCACTGAAAACCAGAGTCTGGGTGAAATAAACACACATTGCACTTTTTGCCTTTCTTCCTCTTTCATCCCTCCATGTAGATCACATACGGAACAGCTTCACTGATAACTAATGAAACAGCAGAACAGTTTGTCAAATGGATGTTCCCAGATGAGATCCACCAGCTTAAAGGAATCCTACACTTACTGCTGAATTTTGGATGGACTTGGGTTGGGTGGATTTCTCTGTATGAGGAAGAGAGAGAGAGGTTCATTCAAAAGAGTCTTTCCATGTTTTCAGAAAAAGGAATCTGCTTTGATTTTATAGAATGTATCCCGCAAATGATGTATGGTAATGAGGCTGTTGAAATGGTGGAAAAGGCAGATAAATTATACAAAGTGATCATGGGGAGTACAGTCATTGCAGTCATCTTGAATGCTGAAATTACAGGCCTGGTGCCTTTGAGACTAATGATCTATGTTTTAGATTCTGAAAATATTCCAAAAGAGAGAAAAGCCAAAGTTTGGATCATGACTGCCCAGATGGAATTCACCTCCATTCTGATTCAAAGACATTTGCCCATTGATTTTCTCCACGGTGCTCTTTCCTTTGCAATTCACTCAAAGGAGCTGATGGGGTTCCAACAATTTATGCAGAAGAGAACCCCAAACATAGAAAAAGAAGATGGCTTTATTAGGGATTTCTGGAAAGATGCTTTTGAATGCTCATTCTCCAGTGATATTACAGATGGGAATGCTGAAAGGATCTGCACTGGAGAAGAGAAGCTGGAGACTCTTCCGAATTCTGTGTTTGAGACTACCATGGGTGGACAGAGTTACAGCATCTACAATGCAGTCTATGCTGTGGCACATGCTCTGAGGGCCATGCACTCCTCCAAACTCAAAGAGGGTCAAATAAGCAATGGAAGGAGTTGGAAGCTGTTAGTTCAATCCCCATGGAAGGTAATGCTCACAAATACAAAATGCAAGAAGGTCATCAGGTTGAGTAAACCATACTGGATTGCTCAAAACTCAGAGGAATGTGACCTGCTGGATTTCTCTCTTTCTCAATTTTGTGATGGAATTCTCATCTGAAAATATTTCAACTGCAATATTTTAGTTAGGTGATATGGTAGAAAATACATGTGATGAAAATGGAATTGTCTTCCTGTTTGAAATAGTGTGTGCTGATCCAAAATTTAACAGGTTACTTTTCTTTAAGCATAGGCCAAATTGAAAGGAACAAAGTGTGACTTGTCCTATCCCTTCAAGGAATTCTGATAACTTTCCTATTTCCTTTTTTATTTTTTCTTCAATTAGCTCCACCACTTTCTGCAGCAAATATCTTTTAACAACAGTGTTGGGGAAGAGGTTTCTTTTAGCCCCAGTGGGGAATTAGTAACTGGATTTGATATTTTCAATTGGGTCACATTCCCAAACAAGTCCTTTCTGAGAGTCCAACTTGGAAAGATCGACCCCATGGCTCCCGCAGAAAAGCTCCTCACCATTTCTGCCAAGGATGCTGTTTGGCCCCTCATATTTAACCAGGTCTGTCTCATTTTTCACTTTTATGAAATCATTTAGCCTCTGATCCATGTCAATAAATTATTAAAATACAACAACAAAACTTGGATTAAGCTATTTAGCACCTTCATGGTATTTTTTTTCCCTTTTGGATGTGATATGAACATAAACAACTAATGTATAAATAGGTGGTTTAAAGTTTAAATACCTACAATATTTCCTTAGTTCCAGTGTAAAACCTTCTCAATAGGTAGGTAGGATGTGTTTCTAACCAGTGAAACTCTAGATTTGAATATAGCTCAAGAGATACAAACTATTTCTTGAAACAAAATATTGTTTCAATGTTTTGAAACAAAATATTGTTTCAAAGTTTTGAAACAATGAGAGCCCGTTTGGTCTAGTGGTTAAGGTGCTGGGCTAAACACCAGGAGGCTGTGAGTTCTAGTCCCGCCTTAGGCATGAAAGACGGCTGGGTGACCTTGGGCCAGTCATTCTCTCTCAGTCCAACTCATCTCACAGGGTTTTTGTTGTGGGGAAAATAGGACGAGGAAGGAATATTCGGCATGTTCGCCACCTTAAGTTATTTAAAAAAAAATAATAAAGGCGGGATAAAGATTAAATTAAGTAATTAATAATTATATCTTAAAAATGGATAATCCTGGTTTATAGTTCAGTTGCTTTAGGATTTTTTTTTTAATTTCTTTCATGAAATACATAAAATACCCAGCAGAATCCTTGTTCCTGAAACTTATTTCAAATATATTGAATATATATCAAAATATATTGAAATATCTAACTCAAAAAGAAAGAATTTCTGCTGAAGATTATCAATCTAACTATTATCTATCTATCAAGTAATCAGTCATCTCAGCTAATTTAACTTTATCACCATTCCTAATATGATTGCACACTATCTATAAAATTTAATAAAAGGGAAGGGAAGGCATTTTTTCAAAAAATAAAATATATACCAATAAAGAAAAAAAAATCTTTCTGACCTATTTCTACATTTCCAAGACCACAAAAGTTGATTTAGAAGAGGTATTATACCCCAGTTCAGTCTAATAATGACAGAGAATCATATTCCCAAAATTCTTCAGTCTGTAGAAAAAATGGAACTCATTTTAATATTCGGTAGTTGTGCCCTAAAGTAAGCATCTTTTTGAAAACATGTAAGGCAATGATCAGTATTATTTGCAGATCATTAAGGTGAAAATAAAAAATAATTTGTTTTTAAAGTGCTCTAAGCTGCAAAAATGAAAGTAAGGTCCCCCCACCAAAAAAATAATAAAACTTAGTTACTCTGCTATAAACAGCCAGACTGCAAATAGTCCAATATGGAAAACCAATATATATATATTTTTAGGAAAGTTCAAAAAAGTTTAAATAAATCGTGGCCTTTGGTATCAACAGAAAAGTCAACCAAGCTTTGAAAGAGGTACAGTAAAAGTAGGACCCCAACCATATAATGGGACCTCAAGGAAAGTGAAGGACTCCAGAGTTGAGAGCTCCCCACACCAGCTTCTGGTGCTGGTTTCCTCAGAACAGATCTTTAGAATGCTGTTTGGCACAATCACACCATTAATGTAATAGGTGTAAGATAAGGAGCAGTCAAGGAATTCAGTGGTGAATGTAGAACAGAAACAAAACTGGAAAATACGACACTAAGGTTTTTTTTTAGGGTCCGTCCTGGTGTGGGAGATGGGCAGTGATAAAAATATGACAGACAAAAAAACAAACAAATGAATAAATAACTGCAGAGTTTGGGTATGTATAACTGATGAAAAGAAGAATCCCAAAACATAAATTCTTCTTTTGAACATATTCTGATTTTATTTATTTACAGACATTACCTCTTTCCATCTGTAACAAGAAATGTCCTTTGGGCCATAGCAGGATAAAAGTGGAAGGGAAATTATCTTGCTGCTATGACTGTAGACTGTGTCCGGAAGGGAAGATAGCTGACCAGATGGGTAAGCAAAGGAATATATTGAATATATCAATGATTTAATAAGTATAAATTGGGGCTAAATTTTTAATCAACCTTATGGTGACTAAAAAATCTTGAGCTTTACCTTAGGTTGTATAGTTTATCAATGAAGAAACTGAACTGTTTATTCATAGTTCAGTGAGATATTTGCAGCTACAATAAATCAGTTCACTCTAAACAGGAGGATCAGTAGATATCTGAGATTTGGATTGCCCCTTCTTAAGTTTGGTTTTATAGGAAACCAAAGTTTGTTGGTAGAGTTTCCACGATACTTCCTTTGTACCTTCATTTTGGAAGTAAAGGTGACTTTGCAATGGTAATGTTTTTCCACTGGCTTCTATTTGTTCTTAATTCCACCCTGATGTACTGATAGATAGATGGACAGACAGACAGACAGACAGACTGATTTACTTATATAATATCTATGGCTTCCTATCTGATATATGGATACTGTGTGGCTCATCACAACCCAAAACAAAACAAAACCACACTTCCCACCAGGCACTGGGCCAATCAGCCTCATGATTCAACACACATTCTATCCCACAGTTTGGGAAGATCCTGGGCTTCCCAGACTTCCCAGACTACAAAGATTAAAGGGCAGGTATCCCTCCAAACTGATATAGGAGAGTATTGCAAAGGGCTGGGGCAGATGGTGCACCTCCCAGGTCCCATCAGTTAACAACAGTTATTGGAGGAGACCTGGAGTGTGCTGACCTGTTGGGATAGGCAGAGACCCTTGGAAACGGTTGAATTCAACAATAATGTGGCCTGGTGACATGCAGAGCATTAAAGGTGAACCTTTAATTGCACCTGGAGAGCAACTGGGAGCCAGTGCTGCTCATGCAGCAGTGGAGTGACTCTGGTGAGCCATGGTGAATGAGAACTGTACATGCCTCTGCATTGTGGAACAGTTATGTTTCCAAATGGTCTTCAAGGGCAGCCTCATGTAGAGGGCATTCCAGTTATTTTGTCTGCAGCTCACTAAAGCTAGAGATAACAGGAAAAATTAGGGCATATTGAAATTGAACTGATGATGCCTCAAAACAATAGTGTTTCTATGAACTGTTTTGTTTTTGTCCTTTTTTCCGCTAGATTTAGATGATTGTTTCCCATGTCCAGAAGACCAATATCCAAGCAAGGATCGGGATAGTTGCCTTCAAAAAAGTATAACCTTCTTGACTTATCAAGAGCCATTGGGGATTTCTTTGGTAATGATTGCAGTCTCCTTCTCCTTCCTCTCAGCTTTGGTGCTGGGGATCTTCCTTAAACACCAGGACACTCCCATCGTCAAAGCCAACAACAGGAACCTCACTTTGACCCTTCTCATTGCCCTCCTGCTCTCCTTCCTTTGCACTTTGCTCTTCATTGGCCAACCTGACCAAGTGAAATGTCTCATGCGACAAACTGCTTTTGGCATCATCTTCTCTGTAGCTCTTTCTTGTATTTTGGGGAAAACAACCATTGTTGTTCTTGCTTTCATGGCCACTAAGCCAGGTTCCCAAATGAGGAAATGGGTGGGCAAAGGGCTGGCCAATGCTATCGTCCTATCTTGCTCCCTGGCACAATTCACCATTTGTGTAGTATGGCTGGCTATTTCTCCCCCATTCCCAGACTCAGACATGGACTCAGTGTCTGAAGAGATTGTCCTGCAATGTAATGAAGGCTCAACCACTATGTTTTATACTGTCCTTGTCTTTATGGGGTTCTTGACTGCTGTCAGCTTCACTGTGGCCTTCCTAGCTAGGAATTTACCTGACAGCTTCAACGAAGCCAAATTTATCACCTTCAGCATGTTGGTCTTTTGCAGTGTCTGGGTATCATTTGTTCCCACCTACCTGAGCACGAAGGGGAAATACATGGTGGCAGTGGAGATCTTCTCCATTTTGGCTTCAGCAGCTGGGTTACTGGGCTGCATCTTTTCTCCCAAGTTGTTTATCATTATTCTGAGACCTGATTTGAATAAGAAGGAGCAACTAATGAAATGAAACTGAGTTTTATACCACACCCGTTGACTGAAGCCAAAGTGGTAACTTTTATCATGTTGGTTTCTTGCAATTTGAGGTTCTGCATTCTTCCCTCTTATCAGTATCTCAAGGAGACATAGAAGGTGGTAGCTGTGACAATCTCTTCCAAAGTCACTTCAGAACCTAGAGAACTGCTCCTCATCTTTTCTTTCAAATCTTAGATAATTATTCTGAGCCATCATCAGAATAGAGGAAATAGCTAATCAAGAAGAAAGTGCTGCGTGAAAATCAATTTTTAATGTTATAATGTGCAATAATCTTAAAATATAAGGCTTTAATGTCCTGCAGCCCGTGAAATAAAAGAGAATGGAAATTCATCTGTTCAGCTTGTCTTCTACCCCCTTCTTTCCAAGGGTTTTCTTGTTTGTTTGTTTCTTTTAAATGATGATTGTGGCTTTATCTTTAGGGTGAAAGCAATTATTGTAGACAACAAGTTCACTGTTGCATTTATTTGGGAGTATCCATGTGAGGTTTGTGTGTGGGAGAGAGACAGACAGAGAGATCTATAATTATATATATTGGCCTGGAACATATTGGTTTGACAGAAAGTTTTTTCTCTGGGTTTTGTGACTTGTCTTGAAAGTATTTCAACTGCCAAAGAATAAAATAAAATAAAGTGAGATAAATAAAATAAAATTAAAATTAAAAACTGTATATCTTGTGTGGTTTTCTTGTTGTTTATTTGTTTAGTCACATCTGAATCTTTGTGACTTCATTGACCAGCTCAGGCCAGAGCTTCCTGTCAGTTTTCGCCACCCCCAGCTCCCCCAAGGACGAGTACGTCACCTCTAGAATATGATCCTTCCATCTTGCCCTTGGTCGGCCCCTCTTCCTTTTGCCTTCCACTTTCCCTAGCACCAGCATCTTCTCCAGGGTGTCCTGTCTTCTCATTATTGGCCAAAGTATTTCAGTTTTGCCTTTAATACCATTATCTCATGTGAGCAGTCTGGCTTTATTTCCTGGAGGATGGACTGGTTTGATCTTCCTGCAGTCCAAGGCACTCTCAGAATTATCCTCCAACACCACAGTTTCAAAGCATCGATCTTCCTTCTCTCAGCCTTCCTTATGGTCCAGCTCTCGCAGCCATATGTTACTACTGGGAATACCATTGCTTTAAGTATGTGGACCTTTGTTGTCAGTGTGATGTCTCTGCTCTTAACTATTTTATTGAGATTTGTCAATGCTTTCCACCCAAGGATTAAACGTCTTCTGATTTCCTGGCTACAGTCAGCGTCTGCAGTAATCTTTGTGCCCAGAAATATGAAGTCTGTCACTGCCTCTATGTTTTCTCCCTCTATGTGCCAGTTATCAATCAAGCTGGTTGCCATAAACTTGGTTTTTTTGAGGTTTAACTGCAAGCCAGCTTTTGCACTTTCTTCTTTCACCTTCATCATAAGGCTCCTCAGCTCCTCTTCGCTTTCAGCCATCAAAGTGGTATCATCTGCATATCTGAGATTGTTAATGTTTCTTCCAGAGATTTTAACTCCAGCCTTGGATTCCTCAAGGCCAATTGTCGCATGATCTGTTCTGCATACAAGTTGAAAGGGTAGGGTGAGAGTATACAGCCCTGCCGTACTCCTTTCCCAATCTTAAACCAGTCCATTGTTCTGTGGTCTGTTCTTAATGTTGCTACTTGGTCATTATACAGATTCCTCAGGAGGCAGACAAATGACTTGGTATCCCCATACCAATAAGAACTGTGTGGGTTGAGAAGGGCGATAAAAAATGTCTGTTAATAACAATAATAAAAATAATAATCAGTAGAATTAATATAAAACTGTAAGGGAGGCTGTTTTGTTTTAACTGTTTTATTGCATTATAAGCTAAAAAATACGGAATTATTTTATTGGGTACAGTGGTATTGATACAGTATTAACTAGAAATGCTTAACCGTATGATAATTCATATATCTTAAACCTTTAATGATAAGAAAAAGTTCATGTCAATATTAATGATTAATGAACAAAATTTTGGTTAAATTGTACATTTAAAGATAAGTGTGGCATTGTTAGACAATTGCAAAATGCATTAAATCATTTTGTAACATAATAAATCTTCAGCAAAGAATCGTTACCTTGTCGTGGTGCTGGAGCTTGAGCACTTCAATGAGGCCATGAGCTAAACCATGAAGGGCCACCCAAGACAGGAAGGTCATGACAGAGACGTCAGACTAAATGCGATCCCTGGGGAAGGTAATGGCAACCCACCCCAGTATTCTTGCCGTGAAAACTAAATGGATCAGTACAACAAGAGATACGTCGGTATACCATCAGAAGATGAGACTCCCAGGTCGGAAGATGGTCAAAATGCTACTGGGGAGGAACAGAGGATGAGTTCAACTAGCCCCAGACGTGATGACGCAGCTAGCTCAAAGCCGAAAGGACGGCTAGCGGCCGACGGTGCTGGTGGTGAATGGCGAATCCGATGTTCTAAGGATCAACACACCATTGGAACCTGGAATGTAAGATCTATGAGCCAGGGCAAATTGGATGTGGTTATTGGTGAGATGTCAAGATTAAAGATAGACATTCTGGGCGTCAGTGAACTGAAATGGACTGGAATGGGCCACATCACATCAAATGACTACCAGATCTACTACTGTGGACAACAGGACCACAGAAGAAATGGAGTAGCCTTCATAATTAATAGTAAAGTGGCTAAAGCAGTGCTTGGATACAATCTAAAAAAACGATAGAATGATCTCAATTTGAATTCAGGGCAAGCCATCTAACATCACAGTGATCCAAATATACGCCACAACCACAGATGCTGAAGAAGCTGAAGTAGATCAGATCTATGAGGATCTGCAACACCTACAGGACAACAAGCCTAAAAGAGATGTTATTTTCTTCAAGGGAGACTGGAATGCTAAAGAGGGCAGACTTTGGGCGAGCTGGGGGTGTTGATGACCAACAGGAAGCTCTGGCATGGGCTGGTCCATGAAGTCATGAAGAGTCGGAAGTGACTGAACAAATAAACAACAACAACAGACTTCAGCAATTCATGGAGCGAGAATTGCCAGATGTACAAATGGTATTCTAGAGGTGATGGACTCAACCTTTGGGGAGCTTGGGGTGGCAATGACCGACAGGATGTTCTGTTGTGGGCTGGTCCATGAAGTCACAGAGAGTCAGATGTGACTGAACAAATAAAAAACAAAATTTTCTCTGAGAGCAGTTAAGGCAGGCAGAGAGCCAGCGTGTGCCAGAGCACCCAGTATCCAGCAGCTCTTAAGGAAAGGTCTCTCTGGACAGAAAATATTGCAAAGCTGAGTTGGAACATGACTAAATACACACTAGAACAGTCCAGGAGTCTAGGTGTCATGAAGGTTACTCAGCCATTCTGCAGTTGAAGCGCTGAGGTACTGGAAGCACATAAGACTCACCTACACTAGAGCATGAATCAGAGATTTGTGCATTTTTTTTTTTCTCATGAGGGCTCAGTTAACCTGCTGACACCTTTTTTCTCAATTAGCTGAGCACTGTGTATCTATTTGGCTCTCCAAATTTCTCAAAATGTCCTCAGGATGGTTTCCATTTGTGATTGTTGACTGATTTCTCTTACACCTTCTCTGGCAGATAAGTGATGGAATCAGTCTCAAGTAACTGCCTGGTACCTGAATCCTGACACTGTGCTGACAGAAGCTCACAGAAGCTATCCTGCTTTTCCAAGTCAGAGAAGATCTTGACCTATATGGCCATTATATGGCATATTGCCCAGCTGTCAAAGTAAGCAATTCAGGAAAGAAGAATCACTAGGATTTCTGGAATGACATTTGCCGTTAGTGAAATAAGGGGAAAAGATTCAAAGCTATTTTATGGATCAACCTATTCCTAGTGTAATTCAGGCAGAGATACTGAGTTCCATTTTTGACCCTCCCCCTTTCACTGTACTAAGGAATCTCTTTTGTAACAGTCATGGTTGCTCC
The DNA here is from genome assembly GCF_035149785.1 of Candoia aspera. Lineage (NCBI taxonomy): Eukaryota > Metazoa > Chordata > Lepidosauria > Squamata > Candoiidae > Candoia > Candoia aspera. The sequence goes on along the minus strand of NC_086156.1, from coordinate 108,158,507 downwards.
TCTGAGTTCCTGGGATCTGTTAAATATGCCTTTGCATGTACAAATCTTTAGATGTATTTCTCTGGTAGCTCCTTTACATATGGAATTCTTATAATTGTGCCAATAGGTTGTCCGTTATTAAATGCCCATAGAATTTATGTCCTTAGCTGAAATGGAATCATTATCTTACATTTCAAAGAAAAGCTGCAGAGCAGCTCTCTAAGTTCTGAAGTGAACTTGGAAGAGATCATCAGAGTTATGTGACTTTGATGTGCCAACAGAGAGAAAAATGCCAAACCACCAAACTGGGGTGGGGGGAAGATGCTGAAATAACAATTTTGGCTTCATTCAAGGGGTCTGGTATGAAAATCAGATTCATTTCTTTATTAGTTGTTCCTTCTTATTCAGATCAGATCTCAGAATAATGATATACAATTTTGGAGAAAAGATGCAACCCAGCAATCCAGCTGCCGAAGCCAAAATGGAGAAGATCTCCACCACCACCATGTATTTCCCCTTGGTGCTCAGGTAGGTGGGAACAAATGATACCCAAACACTGCAAAAAACCAACATGCTGAAGGTGATAAATTTGGCTTCATTGAAACTGTCAGGTAAATTCCTAGCTAGGAAGGCCACAGTGAAGCTGACAGCAGTCAAGAACCCCATAAAGCCAAAGACAGTATAAAACAGAGTGGTTGAACCTTCGTTGCATTGCAGGACAATTTCTTTAGCCACTGAATGCATGTCAGAATCTGGGAATGGGGGAGAAACTGCCAGCCACACCACAGAAATGGTAAATTGAGCCATGAAGCAAGATAAGACAATGGAGTTAGCCATCCTTTTGCCCACCCATTTCCTCAATTGGGAGCCTGGCTTGGTGGCCCTGAAAGCCAGAACGACTATGGTTGTTTTCCCCAATATACAAGAAAGAGCTACAGAGAAGATGATGCCAAAAGTAGTTTGTCGCATGAGACATTTCACTTGGTCAGGTTGGCCAATGAAGAGCAAAGTGCAAAGGAAGGAGAGGAGGAGAGCAATGAGAAGAATGTAGGTGAGGTTCCTGTTGTTGGCTTTGACGATGGGAGTGTCCTGCTGTTTAATGAAGATCCCCAACACCACAGCTGAGATGAAAGCAAAGGAGACTGCAATCATTACCGAAGAAATGCCCAGTGGCTCTTGATAAGTCAAGAAGGTTATGCTTTTTGGAAGGCAATGATCCCGATCCTTGTTTGGATATTGATCTTCTGGACATGGGAAACAATAATCTAAGTCTATGGGTAAAAACAAAGCAAAATTGTTGACAGAACCACTGGTGGTTTTAAGCATGAAGAATTAATCACAGACTGGATCTACTAAAGGACTATGACTAAAGTATACACTAGTGATTAAAAAGTCAGGCCCCATTTATATTTATTAAAACACTGATATAATCAATATTTTCCTTTGCTTACCCATTTGGTCAGCTATCTTTCCTTCTGGACACCGTCTACAGTCATAGCAGCAAGATAATTTCCCTTCCACTTTTATCTTGCTATGGCCCAAAGGACATTTCTTGTTACAGATGGAAAGAGGCAATGTCTGTCAATAAATAAAATCAGAATTCTTTCACATGAAGAATGTATTTTTTGGGGAATGTTCATCTCATCAGTTACACATACCCAAACTCTTCATATCCTGACCCAAACCCTGGTGTTCCAATTTCCAGTTTTCTTCTGTTTTAAATTCACTACTGAATCCCTTAACTCAGTTTTCCTCAAAGCTCAGCAACGTTAAGAGGTGTGGACTTCAACTCCCAGAATTCCCCAGCCAGTATGTTGAAGTTTGGAGTTTAATTCACACCTCTTCACATTGCTGAGGTTGAGGATCGCTGCCTTAACTGCTCCTTATCTCATACCTATTACTCTAATGGAGTGATTGGTCCAAAGATGGTATTCTAAAGACCTGATCCAAGGAAATCAGTGCCAGAAGCTCCTGTGGGAGAGCTTTTTTAAAATTTTAAAATTTATTTTTTTTAAATAAAGCTTTCAACTCTGGATCCCTTGAAACACGCTTTCCTTAAGACACTTACCCCCCACCCCCCCACAGAGGGTGGGTGCGTTCCTACTCTTACAAAGAGCTCTTTCTATGCTTGGTACTATGTGGTAAAGTTGATGTCAAAAAAATATACGAAACAATTCATAATTAATGATAGTTAAAAAAAACAGACTACCATGAAATCAATGCATTAAAGGCTCTTATATTTACTCTTTCCTAATAAAAATTATGAAATGGTGCTTCTTACATGAGACATGTTCACTTTTCCATCGATACCGAATGTGATATTTGATATTAAGTTGTGTGAACTTTTCATGGCAGCAGTCTGATTTTCAAAATTGAGCTGTTTTCAATCTGCGTGCTGCTAGCAGAGTAACTCAGTTTTCTGAGGTTTGTTGGTTTCTTTGAAGCTTGGAGCACATTGAAAACAAGTGGATGACATAGGGACCCTCCTCTGTTTCCCAAAGATGAATACTTTAGGGCACAAGCACCATAAAGAGTTCCTTTTTGTTCACAGACTCAACAATCTGGGGAATATGATTCTGTGAAATTATTGAGATAAACTGGGGTATGATGCCATTTATAAATCAACTTCAGAGTTCTCCCTTAGACCTGTGGGATCAGGTCAGAAAGTCATTTTCTGTGTCATATTCCTTCCCTCATTGATTGATATATGTTTTATTTAAAACCAAAAAAGATATTTGCCTCCCCACCCCTTTTTAAATGCACTTCCTCAAGGCAGGGATAGTAAATCCCTATAGCTGAGCATATCTGCCCATGTGGCGAAGAGGCAGTTGAAACCATCTCACACCTAAGTTTTATAGGGTTTCAGGTCAATCTACATTTTGCCCCAATAGATAAAACTCCCTGGGAATCCAGATAATTTTTTATGTGGAACATCTTCAGGCTCTAACATCATTCATAACATATGAAGTAGCCGGATATTGTGTCGCCACTATGAAGACAAAATCGGCTAAAGAAGTAATTATTCTTGTTTAAAATATTACTTCTAAATTGAAATATATTAATTAATAAAGTGTTAGGGTGTGTGTGTGTGTGTGTGGGCATTTTACTTATTAATGTTTTAATATTGGTAAAACATGTATTGACATAGTAATAGAGGAGTGAATTCTATACTATTCTGTGATGTATTTTATTCGTTGGTAGTATATTGTTATATTTTTTTCTTCACCTTGTTTTTGTCCTTTTAAACTTTGCTGGTCATTGACCAAATGAATATTATTTGGTCATTGACCCAATACATAAAGTGGAGTGAAATATTACTCCACTTGGATTAGCACAATTAGTTAGCTAGACAGACAGACAGACAGAATCTCCAGCATAACAGTTTTTTGTTTCATGTTTCAAACCAAGCTATTTTGTTCCCTATTTCATCTATTTCAGGGGAGACAATTACAAATTTAATTCTAAGGAGATGAAATAATGAACCATGTGTATGCCATTTCTTAAAATATTTTCATTCTGTTTCAATAAATTGTTTGCTTCTGTTAAGCTATATAACTTCCTTGATTGTCATTCTTTGCTAATCAGTTTGAAACACATCCTGCATAGCAAGATAGCTTTGCATTGGAACTAAAGAAGTATTGTAGGTATTGAAACCTTAAGCCACCTCTTTTACTTTAGTAGTTTATGTTCATATCACACCCAAAAGAAAAATAATTAGCCTGAAGCTGCTAAATTGTTTAATCCAAGTGTCGTTGTTGTTTTTTTAAATCATTCCGTGACATGGATCAGTGGTTACATGATTTCCTAAAAAGTGAAAAAGGAGACACACCTGATTAAATAAATGGGGCCAAATGGCATCCTTGGCAGAAATGGTGAGGGTCTTGTCTGGAGGAGCCATGGGGTCAATCTTTCCAACTTGGACTCTCAGAAAGGACTTGTTTGGGAATGTGACCCAATTGAAAATATCAAATCCAGTTTCTAATTCCCCTTTTGAGCTAAAAGAAACCTGTTCTCCAGCACTGTTGTTAAAGGAGACTTGCTGCAGAAAATGGTGGAGCTGAGGGAAGAAACAAAGAAATAGAAATATTAACTGGATTCCTTGAATTGTATGGACAAATCTCAGTTATTTCAGTTTGGCCTGTAATCAAAGGAAAGTAATTTTTTGTTTCAATCTACAATATTTAAAATAGGAGAAGAATTGTGTTCTCTATCACATGCATTTTCTACTCTATTGCCTAATATTATTATTTTTTTTAGTTGAGAAAATGTCAGGTGAGAATTCCAACACAAAATGGAGAAAGACAGATATCTGGCTGATTACTTTGCTTTGATCAACTGAGCATTTTAGAAACGGCGTATTTAGTTTGCTGGCATAAAAGGTAGAGAAGATAAAATTCTCCAACATAGAAAATTCTTGGCCAAGATGGCCTTTCCTTCCAACTAACGGTTAACCTTTTGAAAAAAATAAAAATAAATAAAATATAATTCAAGACAAATTAATATATAAATTTCCTTCATGCAATTCATTGACTCTCTATTTGAAATAACACTTGAAATTTGCTTTCTACTTGAAATAACACTATTCATATTTTCACAAGGTTTGTTGTCATCTCTCTTTTTTTCAGTCTTAGTTTCTCCAAAAGTAAGCTGGTGAAGAATAATAATGCTATTGAGTAGCAAAATAGCTTTCAAGGTTTTACATTTGAAATTGTCAAATATAATGGATTGAATAATTCCTGTACATCCTATTTCATACATAAAATATTTTCTAACGTTCATATGTTATTAATTTTAGCTGTGTCTATATTTCAAAGAAATTCCTTTTCAAATTCTATCTGGTACTGCACAAACGACCTCAACATTGAAATAACGTTGGAAAAAGACAATAAGTTTTAACTTTTCTTTTCTTTCATATGACAATATCTCAGACTTCCACATAGCATTCAAAACTATTTGTAAAATATCTTTCATATGAAGTGCAAAAACAAAAACAAAACAAGACATCCTCCTACTCTGGTACTGTCTACATGACATGATGACTTGACATGATTACATTAGCCAACATTACCTGCCATGGGGCTTGAAGGAAGAGCTTCCATCTCCTCTCATCAATTATTTCACCCTTTTTGAGTTTGGAGGAGTGCATGGCCCTCAGAGCATGTGCCACAGCATAGACTGCATTGTAGATGCTGTAACTATGTCCACCCATGGTGGTATCAAACACAGAATTAGGAAGAGACTCCAGCTTCTCTTCTCCAGTGCAGATCCCTTTAGCATTGCCATCTATCATCTCATTAGAGAATGAGCATTCAAAAGCATCTTTCCAGAAATCCCTAATGAAACCATCTTCTTTTTCAAAGTTTGGGTTTCTCTTCTGCATAAATTGTGGGAATCCTGTCAGCTCCTTTGAGTGAATTGCAAAGGAAAGAGCACCATGGAGAAAATCAATGGGCAACTCTCTTTGCATCAGAATGGAGGTGAATTCCATCTGGGCTGTCATGATCCAGACTTTGGCTTTTCTCTCCTTTGGAATATCTTCAGCATCTAAAACGTAGATCATTATTCTCAAAGGCAATATGCCTGTGATTTCAGCATTCAAGATAACTGCAGTGACTGTACTCCCCATGATCACTTTATATAATTTATCTGCCTTTTCCATCATTTCAGCAGCTTCATTACCATACATCATTTGTGGGATACATTCTATAAAATCAAAGCAGATTCCTTTTTCTGAAAACATGTAAAGACTCTTTTGAATGAAGCTCTCTCTATCTTCCTCATACAGAGAAATCCACCCAACCCAAGTCCATCCAAAATTCAGCAGTAAGTGTAGGATTCCTTTAAGCTGGTGGGTCTCATCTGGGAACATCCATTTGACAAAATGTTCTGCTGTTGCATTAGTTATCAATGGAGCTGTTCCATAAGTGACCTAAATGGAGGAAATAATTGGGGGAAAGGCAAGAAGTGCAATGTGTGTTTATTTAACCCAAACTCTGGGTTTCAGTGAGATACAGAAAGAGGGTTCCTTATAATCACAATTTTACAGCATGACATCTACAAGTACAGCACTGCTCCTCAAGCAAAAAGGGACAGCACTTTGGTGATATATTTCATATTCTCATCTTCCTGCCTCAAAAATGTCCTGATTCTGGGATCTTTCTCATAAGAGTTATCATGAAGATCTGACACCTGAATTTAATAAATAGCAAGTGAACTTCCCATCTTGCTCCAAATTTGTGTCTCACCTGGGGAAATTTGTAGTTGCACAGAATAGTTGCAATGTTGAGACAGGTGTTAGAACGGGGTCCTCCAATGACAGCCACTGTATTGGTCTGGTCATTACATTTGTAGTTGGGAATACATTTATCTTTTGTAGATAGAAATTCCAGTGCTAAAAGGTAAGTTGATCTTTCCTCAGCATATTCGGTAGCGATGTGGAAACCAAGGCTGACATTGGGTAAAATCCCAGAATGTTGATTGATCTCCTTTACAGCAAATGCCAGAGCCAAAGTATGTTGGTAATTATGAGTGATGAACCTTCAGTGAGAGTTATAAACTATGTCAATATATTTCTGCTTCAGAATTGGACACTTGCTACGTTTTAATTGTTATATAAAATAGATATTCACATAATGACAGAAATTAGCTCTTATTGTTTGCTCTGGACAACTGGAATTTGGACTTTATCAAATAATAGCCCTAGATTGTATGGACTGGGAAATCCTGACCTAGTTAAGGATAGGTAAAATTGAGCTAAGGTAGCATTTGATTTCAGTTTTATCTGTATTTTGTCTTCATTTTCTAAGGGTGGGAAGCCAGTTCCATTTTCCCACCCTAGACTTGTAATAGACTGAAATATTTTCTCAAATGCAATTCATTTCTGGCTTCATTTCTGGGAGAGATGAAAGGGAAAAAAGCTCTGGATTTAGTCAAGCATTTTACGTTCAACAGAGGGCTTTGTTCAAGGAAGGTAGTTTCCTGTGGAAAAAAAAAAGTAATCCATATAGCTTATGGTTCAAATCAATAGTATTTGTCTCAATTTAAACTTCAGTGTTAGGACAGGCTAGGTTTATGTGATCTCTAGAAAATGGCTAAATATGGCCATTGGAAGTAGTCACACCAACCAAGGTTTTTCTGTTTGAACACAAAAGTGAAAGAAAAATAATACAGCTTTTAGGTGGCAGTGGGGGAGGAGGAGGTTACTTACAGGTACTGATCAAGGACATCATGAGAAGGAAGGCTTTGAAAAGTGATCTCATTTGAAAGAAAGAAGACCTGATAAAGAATAGCAGCAATGATTAAGTCTCCAGACTGATAATACTTGTGAACAATTGGAAGAGGACCACTGAGATTGCAGTTGGAAACAGGAGAAATTACCATCATGTAAGGAAAAAAGACTAAAACCAGTGTTCTGAATATAACCATCTCACAATAATATATGGTCATTGTAGACACCAAAATGTAGCTCCAGTGTTACCATTCAGCAGAGATACTGGGTCATAATCAAGTAGCCTCAGATAAGTATTATCTAAAGAGAAGCAATGATGTATCACAGGTTAAACATGCAGCATTCTTATTCTCCCTACATGTCATTCTGCATTTTTGATCTAATGCTAATGCCATGTTTTATCCTGGGCTCATAGTTTTGTCCTGTTTACTGGCATTCCCTTGAGACAGAAAAAAAGGACAATTATGATACTTAATTGTATAATTACTTGAGAGATAATAGCTTGCTTAGGACTTTCTTTGCAATGAGTCAAAAGGGAACATGGTTATCATATCTCTTCAGGACTGAAGGATTGCTATGAACTTTTGAAACTGAGACATGAAGCAGAAAATGGGGGAAACAAGTTACATTATCCCTCATGGTGTCATAGAGAGAGTGAGTCAGTTATGCATCTGTGTCCTTTCCCATCATGTCCTAAGTCAAATTCACCAAAGTTTTCAGCATTTGATATCATAGGGGCCTTAACTGGATTCCTAAGTTTCTTTCCATGCAAGTATCTGTTTCTATAGGACTGAAGGCCTATTGTGTCTTCCTCCAGATAGGACAGAGATGAGAGAGAAGAGAGAAGAGAGAAAGAGAGGGAGATTTAGAGGTGGGTAGAGATAGACACATAGGGATTAAGATTTTAATTAAGATTTTCTCCTTTTGGAGAACTGTGTTTGTACTTCCAAAACATTATGGTGATGGACATCATGCCTTATTAGACAAATAACACAAGAGTCTTAAAATTAACCAGTAGGGCTGCACTGCCAGTTTTAATTTAATGTAATGTAATTTTAATTCAGAAGATGTTCAATGGTAATTGATTGTCAGAGCATGGTCAACAAGTTATGATATCTCCACTAGAAATAAAAATACTCCTGTGATACCTGGTTGCAAATTCTTGGTAAGCCTACTAATAGCAGTGAAATCCAAATTCTTCAGATACAAGGATTTCTTCATGTTAAAGAAAAATGTCTGAATTTTCCTTATTGTCCAACAGGCACAGCCTGTTTCTGTGTGCAATGCGCATTGCTTATCAGGTTATAGCAGAATAAAAAGAGAAGGAAAGCCATTTTGCTGCTATGATTGCCTTCCATGTCAGAAAGGAAGATTTCAAACAAGACAGGTAAGAGGACTAAAAAAACCAGATTTCATTGCTATGTGTTTTGTGCAAGCCCATAGCCTGATTGTTTAAATTACATTTTTAATATAAACAGTAGTTTACCAACACTTTAAAAATTGTCCATAATTCTGGAGATAGGTTGATTACAGGAGTCTTTTCACATACCCTCACATCATCTTTTCTCTGCTTTGAGAAAGAGAAAACAGAGCATAAAAACAAATCCTTTCCCATGTGGTTTCCATCATAGGAAAGAGATTGCAAGGCTAGGTTGTATGGACCTCCTTTTGTTTTGGAGAGTTGCAGTTCAGAAGGAGATTTGAAGAAATGCTAAATGGAAGATCTCAGTGAGTTAACCATACTCAGGCAAATAAAATGTCTTGATAATGTATTCTTGGAAACACAGAGTAATTTAAGCATTAATATCTCTCAGTACTGTTCTTATTCTTATCTTATTTTGACTGTCAGGGAAACAAACTCTCTGGTAATCTGGTGGGTAGAGATAGACACATAGGGATAAAGATTCCCTGAAAAACTGCATGTCCTTAGTAAGGTGCGAATGAATGTGCAGGGATATGGGTATAAACAAGAGTAGAGGTAGGATTAGAAATAGAGATTCATGAAACATTTTCATGAGCCAATTTAGTGTAGTGATAAAGGAAATATGGCTAGAAACTTGGAGATCGTGCGTTCTAGTCCTGCCTTAGGCAGGAAGCCAGCTGGGTGACCTTGGGCCAGACATTCTCTCTCAGCCCTAGGAAAAAAGCAATGGCACTTCCCAAAACCTAGCCAAAAAAACTGCAGAGACTAGTCCAGAGAGTAATAAGGAGTCAACACCGACTTGAAGAAATAATAATATTAAAAAAAATAAAATAAAATCATGTCCTTAATCCACAGAACACTGCTCCTTCAGGAGTTCCAAGGATTACCACTGATTACCACTGATTACATTTTTTTGCCATTCAAGTAGCAGGATATCATCTATAAAGCTGTCTATATGTCAAAATCCAACAAACAGAAACTCCTTTTTTTTCCCCAAGACATCAGTGTTACTCCAGAAGAGATATGTGTTGGGTCTCCAAGACCTTGACACCATACATCCAAGAAGTATATGCTCCCCCAATGACATATGCAGACCACAAGGCAATCTCAAGAATATGGAGTTCTTGCAAAAAACTATACTTCAGATGGGAAATGAATGATGGATTATTACTTCATGATACTGTCCTACAAAAATGTAAACAGGAATTGAATTTCTTGTTTGAAACTAATAGGACACCAGGAAACTACCAAACCACCATTTGGAAAAGAAGGGAAGCATATATGAGGGTCCTTTTAATTAAATTAGGAGCAAAACCAAAAACAGAATAAAATGAAGGAAAACATGAGAGGCATACATATCCCTGATTTAGAAAGAAGAGAATGACCTGGAGGAACCACAGTCATATAGATCAATTCACCAATTTAATATTAACTTTTAAATTGAATATGGTTGCATTTTATTTTATTTTATTTTTTTAAATTTATATGGACTCTGTTATTATGTATGATGCCCATGGTCACTTCATGAGTTGGGTGGCTATAACCATTTTATAGACAGGCAAATGGATAAATAAAGAAGCAAAGTGTCATGTTCACCGTTGCAATGTTTGATTTACAATGTAACGTTTCGCATGCCATGGTGCTGACGTGCGTTCCAGTTGGGAGGGAGCTGCTGGGAGACCTTGTACTAGGCTGTCTATCTGTTTTCTTGAGGATGGAATGTGTTTGGGTTATCGCTGGTGTTCAAGGTCTTTTTACCTGTTGATTAACAGAACTCGTTAGGGGCACCTGGGATGGGGAACTTGAAACGGTTATACGGGGGGAGGGCTCACTTTCACACTGAGGGTTTTTAGTGTATATTTGGCACGCTTCTTCTCATTCTCAGCTTTCTTTGTACTTGCTCACTATTCCTAAATAAACCAGATTTCTTTCAAGCCATCGCTTGTGAGCCTGAGTGTATTTTAGGATAGGCAACCATTACATAAAGCTGAGAATCTCTGTAATTCCCGTTAACTCCTTCCAAGGTTATTCCTTGTGAGGAAATTAGTTAGCGATGACCGAATCAAGACCACCATCTGAGAAGCTGGAACCGCAAGCGGGTCCAACACTGACGAGCCCCATTCCCACTCCCACTGACTTTTTGTTCTACCAGAGGGGCTCCAGCTCAAGCCCTGAGATGGGGGGATACAGCGAGGAGGGAGAACCCAAGGAGAAGGAGGCTAGGACTTCCTGGAAGTATCGGTTCCCCTTGACACCAAAGGGAGAGTCGACCAAAGTGGCCCCAGAGCAGCGACCGGACACCCGATGAGAGGAAGAATCACTGACTCCCGAGAGGGTGAGAAGGTTGGAGGCGAAGATGGAATTGATGGAAGATCTGCTGAAGACCCTATCACTTGCGCTAGTCAATCTGGGAAGCCGCAACGGGAGCCCTCGCTCTCCATAGTCCTCCTCCCCTCCTCCTAGCGGACCGCAGCTGGTGTGGGTTCGGAGAAGACATCGCAACGGGGCCTCACCACGAAGAGGGTCCGTTGGGGTTTCCTGGGCCCCTACAACTCAACCCGCAATGTGGGTCCCTCCAACCAGGAAGGTGGCAAAGGAATTTGCAGTCAAATTTGACTGGGACCCCACCAAACTTTCCTTTTTCTTGACCAACCTGAAAAACTACATGAAGCAATATGGGTCATGCTTCACCTCAGAAGAGGCTAAGATATCAGCCATCACCCCTAAGCTGAAGGGTAGAACAGCGGACTGGTATGTCCAACTGACCAAAGTGGATGCTCCGGAGCTCGGGTCGTTCGACGACTTCATCTTCGCCTTGAAGTTTTTTTTTGAAGATCCCCTAGCCAAAGCCAGGGCTAAGGAGGCACTCAAGGACCTCACCCAAGGGCCCAGGTTGGTAGCTGATTATGCCCTTGAATTCAAAGCTTTAGTGGGCTAGGTTCCCGATTGGTCACAATCAACCCTCATTGAGAGATTCAAAGAAGGACTCAAGGATTCAAAGAAGGCACTGGACAGAGATGATCCAGAATCCCTGTACGAGTGGATCTGTCTGGCCAGAAAAGCTGAGCATGCTCAGTGCACCTACATGCAGACCCATCGAACTGAGAAGACGGCAGCCTGGTCGCGGGGATCCCAGAGCGGAGCAACAGCTGCACCACCGAGACACCGAGCTGGAGGCGAGGAGAAGGAGCACTGCTATGTGCAAGGGCAGTGCCTCCATTGTGGGAAGGGAGGACATCAAGCCACTGAATGCCCGAAGCTCAAGCCAGGAGAGCCCACAACGAGAGCCCCGATTAAATCGCCCCAGCCGTCGTGCCGGACGACCGCAGCCAAAGGAGCCACGGATCTGGAAGAAGTCCTGTATCTCTACACAGAGGTCGAGGAAGAAGCAAAAGAGCCAGTGGTAAATGCCAGCCACCTGCCCTGAACTGCGCCCTGGGGCAGGTGGAGGAAGATGAGTGTGAGGATGCTATGCTGATTGCCCCACCCTGGCAGTGAAAGTGAAGCTGGGTTCCCGTACCTGAACCACAGAAGTTTGGGTTTTGGTTGTCTCAGGGTGTTCAAGATGCCTCATCCACCCAGATCTAATGACTGCCCTAGACCTGCCCAGTTTCCCTCTCCAGCAGTCTTTAATTTTTACCCAGCTAGATGGCTCAACAGTGGGGTGGGGGGGGGTGCAGCAACTCACTTTACTGGGACTGTAGCAATGCAAATGGGGAGCCACAAAGAGGCTTTAAAGTTCATCATTGCCCCGGTGGGTGATCCCATGGTAATCCAAGGGATCCCTTGGCTAACTTGGCAAAACCCCTATATAAACTGGCAACACTGAACCCTTACCCTTAGTGATGGGTTTTATCAAGCCCCTCCAGTGGGGAGACCCTTAACTGGGGGGGGGGAGCCAGGGCTGCAATTGCAGCGCTGCGCCCCATTGTACCGCAGCTCGAAGGGCTGCCAGACTGCTACCAAGACGTTGCAGATGTTTTTGGGGAAATGGAGGTAGATCAGCTACCACCCCATCGTAAAACTGACTGTGCAATTGAGATTCTCCACAACACGCAGCTGCCTAAACCAAAAATTTACACAATCACCAAAGAGGAAGTAGAGGCATTGCGTGAATTCATTGACAAAAACCTGGCATGGGGATTCATTGAGACTGCCAATTCCCCAGTGGGCGCGCCTGTCCTCTTTTGAGAGAAGAAAGACAGCACACTCAGACTCTGTACAGACTATTGGGGGTTAAATTCAGTCTCCCTATGTAATAAATATCCTCTAACTCTAATGAAAGACATGTTAGCCCACTTGTCAAAAGGGAAAATTTTCTCTAAACTCGACCTCCGTGAAGCCTATTTTTGCATATACATACGGGCTGGAGAAGAGTGGAAAACTGCTTTTAATTGACCATTAGACTCCTTCCAGTACACGGTCCTCCCGTTCAGCTTAGCCGGTGTGCCTGGCATTTTCATGAAACTGATTAATGAAGTGTTGCATGTTCACTTATTTAAGGGGGTTCTGGTCTATCTGGACAATGTACTGATTTACTCCGAAACCGAAGAGGAGCATGAACTCCTTCTTAGACAGGTGTTAGAAAAACTGAGAGCATCCAAATTGTATGCCAAGCTCTCCAAATGTGAATTTCACAAGACCCAATTAGTCTATTTGGGCTATCGGGTCTCTGACAAGGGAATCGAGATGGACCCTGAAAAAATCAGGGCCATCTTAAATTGGGAACGCCCCCGTACCTGATGCCAGCTGCAAAGTTTTTTGGGGTTCAGTAACTACTACCGCCAGTTCATTAAGGGGTTTGCTGAAATTGCCTTGCCCCTTACCAACCTCCTTCGCACAAAAGGGTTGGGGGAGACACATAAGGTAAAACACCCCGGGGCAGTGTTAAATTGGACTCCGGAATGCCAAGCTGCATTCAAGAAACTAAAGACCTTTTTTTACCGCGGAGCCCATTCTGAGGCACCCTGATCCTGAACGCCCCTTTGTTGTTCAAGTGGACACCTCTGACTTTTCTATTGGAGCTATATTGTTACAAAAGGACTCAGATGACATCATGAAACCCTGTGCTTATCTGTCCAGGAAGTTTTCTGAGACTGAGCACCAGTGGCGTGTCTGGGAAAAAGAGGCTTTTGCTGTCAAAGCTGCTTTAGAATCTTGGTGCCACCTCCTTGAAGGGGCTACCCACCCCTTCAAGGTTTGGACAGACCACAGAAATTTGGAGGCTTTCTGCACTGCCCGCCACCTCAGCCCTGAACAAATTCACTGGGCTCAATTCTTTAGTCGTTTTAACTTCCAACTAAAGTTCATCCCCGGCAAGAAAAACTTCCTCGCGGATACTTTGTCCCGCCTGCCACAAGACTTTGACCACACCCCTCAGGTCATTGGCACCATTCTGTCTTCCCCACAATTGGGTCTGGCTGCGCTCACCCAAAGCCAAGCCCATGCTCCACCCACACAGAGCACTGTGCCAACCCCTCCCGGCAAGCCAACGCTCCCTTGTCAGTTGCAATCAGATTTTCTCCAAGCGGTGAAATCTGACACTTGGTTGCTGGCAAATCGAGACAAAGTATCCTTTAAGGATGATCTGGAATGGCTCGGTCACCGACTTTACGTTCCTGAGACTTTACGAGCTTCAGTGTTACAATGTTCCCATGATGATAAATTGGCGGGCCATTTTGGGTTTGTTAAAACCCTGCATTTAGCGCGCTGCCAATTTTGGTGGCCCTCTTTGCGGCGGGATGTCAAAGACTATGTTGCCTCCTGCCCTGTCTGTGCCCAGTCCAAATGCAAAGTAGGAAAACCACAGGGTCTTCTCCAACCCGTGGCTAACCCATCTCATCCTGGGACTGAGATTTCTATGGATATTTTTGTTAACCTCTTCACCTAGTCAAAAGAAGACTGTCATTTGGGTAGAAAGGACTTTTTCTCCAAGCAGGCTCATTTTATTCCTTGTGCCTCCTTGTCATCTGCTCAGCAGCTGGCTCACCTCTTTCTATGCCACATCTACCATCTCCACGGCTGCCCCTCCCGTTTGGTGACTGACCACAGGACACAGTTTACCTCCCAGTTTTGGCAGGCTTTTTTAAAGCTCATTGGCACCGAACAAGCATTGTCAACGGCGTCACATTCGGAGACTGATGGATCTACTGAGATTCTTAACTCCACCCTAGAGCAGTTTCTCCGCTCCTACACCAACTACCATCAGGACAATTGGGTTGAACTTCTGCCCTTCGCTGAAGTTGCCTACAACAATTCCGTTCATCAGAGCACTGGGCAAACCCCTTTTCAGGTTGTTTTTGGCCAGGACTTTGTTCCTATTCCTGAACTGTCTCACCCCCACCCCCCAGCCCCAGCTCAGCTTATGATTGGGCTGCACAGCTTGCTGACTCCTGGCCGATCATTTGGCAGGCTTTCGATGATGCCCAGGCGTCCTACAAAAATCACGCTGACAAACGCCGTTCTCCCTATCCCACTTTTGCTGTTGGGGATCTGGTTTACCTCTCTACAGAGTTTATCAAATCCCCTCAACCTTACAAGAAGCTGGCCCCTAAGTTTATTGGGCCATTCCCCATTGTAGCTCTTATCAATCCTGTGACTGTCAAACTTGACTTGCCTCACAATTTACGACGTTGTCACCCTGTTTTCCATTGCAGCTTGCTCAAACTGGCTCGCTCCTCTCCTCACTGGCATCCCCAACCTCCCCCACCTCCGCCGATCATGATTGATGTCCAACAGGATTTTGAAATCAGAGAAGTCATCGACTCCCACAAGCTTCGCAACTCCATGCAGTACCTAGTTCACTCGAAGCACGCTCGACACGTCAATGCTCCTGCTTCAGTTCGCCACTTTCACCTTGCTTATCCTTTCAAGCCTGTGCCTTGATTGTGCTTTTCACTATTGTTAATTTTGCTTTCTTTTAGGGGGGTGGTATGTCATGTTCACCGTTGCGATGTTTGATTTACATTGTAACATTTCGCATGCCATGGTGCTGATGCACATTCCAGTTGGGAGGGAGCTGCTGGGAGACCTTGTTCCAGGCTGTCTATCTGTTTTCTTGAGGATGGAATGTGTTTGGGTTATCGTTTGTGTTCTTTTTACCCATTGATTAACAGAACTTGTTAGGGGCACCTGGGATGGGGAAGTTGAAACGGTTATACAGGGGGAGGGCTCACTTTCACACCGAGGGTTTTTAGTTTATATTTGGTGCACTTCTTCTCATTCTCAGCTTTCTTTGTACTTGCTCACTATTCCTAAATAAACCAGATGTCTTTCAAGCCATCGCTTGTGAGCCTGAGTGTATTTTAGGCCAGGCAACCATTGCAAATTGAGGTGTTGATATGAGGGAAGAGTGTAGTTGTTGTTCAGTTGTTAAGTGATGTCTGACTCTTGGTGACCCCATGGACCATAGCACACCAGTCCTTCATGTCCTCCACTGTCTACCGGAGTTTACTCAAATTCATGTTCATTGCATCGGTGATGCTATCTAACCATCTCATCCTCTGCCATCCCCTTCTCCTTTTGCCTTTGTTCTTTCCTAGCATCAGGGTCTTTTCCAGTGAGTCCTCTCTTTGCATTAGGTGACCAAAGTATTTGAGCTTCAGCTTCAGTATCTGTCTTTCCAATGAGCACTCAGGGTTGATTTCCTGTAGTATTGACTGATTTGTCCTCCTTGCAGTCCAAGGAACTCTCAAGAGTCTTCTCCAGCACCACAGTTTGAAAGCATCAATTCTTCAGTGCTCAAATACAGCCTTCCCGTACTCCTTTCCCAATTTTGAACCAATCGGTTGTTCCATGTCTGGTTCTAACTGTTGCTTCCTGACCTGCATATGGGTTCTCAGGAGACAGGTAAGGTGGTCCGGTACTCCCATCTCTTTAAGAATTTATGAGGGAAGAGTGCAGAACCCCAAACGGCAAAAAAATGAACATGCTGAAAAGAATGAATTGGACTATATTCATGGGGTCTGGTAAAAAAAATCAGTTTCATTTCTTTATTAGTTTTTCCTTTTTATTTAAATTGGGTCTCAGAATAATGATATAGCATTTGGGGGAAAAGATGCAGCCCAGTAATCCAGCCGCAGAAGCCAAAATGGAGAAGATCTCCACCGCCACCACGTATTTCCCCTTTGTACTCAGATAGGTGGGAACAAATGACACCCAAACAGTGCAAAAGACCAACATGCTGAAGGTGATAAATTTGGCTTCGTTGAAGCTGTCAGGTAAATTCCTAGCTAGGAAGGCCACAGTGAAGCTGACAGCAGTCAAGAACCCCATAAAGCCAAGGACAGCATACAGCATTGTGGTTGAGCCTGCATTACATTCCAGGACAATTTCTTCAGCCACTGAATGCATGTCAGAAACTGGGAATGGGGGAGAAATTGCCAGCCACACTGCACAAATGGTGAATTGTGCCAGGGAGCAAGAAAGCACAATAGTGTTGGCCAGCCTTTTGCCCACCCATTTCCTAATCTTGGAGCCTGGCTTGGTGGCCATGAAAGCAAGCACAACAATGGTTGTTTTCCCCAGTATACAAGAAAGAGCTACAGAGAAGATGATCCCAAAAGCAGTTTGTTGCATGAGACATTTCACTTGGTCAGGTTGGCCAATGAAAAGCAAAGTGCAAAGGAAGGAGAGCAGGAGAGCAGTGAGAAGGGTAAAAGTGAGATTCCTGTTGTTGGCTTTGACAATGGGGGTGTCCTGGTGTTTCAGGAAGATCCCCAGCACCACAGCTGAGATGAAAGCAAAGGAGAGTGCAATCACTACCAAAGAAATCCCCAAAGGATCTTGATAAGTCAAGAAAGTTATGCTTTTTTGAAGGCAACTATCCCGATCCTTGCTTGGATATTGATCTTCTGGACATGGGACACAATCATCTAAATCTGGAAAAAAAAAAGAAACCAGAAACAAACCCTTTGATAGAAACATCATTATTTCGAAACATCATCTGTTCAATTTCAATGGACCCTGATTTTTCCAGTTTTCTCTAGCTTTAATGAGCTCTCAGTAGCTTTCCTGTTGCAATTAAAGTGTTTTAAAACTGTACATTTCACTGGGCAAAGTTATTGGTGGGACCACCTCTCTTCAACAGTATCTGCCTGTCTCAATAGGTGACATAGGTGTGCATGCTCCAGGTCTCCTCTGTTAAATGATGTCATCTGATGGTACCTTGGATATGCACCTTCTCTGTAGCTGCCCCAGCCCTTTGCAAGAGTCTCCCAGGGATCCCTGCCCTTTTAGCCTTGGAGTAGGCTAGGAAGACTTGGCTGTTCTCCAAAGTGTTGCAATAGTCAGGAGGCTGATTGGTCCAGGACCTGGTGGGAAGGGTGGTTTTGTTTTCATTTGTCTTTTTATGAATTGCGGTGAGCTGCCTAGGTAGCCATATATGTTCCATAAGTCAATCAACCTATCAATCAATACATCTGGGTGGAATAGGAAGTAAAAACAAGTAGAAACCAATAGGAAGACATTACCATTGTAAAGTTAGCTTTACTTCCATAAAGAAGGTATACAATAAAGGAAGTATTTTGAATAGTCTACCAACTAACTTTGGCTTCCTGTAAACTCTTTAGAATTTCTAAAGGAGAGATAAAAAGGGACAATCCCAATCTAAGAAATCTATTGGACCTACTACTTAGAGTGACCAGATTAGTTTTATCATCAAATATCTTACTGAACTACGAACAATTAGTTCTAATACTACATTGATGAGCTATACAATTTGTTGTGAAGCTCAAGATTTTCAGTTACCATAATATTGATTAAATATTCAGCCCCCATTTAGTATTATTAAATTATCAATGCATTCAATATATTTGTTTGCTTACCGATTTGGTCAGCTATCTTCCCTTCTGGACACAATCTACAGTCATAGCAACAAGACAATTTCCCTTCCACTTTTATCCTGCTATGGCCAAAAGGACATTTCTTGTTACAGATGGAAAGAGGTAATGTCTGTAAATGAATAAAATCAGAATTCTTTCATATGAAGAATTATGTTTAGGGATTCCTCTTTTCATTAGTGACCTCTTCATTTCTTCATTTAAGCCTTGATGTTCCATTTTCCAATTTTCTTTCTGGTTTAAATTCTCCACTGAATTTCAACTTTTTCTGGTTTAAAATTTCCACTGAATCCCTTGACTGTTCCTTATATCACACCGATTGCACTAATCGAGTGGTCGTGCCAAGCACAGCATTCTACAGATCTCTTCTGTGGAAATCAGTACCAGAACCTGGTGTGGGAAAGAGTCAGTGGTGTATGCTCTCCTTCCAGTTCCATTGTTTTGGTTGGGGTCCTACTTTTACTATACCTCTTTCAAAGCTTGGTTGACTTTTCCATTCATACCACAGATCATAGTTTATTGAAACCTTTGTGAGGATTTCATAACAAAAATCTGAATTTCAAAACTGAGCTATTTTCAATCTGGTTGCTTATAGCAGAGTAATTAAGTTTTTGGGGGGACGGGGGATTGTTTGTACCTTGCAGTTTGAGCACATTAAAAACAAATGAATTTTAGTGTTCTTTTTAAATGATTTTCAAATAATACTGATTTAGGGATATGGTTCCCTGAAATTATTAGGCTTGAACTGGGATATAATGCTATTTTTAAGTTAAAGTTAGAATTCTGTCTTAAAAATGTAAAAACAGCTAAGAAAGAAGGTTTTTTTTTCCTGTCATATTCCTTCCCTCATTGATTGATGTTTCATTTTTAGAAAAAAAATTGCTTCTGCCTTCCCCTTTAATGAATTTTATAGATACCATGCAATAATATTTGGATTAGCACTGTACTTTGATGAGAGAGAAAGGGACGCGGTGGCGCTGCGGGTTAAACCGCTGAGCTGTCGATCGGAAGGTCGGTGGTTCGAAACCGCACGGCGGGGTGGGCTCCCGTTGCTCGTCCCAGCTCCTGCACACCAAGCAGTTCGAAAACATGCAAATGTGAGTAGATTAATTGGTACCGCTTCGGCGGGAAGGTAATGGCGTTCCGTGAGTCATGCTGGCCACATGACCCGGAAGTGTCCTATGGACAACGCCGGCTCCAAGGCTTTGAAACGGAGATGAGCACCACCCCCTAGAGTCGGACACGACTGGACTTTACGTCAAGGGAAACCTTTACCTTTACCTTGATGAGAGAGAGAGAATCTCCAGTAGAAAATCTTTGTTTTTGAATCATATATTTCCATATATTTTGATAAATATTCAATGTAAATGTATTTCAAAAAGTGAGTTTTTGCCAGCTATTTCATCTATTTCAGGAAAGACATTTAAATTCTAGATGGTATGCAATCATATAACTCCACTTGGATTAGCATTACTAGTTATCTAAATAGACAGACTCTCCAGCAGAAACCCTTTGTTTTTGGGATATATTTATATATTATATCTCTTAGGAGATAAAAACATGAAGCATGCATATGCCATTTGAATATATATATATTCATTCTGTTTCAATAAATGGTTTGCTCCTGTTCAGTTATATACAAAGTGTCATATTTTACTAATGTAGTAAGAAACAAATCCTGCATACTAAAATAGCATTGCATTGGAACTAAAGAAATGATGAGGATATTTAAACTTTAAGCCACCTCTTTTGCTTTAGCAGTTTATGTTTGTATCACATCAAAAAGAAAAAAAAAATATTACTCTGAGGTTTCTAAGCAGCTTAATAGTTTAATCCAAGTGCTATTGTTTAATCAATTATTTGCATGGGTCAGTGGTACTATAATGTCAAGAAAAGGGAAAAAAAACAAGACACACCTGGTTAAATATGTGGGGCCAAATGATATCCTTGGCAGAAAGGGTGAGGAGCTTCTCTGGGGGAGCCAGGGGGTTGATCTTTCCAACTTGGACCCTCAGAAAGGACTGGTTTGGGAACGTGACCCAACTGAAAATATCAAGTCCAGTTACCCATTCCCCTTTTGGGCTAAAAGAAACCTCTTCCCCAGCACTGTTGTTAAAGGAGACTCGCTGCAAAAAGTGGTGGAGCTAAAGGAAGGAAAAAGCAGTAGAAGAAACAGGAAAGTTAACAGGGTTCCTTGAAAAGGTAGGGACATATCTCAGTTTGTTTCTTGCAACCTGGCCTATGCTTAACGAGCCAATTTGGCCTATGCTTAAATTTTGGAAGACAACTATGTTCTCTGTCACATGCATTTTCTACCCTGTTGCTAAACTAAAATATTTCAGTTGAAAAAATTTCAGATGAGAATTCCATCACAAATTTGAGAAAGGGAAAAATCCAACAGATCACTTTGCTCTGACTATTGAGCAATCCAAAATGTTTTACACAACCTGATGACCTTCCTGAATTTTGCATTAGCAAATGTTACCTGCCATGGTGACTGAGGCAACAGCTTCCATCTGTTCTCATCAAATATCTGACCCTCTTTGGGTTTGGAGGAGCGCATGGCCCTCAGAGCATGTGCCACAGCATAGACTGCATTGTAGATGCTGTAACTATGTCCACCCATGGTGGTCTCAAAAACAGAATTAGGAAGAGTCTCCAGCTTCTCTTCTCCAGTGCAGATCCTTTCAGCATTCCCATCTGGAATATCTCTGGAGAATGAGCACTCAAAAGCATCTTTCCAGAAATCCCTAATAAAGCCATCTTCCTTTTCTAAGATTGGGTTTCTCTTCTGCATAAATTGTTGGAAACCTGTCAGCTGCTGAGAGTGAATTGCAAAGGAAAGAGCACCATGGAGAAAATCAATGGGCAACTCTCTTTGCATCAGAATGGAGGTGAATTCCATCTGAGCTATCAGGATCCAAACTTTGGCTTTTCTCTTCTTTGGAATATCATCAGAATCAAAAAGGTGGACCATTACTCTCAGAGTCACTATGCTTGTAATTTCAGCATTGAAGATCACTGCAATGACGGTACTCCCCATGATGACTTTGTATAATTTATCTGCCTTTTCCACCATTTCAGCAGCTTCATTACCATACATCATTTGGGGGAGACATTCTATAAAGTCAAAGCAGATTCCTCTCTCTGAAAACATGGAAAGACTCTTTTGAATGAACCTCTCTCTGTCTTCCTCATACAAAGAAATCAACCCAACCCAGGTCCATCCAAAATGCAACAGTAAGTGTAGGATTCCTTTAAGCTGGTGGATCTCATCTGGGAACATCCATTTGACAAAAAGGTTGGCTGGTTCATTATTCATCAGTGGAGCTGATCCATATGTGATCTAAATGGGGAAAAAGGGGGGGGGATAGAGGCAAAAATGGATTTTGACAAAGAAAAATGTGCAATATGTATGATTTTCATTGGCACCCTTGCTTAATTTTTGAAGAAAGGCCCCGAGTCTAAGTGTAAGCCATCCTTATTGTTTGGGTAGAAAGGGCATCAGAGCCTTCCTTAGCGGTTTAACACATTGGCATCAGGAAGTTTCATACTGTGATGAAGAACAGCAGTGGTGGTGATTTTCATTGCAGATCAAGAATGGGTTGTATTCTTGTCTGACATTTTATGATACCTCTGAGAAGATTGATCATGGGACTCAGCATCTGAAAGTAAGAAATAGCTTGTGAACTTCCATCTTCCTTTATTTTTGTTCTCACCTGAGGAAGCTTGTAGTTGCACAGAGCAGTAGCCATGTTGAGACAGGTCTTAGAACGGGGTCCTCCAATGACAGCTACCATATTGGTCTGGTCTTTACATTTGTAGTTGGGGATAAATTTATCTTTTGTAGATAGAAATTCCAGTGCTAAAAGGTAAGTAGTAATTTCCTCAAGATAGTCGGTAGCAATCTGGAAACCAAGGCTGACATTGGGTAAAATCCCAGAATGTTCATTGATCTCCTTTACAGCAAATGCCAGAGCCAAAGTCTGTTGGTAGTTTTGAGTGAGGAAGCTTCAGCGAGAATAATAAACTATGTCAATATATTTCTGTTTCTGAATCAAAATCAGAGAGTTGCTACTTTTAATTGTTATATTTATATGTCCATACACAAACAAAATGTTGTATTATTGTTTGCCCTGGACACCTGGAATTTGGTCTTCAGAAAATAATAGCCCTGGATTGTATAGACTGGGGTGTCCTGACCTAGTTGAGGTTAGGTACAATTGAGCTAAGCCAGCACTTCATCTCAGTTTCATCTGTACTTTGAATTTTTGTAAGGGTGGGAAGCCAGTTCCATTTTCCCACCCTAGACTTGTAGCAGACTGATATAGTTTTTCTAATGCACTTGAGGGTTTCCTGCTTCATTTCTGGGTGAAATGAAAGGGGAAAAAAAGGTCTGGATAAACGAGAGGGAATCTACAAAGCCTAGATTAGTCAAGATTTCTACTTTCAAGAGAGGACTTTGCTGAAGGAAGGAAGTTTCCTGAGGAAAAAAGTAATTCATATAGTTTATGGCTCAGATCAATACTATTTGTCTCTGTTTAACCTTCAGTGTTAGGACAGGCTAAGCTTCTGTGAGCTCTATCACTGAAAATGTCTAGATATGAGCATTTGTCATACCAACTGGAAGTAGTCATACCAGTCAACTAGCAACCAATACATTTCAGCAGATTAGTGAAAGAAAGAAAATACATTTAGTTGGTAATGTGGATGTGGAGGAGGTGGAGGTTCAGGAGGATACTTACAGGTACTGATCAAGCACTTCACGAGAAGGAAGGCTTTCAAAAGTGATCTCATTTGAAAGAAAGAAGACCTGATAAATAATAGCAGCAATAATTAAGTCTCCAGACTGATAATCCTTGTGAACAATTGCAAGAGGACCATTGAGACTGCAGTTGGAAACAGGAGAAATTACCATCATGTTAGGAAAAAAGAATAAAACCAGTGTTCTGAATATAACCAGCTCACTATAATATATTGTCATTGTTGACACCAAACACCAATGTTACCACTCAGGTGAGATGCTGGGTCATAATCAACCTGCCTCTCATAATTTCAATATTATCTAGAGTGAATGAATGAAGTTTCACCAATAAAATGTACATCCTTCGTATTCTCTCTACAAGTAATCCCGTATTTTTGAACTGATATTAATGCCATGTTTTAACCTGGATTCATAGTTTTGTCATGGTTACTGACATTCCCTTGAGACAAAAAAAAAGGGAGAATGATGATACTTAATTTGATAATTACTTGGGAAATAATAGCTTGCTTACAGTAGGACTTTGTTTCCAATGTGTCAAAAGGAAACATGTTTATCATATCTCTGCAGGACTTCAGGAGTGCTATGAACTTTTGAAACTTAGAGGTGAAGCAGAGATTGGGAGGAGCACCATATGCACAAAACAATAAAACTTTGCATATTTTTTCCAAAGATGCTTCCATGTCAGACAGATACACATCTATAACGTGGTTCCAAAGTTTCTTGATTCAAACACCATTTAAAAAGAGGGCAAGTTAATTTGCTGAGGTCATTTTGTCAATCCTCTGCTTAATGCAGGTTCTGCTATGAAGAATGACAGTATAATATGATTGGTTCAGGTCAAAGATGGTTTGACAGAGGGAAACAATCTTAAAGTCATAGCATGAATCAGTGAGTTAAGATGTACTTGTGCTCTCCTTAAACAGCAGGTCTCTCACCCTCTCCCTATCTTTTTTTTGTTTAAATAAGAATTTTATTAAGTTTGAAAGATATAATAAAAACTACAAAAAACACAGAAAACTACAAAAAGAATAAAAATTATAAAGAGTGTGAAACACAAGAAGAAAGAATTTTAGAGATTACATAAACTGGGAGATCATGAGTTCTAGTCCTGCCCAACTGCGTGACCTTGGTACTATTTATTTTCCTGGTTCCCATTTTCATGGGAATCTAATGCACAGCAAGAGAGATAAGTTTTCATTGTGAAAACACCTTAATCTGACAACTCATGGACAGACTCAACCAGACTTTCAACTGGAAAACTCTGAACTAGGCCAAATCCAAAAATGCTAGAGAATTCCTGGAAGCTTGGCACTCAGACAAAGCAGCCATCAACAGACACATAGAGGTAAACATCTTTTATACGCCATTCAAAAAAGACAATAGAAAAGCCAAAAGACCCGAACACCTCCTTGCCAGCAATCAACAACCAGTATGCAAAGATTAACACCAAGATTAACACCATATGAACAATCAAACAGAACATTATACCTTAATCAAGGGACTCTTAACTCAGCCAATCAACCCATCAGCAAACAACAGCCCAATCAAGGAACTCCCAAGGAGAGAACAACACCCCCACCAACACAAGCGGGACAAACCACAGTATATAAACAGAGAGCAAGGCCCACTCCCTTTTTGCACTGAAGATGCTGCTTGGTCTGGCACTGAAATGTCTGCAAGAAAACAACAAGGCTCAGAGAGCACCAAGGACTCCAAAGAGCAACTAATAAGGAAAGGAAACTGATTTTTCTAACAGAACCCCTGAGTAAAGCCAACTTGGTTACTTTTACAACATTGGTTTCTTTCACTTTGGGAATCCACAGTCTTCCCTCATCTTTGCAGAGCAAGGTGACACAGAAGGCAGTAGCTCTGATGATCTCTTCTAAGTTCACTGCCTAACATAGACAGGTGATCCAACTAATCCTGAGTGTAGCATCTTGGTTACTCATCATCTCTACCATCTTTTCTAAACTGTGGTTTGAAAAGGATTGGATGTTAGTGAAAGAACAAGTTATTTGTGCTGATAAGAATACAGTGGTGTGTAATGTCATTCCAAGACATGAAAATAATAATAGTAACAACAAGAACAACATCAGAGGAAGAACAGATCTTTACCCTATATAACTATTCCATTAGACAGAGCCAACCATTTGTTTGAGGACAAGTTTCCTGTCCTCCAACCAGCCAATTTGGGAGTTTTCTGCCCCACTGCTTGATCACAGTTCATTGTGACTGCACTTCGCAGACTCCAGCGGGTTTCGGAGATTTTCACCTATCTTGTTCAGGATCTGAGTTCGTGGCACACATAGTGCTTCCAGCTGAGTCCAGCCTAGTTCTGAGTTCCAAGTCTTGCTCCAGGTCTCCTGTCCAGAGAATTCAGCCTAGTCCTGGGCTTCCAGCCGAGTCCAGCCTAGTTCCAAGCTCTGCTCCAAGTCTCCTGTCCAGAGAATTCAGCCTAGTCCTGGGCTTCCAGCCGAGTCCAGCCTAGTTCCAAGCTCTGCTCCAAGTCTCCTGTCCAGAGAATTCAGCCTAGTCCGGGGCTTCCAGCTTCCAGCTGAGTCCAGTCCAGCACAAGTTTCAAGCCTTGTTTTTGAGACTTCATTTCTGAGTTCCCAAATTAGTCCAGAAACCTCAGTCGAGACTACCCTTGCTCTGAGTTCGAGTCCTGTGCCAAGTCTTCAGTTTATCCCTGTCTGCTGCTCGTAGTCCTGCTTCCAGGTCCAGGGAGCCAGTCACCTAGTGTCCGTGCTGTTCCAGTGTTGATCCAGTTCGAGAACTGCTATCTCCAGCTCATAGAGTCCAGTCTCACCTCCAGTGGAAGATCCTCTCCGTCATCTTGCTGTGCCCAGTGGGTCTTTGTTATCCAGTCTTCGTATTTCAAGGACTTATTTATTGTAAATAGTTATTTAATAAAGAATCTTTATTGAGAACTTGTCCGGTGCATACTCTGAACAGGACACCACAACTGTTACAGATCAAATCTGAGCCCCTTTTAAACTGAAATGAAAGTTCCAATAATTGTCTCTGTTTTCTTCCCACCTAGTGATACAAAGGGCTAGACACCCTTTTTTTCAAGTGGGATGTTCATATCTGGAATCAGACTGTTTACTCCTTGCCTTGGGAGAACCAGCAGTCCCAAAGACATAGTAAAGTATGAGCAGCTTAGCTTAAATTGTATGACTCTTGGTGATTTAGGTTACCTGGCTGATACACAACTCATGCAAAGGACTCTTGCAATATGTGGTGGCCAACAGGAGAGTGGTGCCTATAAGTGGGAAAGTATCTAGGAAAGGAAGCTTATAATACTGCCCCTTCTCTGCTTATTTTGTCAATTTAGTCTAATTATGTTGTTTCCTACAGAAATACACACTGAATCCATACTTAGATATCAGAACCTATAGAACATCCTTCTTCAGTTACTCAGGTTATTTATTTGAGTTTCAATTAAGATTAGGTTAAACATACATTTTTGCACATATATCTAGAATGTCTAATTACAGCAAAGCTATGAATTTGCCATTAAATCCATGTGGGTATTACCACGTTAGGGAGAGACCATCATGGAGAAAATCTATCTACATGGTTGCTTAGAGTCAAAAATGACTTGATGGCACATAATTAATACATCAGTTACTGGGTCTAACTGATTATGTTCAGAGATATTTTTCCAATGGTCATAAGAAAGACACTTCTCAAGAGTGAGATCAAAATTTAATTTAACAGAATTTAATTTGATTTAATTTGTTATTTAATTCATAATTAAACCAGCTGGGTTTATGGTATGGCACCAGCCGAGATCCCAGAGCAGGGGAGGAGGGGTGGCTGTTGTCATCCGAGAGTCTCTTGTGGCCTTCAGGGGCCCTGCTCCACAAGTGGCTGACTATGAGACCCTGTTTTTCAAGTTGGGTTCCTGAGAACAGTTGGGAGTGTTGCTGCTGTACCAACCTTCCTGCTGCATGGCAATCTCCCTGCCTGAGCTGCTTGAGGCCATCTCAGGGCTGGCGGTGGAGTTCCCCAGGCTTTTGGTTCTGGGGGACTTCAACCTGCCATCCTTGGGGCATTCCTCAGAGGCAGCTCAGGAGTTCATGGCTACCATGGCAGCCATGGGCCTGTCTCAGATAATTCGGGACCTGACTCGAGACAGTGGCCTCACCCTGGACTTGATTTTCTTGTCGGAGCAATGGCAATGTGATCTGAGGGGAGAGTTACAGCTGTTCCCTTTGTCATGATCAGACCACACCCTGGTGGCCCTGAGATTCTCTTATGCCACCCTCCTCCGCAGGGAGGCAGGACCCATTCTATTGGTCCACCCACGGGGACTGCTGGACCCAGTAGGGTTTCAGAGGGAGCCGGGGGTTATACCTGGTGATCTGCTGCATGGTCCAGCAGAGTCCCTAGCTGCAGCCTTGAATAGAGAGACAGCCAGGGCCTTGGACAGGATTGTGCCTGTGCGGCCTCTCTTGTCTCATCGAACCTGGCACTCCCCATGGTTTACAGAGGAGTTGAGGGTTCTGAAGAGGGTTAAGAGATGCCTAGAGCACCGCTGGAGGAAGTCAAAGACTACATTTGACCGAACACAGGTAAAAGCCGCCATTAAGGCCTACCTTGTGGTGATAAAGGTGGAGAAACATCAATATTTCTCCGCTCTTATTGCATCTGCAGAATGCCGCCCAATGGCCCTGTTTAAGATCACTTGATCCCTTTTGGGGAAGGTGAGTTCAGTGACCCTCCTACAGGGCCATGCAGAGGAATTTGCTGAGCATCTGCAGGACAAAATTGCTCGGATCCGCTCCAAGTTGGACTCCAGGTATGAGGCGAAGTCTGGAGAGATACCAGGGGAACAGGCTTACCCAGTTATCTGGGAGCAGTTTGATCCTGTTGGCCACTGAGGAAGTGGACAGGATCCTACGGACAGTAAATGCCACCACATGCCATCTAGACCCGTGTCCCTCCTGGCTAGTAAAAGCAGGCTGGGAGGTGACATGTGGTTGGGTCCATGCGATGGTTAATACATCCTTGGGAGAGGGGGTGTTTCCGGTGACCTTTAAAGAGGTGTTGGTAAACCCCCTCCTCAAGAAGCCATCACTGGACCCTACTGTTCTGGACAATTTTCGTCCAGTCTCCCACCTCCCCTTTTTGGGGAAGGTGGTTGAGAAAGTGGTGGCTTTGCAGCTCCAGAGGGTCCTGGAGGAAACGGATTATCTAGACCCCTTTGACTCAGGTTTCAGGCCCAGTTATGGGATGGAAACTGCATTGGTCGCGCTAATGGATGACCTCTGGCAGGAGCAGGATGGAGGCAGTGCATCCATCCTCGCTCTCCTTGATCTGTCAGTGGCCTTCGATACCATCAACCATGGTATTCTTTTGGGGTGGCTCAGGGAGTTGGGGGTGGGTGGCATAGTCTTACGCTGGTTCACCTCCTTCCTCCAGGGCCAATCCCAGTCAGTGTTGACAGGGGAGGAGAGATCAGCCCCACAGCCCCTTCTTTGTGGGGTGCCACAGGGATCAGTACACTCCCCTCTCCTTTTTAACATCTACATGAAACTGCTGGGCGAAATCATCTGTCACCATGGGGTGTGGTATCATCAGTATGCTGATGATACTCCAATGTATATCTCCATCCTGGGTGAAGTAAGTGATGCTGTGACTACCCTCTCCGAGTGTCTGGGGGCTGTGGGGACCTGGATGGGGAACAACAGGCTTCAACTGAACCCTGGTAAGACCAAGTGGCTGTGGGTTAATGGTTCTTCTGTATCTGGGACATTAACATCTCCGGTTCTGGATGGGGTTGCACTGCCCCAGACAGACCTGGTGCGTAAATTGGGGGTCCTCCTGGACTCACGGCTCCTGCTCAAAGAGCAGGTGGCAGCCATGGCCAGGAGAGCCTTTGTGCAGCTACGTGCTGTGCACCAGTTATGGGCCTTCCTGGACCAGGAGGCCCTTCGAACAGTCACTCATGCCCTTGTTATCTCTCAGATAGACTATTGCAATGCACTCTACATGGGGCTACCCTTGAAAAGTATCCAGAAGCTTCAGCTGGTCCAGAATGCAGCTGCATGAGCTGTTTTTGGTGCCCCCAGAAGGGCACATATAACAGCACTGCTGCACGAGCTGCATTGGGTACCAGTTTGCTTCTGGGTCCAATTCAAGGTGTTGGTTATTACCTTTAAAGCCCTATATGGCATGGGACCAGGTTACTTGAGGGACCACCTCTTCCCCATTACATCAACCCGTCCCACCCAATTGTGCAGAGAGGGCATGCTACGGACCCCGTCTGTAAGAGAATTTCATCTGGCGGGGTCCAGGAAGCAGGCCTTCTCCAGTAGCTCCTGCCCTGTGGAACATGCTGCCCCCGGTGGTGAGATTAGCCCATTGTTCCTGGCCTTTCGGCAGAGTCTGAAGACCTAGTTCTGTCACTATGCTTGGGGTGGAGAGGGGAAAAGA
The DNA here is from genome assembly GCF_035149785.1 of Candoia aspera. Lineage (NCBI taxonomy): Eukaryota > Metazoa > Chordata > Lepidosauria > Squamata > Candoiidae > Candoia > Candoia aspera. The sequence goes on along the minus strand of NC_086156.1, from coordinate 108,128,829 downwards.
TCTACATGGGGATGGTTGCTATACACCACACCTCCCACACTTGCACTGCTTTAGATTCTTCACCACTATGATTCTTTATTTTTACTTCTATTTATATTATTTATTACTGTATTTTACTCTCTGTATTTATGGTTATGGTTTTTATTGATTGTTGTAAAGCGCCCAGAGTCCCCCGATGGGAAGAGGTGGGGAGGGATAAATTAGATAGATAGATAGATAGATAGATAGATAGATAGATAGATAGATAGATAGATAGATAGATAGATAGATAATGACTGAAATTTCCATTTGAATTCAGTGATTTTCTCCCTTTGAAAACCAAGTACAGGAAGGAAGGAAACTTTCTAACTCTTCTAATTTAGTTTTTTTTTTCCCCTGCTACTACTATTTTGTCCATAATTCCCAGTTACAATTCCCTGTGTATCACAGATTGGGATATGCATCTGAGCATGTGTAGCTCTGTACAATCATTATCAATTATCCAATATTATTTTCAATCTCTAAGGAGTTACAGAAAATATTACAAAATAATGTATTTCAACAGCAACAAAAATACAATATTCTCCACACACACACACACACCCGGGGGAACAGCTGGACGGCAAAGACGTTTTATTCTGATTTTTAAGGCAGTCCACTTCTGATGCAAGAGCAGCCTCCTGGAATAATATATATCAGGTTGACGTATTTCACATGCCTAATTCTAATAGAGTGAAGAGGTGGCTGAGAGATAAATTGGTCTGCAGGATGGTATTTTTCTTTGCATCTGCAACAATGTTTTTCTTGCATGTAGAATGTGAGACACCTCTTGGTAAATGCTCTGTAGGAAACCAGCCGCTTATTAAGCACAAGCAGTACCATTCAGAAGATTTGGTCATTGGTGGCATTTCTTCTCAAATTTACATGATGTCTGAAAAAGTAACATTCACAAGGAATCCATCAGATGAACTGGTTGATGATTTCATGTATGTAATTACTCGTTCTAAGCAATGCAAATACAGTAATAAAGTCTGTGGCATGGCTGAATTACGGTGGGGGATGAATCCTAGATTGCCTTTGCTGTATTATTAATTCTCTTTCTTCTTAATATCACTATTCTTACTTCAATTATCATCTGATTTTTCTTACACAAGATATTTTTAAATGTGTTTTTATTCTGATAGCTTCCAACACACTCCTTGATATATATTTTAGTAGATATTAGGTTAATTTTAGCACATTTCTTTTTCATGTGGCTATAAGTAGGTGAAGTACAAAATAATAATGTATGCAATGGAACCCCATTGCTTCATAATAGTGATCAGCTGTAGAAGGTTGCATGAGTGCAGTTAGTCCTGCATGCAGCTATTGTATCAAATTCTTCTCAGAAATTTCCAGTGTCTTAAAGTATAATAGGGTGACAATTGAATTTCCTTTTTCAATACACTGAGAAAGAAAATTGTGGGGAAGAAGAAAAAGGAAAACAAAGAGGAGGTGGAAATGGTGGAGCAGAAGATTAGGGTAGGAGGTAAAATTAAATCAGGACCCCTTAATTAAGGAAAACTTTGTTAATTATTGTTGATTATTCCATTTTGCAGTTCAGCCCTGACCATCACCATGACATTTAGGGCCATCTCCAATGGGTGAAAAGAAGTGGAGTGTTACAGCCCAGTATTCCAGGGAGAGTTTTATATCTATTGTTACAAAACTTTGCCCTCTGTCTTGAGACTGGTTGTCTTAGACAGATATTTGAAGAACTGGCTTGCCTAAATGCCAAGGTACCTACCTGCTTCAGTGCTTATGGGCTGTATAATCTAATCTTGTGTGATAAAAAACATAAATGAGGATGCAGCCAATTCCAGATTTGGAAATGAATGTTCTAACACTTATTTCAGGTTCCATATGCAAAACTACCAGCACATCTTGGCTTTGGAACTTGCAATCAAAGAAATCAATGGAAATGCCTGGATCTTACCTAATATCACCCTCGGTGTCCACATCTCCAATAGCTATGTCCTGGCAAGATGGATCTATCTCGCTTCCATGGAGCTCCTCTCTACCAAGGGAAGGTTCATCCCGAACTACAAGTGTGATCTCAAGGACAATGTAATATCTGTGATTGCAGGACATAATGCTTACATTGGCCAGTTCATGTCAAATATTCTGAGCATTTACAAGATGCCACAGGTAAGATGTTTTCTTAAAAGATTGCTATGCTAAAGAAGATTTGTTGTCTGGACATAGAAAATGGTAAAAAAGGAAAAGAATTAAGAAATAGACCACAAGGTAAGATGCCTTGAGCAATGACATAATATCACAGGTAAGGCCTATCCCTGAAAGAAAGGAGTCAAGTCCCACAAATCATTCACACATTTAGGCAATCATCTGTGGTTTGCGTGTAGTGATAAATAAAAGAGAAATAAAGACTACCCAATAAACTCACCTGGGAACATGTTGACTCTAAGTATAATTAAATGTAGATCTAGTCCAAATACCATGTATGGATATTCCTTTCTTAATGTGAGTACACATGGATATACAATGGAACATATCAGTACATTTTCTCATCTACTTCAGGTTAATTTCATGAAGGACTAGATTTATGTATTCACCAAAATATCAAGCATCAATTTTTTAGTTGTCAGAATGGAGTTTTATCCCTTAATTGATATATTCAATTGATATAGTTAAGTAGAATAGGAGAGTATTATTCAACTATTGGAAAACAACAGAAGAATTGTAATCAAATTATATGGATCCCTTTTTTATTAAAAATATTTCTGGTCACTCACTTGATTTAGCTTAATATATTCCAAAGTTTTTTCTCGATGATGAATATGGTTTGTGTCAGAGACCTTCAAAACAAAGGGATAGCCAACATTGCTTGATATTCTTGATATTAGAAGCATACTAAAGGTAGAAATATTCTAACTATATTTCACCCAGGGAGGGACAGACAGGAATTATTCAATTTTCTAGAAAGCTGCATACTCCTAATCCCATGGAAACTTATTTCACTGAACCATGTGTTTAAATCCAGCAAAATCCAGTACTTCATATGCATCCTTGCAGTTCATATATTTTTGAGGCTTTAGAAAGTCACCATGTTAAAAGAAAAAATAAACCATCCCCATAGAACTTATCTCCACTCTGCTCTAGTTTGGAGAATATTAATATTTTTAACAGTACACATAGTGAAAAATAGAGACAAGTATGTTGATTTGGAAATATAAAGTATGCTCCAATTTCTTCCTTTTTCTTAGCTCATATATGGTTCAGCTGCAGGAATGGATGAGGACATAGAAGCTGCTTTCTTCCATCAGTTATTTCCAAATGAAGACCTTCAAATTATGGGGATCATCCAACTGTTGCTTCACTTCCAGTGGAAATGGATTGGGCTCATTGTCCAAAACCCTGAAAAAGGAAAGAGGTTTATACAGAATAGGCTTGATATATTTTCCAAGAAAGGAATCTGTTTTGACTTCATGGAAGAAATGCCAAAGGAATCTGTTACCAATGACATTGAGGTTCAACTTAATGGCTATGTTATGATGTACATTGTTATTATGAGAAGTACTGTCAACGTTGTGATCATATATTGTGAAAATGAGGACATGCCTGTTTTTAGAATGTTTCCTTATATTTCCGAATATGAGGACATGCCAATGAAGAGAAAAGATAAAGTTTGGATAATGCCAGCACAGATGGAATTCACATCACTCCCCTTTCAAAGAAATACGGGTCTGGACTTCATCCATGGGGCACTATCGTTGGCAGTTTCCTCAAAGGAGATATTAGGGTTTAGGAAATTTATTCAGATGAGAAAGCCGACTTCTGAAGAAGAAGACAGTTTGACAAGACTGTTTTGGGAACATGCATTTGAATGTTCTTTCGCAAATGCTATGTTAGATGAGGACAGTGGCAAGGCATGCACTGGTGAGGAGGCACTGGAGACCCTTCCTGAATCCGTGCTTGAAACTAGTTTAACTGGGCAAAGTTACAGTGTCTACAATGCCATCTATGCACTGGCCCATGCTCTGCAAGCCATGCTTTCATCCAAAGCCAAACGCAGAAAAAGAGGAAATGCTTGGGATCTCAGAACCCTAAATCAAGAGTTGTGGCAGGTAAATTGCAATGAATGTAAATATCCCTTTATCCAAAAGCCAGTCATATAAGTGTTCAGCTGCTGTTTTGGGATGTATAGCTAACACAGTTCCAGAACAATAGAAAATAACCAGGATTTCATGAAAGGTGAAGTTAACACTGTTGCTTCAGCTGACATAGATGATAATATTGCTTCCTGCAAGCATGGGAATGCTAAAGAAATTCTCAACATAATGTAGAGGAGGGCAGAGATGCCATTGACAAAGGATACAAAGGTCATTAGAAGGACTGTTAAGAGAAAGTAAATAACAACTCAGCCCTGGGAAAGAAGGGAGTGTGAGTAACAGATCCTAAGGCAGAGTTTCCCTGCCTTAGAGGGAAACTCTAGCAGGCTTTCAGGTTTCTGTTGTCATACCCTACAACAATAAAACTAGATATTTTGCAATATGTTTCCTGACTGGTCTGCCTCAAGAGGCTGACATATAGATTAAGAAAGATCTTTCATTCATACTTGCTCATTATTTCCAATCTTTTAACATTCCTACCAATTTTGTCCATTTAGTTTCATAGGTGTCTGAGAACTGTTTCATTCAACAACAGTGCTGGAGAAATGGTTTCCTTTGATGAAAGAGGAGAACTAGCAACTGGATTTGATATTATCAACTGGGTCACATTCCCCAACCAGTCGTATCATCGAATCAAAGTTGGAAACATCACTCCAATGGCTCCCCCAGACAAGCTTCTTACTATTTCTGCAGAGGAAATAATCTGGCCCACCATGTTTAACCAGGTAGTTTTGGTGCCAATATCAAACCATGGAAATAATGTATTTTCTTTTTTTATTATTATTATTTTCATTTTCAGACAGATTCTTCAGGAGTTACAGGCACAAATTGACACTTTCTTAAAGTGACTCATTAACATGATCACCATAAAGTTAGAAATCTTATACAAACACACAAACACATGCAGAAAAAACCCTGACCTGAACTGAATATCTTAGGGTGAATAAGACAATTTTCAATCCATGTCACGAGAATGCAGTCCTCTTCCTCCCTCTCCTCCTCCTCCGCCTCCTGATTTTGTTTTAATATAATATGTGATATTATATTTAAAAGGTATAGGCATTTTATTACTGTTTAAAAAACTATATACCTGAAGAGAAAGTAGCTAACCTCTACTGGGTTAGCTTCTACAAGGTGGAGGATCCTTACCAGCCCTTAAAAATTACTGAGATACATGATATTAATATGGCAGGACTGTGTTTTCATAAAATGCCTGAAATATCTCCAAAAGTTTTTGACCTGGGGAGTTCTCAATTTTCATCACATTAATTTTATAGTTTTTCCTCAATTGCTAAATACCTTGACTGTACATCCCCAATTTCTTGGAGATATATTACCTTTTAAAAAGCATCTATCTTCTTTCTGACTAAATCAGTTCATGTAGAATATTTTTAGCAACATTCAAACTTTGAAAATTAATATAGGTAGAAGTAGAAGTAGAATTAAGATTAAAAGGAGAAGGAGAGAGAGGGAGAGAGAGGGAGAGAGAGAGAGAGACATAGTAGACAAGGACCCTAAAACTTCGATGGAGATAGGTGTAGTGGTGACAAGTGACAGCAACATCAGGAGGAAGGAGTATGAGTAGCTGGAGAAATAGGAGGGCCGGAAAGAGGAACTAGAGAGGATGTGGAAAGTTGACAACCATTAAAAGAATTCCCCATTCTGACCAATTTTGTTTACCATAATTTTCCAAAAATCTCTGCCAGTTTTGTTTTTTAAAAAATACCTTGTTTCTTACCCATTCCTAGCTGAACCAAGAGGTTTCTGGCATTCCAAGCCTTCAGGGATTTTCTTTAAACAAGCTTGTTGTTGGTCTTGGCCACTTTCAGTTGTGCTAGCTTTTCATGTTGGTTTTTTGTGATTCCATTGCCTGCAGTCCAGTTGATTTTTTCAGAAAGCAGGAAGCTCCTGAGGTTTCCTCACCATGCCCATGCACCCCCTCTCAAATACCTGACCTGCTCCACCAGAGCTGATTATAGCTCCTTCTCCAACAGGCAAAGATCTTACAGGTGGAAGTGCCCACACTATTGTGGGTCGCGCACTCCCACTCTTGTCTCCCATGGCTCCTCCCTGGAGGACACACGACTGGAGCCAGGTCATCCTAATCCTTTTGGAAGTAGGACAAGGGTGGCAGGTCAAGGAAAGGGGTGGCAGGCACTCAGACTGCCCCCAGCAGTCTCAAGTTAAAAGGAGCCCCACTGCGACCTCTTCTCTTCCTGTGAAAGTTGTCCAGTGTATTTGTCCACTTCCTGTGCACAGTTCCTTGTATTTGACCACTCCTGGTGCAAACCACTGCTTCTTCTGGAGACTCTAATTCCCATTCAGTTTTTGTTGCTTTTCTTGTTTTTTACTTATCTGATATTCTGGTTGCTGCCTGCATCCAGTTTCTTCCTCTTTGTTGGCTTTTCCTTTTTCTGCACTGATTATTTGGTCCTTAGATTCATGTAGTGGGCTGCTGTCTCAACCAGTGAAGATCAGCTTTTTATGACTTCTTATACATCCATTCACTTTTGTTCACAGCTCATAAAGGAGAAACACACAGGCACGTTCCCTCCCTGCCTATTAGCAGCTTAAGGCAACTTCAGTCAATTGAGACAATAGGGAAAAAGGAATTTGAGCAGAACCTTGGGGGATGGTTCAGCTCAACACAAAAGGGACACAATCACTCTGCCAAAACCAAACTCCCCCTTGCTTTCTAGACATCTCAGGTCATCTCTGTTAAGCTAACAGGAAGGCCAGGTGCAGCTTGGAACTTGGAATGACCCCACACATCCAACACACCTCCCTAGCCAAAAAAGATTTTTAGACACAGAGTGCCTTACACACACTTCTATTGGTGCCCTCATGTGGCAGCAGGAAAGGGACAGGGGATCAAGCACACAACAATACTTATCCTTACAGGGCTCTCTGATGTCATCTCCAATTGCAGCTCAAAAATTGTGAATCCCACTGCTAACACCAATTTCTGTGGAATGAAATGTAGGACCCAAAGCAAATAATCAAGGCTGAACGGCAGTACTTATTAAACAGTGCACACTGGAGGAGTGCTCACCAAGATGGTGGGTGCCTCCCTTGCAGGCTGAAGGAATGCACTGATATTTATACATTAGAGGAAAAGGAAATAATGTAAACCTACATATTGATATGATGATGCAGGCATACGTACATTTTCATAAGCAATAGATCTGAAGTTACTTTCTGCTCTACTTACCTACTCAGAAGAAAGCCATTGTCTTAGTGGGAAGAAGGGAGGGAACACACTTCTTGAATACAGAGATTAGTGGGTTGCTATGGGAATGTTAAACAAAGGGATTGCCCCTTCATCAATCAACGGAGAGCTACCTGATTTTATTGCAAGGAGCAAGTAAGATTTGATGAGGTAGCAAGTTGATGACATACAAGTTCTGGAACAACAATGATTTTTTGACTGCTGAAAAGTAATTCCAGCTTTCAATTTTTAATGATCAATAGATGTGGCCCCTTTCTGTTTGCAATGACAAGTGCTCTTCTGGTTATAGCAGGATAAAAGTAGAAGGGAAGCCATTCTGCTGCTACGATTGCCTTCGTTGTCCTAAAGGAAAGATTGCAAACCAAACAGGTAGGTGATATCCATTATATAGATTTTATTCCTGATACTTTCTTTCTATATTCCAAAGAACTCGTTTTTAAGCCACATTGGCCCACCATTTAAAAAAGTGTATTATCTTTTAGGAAAGAGATGTGGGAATTATACAAGGGAACGGAGAAGGATGTCTTGCCATTTCTAAGCAGGGATCTTTGATCTTGATCTTGATCTTGATCTTCCATCTTTCATCTTTCATCTTGGTCTTGATGCCTTCCTGAAAATACCAAAAATGAATACTCAAGCGCTTTATAGGACAGCTTTTTTGTTGTTGCTGTTCTTGCGCAACTTCCCATGTTAGCAAATTGTTACCTTGGAGAGAACCCTGAATGTTTCTTCTCAGAACTAGATCTTTGGCCCAAGGGAACAGCTGTGCAGTTGATCATCTGAGAAGAATAACAGAGTCAGTTAGCTCAATAGTACAGAATCACAAAGATTTTGAATGAAAAAAGCACTGTATAGTAGAGAAGCCAACATACAAGATACCTTAGACAATATTATCTAATTACAAGAACCTCAATTCCTAAAGATGATGTTAGATCAGTACTCCAATCATTGCTAAGTAAGAAGGCTACAGGAACTGATGGAATACCCACTGAAATATGGCAAGTAGCAGAAGAAGAATCAGTCAAGCTTCTAACCAAGCTATGCCAGCAAATCTGCAGAATGACATAGTGGCCAACAGATTGCAAGAGGTTGGTCTACATTCCAGTACCCACAAAAAGGAGAATTAACGGAGTGTACAAACTATTGTACAATATCCTTAATTTCCCATGCTGGCTTAGGGTCATCCGATGCAGCTTAGAGCCCCATATGGAAAAGGAGATGCCAGATGTTCAAGCTGGCTTGAGAAAAGGGAGAGGAACATGAGACATTATTGCTGATGCACACTGGATAATTGAGAAAGCCAAGGAATATCCCAAAGAACTCACTATGTGCTTCATTGATAATAGAAAGCCCTTTGATTGCATTGATCACATCAAGCTGTGGAATGTGCTCAGAAAAATGGGAATCCAAGAACATCTCATTGTCATCCTGCGAAACTTACATGCAGGTCAGCCACAGTACAGGCAGAACATAGTGAAATGAACAAGCTCCAGGTTGGCAATGGAGTGAGACAAGGTTGAATACTCTCCCCTATTTATTCAACCTATATGCTGAATATATATTAAGGGAAGCTGGATTAGAAGTAGATGAGCATGGTTTTCAAATTGGAGGAAGACAAATCAGTAGCCTTCACTATGCTGATGACACCACTCCAATAGCTGAAAATGCAAAGGATCTGCAAGCTCTAGTAATAAAAGTCAAAGAGCACAGTGAAAAAATGGGACTAAACTTAAATATAAAGAAGACCAAACGAATGACAACAGGTACAACTACCTGTGAGTTTCAGCCAGCTTCTGACTCAGAGAGCAAAACTCATTCTGAGTCAGAAGGGGAAACAGAAACTTACCAGGCAGAAACCAGGAAAGCAAAACCCAGAAGTGACTCAGCAGTGTGGGAGAAGTTACAGACAGTGATTGGCCAGACTTTGGAGGAGGATTTGAATCCACCAATCAGTGCACAGAAAAGATGTGCAGAAAAGTGTGCAAAGGAGGAGGCAGCCCAATTGGCTGCAGAAGGAAACAGGTGCATGAAGGATAGGCATAAAAGGCAGACATGCGTAGAGCAAGCTGCCGGAGACAACTGATCCGTCAATCTCACAGCCCCAGCAGAAGAGTCCTTACCTGTGTCTGAAACCTCATCTGTAGCCAGAGAGGAGTCAGCACCTGTGTTTCCCAGTGTTGAGGACATGCCTGCTGTGCAAGTTGCCATAGAGGATCTTCTTCCTGCTGATTCTTGCAATCTCAGCCCTGCATCCAGTTCTGGCCCTCGCCGCTGCCATCCAGCGGATTCCCAGTGTGTTCCAGCCTTGTCCCTAGCTCTCAGCCTAGTCCTGGATCTCCAGACCAGTTTCATCATGCTCATCTGGTATCCTTTTGCCATCTCTATTCTGCTGCTTTTATGTATATAAAAGGGTTAAGGATGGATTAACCAAAGGCCACTCCCTTTGGGACATGTCCATGATATTTACCCACAACTCTTTTAGGTATTTGGGGTGTTTAATGTGTAATATATACATACCTAGCTGTACATCTATCCATTGTGCATAAATGAAAATCCGCTTGAACTACCTTATGTGTTTCAGGGTATTGGATTCCAACAAATCATACCTATTTATAACTTTGTTACATTTAATGCAGGCCTTCACATTAAAAAACAAAACAAAACATAACTTCATTTGGAGTAAATCAAATCACATTACTTAACTCACAATTCATCTAACTCAATATTCCTTAAACATTTTGCTCTCCAGACCCCTCCCCGCTTTTATAAATTATGCAGGACCCCAAAAGAGCTTTCATCTGTATCAGTAATATTTACTGATATTTACAGTATCAAAAATTAAAATTGATGCATTTGTAGAATATTTATTTATTGAATCATATAAGAATAACTATAGAGAATAACAATATTAATCCCATTGGATATTAGCATAATTTTTTTTTCATGAAAAAAACATGTATATTTTAGTGAATTTAAAAAAAAATGAGAAGAGTGTCATTGTTTTAATTTTTTATAAATACCATTAATATCTGGGAAATAATTTTGATTTCATGTAACCTGAGGGGGGGTTTGGGATTCCCAGGGTCCTTGGACCATACTTTAAGAAATGCTTATCTAACTCATACAATTTTAATAGACAGAGAACAATGTTTTATTTTTCAGATGCAGATGACTGTCTTCATTGTTCAGAAGATAAATTTCCAAACAAAGCTCAAAATCTTTGTATTCTGAAGAGTGCAAATTTCTTGTCCTATGAAGAACCATTGGGAATCGCCTTGGCCACTGTTAGTCTCTCCTTTTCTTTCATCACAGCCTTGATGTTCGGAATCTTCATTAAACAGCGGGACACCCCCATAGTCAAAGCCAACAACAGGAACCTCACCTACATTCTCCTCATTGTTCTCCTGCTCTCCTTCCTTTGCACTTTGCTCTTCATTGGCCAACCTAACTGGGTGACATGTCCCTTGAGGCAAACTGCTTTTGGCATCATCTTCTCTGTAGCCCTTTCTTGCATATTGGGGAACACAACCATTGTGGTTCTTGCTTTCATGGCCACCAAGCCAGGTTCCAAAATGAGGAAATGGGTGGGGAAAAGGCTAGCCTACACTATTGTCCTATCTTGCTCCCTGGTGCAAGTCATAATTTGTGCTGTGTGGTGGGCAATTTCTCCCCCATTCCCAGATGCAGATCTTTACTCCATGGCTGAAGAAATTGTCCTGCAATGTAATGATGGTTCAACCACCATTTTTTATACTGTCCTTGGCTTTATGGGGTTCTTGACTGCTGTCAGCTTCACGGTGGCCTTCCTAGCTAGGAAGTTACCTGACAGCTTCAACGAAGCCAAATTTATCACCTTCAGCATGTTGGTCTTTTGCAGTGTCTGGATATCATTCGTTCCCGCCTACCTAAGCACCAAAGGCAAATACATGGTGGCGGTGGAGATCTTCTCTATTTTGGCTTCTGCAGCTGGATTACTGGGCTGCATCTTTTCCCCCAAATGCTATGTGATTGTGCTGAGGCCAGACTTGAACAAAAAGGAACAATTGATAAAGAGAGAAAAATTAATTATGGTTCTGTTAATTATAAATTCTTTTAGTGCTGGCTTTAGTCTGGTGGAGAAGTAGCTGCTCACAGGTTTTCCTGAAAAACTGGATGAGAAACAGAATGTAAGTAATGTGTCTAAACTATAATGATGTTTTACAGATAAGGCAGCTGGGCAACTTATTTCCTAGAACACCAGATTTCTCATTAAAGGATAGAAGGGAAAGGTGATTTCAATATCAAGAGATATCCCAGAGAAATGAGTCTTTGTGGAAAAATTAGAAACCTCAAGGCTGTGAAAGAAAATATCAGCACCATCATCATCATCATCATCATCTTCATCTTGCTCTTATAAATAAACATAATACAACAAGTAATACACAATACAATAAGTAATACACAACTTATTTTAAAAAATAAACATGAAGGAAAATGATTTGAAACAAAAATTCAGAGATATGTGTATGTATTTCTGAATAAATATTGCAATAAATGGTAACCATATTTCATTATAATCATACTTAACTAATCTGCATCAACATATTTATCCTTGCATGTTGAAAAATAAGGCTCTTGTCCAGATGTTTTGTACTGATAGACATAGTAAACTTTATCCTCCCCTACACCCATTTATTGCTTCTATCCTTCCTTTTATATATTTTTTCTTTACCTTTAGACTTTTGTGAGATAGATATAGATGATAGAGATAGAGATATACAGGAGATAGAGATAGAGATAGATAGGGATTGATGTATTTTGTATGCTTTTACCTAAATGAGGAGTTGAAAATAAAATCCCAGACACACACACACACACACACACAAACCCATGCACAGAATGGAATACATGCACACTATGTTTACCATATTATCAATGTCACAGAAATATCCACTTGATAACTTTCCTATACAGTCAACACATGGGCCATATTTCCCAGAGCAATATTTCTGTTACCCTGCCAATGCCAAAACTAAACATCCACTATCCATATCAACTTTAAATACTACAAAAGTTGGCAAACACCAAAATGTTAATCATGGGCAACTGAGAACACCCAGAAGGGGAAAAATCCCTTTTTGGATATTCATCTGTGGAGCAGGGCCATAAGCAGGCTAAAGAAAGTGAAGTACAATATTGAGTTCCATGGTAAACATCATTTGGATTTTTACATGAGAAGAAGGTCATTCTCAGCCCCATAAATGGAGGATCATATAATATATAGATCATTAATTAAAATTAAAACATTACAGTTTGTAAAGGTAAACATTTAGAATATACTGAAAACTGACAGCAGTCTCTTTTCAATGCAGTGGAAAATAAATAAATAAAAAAAGGGTGGGAGGGAATAAATTTTAGAAAATAATAAATTTCAAAATTTCAGATGACATTTAGTGCCCCCACCCAGCTTTATTAAACAGACCCTGATCACATTTATTTTTGTGCATATGATAAAATAGCAAGGATTTATAGCACCAATTAAATTCCACATTAAATAGGAAGGAGTACTCTGATTGATATGACAACCCTTTCCATTTCCAATGTCATTGATCAAGAGGCTTTGTTGCAGGGCCATAAAATATCAATTGTGGACAAGTGATTGGGTTGATTGGGTGGAGGGTCATGTCAGTCACCAAGCTGGAAACAAATTTATGGCCCACATCATGTGACTATGTTTTAAACATCATTTGAAATGAGTGAAAAGAACCAAGCAGCATTTTTTTTACTTTGCAATAAAACACTGCTGAAAACAATGACTCTCCCAGATTTTAGAACTTTCTGTTCTGAAATTTATCCACTTTGTCAATGTAGCCCAATTAAAAACTTGTCTCTGATGATATTTCCTTTTTATTTGCTTATTCACTAGGCACTACACACTGCTCCAATCCCAAAGGACTCTGAACAGCTTACCAAACCTGGTCCCATTAAGGATGGTTAAAAGCAAATGTCAGGATAGAATTAAATGACAAATGCAATAACCCAAGTGCTGAAAGAGCTCTCCAAACAACCAATAAAGGGGTGGGGGGTGGGGGGGTGGGAGTGTATAGCATGATGGGTCCACTAATCTTTGGCTCTTTGAAAAGTCATGTTTGAATGTACTTCCTAGAATCCAGCAGGGTGGGAGGGAGTGTAAGTTGGGTAGTTCTCTTGTTGCAGAGAATTCCATCTTTACAGCTACAGAATGAGCAAAATGTTTCTTGTTTGGCATTTGTTCATTAGAATTTTCTTTTCTTTTTTTTCTTTTTTTCCCTCTAGCTTCTACATTGTTTTTAGATATGAGCCCTTTTTTTCCTAGCCCATCAATATTGTCATTCTATTTTCTACTCAATGTCTCTAAGGCATTTTGCTGAACATCCATCAATTTCCCCTATAATTACCCAAGGAGTCTTAGTAATGTAGCTTCTTCTCAAATCCTTGAGGAATTCCAAGGGACAATTTAGAAGAACAGCTCCAGATTGAAAGGTGCTATTAATTGTGGGACCAGAGAGCCAGAGATGCAACAGTCTGCTTTTTGAGAAAAAATATACATATGTGGGCTGTTCTAATTACTGAGAGTTTTTTCATGTTTCATTGTTGCGGATGGAACTTGTTCCTATGTGGTGATATACATTTTCTTGAAGAAGATGTTATTTTTCATGGCAGTAATGGCAGTATTACTGCCAGGGATTACATGCCTTATTCCTGCTCCTACAGCATGTGCTGTGGGGAAGCCTCACCTTATTAAGCACAAGTATTTTCTATCAGGGGATTTCATAATGGCCGGCATCCTATCTCAGTTCTACATGACATCTGATCCAATGAGTTTCACAAGGCATCCATCTGAAGAACTGGTTGTTGAGCTCATGTAAAGACTTTCTTTTCTTAACTGTAGCATATCTCAAGCCAGATATCTTTCTCTAATGTGGTGCCTGGACCAAGTTAATTACTGTCATTACTTGTAGCACAAGCTATTTCTCCTGTTTCTTGACGGTTAGTTCCTTAATTATTAAGTAATATTGATTGATCCCTACTGATATTTCTTACCTGGAAAATAAAGAATTAAAACACACACACACACAAAGACATACACACACAGTTATGACAGATCTCACCCCAGTGTTTTATTCAATTTCCATATTGGGCTTTTCTCATTTACTTAGTGTGGAATGAATTATCAGTGCTGTACTATCGAATCACCTTTTGTAGCTAATTAAATGTCAACTTTTAGAGGTTTAATTGTTTCTCTGAATATTAAGGAACAATGGTGCTGTGTAGCACTTTGAATTTGTTTCCAGACAGCTGCTTCAGCAGGCAGGGAGCAGAAATGTAGGGCCTCTCTGCCCTAATGAAACAGCTCCCTCTTTTCCCAGGATTAAGGAGCCCTCTGGAGGTCTTTCATGATCCCAGAAAAACAGTGACATGCAACAAAATGTTTGCCCTCAAGCATGCTTCAAAACTCATTCCCCCCAAAAAAAAACACCCAAGGGGAAGAGGGAAGAGCTAAAGGTACAAGACTAGAAATAGGCCTACTGTAAGAATTACAAAAGACCATAATATCGTTATTATTAATGCTCCTTCAAGCAATTCATCTGTTTCCTGCTGGACACTGTTTATAATGAATGAAAGGAACTGTAACAGCCAGCCTCGATCCACTGAAAAAATATATATATTTTTTTATGTTTTGCCCAAGAGCATTTTCCCTTTCATCAAAAATCATGTTTTAGGACACTCTGAAATATCTTTGCAGAATATTTCAATTATTATACAAGTATCTCATTAGATTTCATCCTCTTCTATTAGAACATTCTACATTTGCTGGTCAGGTAATTTAAAAATGACTCAAATGATTCAGGGCATTTGGAGAAATGGAAAAAGTTTCTGGGTGCTAATGCATTTTCATGATTCCCTGCACGGTACTATACAGTCTATTTTTTCTTTATACTGTTTAGCTGAATTATCACTAAAGTATATGAAATGTCATATTCTTTAAGAGAAGAAATGTGATCTGGAATGTATCTCTCATTGCAGATTTTTCCTGCAGAACTACCAACATATCCTGGCCTTGGTTTTTGCTGTAAAGGAGATCAATGAGAACAACCTCATATTATCCAACATGACTCTGGGTATTCACATCTCTAACAGTTATTTCATGGCCAGATGGACCTACTTTGCTTCAATGGAGCTTCTCTCAACACGGGGCAGGTTCATCCCCAATTATAAGTGTGATGCCAAGGACCGGGCAGTATCTGTTATTGCAGGACCTACCTCTCACATCTGTCCCTTCATGGCAAACATTTTGAACGTCTACAAGATGCCCCAGGTAAGATTTGCTTTTGGAATAAGTGTAATGGGCTGTGAAAATCACCTTGAGGAAAAGAAGGACGAGCCGCAGCCTAGACAATGGTCTGATAAATGAAACCAAACCAGAAATGTAATTTGAGAAAGCATCTCAGAATTGGCCCTCCCTAGTTCTCTGGAATGGAAAGGCAGGGGAGGGGGGAATCACTTTCTGAATTATAAGATTGATGTCAACCCTTGCAGGTAGTCCTGGCCAGGAAACCAAAATCATGAACACTAATACAACTGTTATTGTAAGGTTACAGTAAGAGAATCTCGCAGGTCTGAAAGCACTTTCCCCCTCCCTTGTTACATGTACAAAGTTATGTCTACAAAATAACAACAAATAACCAATAAGTAATTCTTCTTTTATATTCCATTTTGTGATTTGGAAATAAAGTGTCAATCCAAAAAGGGATGAGCAAAGTATGTGGTGGCCGGATGACATGGATATTTTTTTGGTACTGAACCAGGTTTATTCCTCATTCTGAATCCAAACCTATTAATATACTATGATTCCTTGAGTTATTGAAAAATACACTGTATAATAATGTCAATACATTTTCATCAATACATCTTCTCAACCGTGTATTTATATTCAAATCAATGGATTATTATTTGGGAATAGTTATCTTGACATTTGTACTGCAGAATGACCTTCCTTCCTTCCTTCCTCTCCATGAACATTCCATAGTAGTTCAAATAATAATAATAAAAAATGTAGTACAAATGGAAGAAAACCGCATAGAAAGTTAAATAAAATGCTCAATGGATGAGTTATCATTAATTCCCTTACACCACATCCAAACACAGCTGTTTTAGTGGACTGTGAAAAGCTTGAAGGGAGCTTGGGAAAAGAGGAGAACTGAAAGATTAATACAATAACTGGCTGACTTACCACACTATTTTTTTTTTAATTTATTTATTTATTTATTTGTTTGTTTATTTATTTTATTGATTACATTTCTCTGCTGCCCATCTCACACACAATGACTCTGGGCAGCCTACAAATACTAAAAATAGTGAGTCACTAAAACAATTCAATATAAATACATAAAAAATACAAGTACAATGTCTAACATATAAAATATAGCATATAAAATATGCAATTCAGGATGGGAAGCTCTTAATCTTATTTTTACTCCCTTGCAAAAGTCCAGGAGAGTGGGGGCCTGTCTTACCCCCAGGGGTAGTTTGTTCCAAAGGGTGGGTGCTTTGGCAGAGAAGGCCCTCTTCCTGGACCCTGCCAATCAGGTTGTTTCTTACTTTATTACATATTCTTGCTAATATTTCCTACTACTTGGTAAACACAATCAGAGTATTGTGATATTTCAATAATTTCTTCTCCTTCTCCATCTCCATCTCCTGAAATCAGAATAATCAATAAATTAATAAATCCTAAGTAAACATGGGCAATTCCATCAGATGGAATGTGATATCAGGATTTCCATGGCACATTCCATGGAATGTAGCAGCATTGTGGGGCATTTTATCCCTGAATTTAGTGACTTAAGTCTCTTTAAAGCATAAGGCACCATTTTTGCCTCTCCCAAATTCTGATCATGGGAAAAGTGATCCAAAGATTTAGCACCAGTTGCATTTCAGTTCACAAAACGTTTGTTATTGGTCAGCTGCATATTTTCTACTCAGGTTTGAAAGTGGGGAAGAAAAGTGTTTGATTTGTAGGATATTGCTCCTGAAATTCAGATAAGATAATACAGAAAGTAAGAGGCTGATGCATTACCAAAATGTGAAATAATTTAAATGAAAAGGAAGAAATTCATTCATGTGCCCTTCTAGTACTTGTGGGATTGCAATGCATATCCATATTTGCATGCAAATTGGTATGCATACAGATTATGAGATGAGAACTAAGCAGAACTGGAAGAGGTGTAGGGTCATATTGAACACCAAACAAGGTTCTTGCATTGCTCATCCTATCTCATCTGCATCCCACCATGACTTCATTGTTTCAGTTATTCTGCTGTTTCCTATCAGGAGAAGACTAGCTAAATGCTGGGAAGGGTTTGCTTCAGGACCAAGAAGCTTTCGCCCTTAAAATTTGGGGACCATTTTTAGTATAACATTTCCTGAATTAATGCATTTCTGAGGCCTCCAGCTTTGTACTTATACTACAATTAAAGCTATTGAGTGAAAATTCTGCACATCAATTCTTTTTGAGTATCAGTAGGTTAATGCTTGCAAGGAAGACCAAAAATTAAGAACAGAATTTTCAAACATAATGAATATTTCATTTTGGAAAACCATGTTCCCTCTGTTTTCCACATTTAGCTCATATATGGATCTTCTCCAGTGATAGATGACAAGGTACAAGCTGCTTTCTTTCATCGTTTTTTTTCCCAAATGGTGACCAACAGATCATGGGTATTCTCCAGTTGCTTTTGTACTTAAGGTGGACTTGGATTGGGCTAATTTTCCAACCTAATGAGAGTGGAGAGAGGTTCATACAAAATGCTGTTACTTTGTTTTCCCAGAAAGGTATCTGCTTTGACTTCATGCAAAAGATGGCCAAGGAAACATTTGCTAATGATCTTGCAGGTGCATATAAAGAGTTTAGTAAAATGTACATGATTATCATGAAGAGCACTGTCAATATTATTATCCTATATTGTGAAAACCAGGCCACTGCCATTTTTAGAATGGTGCCCTATTTAATAGAATATGAAGAGATGCCAATAAAGAGAAATGATAAAGTTTGGATAATGCCAGCCCAGATGGAGTTTACATCAGTTCCCTTTCAAAGAATGCTGGTTATGGACTCCTTCCATGGTGTTATAACTTTTGCAGTTTCTTCCAAGGAGATCTCTGGATTCAATAAATCCCTTCAGATTAGAAACCCAACTTCAGAAGAAGAAGACCATTTAATGAGAGTGTTTTGGGAAAAGGGTTTTGAATGTTCTTTTCCTCAAGATAAGTTAGATGAAGATAATGGACTGGAGAAGAGAATCTTGAGAATCTTCCTAAGTCTGTCTTTGACACCACCATGACTGGGCAGAGCTACAGCATCTATAATGCAGTCTATGCTGTGGCACATGCTTTGACAGCCATGTTTTCATCCAAATCGAAATACAGAGCAAGGGCAAACAGTGGGAGACTGATGATTCTCAATCAAGAAACATGGCAGCTAATAATAGAATGAATGAACACTTCCTTTTGCTCTTATCTATAATGCAATGGGCTGTGGCACTTTGGGTATGACACTGAGAACACTGGAGTGATGATTTTGTTTCTCTTGCCACTCCATTTTCCTCATAGTTTCAGGACTGAGTGAAACTTTTGTAATTGGGAATATCTGGCTCTTTGTACGCTGCCCAGAGTCACTTGTTTGTGAGATGGGTAGCAATATAAATTTGAAAAATGAATAAATAAATATTGCTACAATATTATAGAAGAAATGATTAAGATGCAGCAGCTGCGTGGTTGGCAGAGGTTCAAAACATCTGTGGAAGGGAAGAAACAGAGATGAGGGGTGGAGGAACACTAATTCTATTATTGTGCCCAGTCATATGAAATGGATGACCCATAACTTAATCCCACTGCAAATTCTTCTTCTTCTTCTTCTTCTTCTTCTTCTTCTTCTTCTTCTTCTTCTTCTTCTTCTTCTTCTTCTTCTTCTTCTTCTTCTTCTTCTTCTTCTTCTTCTTCTTCTTCTTCTTCTTCTTCTCCTCCTCCTCCTCCTCCTCCTCCTCCTCCTCCTCCTCTCTCTCTCTCTTTCTCTCTCTTTCTCTCTTTCTTATTAATTGTCTTCCTTTGTTTCTGTTCAGCTCCATCACTATTTGAGAACCATCTCATTTCCTTTAATGAAAATGGGGACTTAGAGACTGGATTTGATATTTTCAGCTGGGTCACATTCCCAAACCAGACCTTTGTTAAAGTCAAAGTTGGAAGGATAGACCCAGTAGCTTTGCCAGATAAGATATTCACCATTTCTCCACAGGACATCATCTGGCCCAATGTGTTTAACCAGGTATTTCAAACTGTGCACATTAATCCTTTCTTGTTTTCATAATTATAGATTTGAATAGATCCTGTCCTTCAAGTTGTCAGGTTTAAAACTGTGAAGATGAAGAAATAATGACGAGAGGTTTTGAAATACAAAGACTTAAACCTCTGAATAGTAAGGGTTAAAATAATTTCCTTATATCTCCTCATTAAATCTTTAAGTGTTTTAGCAGAACTTAATCCAATGCTTAGAGCCTATTTCTGCTGGCATTTCAAGGTTCCCTAGTTAAAACACACACACACACACTTAAAAGGGCATTAAAGTAATTAAAGCTCTATATAATTCACAAGGTTTTAACAGTGAGTGCTGAAATTTTAATGCCTACTATATATGCTGGGAGATTTCCATACTAAAAAGAGGGTATGTTTGGGAAATCCAGGATTTATTTCCCAAAAATGACACTGATTTTATTCAAGCTGGATTTCCAGATTGTATGCAATTGGAAGTTACCTTTCAATTTTAAAGGGGGAATAACTTTAGAGAACATTAGTGTTGTGAAAAATGCAGTATGAACCAAGCTGGCATCTCTTTTCTTGAGGACTTACTCTAGTTGATGGCTGTTAGGTGCCTCTGATCATATTCTACCTCCTTAAGTACCTGAACATTGACTAGCTGTTTTTTCTACAGTCCAGGAATTGATGGATTACCAATTAAGATATTTCAACAATCAGATGCAGCAGTGGAAGCTCTTACTTTTCTATGTCAAGAAGTCTGGAAGACAACAACCTGGCCAACTAACTGGAAGAGATCTGTATTCAAACAGAATGTGGAAATTATCAAATAATTTCATTAATTTCACATGCTAGCAAATTTTTGCTGAAACTAATTCAACAACGTTTGCAGCCTTACATCGACAGAGAACTACCAGAAGTCCAAGCTGGATTTCGAAGATGACGCGGTATGAGAGATATTGCTGACGTCAGATGGATCTTGGCTGAATGTAAAGAATACCAGAAAGATGTTTACCTGTTTCATTGATTATGCAAAGGTGTTTGACAGTGTGGACCATAACAAGTTATGGTTAATATTACGAAGAATGGGAATTCCAGAGCACTTAATTGTACTCATGTGGAACCTGTACCTGGATTAAGAGGCAGTCGTTAGAACAGAAAACGGTGATAACGAGTGGTTCAAAATTGGAAAAGGTGTGTGGCAAGGATGTATACTTTCACTGTACTTATTCAATGTGTATGCTGAACAAATAATTCGAGAAGCAGGAATGTATGTAGAAGAATGAGGTATGAGAATAGGTGGAAGACTCATTTCACAACCTGCAATATGTAGATGATACAACTTTGCTTGCCGCAAGTGAAGAAGACTTGAAGTACTTGCTGATGAAGATCAAAGATTGTGGTCAGCAATACAGACTATACCTGAATGTGAAGAAGATGAAGATACTCACAAGTGGACCAATAAACAACGTCACAAGAAATAGAAAAGAAATTGAAGTCATCAATGATTTCATTTTACTCGGATCAACACTCAATGCCAAGAGAAGTAGTAATCACAAAATCAAATGATGCTGGGAAAATCTGCCATCAAAGACTAAAGTTTTCAGAAGTAAAGATGTCAGTTTAAAAACAAAGGTGTGTGTGATTCACGGCATGCTCTTCTCAATTGCCACATATGCCTGTGAAAGTTGGACATTAAAAAAGGAAGATAGAAGAAGAATTGATGCATTCAAATTGTGGTGTTGGTGAAGATTATTGAAAAACCCTGGACTGCCAGAAGAACAAACCAATCAGATTTAGAAGAAATACAGCCAGAATGTTCCCTAGACGTGAAGATAACTAGGCTTAGACTCTCATACTTTGGGCAAATCGTCAGGAAAGACCGATCACTTGAAAAGGACATAATGTTTGGTAAAGTTGAGGGCCAGCGGAAAAAAGGAAGACCTTCAATATGATGGATTGATACAATTACAGCAACAATGGATGCAAACATTGGAACAGTCAGGCTTATGGCGCAAACCAGACAGCATTTCATTCTGTTATACAGAGGGTCGCCATGAGTCGTAAACGACTCGACGGCAACTAACAAAAACAACAACAACCAGGTGCCTCTGAAATGGGTTCTCCGCCTAGGAACTATATGAATAAATGTTCACCATCTTGACATTATAACTCATCACTGTTTCACAGATATTCAAGCTATTGTTTTTATCCCATCCTTTCAGCTATTCCATTGCCTTCCTATTCTCCTTCAACCTTGTTGAACATTGTATTTATCCCCCTAATCTTCCCTTTCCTGCATGTCCAGATTTTCAGAGTTTCCATCTGCTAATCATTATACAGTAGTTGGGGAGCAGTCAGCCCCGGTTTGGTCCAGGAGTGATGGTTTAGTTCTTCTTACAATGGATGGTGTTCTAGGTAATAATCTGGAAATTTATAATTTGCAGCTTTTTTTTTTCTTGCTCATCTTCAATGTCTACATTTCCACAGCTGGCAAGACCATCACAATTACTGACTGGCTTATCATAATTGTCACTGAAATATCCCCACCTTTCAACTTCTTTTTAAAGTTGTCATTGGTTTCTTTCCTAGAGTTAATCTCTTCTATATGTCTTCTGCATACTGTCCATCTTTACCTGTTCTTGAGTTCTTGGAGACAAACTTATCAGCAACCTTTCCTTTGTTGCTGTCTGTTGAATGTGCAAACAAGCATGCAGGTAGATGTTACCTTTTTTCTCTTAAATTTTTAACCCAGAATTTTCATTTTCATTTTTACATTCATACTGAGGGCTGAACCACCCTTTTTCCTTGCTCCACCAAAAGGATGGGCCAACTAACATTCTGGGTACAGAGGAATTAATAAGATTTTCTCAGCCTGTCCCTAGGGTTCTGGGAAGGCTCTTTCTAGTCACATTATACTTTCCCTGCATCAAAAGCAATGTTTCCTCCCATCTGCTTTATCTCATATAAATACTGGTTTGCTCTGGCAAGTCTCCCCCAAATCATCCTCAGGCTCTGCTTTCTTTCTTCACTGGTCTTTCATACCAGGATTCTGGGCTGCCTGATTGTATTTTTTATTATATGGTGGGTTGTGTTCAGCAGTGGAATGGAGAAATAATGGTTTAAAAAAACGAATTCCAGAGGAATAGTGAATGCTGGATACAGAGATCAATACTGTGGGTGGGTGAGTGGGTGGATGGATGGATGGATGTTCTGCCAAGTTCCCCTTCATGCCCCAAATGACAGGAAGAATGAAAAAACTGCTGCTCTTAGTTTGCTTGTTCTTCCACCCATCCTTGAAAGACATTGGTGCTTACTTTCCTGGCATGGATGAGAAGGAAAAAAGAAACGGGGTGATCCCATGTCGGGGACCATGTTAACCTTGGTCCACACAAAATGCCTGACCATTGCTGTGGCCAATGTAGAGAAAGGAAATGAAACTCAGGGGATAAAATATAATTCATCTCTATTTTCCAGCTAATTTATGCATGGGAAGCAAGTTCTTCTGGACCTCTACTTTCACATAGCCAAATGATGGTACCTTCATGTCCCCAATTCTTTGTGTTCCTAACTTCAGTTTTGATTCTAGTTCTCATTCCCTACAAAACTTCAATTCATTAAATATAATTCCCTTAAAACATAAGGATATTTTGGGACACCTACATCCTACACTCATTATTTAAAAGTGAAATCCACATTGAGATATAATTTTTTGAAATAAAACATAGGACTTTTAATAAATCCCAGTTTCACTTCTTTATAGGTTCTACCTCCTTCTCTATGTAATGACAATTGCTATTCAGGCTACAGTAAGATGAAAATAGAAGGGAAGCCTTTTTGCTGTTATGATTGCCTTCCATGCACAAAAGGGAAAATTTCAAACCAGATGGGTAAGAGTTGTCTTGTGCAAAACTATTCAGACTTCTTAACTGTGATTCAAGATACTAATATTGAAGAATAAATAGATAAATATGAGATACTATGTGATAGACATTTTCCACCCCCACTTAAACCTAGACTATTTTTTGCTTTTTTTTTCAGGAAATTGCTGAATGATAAAAGATTATTACACAAATCATTATTAGATATTGTAAAAAGGAGAGTCCTTACCACAAAGCAATATATAAATCTCAGAACATTTGGCATACTTACGCATGCTGCTAAATATAAACAGGTGTTACTTAATTAGGAATAAATGAATCCCATTAATTAAGTCTCAGTCGCACTACCTTCGTATTTCTAGAAACTGATCATGATGTTTTCTTTTTTCAGATGCAGCTGATTGCTTCCAATGTTCAGAAGATCAATATACAAACAAAGCTCAAAATCTTTGCATTCTAAAACAAACAATGTTTCTGTCTTACAGTGAGCCACTGGGAATCACCTTGGCCACTGTGAGTCTCTCCTTTTCGTTCATCACAGCTCTGGTGCTGGGAATCTTCATGAAACAGCAGGACACCCCTATAGTCAAAGCCAACAACAGGAACCTCACCTGCATTCTTCTCATTGTTCTCCTCCTCTCCTTCCTTTGCACTTTGCTCTTTCTTGGCCAACCTGATCAAGTGAAATGTCTCCTGCAACAAACTGCTTTTGGCATCATCTTCTCTGTAGCTCTTTCTTGTATATTGGGGAAGACAACCATTGTTGTTCTTGCTTTCATGGCCACCAAGCCAGGTTCCAAAATGAGGAAATGGGTGGGCAAAAGGCTGGGCAAAGCTATTGTCCTATCTTGCTCCCTAGCTCAATTCCCCATTTGTGTAGTGTAGTTGGCAATTTCCCCCCCATTCCCAGATTCAGACATGCACTCCATGGCTGAAAAAATTGTCCTAGAATGTAATGAAGGCTCAACCACTATGTTTTATACTGTCCTTGGTTTTATGGGGTTCTTGACTGCTATGAGCTTCATGCTGGCCTTCCTAGCTAGGAAGTTGCCTGACAGCTTTAATGAAGCCAAATTTATCACCTTCAGCATGTTGGTCTTTTGTAGTGTTTGGATATCATTTGTTCCTACCTATCTGAGTATGAAGGGCAAATACATGGTGGCGGTGGAGATCTTCTCCATTTGGCTTCCGCAGCTGGACTACTGGGCTGCATCTTTTCCCCCAAATGCTATATCATTATCCTGAGACCTGATCTGAATAAGAAGGAGCAGTTAATAAAGAAATAATCCTGAAGAGGCAGTTCAGTTTGCTCATTGATTCAGTGGATTACAGCCTTCCCCCTGCTGCATCCAAAAATGCAGGGGTCACTACATGCTGGAGTTTGTTGATCCTGGAATCAGTACCAAAAATCTGAACATGTCATCGTCATCATCATCATCATCATCATCATCATCATCATCTCAATACAAACTACAAACTTCTATCAAATATCTCTGACACATATGCAAGAGGAAAATTCATACGGAGAGGTCTATGACCAGGAAAGACCTACAACATTCTATCAAATGACATGAATTCTGGTTCCTCTGAGGACAATTGCTACTAAGAGGAACAGGTTCTTAGGTAGAATCAACTCAGATTTTGAAAATATCAGAAGCTTCACTGAAGTTAGAGAAATTAGAGGGCATGACTTTGTAAATAAGATATGAGAACCTTGTCATTAGCCTTCTACTGGTGAGTTGAAGACAAACTCCGTTATTGATGAAGAGTATTTCAGACTTACCATTATTCTGAGGACTGATTTAAATAAAAAGGGATGATTAATTAAAAAATTAAACATTTATGTGCTTTATGGATATCATTGTGCTTGCTTATTCAGTGCCAAATAGCCCTTCAACTGATAAGCTTTTAAACATTTAAAGTATTACATTTCATCAATAAGGAAAAAAAATAATAACTATTATTATGCTTTCATATCGTATAAACTCATCTTACTCTACATTTAGTTTTCATGGTATATATAAGAGGGTGTTGTCAGTGAGGGAAAACTGTGAGAGAAAGTAACATATCTGTAAAATATTTACAAGAGAAATGCTTATACAGAATTAGGAATGTGAATTTCTAAATACTATGCTTATTGGTAAGGGAAAAACAGTCAGATGATGTAGTGCTTAAGGCACCAGGCTAGAATCTGGAAGACCATGAGTTCCAGTTCTGCCTTGGACACGAAATCAGCTGCGTGACCTTGGGCCAGTCCCTCTCTCTTGACCCTAGGAAGGAAGAGGCAATGGCAAACCACTTCTGTAGTCTTGCTAAGAAAACTGCAAGGGAAAGGGAAAGGGAAAGGGAAAGGGAAAGGGAAAGGGAAAGGGAAAGGGAAAGGGAAAGGGAAAGGGATAGCAGAACTGCTACTAGGGCCACTTTAGAAGGTTATCCATGGTAGTAAAATACTAGGGCCAATCTGGATGCCTAAGATTACATATTTATGGAATTGCATCTCTGGGCTCAACTTCATTTCATCACCTCTGAGATCTTGGGGGCTGGGACTTCTTTTTCCCCAATAAATCACATATCGTGCATTTTGGGTTTCTGCTTGCAAAATGTCCCCATTCACCAAGTATTGTTAATATGTTTTCTACTACAGATTAAGGTTACTGTGGTAACTAATCATTTTGGCCGGGTGAAGAGGTTGAATTTAATTGTCCCCTTTTCACGTGTTAATGGTTGCATTGCCTAAGGGAGGAACTTGCCTGAACTTGTTTTAGTTTCAGTTTCCCTTCTGTGTAGGCTTGCAGAGAATACGCAGCTGAGAGAAATCTCTCCTCTCAGCAAACAGCCTTTAAATATGTTTTGCTTTCTGTAAATAAAATTATTTTTATAGAAATGCCTAGTGTGTGACTTTTCCGATCTCTCCTGGGCCAAATGCTTTCTAGCACTCTGCCAACAAGTATGACCCTTTGTTATAGTGCTTCAGAAGGCCAGGTCTTAGCAGGGCACTAATGCATAAAGTAGCCAGGTTCTCCACAGTATAGACATAGTTCTGCATGATATGGGACTTTTCAAAAGCGGTGCTTAGAGAGTCAGTAGCTCCCAGCTGCATGAGTTCAACCTCTGACATCTCTGATCTACGGTTAAGGGAAGGAGAGGAGAATGAAAGAGAAAAAATGTGTTTTCCATTCCCATACACATTTTGCCTTTCCTTTGCAAATCTTCTATTGATGCCCAAGCATATGTGAACTAATGCTATCTTAATTACTGAGTGCCTTGATGATTGTGCTCTTTGACTTATTTCCCTTTTGAACTGGTCAGTTAGGCCTCTTTCCTTCCAACCCACATTAGGAATTAACAGCTGAAACTCAGCAGCACATCACCATTCTTTTGTAGGAAACAAGTTTCATAGTTGGCAATCACTTGACTAGATCCTCAAAGTTTCTCTCAGGCATGCCATAAAATTGCCATGATTGTCTAAGCCTCCACTGCTCTCACGAAAATGTGGTGCTACCCAGTTGACACCTCACTGAAAAATTAGGCTAATTATAAATCCTACATAAGTTCAATCAGTGGAGGACTCATCTAGACTCAGGGTGATATCTAGTTCATGCTGAGCACAGTAGGTAATATACTTGTTTGGGTATTCCTAAGATATTTGTCTGGGTGTTAGGCCTGGACTTATATGGGACCAGTGGTTTGGTGAATTCTGTCCCTCCTACTGGGATAGCTGGGTCATTCCCTGGGCTAAATGATCCATTTCATTTTCACTTGGTTCTGATACTAGAGCAAAACTGATTCATGATTAATGAGGTTGCTAGATGTTTTGTAGCTGTTGTGTTAATCCTTGCCCGCTGGATGACAAGTGACATGCTAAAACAATGTGAATCAAAATAGGTAACCAAAATCTCAGGCTTCATATTTAGGCTTGTCAATGAATCACCAATGTCCAGACAATTAACTCACAGCTTAACTTCTCTGTTTAGACTGGAAAAAGACTTCCATAAATGACTTGACTGGATTAGATTCTTTTGCTAACAGGAATGAAATCTCACATACAACATTTGAGTGCCCACAACAGTACATTATGAAGAGTTGAAATTCAAACCTTCTTCCGCCTGTTCTTCTAAATCAACAGATACTTTGCAGGTGACTTAGGCAATTAAAATGGTCTAGGTCATCCATGCAATGGCCATCTCTAACCTGGGAACTGCTGTTTCATCATAGCATAGAGTTGGAGACTCCATGACCTCTAGAAGACATTGGTTGTCTTTCACTGATAGATGTCAAGGTTCAGTCTGAATTAGAAGTTCACAAAGATCACAAAAAAGCCCCACAATATTTTTCTCCCTGACTTACATCTATCCAGGCATGGGCTTGGGGAGGACAGTACAGGTAGTCCTCATTTACTGACTGTAATTGGGACTGGGAACTCCATCATTAAGTGATGTGGTCATAAGGTCTTTAAATCATGAGATTTATGAAAGACTTATGACAGCAGTTCTTGCACTCCCCATTGTCATCGTTAGGTGAATCCCATATGGTCACGGCATCCTGTGGTCATGTGATCACCATTTGTAACCTCCTGCTGGCTTTCCCATTGACATTCTTCTTGGAAGGCAGCAGTAAATGCTGCAAATGATGATCTTGTGACTGCGGGAAGCTGCAGTGTCATAATTGTGAGCCAGTTGCCCAACACCAAAATCATGATCATGTGACCGTGGGGATGCTGCAACAGCCTCAACTATAAGGACCTGTCATAAGTACCCCTCGCTCAGCATCATAACTTTGAATGGTTGCTGAATGAGTGGACATTAAACGAGGACTACCTATAAACAATTAAATGGTTATTGATATTGCAGGATATTAAGAGATAAATGGATACGATTGCAACTTAGTGCTCTCATCAGACTGGCTAAGTTGTGGCACACATCTCTTGATTGTGAATTAATAATTATATGCAGTAAATGAATGAAGAGAAACAAGCCATCCTTTTTACTCTGTATTTTAAGAAGTTCTTCCTGATTACAAAATCTCTCTTTTGAAATTTCCTCACTTTCTAAACTGGGATCAATTGGGGATTAATCTTCATCAGTAATTACAAGCTTTTCTGGAGAAACTAATTACAGACAATTACAGATTCTCTTGCTATTTCAGGAAAAAAAAAGTTATTTTTCTGTTCAGTGTCTCTGAAAAGTGTCATGGCTGTATCTTCCATAATTACTGAAAGACGCCTTATTAATTAAATCCTTTCTGAAATCTCTAAGGAGCTTCAGGATCATAACATGACAATGAAATACAACTGAAGGGAGCAAATAATGTTCCTTGTCCATCCATGGGAGGAATGAAAAAGAGCTGTGACAATCTCGTTCTTCAAACTGCACTTTCTAAGTCCAATCAAGCAAGTAAAAGAACATATACGGAGGCTATTGCACTTCAATGAGACCTTTAGTTTTCAGAAGGAAATCCATATTTCTTGTAAAATATGTTATTGTTCATGTCACTGATGATATTGCTACTGCCAGATGTGGTATGCCATAATCCTGCTACTGCTACCTGTGTGGTGGGCAAGCCTAATCTTCTTAAGTATCATTACTATCATACAGGAGATCTCATCATTGCTGGCATTATTTTGCAGTTCTACATGATTTCTGATCCAGTGGATTTTACAAGGCATCCATCTGAAGAACTGGTTGATGAGCTCATGTATAGACTTACTGAAACACATAATAAAAGAGATAATATCTTCCTTCTCTATGATGACCTTTATTTAAATAGGGAGTGTCCAAGAGAGGAAATCCTATCTTCCAACTGCATTATTATTAGTATCCTCATCCTCATCCATACCAATAATTCTCAGTATTTCTTGTTGATTGATCCAAGTTTCTTGTATGCATTTAGGTGCCCACAAATGCTTCCTGTCTCTGAGGAAAAATGAAATAAAACAAAAACTATAATTTCCAATATCTAAGTAAAATGTGGAGTCATTACTTTTAGTTCTAGAAACTATGAATGTCTGTAGTTCCCTCTTATACTTATTTACTGCAGGATGAATAACTAGCAATGTATTCCTGATCACTGTTTGCAATTAACCAAACATCAGTATTTAGGATTCAAATTATTATCATGGATATTAGGGGGAAAATGGGTCTGAGTGCATTTTGGATTCAATTCCTGAAATATCTCTTAGATTGTGCGGAGGGTAAGTTATCTCTCCGACCTGTCTACAGTAGCCACATTTTCTCCCTGGACTGCTTTAAACAGTTGCATTTTTTTTTTACATTTATGCTCCTGCATGCTCCAGAGCTTAGCCTTTTACAGAAGAAAGTGAAGGCAGAAGATTTAGAAAGCAGGACTAGAAGTAGGTCTAATAAGCACAAGCCGCTGAGCTTGCCGATCGGAAGGTCGGTGGTTCGAAACTGCGTGACGGGGTGAGCTCCCGTTGCTAGTCCTAGCTCCTGCCAACCTAGCAGTTGGAAAACATGCCAGTGTGAGTAGATTAATAGCTACTGCTTTGGCAGGCAGGTAACGGCATTCCATGTAGTCATGCCGGCCACATGACCATGGAAGTGTATACGGACAAACGCCGACTCTTCGGCTTTGAAACGGAGATGAGCACTGCCCCCTAGAGTCATACACGACTGGACTTATTGTCAAGGGAAAGCTTTACCTTTACCTAATTCATCCATTCTCTAGTGAAAGCTGTTTATAAAGCATTAATGGGTTTCGAATAGTGTGAATCCATTCAAAGAGTAAGTTTAATCCTCGGCATGATAACATTGTTCTTTGTCATAAAATATACATATATTGGATGCTTTAGGACATTTTGAAATACATTTGAAAAGAAAAAATCACTGCCAGATGCTATAAAAAATTCACATTGGTTTTCATGCTAGAACTTTATACATCTTCTTGATATAATTTACAATCATAATTCTCATTGCAGATTTTTTCTTCAGAACTATCAACACGTCCTAGCTTTGATTTTTTCTGTAGAGGAGATTAATGCAAACCCTCAGTTCTTTTCCAACATGACTCTGGGCATTCGCATCACTAATAGCAATTTCATGGCAAAATGGACCTATTTTGCTTCGCTGGAGCTACTGTCCACCCAGGGCAGATTCATTCCTAATTATAAGTGTGATATCCAAGAGAAGACAGTATCTGTTGTTGCAGGACCTAATGCAAACATCTGTCCATTTATGCCAAATATTCTGAATGTATACAAGATGCCACAAGTAAGAACTACTTATAAATACATACCTTTTTTTCACAATGTCTAAAATCTGTGCTTGGTTAGGTTTCTATTACGTTCCTAAGATCTTTTAAATAAAGTTTTGTGATTTGCATACAAAGTGACCATCTGAACAGAAAGAAAAGGGCAAAACTGCCTAAGCAGTAGGGAGTTGTTGTGTGGTACATGCCTAATTCTGAAACTTGATCAATATTATATATTGCCACTGCTTGACTTCCTTGTCCCTGAGAAAGTCTGATCTGTGGTAATGCACACCGTATCTGTTCTGATATTAGTTTAACCTAAACAAGACCTGTTTAGTAGACTCTGTACTTAGCAAACTTCTCTTTCCACTCCATAGAAGAGATTTTGTCTTGCCATCTACAATATTGTTGCCTTAAAAAAAAAAAAAAAAAACAGAAAGAAAAACAAACGTCATCTCGGTGTGATGGTGCCTGGATGTGGCTAGCTAGGGACTTGGTTGGTTTGGTTATTATTGCAGAGTCATATGAAGATGTAGAGAGTGAAAGAAGGAGGTCAGAGGAGTTTCAGAGAGATAGCATGTTGGTTCTGTTGTAGTGTTTTCTGAAGACGAGACCACCCAGAGAACAATGGGGTGGGCAGTGATGGTAAAAAGAAAGAGATAAAGATGCAAATTGCAAACTTTATGAACTTTTCTGGTTTGGGTGCTAGCTGGGCAGAGACAAGCAAAGTGAACAAGGTGGTATCTTGCAATCAACATGGGATTCATTTGACTTTGTGGAACCTGAGGACATGTATACAGTGCTCAGCAGTATAAGCTTCACCAGCTGTGGGATAGATCCATGACCCTCCTGGTTCCTTCAGATGGCCCACTAGGAGTTGTGGGGTTGGAAAATGGGTACTCCTTTCATTTGGGCCTAGAAGCATACTGGCAATCAATGCAGTGATCACAATGCATGTGTTATGCCACAATGACAGGTTTACTTGACTAGTAAGTAGCAGCCACAGTCATAGCACCTAAAGTTTCCAAGCTGTCTTCCAAGGCAGCCCTATATGGAGCACATTGCCGGAGTCTGATTACAAGTGTGAGTTAATGTCACCAGATTATCACAGGGAGCTTCATATTTCCCACTCCTGTTCTAAAGGGTGGGGCAAGGAGACTCTGCTTCCTAGTAGACTTGCCACTGTCTCTCATATGGAAGGTAATATATCATGCATCATATATAAGACAGCTAGTTTGGTCTACTGATTAAAGTGCTGGGCTAGAAACCAGGAGTCTGTGACTGCTAGTCCCACCTTAGGCATGAAAGCCGGCTGGGTGACCTTGGGCCAGACACTCTCTCTCAGCCCAACTGACCTCACAGGGCTCTTGTGGGGAAAATAGGAGGAGGAAGGAGTATTGGGTTTGTTTGCTGCCTTGATTTATTAATAAAGGTGGGATATCTTTTTTTTTAAATAAAATATATTGCATGGAAGGTAAGAAGAAGATATGTTAGCAAAATGTGAAATAAAATAAATTGAACTTCAGGGATTACTGAATCAATAGATTGCCAATTCTCTGGCTTTCAAACGTTATTACATTTATACTTACTAAAGGAAAATTCTCCAGATCAGTTCTTTCTAGACTGGACTATATTTCTCTTGAAGTTTGTGCTGAATATCCTTCTTATAGTCTAAAAGTAGAACCGACAACCCAACTATTTTAATTCATTTTTTCTTAGCTCATATATGGATCTGCTCCAATGATAGACAAGAGGGAACACACCGTTTTCTTTCATCGTTTTTTCCCAAATGAGGAGCTTCAGACTAAGGGGATCCTCCAGCTGCTGTTGCATTTAAGGTGGACATGGATAGGGCTGATTTCCCAACGTGATGAGAGTGGAGAGAGGTTTGTACGGAATGCCCTCGCATTGTTTTCCCAGAAAGGTATCTGCTTTGATTTCATGGAAGAGGTGGCCAAAGAAAGTTTTTCTAGTGACATGGGCGGTTTATTTAAATATTACATTGAAATGTACAAGGTTGTCATGAAAAGCATTGCCAACGTTGTGATCCTCTATTGTGAAAATCACATCGTTACCATTTTCCGAGTATTTCCCTATCTTTCGGAGTATGAGGATATACCAGTAAGGAGAAAAGATAAAGTTTGGATCATGCCAGCCCAAATGGAGTTCACTTCAGTCCCCTTTCAAAACATACGGCCTTTGGACTTTATTCACGGTGCGATATCTTTTGCAGTTTCTTCCAAGGAGGTGACTGGGTTCAAAACATTCTTACAGACGAGAAGCCCTACTTCAGAAGAGGAAGACCATTTAATAAGATTGTTCTGGGGACAGACATTTGCATGTTCTTTCCCTAAAGACATGTTGGATGAGGACACTGGAGGGCTGTGCACCGGAGAAGAGAAGTTGGGGACTCTTCCTAATTCTGTGTTTGAGACCAGCATGACCGGGCAGAGTTACAGCATCTATAATGCAGTCTATGCTGTGGCACATGCTCTGAAAGCCATGTTTTCCTCCAGTTCCAAACACAGAGCAAGGGCAGACCGTGGGAGACTGATGATTCTCAATCAAGAAACATGGCAGGTAATTGTAGAAGAAATGACAAGGGCACATTGTTCAAGCCTCTCTGCTATTTTCCTGGTGCAGAACCAGTACATTTCAGGTTCAGTATCCTCATAGTTTATAAACTACATGAATTACATGAATCTTTGCACTGGTTCATGTTTCTTTGCAACAGTGTGTAGGAACTGCATAAGTAAGATCTGACTCGAAAAATGCATTTGACCAAAACCACAGTTTCATAATGGGGTTTGAAGTTTTGTCAAGCCAGCTCAGCTTGATGAAAGTGTGTTTGTTAATATTTTGATTCTCCTGCACAGTAGTACCCACAACATCTAAAAGCTAGTAGTGTACATTTGCTGTAGGAATATTTATTTTGCCAGATCAATTGTTTTTATTTATGTATTTATTTGTGGAATTTATAGAGCTGCCCATCCCACACATGTGACTCTGGGCACAGAGTACACAATAAAAACACAAAGCTAAAGAATCAATATAATTCAAATACAAACATTTGTGTTTGATTTGCTTCCATTTAGCTCCATCATTTCCTGAGAACAGTCTTATTTAACAACAGTATTGGGGAAAAAGTTTTCTTTAATGAAAATGGGGAATTAGAAACTGGATTGGATATAATCAACTGGATCACATTCCCAAACCAGACTTTCCTTAAAGTCAAAGTTGGAAAGATAGACCCCTTGGCTTCTCCAGAAGAGCCTTTCACAATTGCCGAAGAAAACATCATCTGGCCGACCATGTTCAACCAGGTATTTCCTACTGGCAGTTCAGGTTATCTAGAATCCTCCTCTTGACCTTTTTCAGAATCACTTCTATCATTTGAGTGACTCATTAGTATTAAAACTGAGGCAGTAGAAATATGACAAAAAATGAACAGTGCTGAGATTGGAATATATAGCTCTTCCACTATACAACTTGTACTCCCTTACCATACATTGATGGACATTCCTGAATGTATACAATTACCAGCTGTCATTTTCAGGTTGCCTACAGAGGAAACCATCTTTGAGTAAGGAAAGCTGGAAATTATTTAATAATAAACAAGCTATATGTTGAGATACTGTACTGGTTAAAATATCTTATACCTTGCCATTGTTCCAAGTTTTTTTTTTTTTTTCCTTCATAAAGTAAGGGTAGTGAATCTCAACCTTTTAATTTTATTACCTTCTGACTGCACATTGTCCAAGACATATCTTGCAATCCCATCTATTCTCTTTAGTTTTCTACATTTAACCTTTAACTTTAATTAATACCTCATCTGTTCCATAATAACTACAAGGCTGACTGGATTGCATTTCTCTATAATCTATTTCATGTTCTATAATTTGATTCTAGGTAGTAAAGAAGAGTCAGTTTGGCATGGTGGTTAAGGCACTGGGCTAGAAATTAGGAGACCATGAGTTCTATTGTGTTAGGCATGAAGCCAGCTGGGGGACCTTGGGCCAGTCACTTTTTCTCAACCCTAGGAAGGAGGAAATTGCAAACTATTTCTGAAAAACCTTGCGCAGAAAACTTGGAATTTGGAATCCCATGAATTACAGCACAAATTCTCTGCAGTACTCCTTTTCAGGACCTAAATGATAGAAAGGACTAGAGCCAATGGAAATTCCAAGATTGAGTTTCCCCCATAAAGCATGGAATAAATTACCTATCAGTTTGACCAAGATGGAATATGAGGGGAGTCCAGCTTTAATGATTAGGCTTTCAGAAAACCTAAGGCTTTGTCAATATATCTTAGGAAATAGTAACATACATGATTCCAGGAGGACATATAGATAATGTCACTTTGGTATGGTGGCATTTATTAAATGTGCATGTCTAATAATATGTTGAGGTTGAATCCTATGCACCACATTTCTCAAAAAGTCATGCAGCTTTATCAGGATATCACATACACAGTGAAACACTAGTTTATAAATTATAAATTCTGATTATTGCTCCATCCTGGTTTCATTTCTGGACAGGCACTACCACTTTCTGTATGCAATGACAATTGTTATTCAGGCCACAGCAAGATCAAAATAGAAGGGAAGCCATTTTGCTGCTATGACTGTCTTCCATGTGGAAAAGGGAAAATTTCAAATAAAATAGGTAAGGTGTGTCTTGTACATAACTGCTAAGCCTTATGAACTATCACCCACAGTACTGTTTACCTATCTGCATTTAATCTGTGCTGCACTTTTCTTGAATGTAATCTGTAATGGTTGCCTATTCTGACAGACTCAGTCTCACAAGCAGATGCTTAAGGATAACTGATTTATTGAAAGAATAGTGTGCAAATACAAAGAAAGCTGAGAATGAGCAAAAGCGCGCCAAATACAAACTAAAAACCCTCGCTTCAAACCCGGTCCCGCCCTCACTCCCGCTTAGCAGCCACCCCCTCCCAGATGTTAGCAACCGTCACTCACATCGGCCTGAGAAAGTAACCTTGAACACAGTCAATAACCCAAACATACATTCCACAGTTACAGCAAGGAGATTACAGCCTGGCACGGTTGGAAATCTCCACACGGATCAGGAAAGTGACATGCGAAACATTACGATGTATTCAGAACATTGAAACGATGAACATGACATAATCAGTTATTCAGAATTCAGAGTACTCTACCTCTGCCTGTGTACTAGATTTTTCCCAGGGTTTTTCATAACATCCAAATCTGAACTTCTGGTCCATATTGTCCCTGAATTAAGCCTGACTTTGAATTCCCATGAATGCAGAACCAGATAAAGAAAAAAATCCATCCCATGAAAAGGATTCTTCCTAATTGAGAGAAAAATCTTCCTAAGATTGAGGGAAATCCTTTTGGGGGGACAGAGGGGAAGGAATGGAACACTTGTGTTTTATCATCAATCACCTATGAAGGAAGAAGAATGAATCTGATGCCCTGTTAGGTATAAAGGATTAGGAAGATGAGTTTGTCCTTGCTGGAGAGCAGCAGGCATGTAAAAACCCCACTTAGAAGGTTAGTGGGAGTTACAACTGAGGGTGTTTGCTGTACATTCTCAGACTGCAGCCTTGAAAATGGCATGGCATTTGTCATGTAAGAGCAACCCCCCAAATTAAACATTTTGAATTGTGCGGAATCTGATTGATTGATTGAAAACTGGGTGAAGCTTATTAAGGAAGTTTTTAGTGTTTTAGGTCAAAGAAAGGTCTGGGAAAGCTAGAGGTTTTCTGCAGATTTCAGAGCCATAGGACTACACTTCTAATACATACATACATACATCATACATACATACATACATACATACATACATACATACATACATACGGTTAATTTAGTGCATTAAACCACCCAAGGCTTCTCTTATGAACAAAGCAAACATATGCATTTCAAAGCACTTCAGAACAAGAAATATGGGCCATGAATATTGATCCTTCTGCTGCTCTGATAGCAATTTACAATCATCAAGGATCTGCAACCTTGGACATAACTGGCACTCTTGCTAAAATGTTTGTCACTTGAACATGGAAAATCCAAACTGAGAAAGCGTATGAGTTAATGGAAGTATCCCCAAGGAATTAGGTTGTCTCTTCCTGAAGGGAGAGAAGTCACCTACTAGGAATTCAGAATGTAAGTGGTAGATTTTGACTCATTTTCCATAAAACAAGTCAGTCCTTAAGTAAGTTGTCCAACTACAAGAGCTCACAACGAAGTATCACACCATTTCTCTGGAAAAGAGACCAGGAAAGTCTGAACTGGGAAGCGTAACACAATTAAACTTTTCTCTTCCACTTTCCTCTGCTATCCTCCAACATGACACTGAGACTGGCACAAATGACGGTGGTCTCTTTTTGATCAAATAATATACAGTAGATATTTCTGCCTATGGATGGTCTCATTCTTAATTTCTAATAGTGCAATACAAATAAGATGGGCATAGCTTACTTAGAAATAAATGAAGTTGCATTAATAATTCAGTCCATCTAATTCATAGCTTTTATGGGCCGTGATGTTTTCTTTTGCAGATGCAGATGACTGCTTCCAGTGTTCAGAGGATCAGTACCCGAATGAAGCTCACAATCTTTGCATTGAAAAACATATAACTTTCTTGTCTTATGAAGAGCCACTGGGAATCACTTTGGCCACTGTAGCTCTCCTCTTTTTTGTAATCTCAGCTTTGGTGCTGGGGATCTTCATCAAACAGTGGGACACCCCCATCGTCAAAGCCAACAACCGGAACCTCACCTACATTCTCCTCATCGCTCTCCTCCTTTCCTTCCTTTGCAGTTTGCTCTTCATTGGGCAACCTGACCAAGCGAAATGTCTCATGCGACAACCTGCTTTTGGCATCATCTTCTCTATAGCCCTTTCTTGTATATTGGGGAAAACAGCCATTGTGGTTCTTGCTTTCATGGCCACCAAACCAGGATCCCAAATAAAGAAATGGGTGGGGAAAAGGTTGGCCAACACAATTGTTCTGTCTTGCTCCCTGGTGCAAGGCATAATTTGTGTTGTGTGGCTGGCATTTTTCCCCCCATTCCCAGATTCTGACCTTCACTCAATGGCTGAAGAAATTGTCCTGGAATGTAATGAAGGTTCAGCCACCATGTTTTATACTGTCCTTGGCTTTATGGGGTTCTTGACTGCTACCAGCTTCATGGTGGCCTTCCTGGCTAGGAATTTACCCGACAGCTTCAACGAAGCCAAATTTATCACCTTCAGCATGTTGGTCTTTTGCAGCGTCTGGGTATCATTTGTTCCCACCTATCTGAGCATCAAGGGAAAGTACATGGTGGCAGTGGAAATATTCTCCATTTTGGCTTCTGCAGCTGGATTGCTGGGCTGCATCTTTTTCCCCAAATGCTACATTCTTCTTCTGAGGCCTGATTTAAATAGAAAGGAGCAACTTATTAAAAAAAAACCCTGAATTATGCTTTTGAATCATATAATCTCTCCTTACTGTAGTGTTTTCTTTTTCTGCTAGACTTCTCAATTTGGGAAAACTGAGCATAATCTTTTTTTTTCAAAAATACACAAAATAAATGTTTACCTAACTTTGGAATGTGCCTGAGGAATAATTATTGTTTATATATAAGATGATGTAATGATATAAAAATGGAAGGTTATATACATGTCAGCTAACGGAGGATGCCCTGTGGCAATTTGCACAGCATTTTGCTAGCCCAATTGCTCAGATTTGCTTAGTCTTGAGTCTTCATGGATCTTGGGTTTGACAACTATTATCTAGTCTCCAACTATCTTGGCGGGAGGAGGTTGTTGAGTATGTAGTAGGGATTCACTTCAGAGCAGTCTAGAAGAAGCATATTATCTGGGTCCTTTTCAGTCAGAATTCATGCATCTGTATGGGGAGGTAACAGCATTGGACATGCTATTGGATGAGCATTGTCAGGATGGACAGAAGTAATCCTCCCACCTAGTCCTTCTGGAACATTCAGTAACATTTAACATAGCCAATATAAGAGGTGTTTCAGAGACATCTAGAAGGATGGGGTTTTAAGGCTCTGTTCTGCAGTGGTTCCTCACCTTCCTTAGTGGGTGGATTCAGTTAATGGTTAGAGGGGGAGGGGGGGGTCAGTGCAGTAGTCTCTCACTTGTGGGGTAGCACAAGTTCAGATCTCTCCCCCCTGCTATTTAACAACTACATAAAGCCTCTGGGAGAGTTACCCATTTGTCTGGGGCACAGTATTATCAATATGCTAATGATGCCCCACTAAATATCACCAACCCATGCTGTTCTAGTGATCCTATGGAAAACATATTCTAGAGATATCAGCCAAACCCAGATATCAGCCAAACCCAGCTACCCAAGAATCCAGCTTCCGCTGGTATCAAACTCAGGTTGTGGGAAGAGTTTCAGCTGCAATACTGCCACCTACCTATCTGCACCACAACAGGCTTTTCATTAATGTACACCTCACTTATGTTGTGGGGGAAAAAAAACCTAATCCTATTCCTATTTCTTATTTTTGTTGCAGGATCATAAAATATTAGCAGTGGATAATTTAAAGGCTGGATGATGTGGTAGCTCATGTCAGTCACCAAAAGTGTTAATAAAGTTGTAGCACACATCTCATAATGGATATTGCTGAATAATAACTAGAAATAAATTGTTTATATTTTAATTATTTATAAATAATATACAATCTAAATATTATAGTATAAATAATAATACAATTTAAAAATAATTTTAAATAAAGGAAAACAAGCACTCTTAACTCTCTAGTAAAAGGAAGGTTATAAAATGTGGGTTTTTTCTGGTTACACAAGTGTTCTTGTTGAGGTTTTCTCACTCAGCTCAGTTGAGATCTTGTCCCCAGTGATATTCCATGTATACAAGTATAGAACTACACAACTGAATTTTGTTTCCATTCTGTTTTTGACTAGGTTTAAGTTTTTCTTGCTATTTCATACATTTGATCAATGTATTTTCTATTTGTTTTTCTGACCATGTGACTTAGTGTCTTGTTTATTTTCCCTATAGCTGCCAAGAGTTCATATGACTTAAACATTTTCTCAAATCCCTGAGTAGTTCTATGGAACGTAACAAAACAATTAACTAACATTAAAGGAAGCTCCATTGCTGTATTCATGGTTGGGAGTAGAGAGAT
This sequence comes from Candoia aspera, assembly GCF_035149785.1. Taxonomy (NCBI): domain Eukaryota; kingdom Metazoa; phylum Chordata; class Lepidosauria; order Squamata; family Candoiidae; genus Candoia; species Candoia aspera. Next base: position 108,088,887 of record NC_086156.1, on the reverse strand, counting down.
GACACCATCGCAATCTGATTCTTCACTCCAAAGCATCTGATCACACAAGACAACTAGAATATATGCAGGCTATTCTAAGCAATGAGTTCCTTTGCTTAGTTTGTGCACAAGGAAGTGGTGCTTAGTTTGTGCACGAGGAATTGGTACCTGGTGTATCTCTTCTTTTAAAACATGTTACTGTTCATGGCGATGATGACAGTACTACTGCCAGACATTGTTTGCCATATTCCTGCTATAACCGCAACATGTTCTGTGGGCAAGCTTCATCTTATGAAGCATAAATATTATCATTCAGGAGATCTCATCATTGCTGGCATTTTACCACAGTCCTACATGATGTCTGAAACAATGAAGTTTAAAAGGCATCCATCTGAAGAACTGATTTATGACTTCATGTACAGACATATTGCTCTTAAATGTAGCATATCTATATTTATATTTAACAAGAGGTGTTAAAAGCTAAATGTTAATTTATTAGAGAATGGAGTACCAAACTGAAAGGAAGCCTAGCTCCCAATCGCCACCTTGTTACTGTATTATTATTGCATCATCATTGTTTTTGCTATTGTTATTATCATAATCATTCTTACTGTATTAGCATCAGTAACATGATTTATTTCTTCTCAGTCAATCCAGTTATTTTCATTATCCGGTTGTTTCTATTTTTGCATGCATGCAGGTCCCTACTGGCATTGCTCCCTTAACATTCCCCAAGAAGGAGGAGACCAAAGTTTAGCACAGTGACTTTCTTTTAATTAATTCTAACTTTGGAAGTCTATGGATTTCGGTATTTCCTTTTTTGCCCATTTTATTTCTTGTGGATCATCAGTGATGCATGTTATTTTATCACTGTTTGCAAGTAACTGAAGATCAATATTTAAGGTTTTGATGATTGCACAGTAGGAAAGTAGCACTTCCCTGTGCCTGTTTAAAGCCATCAGATCTTGTATATCTTGTATATCTCCCCTCTGCAGCTGTGATTGGCAAACAATGTGGCTGCTTGAAGTAGGTACAGACAAACGCTACATCTGTATTCTTACATACTCCAAAGGTGAACCTCATGAAAGAAGGTGAATGAGGAGCTAGCAAAACAGTAACAGAAGTAGGTCTGCTAACTGCCCAGAGAATGCTTATATTGTTGATGACTATTGCTTTCATCAACTCATCTATTCTTTAGTGAAAGGTATTTGTAATAGCTGAACTGGATTCTAATGGTGAGCTCCATTTGTAGAGAATTTTTCATCCTCTTCATCAGACCAAATTCAATTGTCATAGACTTAATGAGAAGTCCTGAGATACCTTTGGAAACATTTCAATGCCAGTTGCTGCAGAAGTTCTGTATCAGTTTTCACACTTGGGCATCTTGGCGCTCATGTAGTTTAGAAATTACTGATGTGATTGGGTTGATGTTCGAAAAGTAAACAGGTCAAATCTGAGTGTGAATCTGTTTCTCTGCTTTCCTCTGCTGGCACTGTACAATCTGTTTTTGGCCATTGTCTTTAGCTGACTTATAAAATGGGTGAAAAGTCCTATTCCTTAACAAAAGCAGTATGACTTAGAATATACCTCTTACTGCAGGTTTTTCCTACAGAATTACCAGCATGTCCTAGCTCTGATTTTTGCTGTAAAGGAGATCAATGAACATTCCCTCATCTTACCTAACATAACTTTGGGGATTCACGTTGCTGATAGCTATTTCATGGCAAGAGGGACCACCTTTGCTTCAGTTGAGCTTCTCTCCACACGGGGCAGGTTCATCCCCAATTATAAGTGTGATGCCAAGGACTGGGCAGTATCTGTTATTGCAGGACCTACCTCTCACATCTGTTCCTTCATGGCAAACGTTCTGAATGTCTACAAGATGCCCCAGGTAAGTTCTGCTTAAGAAAGAGGAAGGAAGGCAGGAAGGCAGGAAGGCAGGAAGGCAGGAAGGCAGGAAGGCAGGAAGGAAGGAAGGAAGGAAGGAAGGTCTTTTCTCTCATAAGTTTTGTGACTTGGAAATTGTAGCAATTTCAAAACATGAACAAAGAGGCAAACTTGTAGGCTTGCCACAAGATGGGGATATTTTTAGTTTATTTATTTTGTGCATGTATTTGATCTATGCCTAAATTTGTATCCAATTCCATATTACACATTTCAATTTCTTGGCTCATTTATGAATTCACTGATATAAAAATTGGGATCATCTTCACTCGTTTTCAGCACATTTGAACATTAATAATATTAAGGATTTAGGAACCTGACTTAACCATTCAGGAAATCATAATTTAGGAGCAATTACTTGCTGTTTCCTTCATTGAAAATTGTTGGTGCAAATATTCTACATTAGTCCAAGTAAAATGACACTAAATTATGCAGTAAAAAGAGAAGACAAATGCATAATCACTGAAATAATATATGGTAGAGGAGTATTTACTTCCCCTTTTACAACCTTTTACTTGACTGTGAAAAATCATGGAGAAGGTTAAGGAAAGCTAGGAAAATTAAAACATGAATTATTATAATTTAATTATTATTATTGACGATGATGATGATGATGATCCTATGTATCCCCTAAATGCCTATACTTCAACTGTACTAAAGACGTTGACTTTTAACCAAAGCTATTTAACTGAATTGACTATTGGTGGGGGGGGGGTCTAGCAAGAAAAGTAATCTGCTCACACCGGGGAGAGAAATATGAAAGAAGGGGTTCTTTGAACCTTTGATCAGAGAGTCTGACATGACTGGGCTGGACTGAAGACTCTGGATTAGACTGAGAGCTTGGAACATGACTGGACTGGGCTGCAGATCCTGGACAAGGTTGAGAACCTGAAGCACAAGAAGACAGGTCTCACGTTACTGAACAATGCTGGTCAATTGAAGCATGGCCAGACTGGACTGGAGATCCTGGGCAAGGCTGGACGCTGGGAACAAGGTTGGGAACATTCCTGGAACTCACAGAATGGTGGCGGTGAAGTCCGAAGCTGGATGCGAGGCTGAGGTTGCTGGATTTGGCAGAAAGAAGATCCTCTGTGGCAGCAAGTGCAGGGTACAGGTCCTCAATGATAGGACACACAGTCGCTGATTCCCCTCTGGCTACAGACAAGGTTTCCGGTGCAGGTAAGGACTCTTCCTCTAGGGCTGCAAGCTCAAAGGATCGGTTGTCTCCAGCAGATTGCTCTTCGTGTGTCTGCCTTTTATGCTGATCCCCTGCATGCCTATTCCCTTCTGCAGCCAATCGGGCTGCATTCTCCTTTGCACACTTTTCTGCACACCTTTCATGTGCACTGATTGGAAGATTCAGTTCCTCCTCCAAAGACTGGCCAATCAGCATCTATAATTTCTCCAGCAACGCAGAGTCATGTCTTGGTTTTGCCTTCCCAGTTTCTGCCTGGTAAGTTTCTGTTTCCCCTTCGGACTCGGGAGGAGTTTCATTTTCTGAGACAGAAGCCAGCTGAAACCTTACAAAATGGCACTAAAATCTCTGGCCCAGGTTTGTAAGAGCATTGAGTAGCTACTGCTGGATTTATTTGCACTGGCTGGGGGACAGGAACCTAGCCCCCAAACCAATGATTATGTAGGGCAAGGCTCTTTTCTTGTTGTTGTTTTCATGTGTTGGGATTTGTCACACACCATTGTATTCTAAGCACAAATAACTTGTTCTTTCACTAGCATGCTATCAAAGGCACCATGCTTGTAATTTCAGCATTCAAGATCACTGCAATGACTGTACTCCCCATGATCACTTTATACAATTTATCTGCCTTTTCTATCATTTCAGCAGCTTCATTAGCATACATCATTTGGGGCATACATTCTATAAAGTCAAAGCAAATTCCTCTCTCTGAACACGACAAAAGACTCTTTTGAACGAACCCCTCTCTATCTTCCTCATACACAGAAATCAACCCAGCCAAAATGCAACAGTAAGTGTAACATTCCTTTAAGCTGGAGGATCTCATCTGGGAACATCCATTTGACAAACAGTTTTGCTGATTCATTATTCATCAATGGAGCTGATGCATATGTGATCTAAATGGGGGAAAGAAAGAAGAACAGAGGCAAAAGGGATACTTTAAAAAAAAAAATAATGCAATATGTATTTACTTAACCCAATGTCTGGGTTTGAGTGGGATATGGAAAGAGGATTCTTTAAAAGTACAGTTTCACAGCATGGCATTTGCAAGTTCAGTACTACTCATAAAACAAAAAAAAGGGACAGCACTTTGATGATATTCTTCATATCTCATGAATTTCTCATCTTCTGGCCTCTAACATTTCACGGTTCTGGGATCTTTCTCTTAAGAATTATAATGAAGATCTGATACCTGAAGTTAATAAATAGCAAGTGAACTTCCCTCTTGTTCCATATTTGTGTCTCACCAGGGGAAATTTGTAGTTGCACAGAGTGGTTGCTATGTTGAGACAGGTCTTAGAACGGGGTCCTCCAATGATAGCTACCATACTGGTCTGGTCATTACATTTGTAGTTGGGGATAAATTTATCTTTTGTAGATAGAAATTCTATTGCTAAAAGGTAAGTTGAACTTTCCTTGGTATAATCAGTAGTGATGTGGAAACCAAGACTAACATTGGGTAAAATGCCAGAATGTTGATTGATCTCCTTTACAGCAAATGCCAGAGCCAAAGTATGTTGGCAATTATGAATGAGGAACCTTCAGTGAAAGTTTATGTCAATATATTTCTGCTTTAGAAGTGGACAGTTGCTACATTATAATACATACCCACAAACACACACACATACATGTGAAAGATGAAAGGTCCCCTGTGCAAGCACTGAGTCATGTCTGACCCTTTGGAGGGACGCCACTTTCATGACATTTTCTTGGCAGACTATAGCAGGGTGGTTTGCCATTGCCTTTCCCAGTCATCACCTTCCCCAGCAAGCTGGGTACTCATTTTACCAACCTCGGAAGGATGGAAGGTTGAGTCGACCTGAGCCAGCTACCTGAGAACGCAGCTTCTGCTGGGTTTGAACTCAGTTCATGGGGAGAGTTTTGGTTGCAATACTGCCACCCACCACTCTGTAACACATGAGGCTCCTATTACACACATACATACATATATTCATACCCACCCAAATTAATGCTTATTGTTTGCTCTGGACACCTGGACTTTGGTCTTTATCAAATAATAGCCATAGATTATATGGATTGGGACATTCTGACCTAGTTGGTGCTAGTTGACACTGAGCTAAGGTAGGATTTGATTTCAGTTTTATCTGTATTTTGTCTGTAGTCAGTTCCATTTTCCCACCCTAGACTTGTAATAGACTGAAATAGTTTCTCAGATGCACTTGAGGGTTTCCTGCTTCATTTCTAGGTGAGATGAAAGATAACAAAGCTCTGGATTAACCAGAGGGTTTATGCAAGGCCTACATTAGTTAAACATTTTACTTCCAAACTGGAAATGGCAAAGTTTTATCCTACAAAGTGAAATGGAAACAAATAAATAAATACTGCCCCCACAACCCCACCACATTCTTGAACACTGGAGGTATTTTTATACTTATCATTTCTTTTCTGGATGTATTTATTTGTTTGTTTATTTGATTTTTATCCTGCCTTTATCATTTTTATAAATAACTCAAGGCAGTGAACATACTTAATACCCCCCCCCCATTTATTTTAATAAGGGAAATTACACACTTGGTGTTTCTCATGTGTGTATAAAGTAAGATCTGGGAGATACCAGCTGAGCTATGATAAACATCAGCATGTTGACTTCTGAAACTTTTTAATGGATTCAGAATACCAAATTGGCCATTATCCCCCCATTTGACCATAATTATGAAATAACTGGGTTTAATGCTATCTCACTTGGTCCATGAACATTCCCTTGGGACTGGCAGATCATCCAACTGTTTGCTCATACTTCATGACTCACTGCAAGCTGAAGCTAGAATCAAGCAGAGCTATACTACTGTCATTATTGGTAGTAGATATTGCACAAGACTGGCTTTAGATCAGCTGCCTGTTGCCACTGGAATGAAAGGTATTCAAATGCCAATAACAGAACAGACATGCTGGAAGAAGGCAGGAACACTCTCAGACAAAGGGGTGTTATTTGTGGCACTGATTATAGCTAAAGGGGCTCTGCCTCATGCCTCAAGTAAGGTTTCTATTGCTAAGTGTCTGGTTGGTGAACCTCTTTCTATTCTCCACAAGTATTACCAGCCAGGGGATTTCATCATTGCTGGCATTTTGTCTCAGATCTACATTTTTTCGAGTCCAATCAGCTTTCAGAAGCAGCCTTCTGAGGAGAGTTTTGATGACCTTGTGTAAGTAATTTAGGTTTAACACATAAATTTCAGATAAAGTTCTCAAATTACTCAAGCTAGTTCTCACTTATAGGTGCAAGTTCTAGGTGAAAAAACAACAGAATGCAAGGAGAAATCTTTTCAGTCTTTAAGGCAATGCAAATATATGCTTTTGTCCATCCCTTCTGACTCATATATCTTATTTTTCATGGGGAGTGGGGCCATTTCACTCAAAGCAGAAAGTAATCTTAGCTGCTTTTCATTTACTTAACAAGCTCAATGACTGATGAATGCATGCTAGGTAGAGGTGCAAAAAAGAAATAGGAGGAGCAAGGGAGAATGTTTTCAACAGTTTTACAAGAACTCTAGTCCCCATAATGGTAATAGTAACTCTACATCTCACTAAATCCAGTGGAGTTAACTGAAGCATGAGGAAATACGGAGGATGTAGATTATAAGAAAGGAGCCTGGTTGGTGTAGTGGTTAAAACATCAGGCTAAACACCAGGAGACTGTGTTCCAGTCCTGCCTTAGGCACGAAGCCAGCTGGCTGACCCTGGGCCAGTCCCTCTCTCTCAGCCCAAGGAAGGAGGCAATGGCAAACCACTTCCGAAATACCTGGCCAAGAAAACTGTGAAGACTTGTCCAAGCAGTTGCCAGGAGTCAACAGTGACTCAAAGGAACCAAAAACAAAACAGAGATTATGAGAGAGATTATTGGGCCATGAAAGGTAAGAGAGTAATTCCTAATGGAATGTGTCTAATGGAAATACAAGAATGTCATTATGCAAAAAATTAAAAGCAGGACCAGTTTGACTCCTCTAGTTATGTTGTTCAAAGCTGGCAAAGTGAAAGAAATTAATTATCTTTAACTCATAATGTTTTCATGTTTAATAGGTACCAGTATAATATCTCTGAAGACAATATGTTACAAATTGGTATGTGAAAGTGAGCATGTATGTGACAGTGACTTTGTTACCTAATAATTTTCAAATCTCATTCTTTATGGGAAAATATTTTCATAATTGTTCCATGCAGTTGACTTGAAGTGCCTTGTTTTCTATGGATCGATTTTTCATAGCGCTATGTCTAGATAGAATGTGCATTAGAAAATGGGATCTAACCTGAAACAATTCCTTTTCATATAGGATGTTCACTCAGAATTACCAGCACATCCTGGCCTTGGCATTTGCTGTGAAGGAAATCAATGAGAATAACCAACTCTTACCCAATTTCACTTTGGGCTTCCACATTTTAAATAGCCATTTTTTTGCAAGATGGACCTATCTTGCCTCTTTGGAACTTCTATCCACAAAGGACAAATTCATCCCTAACTACAAATGTGACACTCAGAATAACATTTTGGGAGTCATTGGGGGACCTAATTCCGAAGTCTCTCTCCACATGACAAACATCCTGAGCACCTACAAAGTTCCACAGGTAAGTTGTAAGCATAGAATGACAGTGAGAAAGAACAAGATTCTCAAGTTTAAGTATGGTTTTGTTCATGGATGTTAGAAATGGAAGTCTCTTTATGAAGCTGTGCGGCATTTTTTCTGAAGAACTGGCATTGGGGTGGTTTAACCTCTATTTGTACGTGAAGGGTGCAGAATGATGAGTTTATTAATAATACTACTTTATTGGTTAGCCATTAGGCCATGATGCCTGTATAATGAGCTCATTCTCTCTCCAGCTTTAGTGTAAACTGCCCAGAGTCCCTCTGTGGGAGATGAGCAGTGACAAAATTTGGTAAATAAATATGTCAATCCATCCTCTTATCCCAGGAGTACATTTGCTTAACAGACTTCCTTGAGGGACTTTGAAAATCTTAATATTTCTTGACATAGTAGTATTAAAAATGTTTCTGCAGAAGGCATATTTACTTTTACTCCCATCTATGTAAGAAATATATAAAAGTTCAGCAAAAAAAAAAAAAAAATCTGAACAGGGAAGGAAAGCTAAACAGTTCCAGGAGCCTACCTTTCAGCTAGTGTACCATCAAATCTATTGTCCTGTTCCTTCCTTCACAACTCATCTAAAGTTCTAATGAACTGCCATTTTACCATATCTGAGCTGCGTAATCCAGCCAACCGGGTAACAAAAACACAGATAAACAAACAAAGGACATCATTATCTTTTTCTACCATAAAATGGTTGCCTGGATCTTGGCAGCACAGATATTGTACAGCCAAGTCTAGGAACATGTTGGCTACTGAAAGGAGGTCAACACCATCAGAAATGTTCATGTTACATGCAGGATGATCAGAAGGAATCAAGACTGGTATGAAATCTGCTGCTGAATTAAAAGAGGAATGTTGAATCTCAGCTTCCCCACCTATATCTCAGAAGACAGTATAGATTGCATATGGAGTGTATGATCTCTGTTCCATTTTGGGCTCAGTCGAGTACAATGCATGCATCCAAGGGTGGGTTTTTTAAAAATGTGCACAGTGAATCAGCAAGAATTTTTTTTATGGCAAATTTATATAGCAAAACAGCCAGTACCTTTCAAATGAGTGAACCATAAGATTGATTGTCATGATGTCTCTTCTTCTTCCACATATTCTTTCTTAAGATCCTGTATGGCTCATCTCCAATAATAAATGACAAAACCAAAGAAGATTTCTTCCACCAGATGTTTCCAGATGGGAACCATCAGTATATGGGGATTCTTGAGTTGCTGCTGCATTTCAGGTGGACCTGGATTGGTGTGATTTCTTTTGATGATGACAATGGAGAGATATTTAAACAGGATATACTTCCCATATTTTCTCAACGGGGTATCTGTGTGGAGTTCTTAGAAACAATGCCCAAAATATCTTTTTCAGGTGACATTGCTGAAACAGCAATGGATTGGTTTGGAACCTCACATATTGTCACAGGAAGTACTGCCAATACTGTTATTATACAAGGAGAAATACATACTATTAGTGTCTTAAGATCAATTTTCCACTTTGCCCAATTTTATGATATAACAGTTGAGAGCCGAGTGTGGATTATGACAGCCCAGATGGATTTTGCATCTCCTGGTTTTCTAAGAGATTGGGACATACATTGCCTCCATGGGGCTCTATCATTCGCTATTCACACAAACTATCCTAGAGGATTCCAGACCTTTCTGAAGGAAAGAAACCCTATCTCAGAAAACAGAGATGGCTTTATCAGAGTCTTCTGGAAAGATGCATTTAATTGTGACTTCTCAAATTCCACTCTGGATGAGAGAGATGAGTTGATTTGCACAGGGGAGGAAAAGCTGGAGACTTTACCTGGGACCCTGTTTGACATAGGCATGTCCGGCCACAGTTACAGCATCTACAATGCAGTTTACATTACGGCGTATGCTCTGCATGCAATAACTTCATCCAAGTCAAAAGGGAGAGCAAAGATGAGATGGTTAAGACAAAATCGACTGAATGAAGAGCCATGGCAGGTATTTTGCAGGTCAATTCAGAAGAGTTTTCTTTTTTTTTTTCTTTTTAAAAAGAAACTTTATTGATTTTCAAAGTATAAGTGAAATACAAAATGTAGAATACAAAAAAATGGAATACAGAACTAAAGAAAAAAGAAAACAAAAACCTATAAAAGTGCAGAAAATATATATAAAATATAGAAGGAAAGTGACTTCCGACCTTCTCCAACAAAGATATAAATCCGTATTATACAAGTGTAATCTCTTACCATTAATTAAACTTTTAGTAACATCATTTCTATACAATCAAGCCATTCAATCATCAAAACCCAAATCAAAACCTCATCTTTTTCAGATACAAGCAAATAATCCAAAAGTGGTTTCTAAATAGAAATAAATCCAGTCACAGTATTTTTCTCTTATCACTGCTGTCAATTTAGCCATTTGTGTCAGTTCCATTAACTTACCCATCCATTCTTCCATTGTCGGAATTTGTGGATCTTTCCATCTCTGAGCATATACAAGCCTTGCTGCTGTTATCATACTCTATACAGAAACCAAGTTCCATGTTGCTTCTCAAGCTGCTTGTCCTCAAACCCCAAAGAAACAGTTCTGGTTTCAGCTGTATATCCATTTTAAGAATCTTTGGATCTTCACACATATGTGGTCCCAGAATTTCTAAGCCTTCTCACAGGTCCACCAAAGGTGAAAAAATTTCTTTCACCATGAGAATATTTCCAACAAACATTTGATACCCCATTAAACATTTTGTATAGCTTATCAGATGTTAAATACCAAGGATACATCGTTTTGTAGAAATTCTTGTTCAAATTATGATTCAAGGTAAATTTCAAACCTTTATTCCAAATGTTCTCCCACTGTTCAAGCATAATAGTATACCCAAAATTCTTAGCCCACTTAATCATACAATCTTTGACATATTCATCTTTTAAATTCAATTGTAACAACATGTTCATCATTTGTACAAAGTTCCATTTCAAATTGTGTTTTTTTTTTTTTTTAATTAACAAAATTATAAAACTTTTTGTTGACAGAATGCTGGGAAAGCCTTTAGCCCAGGAGAGATCAGAAAAGTCACACACACCAGGCATATCTATAAAAATAATTTATTTATAGAAAGTAAAACAAAATTTAAAGGACTTAGCTCTCCTGGCTTGCTACATATCGGCAGAGAAAAAAAGAGGAAGTAAGAAACAAGTCTGGGCAGGATCCTCCCCCCAGGCAATTTGCATGAAGCATGTGTGAGGAGACAATCAAATACAACCTCTTCACCCGGCCAAAATGATTAGGTACAATAGCAGTCTTAATCATTAGTAGGAAAACCTCAACACTCCCCTTTTTATACTACAGATTAAGATGCAAACCAATATTCTCTGACAACTCTTTGTGTCTTGGTACAGGAAGAGGTTTGGTTAAAATATCAGCAATCATGTCTTTTGATTCACAGTATTTTAACATTATTTCTCCTTTGCTTATCATATCTTTGATATATTGATATCTAATATCGATATGTTTTGTTCTATTTCTGCAGGCTTCAGATTTTGCCATAGCAATGCAAGCTTGATTATCCTCATAAACAGTTAAAGGCTGGTTCACTTCCATGCCTATGTCTTTTAACAAATGTTTAAACCATGTAACCTCATTACAGGTTTGTGTTAGAGAATAAAACTCTGCTTCTGCAGTGGAAAGAGCAACAAGTGTTTGTTTTCTAGAATGCCAGCCTAAGCTAGATCCAGCAAATTGAATTAAAATCCCAGAAGTGGATTTTCTGTCACTGACATCTGCTCCCCAGTCAGAATCAGCAAAAGCCTGCAATTTCTCAGTTCCAGAGGCATTTAGCTTCAGGCAATAATTCTTTGTTCCTTGCAAATACCTCATTAACCTCTTCAATGCTGCTTTTCCAGTAGATGTAGGCTTCTCTACCTGTCTACTTAAAATGGCCACAGAATTTGAGATATCTGGGCAAGAATGATTTGCAATGTACAGTAAACTTCCAATTGCAGATCTATAGTTCTCTGCCTCAGTTAATTGAGTTTCTCCTATATCTTTCTGAAAATCTATTATCATCGGATTAGAGACTAGTTTACAGTCTTGCATATTAAAATCCTCTAGGAGCTTTTGAATTTTACTACGTTGGCTTAACAGAAAGCTACCATCCTTGTCTCTGTGTACTTCCAAACCTAGGTAATTGGTCACAACTCCAAGGTTTTTTAATATGAAATGGCTTTTCATGCAGGCTTCAAAATCAAGCCTTTGTTTTTCTGTTGATGTGAACAGCAGCAAATCATCAACATAAATGCACAGATACATACAGCCTTGTTTGTCCTTCTTGATATATACACAGGGATCTGCTTTTCCTTTTTCAAAACCAAAATTCTGCAGTTTTTCATCTACTTTTTGGTTCCAGGATCTAGCAGCTTGTTTTAACCCATAGATTGACTTCTGCAGTTCACAGACTAGATTCTCCCCTTTTTCATAGCCAGGGGGTTGCTGCATGTATAATTTGTGATCTAAATCTCCATAGAGGAATGCAGTTTGAATGTCATAGTGGTTAACTGACATTCCCTTGAGTGCAGCAACTTTTAACAGTAATCTAATTGATTCACCTTTAGTAACTGGTGCAAAAGTCTTGTCAAAGTCTAAATCTTTCCTTTGAGTGAACCCTTTTGCAACCAACCTTGCTTTATATTTTTGGATTTTGCCATCAGCATCCCTTTTCAGTTTGAAAACCCACCTACAACCCAGACAGCGTTCATTGGGAGGTAGATTTACCAGTTTCCATGTTTTATTTTCTTTCAAGGATGCTAATTCCTGTTGCATGGCAGAATGCCAATTTTGTGCAATCTCTGGTGGTAAAGCATTCACTTGTTCTAAAGACTCAGGTTCTGTGAATATGTGAAAAGCCTTTACTGTTTCAGCCTGAAAACATGATGGAGGAATGCCTTTATTACTCCTCTGAGATCTGCGAGGTAATGCAGGGCTTAAATTTTGACTCCTATCACTTTCCTGAGAAGCATCTGTCTCATCAGACAGATCTTCAGTTTGCTTTTCTGGTTTAATGTCCTCATCAGGCAAAAGATCACCATCAGCAAGTCCTTGCTGTTCTCTTGTGGTGGTCAGATCAACTGGAGAGCTAGAGTTTAATCTCCCCCAGTTTTGTTCAGCAAAAGAAGCACTTTTGCTAATTATCAATTTCTCTCCCACTATGAACCTGTAGCTCCTCTGGCTTTGTTCATAGCCAACAAAGATGGCTTTCTTTGTTGTGGGGCCTCCTTTCCTTCTCTGCTGTTTTGGAATGTGAACCCATGCAGTGCTACCAAACACTCTAAGATGGTTTACCTTTGGTTTCACACCATAAAACAAATGGAATGGAGTATTCTGAATCTCAGAGTTATACAATCTGTTTTGTACATAAGTGGCAGTAGATATGGCCTCTCCCCAGTACTTAAAGGATAATTGTGAATCTTTAATCATGCATTCCATCGCATTTTGCAAGGTTCTGCCCTTTCTTTCAGCAACACCATTTTGCTGAGGGGTGTAAGGGTTAGAAAGAATTTGTTCTATCCCCTTTTCCACTAGGAACCTTCTGAATTTGTGAGAAAGGTATTCTCCTCCTCTATCACATTGGAGTGCAGATACAGGCCTAGGGAATTTTCCATTTGCCCATGTCACAAAACTTTTAAATTTCTCAAATGCCTCATCTTTATGTTTTAAGATGTAGATAAATGTGTATCTTGAGAAATCATCAATGATGGTCATTGCATACCTTGCTTGTCCAAGACTTGGAGCAAAAGGACCAATAATGTCAGAGTGTACAATTTCCAAAGGTCTAGTTGTAACTCTGTCACTGTGCTTACTCACAGGAGCTTTTAGTGTTTCCCCACAATTTATCTTCTGAAGAAAGCTTCTTGAGGTGGCAACCACATAGGTACATAAGGAAAAGGTAAAGGTTTTCCTTGACATTAAGTCCAATCATGTCCAACTCTAGGGGGTGGTGCTCATCTCCGTTTCAAAGCTGAAGAGCCGGCGTTTGTCCGTAGACACTTCTGTGGTCATGTGGCCGGCATGACTAAACGGAACACCATTACTAGCAATGGGAGCTCACCCCGTCATGCGGATTTGAACCACCGATCTTCCGATCAGCAAGCTCAGCAGCTCAGTGGTTTAACCTGCAGAGCCACCGCGTCCCTTAGGTGCATTAGGAGACAATCTTAATTTATTTTTATTCCAAACCCTTAATATGGCATGCCTAACAAAATTATTTTTTAAAAAAATCTTTATTAACTTTAACTTTATCCTACCACAAATAGGCATGCCACCCAAATCTTAAATTGTGTCCTTCCAATTCCAATAACTTCTTATTTTTGAAGTCATCCAATCCTTCATCCAGAGCAAACAACAAGCATCATAATACAGTTTCAAATTGGGTGAACCTAACCCCCCTCATTCTTTGGCATCTTATAGTAGTTTAAATTTAATTCTTGTTTTCTTCTCTTGCGAAATGAACTTAGAAATATCCTTCTGACATTGTTTAGATGGTAAATTTGTTGTCAAAATCAGTATATTATGGAAAAGAATGAAATCCTAGGCAAAACATTCATCTTGATCACATATATCCACCCCATGAGAGATGATTGTAACTTTTTCCATCTTAACAGTTTTTTGTTTTTTTTAATCATCCAAATTTTAACATAATTATTCTGGAATATCATGCAATTTATATTTCCTAGTGTCACCCCCAAATATCTAACCTTCTTTTCAATTTTAAAACCAGTCTTACCCATCAATGATTCTTGATTATGTGTACTCATATACTTAGTCAATGTCTTCATTTTGTTGTTGTTGTTGTTGTTTATTTACTTTAAAGCCAGCTAATAACCCAAACTCCTTCAATTTCTTCATCAGGTATTCAGCAACGTCCAAAGGAACTTTTAGTATCAAAACTAGATCATCAGCAAAGGTCTTCAATTTAAAGACCTCCTTCTTTATTTTTGAACCCTTTATTTGATCATCTTGTCTAATATCGCTGTTCAAAACCTCCCAAAACTAAGATAAAAAGCAATGGTGAGAAAGGGCATTCTTGTCTTGTTCCTTGCTGTATATTGCATGGTTCAGTTAAGTCACCATTCACAATCAGTTCACCTTTTGCCATGTGTAAATTGACTTAATTACTTGAATATTTTTTTCCCTCCAAAGTCCATCTTTTCTATAAGTTTAAACATAAAAGTCCAGTTCAAATAAATGTTGTAAATATCCTATAATATCCAAAACTATTCTCACATTGTCTCTTAACTGTCTTTTGGGTAAAAAAAAAACACATTGGTCTTGATGGATAAAATCCTGTAAGGTTTTATTTTTTAAGTATTTCAGCCAATATTGAAGTAAATATTTCATAATCATTATTCAGCAATGAGATTGGTCTGTAATTCCTAGTTAAGGTAACATCTTGTCCTTCTTTTGGTAAAAGTGCAATATTGGCTTCTTTCCCAGAGTCTGGCATTGAAGAGCCCTGCAAAATGGAATTCATCCATCTTTGAAAAGTTTGAAGGAGATGACCTTGAAAACATCTACAATATAATGCTGGCAAAACTTCTGAACCTGATGCATTCCCTAGTTTAGTTTTTTTTTTTTTTTTTTTATAGCTTCCACTATTTCAAAAGTAGTTATAGGATTCTTCTTCTTCTTCTTCTTCTTTTTTTGTGACTGCAAAAGTTTTGGTAATTTTTCTTTTTCCAGATATTCATCTATCTTTTCCAAAGAAACTTCTTGCCTTTTATACAAGTTAGGGAAAAAAAAAAACACTATGAAATGATTTCTTAACTCTTTCATTCTCCATTAACATAATATTTCCTTCTTGGATCTTAAATATCATTTTTCTTTGTATTTTTTTAAATCAGTCTCCATCTAAATACCATAGGTATTCTCTTTATTGTCAAACTCTCTGGATTATGATCAAAAAGACTTTGGTAAAATATCTACTTTGCAAATTTTATTAGCCAAATAACTCAAAATCCATACCATGTCAACTCTTGAAAAAAGATTTGTGTCTTTCAGAATAAAAAGTAGACTCTCTCGCCAATCCATTTTTATGTCACCAGGAATCCACCAATGCCAAATTGTCCATCAAGTCAAAAAAAGACTTTGGAAGTTTTCCTTGCTTAAATTTGATATCTTTCTCAGATGTCCTGTCAATTAATGGAGAAATCATTCCATTCCAATCACCCTTAGTCATCAACTTTGGTATGAATAAGATGACAGTTCATTCAAAAGATGTCTAAAAATTTTACTTTTATCTTTGTTTGACACATATACTCCCAGAAAAAATAGATTTAAATCCCTAGGGTTCCACTTCAACTGCTATATAACTACCATGTCCATGAGCAAACAACAAGTGTGGTTTCAGTTGTGGTTTAACATATATTACAAGTCCAGTTATGTTCTTCAAACCTTCTGAGATAAATTCCTCTCCCAATTTTATTTATCAAATATTGAGTGTCCTTTCACCTTCTTGTAGACATAGCACATCATCATTTAATTTTCTCAAATAATGAAAAATCTTTTATTTCTTTTCTGAGGGGCATTAGCCCATTTATATTCTAAGTAAGGTAATTAAAAAACATTGTTAAGCAAACAATCCATCAACATCCTTAGATGTAGCACCCATCTCTACATCCTGAACAGCAGACTCCAGTTGTTTAACTTCAGATGCAGCTGTTTCATCTGCATCTTGCTCAGATTTGGTTCCATGTCTGGTGAGGGCATCTTTGGCTTTAGGTATTGAATTCAATCTAAATCTTTATTGCTGGTAAGTAAAACTTACTCCTTCTAACTTTTCCCTATGAAAAACAATCTTGTTCTTATTTAAAACATCTGTCAGGAAAGCATTTTTTTTTTTTTTTTTTCTATATGAAAGGCAATTACTCTCCCAAATCTGTCAGAACCCTGACTTCTCTGATGGTGTCACCACACTACCTGAACAGCTCACTTCAACATTGCCTCTTTCTCCTACTCCATGTATTCTTCCCCCCCTCCTCCTCCTCCTCCTTCTTTGAATTGGAACGAGTACCATCAGTGTAAACCCCTATCTAGAATGTTTAATGCTTGTCCTCTGCAGCAATGTTTTTTTCTCTAGACCATTACCCAAAAGTTTTCAACTGTGATGGGACTATTCTTAATAGTATCTCATGGCATCTTGTTTCTCCACCTTCTCCCCAACTTAGCTCCACAAGTTTATGAGAAGTACTTTCTTTAAAAACAATGCTGGAGAAAACATTTCCTTCGATGACAATGGGCATATAGTTGCTGGATTTGATATTTTCAGCTGGATCACATACTCAAATAACACATTTATAAAAGTTAAAGTTGGATGGGTAGACCCAAACTCTTTCTTTTCCAAATCACTCAACATTCATGAGGACTCCATTGTATGGCCCACAAGATTTAACAAGGTATATATTTTGTACAGATATGGGGGATAGCTTGATCCACATTTTGAGTGTTCAGAAGTGGTTCCTTGTTCATCTACTGAAGCAGTGTAGACTTATTCAAGTATTATACTTGTGTTTTGAATTGGGATGTGTTCTATGGTTTTGTGTGCAATTTTGTTGTTGTTTATTCATTTAGTCATTTCCGACTCTTCGTGACTTCATGGACCAGCCCATGCCAGAGCTTCCTGTCGGTCGTCAACACCCCCAGCTCCCCCAGGAACGGGTCCGTCACCTCTAGAATATCATCCATCTATCTTGCCCTTGGTCGGCTCCTCTTCCTTTTGCCCTCCACTCTCCCTAGCACCACCATCTTCTCCAGGGTGTCCTGTCTTCTCATTATGTGGCCAAAGTATTTCAGTTTTGCCTTGAATATCATTCCCTCAAGTGAGCAGTCTGGCTTTATTTCCAGGAGTATGGACTGGTTGGATCTTCTTGCAGTCCAAGGCACTCTCAGAATTTTCCTCCAACACCACAGTTCAAAAGCATCGATCTTCCTTCTCTCAGCCTTCCTTATGGTCCAGCTCTCGCAGCCATATGTTACTACGGGGAACACCATTGCTTTAACTATGCGGGCCTTTGTTGTCAGTGCGATGTCTCTGCTCTTAACTATTTTATCGAGATTTGTCATTGCTCTTCTCCCAAGGATTAAGCGTCTTCTGATTTCCTGACTGCAGTCAGCATCCACAGTAATCTTCACACCTAGAAATACAAAGTCTTTCACTGCTTCTACATTTTCTCCCTCTATTAGCCAGTTATCGATCAAGCTGGTTGCCATAATCTTGGTTTTTTTGAGGTTGAGCTGCAAGCCAGCTTTTGCACTTTCTTCTTTCACCTTCATCATAAGGCTCCTCAGTTCCTCTTTGCTTTCAGCCGTCAAAGTGGTATCATTTGCATATCTGAGATTGTTAATGTTTCTTCCAGAGATTTTAACTCCAGCCTTGGATCCCTCAAGCCCAGCACGTTGCATTATGTGTTCTGTGTACAAGTTGAATAGGTAGGGTGAAAGTATACAGCCCTGGCGTACTCCTTTCCCAATCTTAAACCAGTCTGTTTTTCTATGGTCTGTTCTTACCATTGCTGCTTGGTCGTTACAGAGATTCTTCAGGAGGCATACAAGATGACTTGGAATCCCCATACCACTAAGAAGTTGCCACAATTTGTTATGGTCCACACAGTCAAAGGCTTTAGAATAGTCAATAAAACAGAAATAGATGTTTTTCTGAAACTCCCTGGCTTTTTCCATTATCCAGCGGATATTGGCAATTTGGTCTCTAGTTACTCTGCCTTTTTGAAACCCAGCTTGTACATCAGGCAATTCTCGCTCCATGAACTGCTGAAGTCTACCTTGCAGGATCTTGAGCATTACCTTACTGGCATGTGAAAAGAGTGCCACTGTTCAATAGTTTGAACATTCTTTAGTGTTTCCCTTTTTTGGTATGGGGATATAAGTTGATTTTTTCCAATCTGATGGCCATTCTTGTGTTTTCCAAATTTGCTGGCATATTGCATGCATTACATTGACAGCATCATCTTCAAGATTTTGAACAGTTCAGCTGGGATGCCATTGTCTTCTGCTGCCTTGTTATTAGCAATGCTTCTTAAGGCACACTCAACCTTGTTCTTAAGGATGTCTGGCTCTAGCTCACTGACCATACCGACAAAGCTATCCCTGATATTGGTATCCTTCCTATACAGGTCTTCTGTATATTTTTGCCACTTTTTCTTGATCTCTTCTTCTTCTGTTAGGTCCTTGCCATCTTTGTTTTTGATCATACCCATTTTGGCCTGGAATTTACCTCCGATGGTTCTAATTTTCTGGAAGAGATCTCTTGTCCTTCCTATTCTATTGTCTTCTTCCACTTCCGTGCAATTGCTTGTTTAAAAATAATTCCTTATGTCTTCTGGCTAACCTCTGGAGTTTTGCATTTAATTGGGCATATCTCCCCCTATCACTGTTTCCTTTCGCTTTCCTTCTTTCTTGGGCTACTTCTAGGGTCTCAGCAGACAGCCATTTTGCCTTCTTGGTTTTCTCTTTCTTTGGGATGCATTTTGTGTCCACCTCCTTAACAATGTTGCGAACTTCTGTCCATAGTTCTTCTGGGACCCTATCTACTAAGTCCAGTCCCTTAAATCTATTCTTCACTTCCACTGCATATTCCTTAGGAATATTAGTGAGCTCATATCTAGCTGATCTGTGGGTCTTCCCTAATCTCTTTAGTCTGATCCTAAATTGTGCAAGAATAAGTTCATGATCTGAACTACAGTCAGCTCCAGGTCATGTTTTTACTGACTGTATAGATGTCCGCCACCTTTGGCTGCAAAGGATGTAGTCAATCTGATTTCGGTGTTGTCCATTTGGTCCAAGTCCATGTATAAAGCCGTCTCTTAGGTTAATGGAAGAGAGTGTTTGTTATGCAGAGTGAGTTGTCTTGGCAAAATTCTATCAGCCTATGTCCTCCTTCGTTTTGTTCTCCCAGGCCATGCTTACCTATAATTCCAGGTGTCATTTGACTGCCCACCTTAGCATTCCAGTCTCCTGTGATGAAAATGACATCTCTTTTAGGCGTGTTGTCCAGTAGGTGCTGCAGATCCTCATAGAACTGCTCTACTTCAGCTCCTTCAGCATTTGTGGTCCGGGCGTATATTTGGATCAGTGTGATGTTAGATGGCTTGCCCTGAATTCGAATTGAGATCATTCTGTCATTTTTTGGATTGTATCCAAGCACTGCTTTAGCCACTTTACTATTAATTATGAAGGCTACTCCATTTCTTCTGTGGTCCTCTTGTCCACAATAGTAGATCTGGTGGTCATTTGATGTGAAGTGGCCCATTCCAGTCCATTTCAGTTCACTGACGCCCAGAATGTCTACCTTTAATCTTGACATCTCACCAATCACCACATCCAATTTTCCCTGGTTCATAGATCTTACATTCCAGGTCCCAATGGTGTGTTGATCCTTAGAACATCAGATGCGCTGTTTACTACCAGCATCATCGGCCGCTAGCCATCCTTTCGGCTTTGAGCTAGCTGCGTGATCACGTCTGGGGCTGGTTGAACTCATCCTCTGTTCCTCCCCAGTAGCATTTTGACCATCTTTCGACCTGGGGGTCTCATCTTCCGATGGTATACCGACATATCTCTGGTTGTACTGATCCATTTAGTTTTCATGGCAAGAATACTGTGGTGGGTTGACATTACCTTCCCCAGGGATCGCATTTAGTCTGACCTCTCTGTCATGACCTTCCTGTCTTGGGTGGCCCTTCACGGTTTAGCTCATGGCATCATTGAGGTGCTCAAAGTCCAGCACCACGACAAGGTAATGATCCTTTGCTGAAGGGTGTGCAATTAGATGACAGTATAATGGAAGTATTTTACAGCGATCTCCACAATATGGTCGGAAGGAAGCTAGTTATTATTTTTTTTTAGCCCTTTATGTGTGTCTTCTTTGCAAGGACCAATGCCCTCATGGAATGCCAAATTAATGCTTAATCCTTTTGTCTTCATCATTCAGGAGAGACCCCGTTCCCTGTGTAATGACAATTGTCATTCAGGTTCTAGTAAGATCAGGATAGAAGGGAAACCATTTTGCTGCTATGGGTGCCGTTCATGTCCAGAAGGGAAGATTGCAAATCGGAAAGGTAAGCTGTATTCAATTTATAACATTAAATATTCCATGGAAACCTGTGTGGAAGATAATTCAGTAGAAAGTGTTCTAGTTAGGAGTAGTATAGGAGAAACAATGGTGCTGATGGGTATGAGTACAAAAAAGCAAAACATTCCACTCTCTCCCTAATTCCTTTCAAGGGACTTGAGTAAATACATACTATGTAAGCTCTGTCATTAAAAAAAAAAAAAAATAGAGGGCCAAGGAATGTTAATAAAAGTAGGAAAAAATACATGAAGACCAGCATAGGCTCTGGGAACTAAGAACAGTTTAACAGCAACTTGCTAGGAAAAAACAAAACAAAAACCTAACTTCATGAAATACCGTCTCTTTGTTTTCTCAAAACCACCACTGCACTGCAGTCTTGCCTCATTATCTACTAGTTATGCCCTCACTAAATCACCCTATGGCTGCTGATAAATTGCTGGTTACCTCACATTTGGATTATTGTAATGTGCTCTACATGGGGCTGTCCTTGAAAACCACCCAGGAGCTACAGCTGGTTCAAAATGCAGTGCCGAGAACAGTAATGGGCCCCTCTCAGTGAGCCCATGTGTCACTACTGCCATGTGAGCTGCATTGGCTGTTAGTTGGCTTCTGAGTGCAATTCAAGATGTTGGTTATTACCTATACAGTTCTCTATGGCATAGGGCCTGGATACCCTAGAGACTGCTTATCTCCAGTTGTTCCCCCACACCCACCCCGGTATGTTCCAGCAGAGTGGGAGATCTCCAGGTCCCCTCCATTAAATATTGCCATCTTGTAGGACCGAGGAAGCCTGTCTCCTCTCTTGCAACCCCCATCCCCCAGAGATAAGGATTGCACCCTCTCCTAGGGCTCTGGGAAGCCCTGAAACCTGGCCTTGCTGCCAAGCCTGGGGTTGATGTTTGTCATAGTTTAATGGTCCCTGTTTTATTTTGTGGATTTTGTTATCAGACTACTTTATTCTGGGCTGCCTGTGGATTTAATATTTCTAGTTTTTATGTTGTTGTTTTTTTAGTTTTGTATGCTGCCCATAGTCCACTGGAGTTGGGCAGCCAATAAATTTAAATAAAGAAATAGATTTGCTATTGTATCCAATCACATGTGAATTCCAGTTTGCATAACTCTATATATAGGCTTTGTCCCCTGCCTCTAAATCAATACAATAAGTAAACAATCTGTGCTTCAATGAAATTGGTGGCTGGTCTCCGATTTTAAATATATTCTTGTGAAAATTAGTGGAAGGGATTTCCCCTATAGTATCTCCCCCTCCAGAATGTGTTCTCTTTTGAAAGACACAGTTAATATGTCTGATATATATATTCACAAAAGGGTGGGACATCAATTTCCAACAATTGGTATGCATGGTTGGCTTCTAAAAATTTGCTTTCGTCCTTCATGAAATCAGATGAAGAAACTTCGACAGCTTCACACACTGCCTTGATTTCATCTGATGAACTTTACATTGAATCAATGTTTACAAAATTATATTGGTCAAATTGTGCATCAGTTCAAATATTCAATACAGTAATCAAAGAGGGATAGAAATAAACATCATTTTGACTTGAGTCCAGTTCTATGCAGGTTCATTGATTGTATTACAGAAGTAGTTTATTGGTGTCTTCAGTCTAGCCAATAGCTCTTTAACTGCCAGGCAACCTCCCATCAAAGCATTAACCAGGGCCCACTGTGCTAAACTTCTTACTTCAGTCAATATTAGCCATGTCTTGATTAATGCAGAATCTTCTACAGTGTAATAATAGCATTTTCTTTTGCAGACATGGATTATTGTTTGCCATGCCCAGATGGACAGTATCCAAACAACAACCATGACTCGTGCCTTCCAAAACATATAGTTTTCCTGTCTTATGAAGACCCCTTAGGGACCAGTTTGGCCACTACGGCAATTGTCTTTGCTTGCATTGCTACTGTGGTGCTTGGGATCTTCATCACATACCAGGACACTCCCATCGTCAAGGCCAATAACCGGAACATCACCTACCTTCTCCTCGTCTCCCTTGTGCTCTCATTCCTTTGCAGTTTATTGTTCATTGGACAACCAGAAAAGGTGACCTGCCTTTTCCGACAACCTGCTTTTGGGATCGTCTTCTCAGTAGCCATTTCTTGTGTGTTGGCCAAAACCATCATTGTGATTTTAGCTTTCATGGCTTCAGTTCCAGGATCCAAGATGAGGAGATGGCTGGGCAAACAATTAGATAATTACATTGTTGTTTCCTGCTCCCTTATTCAACTCATTGTTTGCACTGTGTGGCTTGTAACCTCACCCCCATACCCAGATGCTGATATGAACTTAGTGGCAGATGAAATCATCCTGGGATGTAACGAAGGCTCCACTCTCATGTTTTACTGCGTCTTGCTCTACCTGCTTTTCCTTGCCATTGTTGGCTTCAGTGTGGCTTTCCAAGCCCGGCATTTGCCGGACAGTTTTAATGAGACCAAGTTTATCTCCTTCAGCCTGTTGTGTTTTTGCAGTGTCTGGTTGTCCTTTTTTCCCACATATCTGAGTACCAAGGGGAAATACATGGTGGCTGTGGAGATCTTTTCCATACTATCTTCCAGTGCAGGGTTACTGGGCTGCATCTTCTTTCCCAAATGCTTTGTTATTCTAATGAGGCCTGATCTGAACAATAAGAAACAGTTAATGAGAGGCAAGAAAGTGGAAACATAGTATCATAATACTATGATATTGTTTCAGTAAAAGATATATTCATTGAATCAGAAACTACAAATAATTCAGAATTCAGTACCACCTGTAGCAGTGGGCCTGCCATGTTATGGCCACTTGTCATCACTCTTCCATGAGTCACCCTGGTTTCTATTTGGGTTCCAGGTGGAATTCAATGTGCTTGTTACCACCTTTAAAGCCTTCAAAGATGAAGGACCACCTAATTGATATTGTTATTTAAGCTAAATTAATTACATTGTATCTTTTCCTATAGAAAACAAGGTATGTGTGATTATTTCATGAGATTTTTCAATGTGACAGATTTAGCATGATAAGTTTAACATGTCCTGATCTGTAAAATTTTGAGATGCTGCTTTTTGCACTGTACAGATTTTATTAGTAGGGCTTGGGTTTTTTTTTTTTTTTTATTGAAATTGTGTTCATCAGACTATTCCCTTTCAGAGTATACACAGGAACAACACCTGCAATAAGAGAACAAGAAGCAGTAAGGAAAGGAAATTAAAGGCCAGAGATAAAAGAAAAGAAAGAAGATACAATGTAATCTACATTGCACAAGCACCACTTACTGTATCTCCAAAACTTCTACTTCTAAGAAACCATCCCTGCTTTCACTACAGCTGTATACCTTCCTTTGTGTTATTTTTTTTTAATTGTTTAAACTTCTGATCTCTCTTATCAAAAGTTCTCGTCAACTTAATCAAAGAAAGACTTTCTGGGTCTTCCACTACCCTGAATCCCAGTCATGCTTTCATCGTATATTTGTTTTGATAGGTGATCCCCATTCATTTTCTCTACAAGCAAAACTTCTCAAAACATCTACTATTTCATTTGTAGTGGTCACTCCCTTTTGCATTCAATCCACATTCATTTAACATCCATTGATTTTTGACACCATCTCTTCATGTTTCAACATGAACCATCCGCATTATGTTCAATGGACTTTTGTGTCTCCTGACATATGCAACTTCCATACAACAAAGTAGTCAGAAACACACTCTTGTACATAGCCAGTTTCATTTCTTTTGACATGTGGAATCAAATGCAGGATCCAAAGCAAAATAATGAGAGGCTGAAGTGCACTATTTATTAAACAGGGTGCACTGGAGGGAATCCCACCAAAGGATAGTGGATGTCTCCCCTAAAAACAAAAGGAATGCACTGATATGTATACATTACAGGTAAGCAATAGATCTCAAGTTACTTTCTGTCCTTGTAATCTACTCTGAAGAAAGCCATTGTCTTAGTGAGAAGAAGGGAGGGAACAAACATCTTGAATACAGAGATTCATGGGTTGCTAAGGTAATCTACTGATAAGAGTTAGCAAAAGCTGTAAAAGCTGATGTGAGACAGTTTTTAATTTTTTTGCCACATTCCTTTATGTTTCAATTTGGTTTAAACGGGATCATTCATCTGAAAACTTACTTTCCTCACAGACATATTTCCATTCTTCACAGCAGACCAGATACTACTCATATTTTCTGCCAGCATTTGAACATTTTATATCTTCTTTCTGCACGTTTCATCATAAACAAATTCAGTTAAGGTATACAAATTCATCTATTGTACTGTTCTCATTTTGTGGACATTTATATATAGCTGGCAAATGTTATAGTCATTTGTTTAGATTTATATGGCTGCCCATTCAACACATGGCTCTGGGCAGTTAACAATCAATTAAAAACAACCAAAAAAATTAATCAACAACAATTTGAAAACAACATCTTGTGTTCAGGATGACACAAAGCATAAAACCAGAGCACCAAGATAGGCTCACCCAACAGCCTGGCAAAGAACCAGGTCATCAGTGCCTTGCAAATGATGGGCAGGGTGGTAGTCATCCTAATTTTGGGAGGTATGCCAAAGGCCAGGCACTGGAACACACAAACCATGCTTCCTGGGTACTATAAAATGACATTGTGTAAAACAGGGGATCCAGAGCATGCCCACCCTGTGAGGTTTTGTGGGATGAGCAGATATTATTGGAAACTGGTGGGCCTGTATTTTCCCTGTCAGTCACAATTACCTCAGACTTTGTGCATTCATTTTCAAATTAATGTTCCTTATTACATCATGCAATCTGTATAATACAAATCATTCAAGAGCATGACATTGTTTCATCTTTATCTTCTATGTTTTATTGATTTGATTGTAAGTTCTTTGATTGTTGTGAGCCACTCAGAGTCATTGGAGTCAGGCGGCATACAAGTTTTATTATGTTGATGATGATGATGATGATGATGATGATGATGATGATGATGACTGGTTGCACAGTCAGCCAGATGTTTTTAGACTGGATTTGGCATTTTGATCAACCTATCAAGTCCTTCCCAAGGACCAGGGATAGGCGAATGTTGTTGTTTGATGGTGTTAAAGGTATTGCCACAGGATGTAAGCTGTTCCAAGTAAAGTTACCTTTTGCACTTGACTAATGGTGATTTTGTCAATGCCGATGGTCTTCAAGCGATGCTCCAGATGTTTTGGGATAACACCTGAGGCCCCAAAGGTACTATCGGTAGTACCTTTGCTCTCTTTTGCCACAGTTGTTCTACTTTTATATTTATATTTATATTTATTTATATTACATTTCAATTCTCTTCTATCCTGCTGTCTCCAGACACTGCAATGTCCACTTTCCAGACTTGTTTCCCTTTCTTTTCAACAATTGTTAAGTTGGGGCGTTGTGTGGCAGGTGCTTGTCTCTTTGAGTTCTAACGTCCCAGAGCAGTTTAGCTTCTTAATCTTCTATTACTTTGTGTCTTTTGTGGTCCCACCAATTCTTGCTTGCAGACAAATGGTATTTCTTGCAGATATTCCAATGCACCATTGCTGCTACTTTGTCATGCCATTATTTGTTAGCAGTCTGTGTGATTTTCGTGCAGCGGCTAACTAGGTGGTCCACCGTTTCTTCATCTTCTTTGCAGAGGCGGCAGTTACTGTCTGTTGCTGTCCTCCCAGTTCTGGCTTTGTATGCATTTGATCTTCAGTCTTGGTCCTGGGCAGAAGAATTAGCCCCTCTGTCTCTTTCTTCAACTTTCCTGCTCTTAGCCATTACCAGGTCTTGTTATTTGCTTTGCCTGCAAGTTTATTTATGCCCTGGCCATGCAATACTTTGCCTAGCCAGGTCTCTTCTATTCTTTATTTGGTCTTTCTTGTAGGCCAGCTTGGTCTCTTTGGTATTCAGTAAGCCTTCGTGGTATCCTGGCTTCAGTGCATCTTCTTCACTGCCCTTCAAATATTCTTCCAATACCCTTTTTTCTTTTTCAACTGTCTGGTATACTTGCAACATTCCATGCCCACCTATGTTCCTTGGTAAGTAGAATCTGTCAAAACTGCTGCATGGATGAAGGGCATGATTCATTGTCATTATTTTTCTGGTCTTCTTATCCAGGCTTCTTGTTCAGCTTGAGTCCAGTCCACTATTCCAGCTGTACATCATGACTGGAATTGCCCAGGTGTTAATCACCTTGATGGTATTTCTTCCACTGAGTTTGGACTTTAAGATCTTCTTCACTCTTCTGGTATATTCACTAATAACCTTCTTCTTGACTTCAGTGTGCTTGATGTTGTCAGCCTGAAGGATGCCCAGGTAACTGTTGTGATCTTCTTAATCTAGACTCTTGATGGTGTTTCCAAAGGACATCTTGATTCCTTCAGTTTTCACTATTTTTCCCTTATCAATGGTCAGAGTGGTCCATTTGTCCAGTCCAAACTCCATTATCCATAGACAGATACCGAAATATTATACTTCTTCATTACAATTTTACTCCTAACCAAAGCAACTATATAGTTAAACATTTTATCTCCATCATTGCATATTTAAACAATAACCTTATTAATATCCTTTTACCCAAAATAAATTCATTTTCCCCAAAACAAAAAAAATCTGTCTAAACCTTTAAGAGACTGTCCTAATAAACACAATTAAACAGTTAAACCTCTTCAAAATAAACTAAGGCATTTACAAATCTCAATGTTACACACAAGTCTTTCTCCTTGCAAACTTCGACCTGCCTTAGAAGGTCCAACTCATCTTCAAAGCCCTTCCATCCCTTGATGCTTAAATCTTGTATTTGGTCTTGATATTCCAAGGGTGCAGCCATTTCTGTTCCCTTTACACCCAAATTTTTTCCTTCTTCGAAACTGACATTCCAGAGGCAAATCTTCTTCCCTTCACTTTTTGGCTTTCCAATGTTACTCCTCATTTTCTTCTTTGAAACAGGAACATTATTCTCAAAATAACTTTCTGAAAGGTGGTGCAGAGTATGAGTAACCTTGAGGTACAACTCCTTAAAGATATCTTTAAAATCTTCTATAACTCTCCAGAGAAAGTTATGGCACCCTCTAGTGCCTCAGGATATTAGACAAAAGGCTGTCCTTTAGACAGGAAGTGTTGATTAGACATGGAAGCAAAGGTGGGAGAGTGAGAGGAAAGAAAGCCATTCTCAAGGGAACAAAAGCAGATAGATCAAAGCTCAGTTCCACAAATTCAACGAAGTGGTAATTCCTTTGTAATCCTTCAAACAATGAAGAATAACAGTAAACAGGGAAAAGTCTTTAAATCCAACAATACAATTTAAAGAGAGACAGAGACAGACAGACATACAGACAGACAGAGAGAAAATATATAAATTAGTAAGTTACTAATTTAAAAATTAGGAACATCCGTAAGTAGTGAAAATCACCAAGAAGTTCTGCATTTCTTTGTTGCAAAAAGTGTCTCCTTAATAACAAATAAAAGAAAAAAAATGTGTTTTAGAAATGGGGTGGGCAGCTTTTGAGTCCATTTGAAGCTTCAGCATGGTTTAGGAAAGATGGCAACCCTGCCTCCCAGCTGCTAGCTTATGAATTGACTGTATTTTTCCAGTCTTCTAGCTGTGTCCAGCTGTCCAGAGAACAGACGGGGCAATTCCTGGGGTTCTCCTTAATCCAGAGAACACTTCTGGGCTCTAAGGAGACCTGCCTGAGTCCCCAAAAAAGTCTGTGCTGCCTGGTCTACTGCTGAGATCATGGAGACGTGTCTCAAGTTGTCAGTCACTCAACAGAAGTCGGTGCTGACCAGTTCTTGAACTTCCTTGCCCTTTTCTCCACAATTTCTGCTGTTATTACAAGTTCTTTCATTTCAGCATCTTTTTTTCCCCTTTTCCACCTCATTTCTCCAAGCTGCATTTGCGTATTCTTTGGGTTCTCCCATAGCTGCACCCAGAACTGCACTGTTTCTTCTTTGTCAGGTGTTGGCTGGTTCATTGCAGTCTCTCCATTGATGGAATGGTAGAAACATTTCTGATTTGAAAGAAATTGGAGATTCTGTCTGTAGAGTGCAATGTGAGCTTCATATCTGTTGATTTTCTTGGCTATGGCTGCTATTTGCTGCTTTATTATTCCCAGTGCTTCCTTGATCATCCGTGTCTCCAGGAAGTCTTACTTGATCAGCTATTCTTTGGTCTTCTTGCTCTTCAGCTTCCTTTCTTTCATCTGTTCTAGCTTGCTTGCATTTGACCTTAGCACGCTGATCTTATTTTCCAACCTGATCTTCCATTTTGGTGATGCATTGTTTGGCTTTTTTTTCTTGTTTGTTGATTCTTCATCCAAGATCTTCAGTTATAACTTTAGCTGTGCTGTACATCAGTTGGTTTGTTTTGTGCAGTGAGCTGGTGCTTATGTTTGATATTACAGTATTGACATCTTTTAATACATGTACTAGCTGTTGTTGTTGTTGTTGTTGTTGTTTGTGACAAGCTTCAGTGCAGGCAGCCTTGTTCTGTTGCTTTTTTCCTGTTCTAGATGTTCAGTTATTCTTCATTTCAGTTCCTCTTGTTCTTCAGTTAGAAGACTTTGTTCTTTCTGAGGAGAAGGTAGAAGACAGGGTGCCTGGTTTGGGAATGAGAACCGTTTAATAGTGATGCTGGCTTCCTCTGTTACTGACTCCCCTTATTTGTCTTTACTATCTGAGCTACTTCTGACAAGGCTTCAATTTTGTTGCCCTCGGTTGACCTTTGCAGTTCCTCCAATTCTACTTCTGTGAATACTTTATTTTGTATTATAAATCAATGTTCACCTGCTAGCCTCTGTTCCATTAAACTATTGAAAACTGAGAGATGGACTCAGCTGAGCCAAGTTTACATCTGGATACAGATGAATAAGTCAAGACCCTCAAATCAAGAGAACCAGAGCTTTGCACTGGATGAATTTAAGAAGTTGTAGAACTGGAAATCATGGCTTACAACCTACCGTCTCTTTGCAGAATGGAAAAGTCCTACCATACGTAACCTCAAACAGAATTTGAACTGGAGGGCATGTGGCTTTCAGCTAGAAGTAAAAAGGGTTAATATATATATATTCTCTACAGTCATAAAATTCCTCTGATGCAAACCACCATCCTGACCCAAGGATATCATTGATGGGAATAGCAAGTTGAATTATTAAGACTACTGATTCTAAGAAACAACCAGGACTTTTTTTTTAAGTGAAAAAACTAACACTTTGGAGATTATATGAAATGAGGTTTTGAAAACAATGCTCTTCATGTGGCACCAATGAAATAAAAAGGATACAGATACATACACACACCGTATACACTATAAACATGTTTGCAGGGAAATCAATTATTGTTCAAAGTTATCCTAGTGATTAAAATCTGTCCTCAGGATCAGCATGAAAATATTTAAAATATTCCAGAGAAAAGGCCCTGTAAACAATTGTCACACATTTAATGAAACTTCCTTAAAACAAAATATGTAGAGTTGGTGGGGATACATGCACCATTTGTTTCCATTCAATGCCATCATCCCTTTGATGGGATGGTTATATGAAAGACAGTGGTTGAGATATGGGATCACCATAGATATCCTATGACAGAGTAAGCCTTGAAGATAATCTTCATCCTCCTCCCAGCATATCTTCACTTTTGAAGAGAGAGAAGTAGCCTATTGCACTGAAAATTGATGTTATCATGATAATCCCACAGAGTTTAAAATAAGCTTTTAGGCTTGCCTGGGGGAGTGACATAGTTAGGAAGCAAAGGAAAACATGGAACCCCTACAAACTGATATCAAAGGCATCTAGAGAGGGATCTCTTTCAAAAGTGGTTGGACTGGAAAACATGCAGAATTGAGAAAGAATGCCAGAAAGCCACCAAGGATAAAGTCTCCAGGTTAGTAATACTGATGAGGAATTGAAAGGGGGAGACTCATGGGGCATTTCACAGGAGGACACCTACGGATCACTTGGAGCTCTAGCATCACTAAGATCAATGCCACAAACATCTTGCCTGTTATTCTCCCATCAGGATTAAGGTAAAGGTTAAGGTTTCCCTTGCACGATAGTGTCCAACTCTAGGGGGTGGGGCTCATCTCCGTTTCATGGCCAAAGAGCCAGCATTGTCTGAAGACACTTCCCTGGTCATGTGGCTGGCATGACAGTCACAGAATGCTGTAATCTTCCCGGCAAAGCGGTACCTATTTATTTACGCACATCTGCATGCTTTCAGATTGCTAGGTTGGCAAGAGCTGGGGCAAGTGCGGGAGCTCACCTCGTCATTTGGTGCTCAGGTCTTGAATTGCCAAACTTGTAAACTTCTGGTCGACACGCCTGGCATTTTAAACACTGAGCCCCTAGGCCCCCCATCAGGATTCCAGCCACATAAATCTATCTCGGTATTTAAGTCAGACATGTTGACTTTAATAAGCCTATTTTGGAAGGCTGTGGACCATTAATTCGAACAGGAAAAAAAAATGCTTGGTTTATCTCTATCCTGGCATGTATTAGACTTGATTCATTGCTTTGTCATTGGAGTTAGTACTCTTTAGCACATTGATGATGATATAGAAGTAACGAGGGTTGATTCGGTAATTACATAGAATAAAATTACTATGATATCTGAGATATTACCAAAGAATGCATTGTTTAGCAGATATCCACACATTTCTCCCCTTTCCTCAGTGGGGCAATCTTACTAACTAGCCACAGGAAATATAACAAATAATTTTTAAAAATTGTCATCCAAAAATAACAGTGAAGTGCAGTGACCAGTTTTCGAAAGAAGGGCCAGAAGTGCCTTATGTTGGCTAAAATTCTAGTGGGACACAAAACCAAGTCACAAAAAGGGAATGCATTATGCTCGAGCAGAGTGAGAAGTGGGGTTCAATCTGGGGAGGAGGAATGTCTAAGAATAAGCAGTTTGGAACTGTGTACAAACCAGACCAAAGAACTTAAGAAATAAAGACACTTGACTCAATGTGATGAAACAAATTGGAGGGAAATAATTGTTATCTGCAGTTCTAAGATATGTACAAGCTAACCTAATTCAACATGCTTTGTAGTGATTCCATGAACTGGCTGTGAAATGGGAGCTATGATGCTCCTATTCCTTGGATGTCCAGAATCCTCCCTTGATGTCAGTGAGCGCTGAGCCCTTGGTGCAAATTGAAAGACCCAAGGTTTGAGCAAGCAGGAGTCTCTGTGTCTATGAATTCCCAAAACCATGTTGCCCAGGCCACAACAGATTTCCCAGTGCAACTGCATGGGGCTTTTGGCCCAGACCATGAGCATTGATGTAGCCAGAGAAGAAGCCTGGTTTCCTGTATTCATATGCATAAAGCGTTACCTTGCATGACTCTTGATTGAGAAGCTCCCTAATCCCTTCTGGCTCTTTTGCTCACTACCGTAGCATGGTTACACACATAGCATGCAAGCCTTCTGCCACTGCATGGACAGCATTATAGAGGCTACAGTGCAGCTGGTCATGCTCATTTCAAACACAGACTCAGGAAGCATTTCTAACTTCTCCTCTCCAGTGCAGTTTCCCTTAATTGCTACATTGGAATTAGACAAACTTATTTTTCTGATGTAAGGTTTTTGAATTGAAGGAATTGATGGAACCTCAATACTCAATATACTGATGGCCAAGATATTGGGATAGTTGATGCAGGAAAACTCCTTGGGATTTGTCATTCATCATCACAGCTGAACCATATACAAATTAAAGAAATAAAAAACAAATGACTTCCTCAATGGGCAGATATTGGAAAACCTTCAGCAATTTAGGATATGCTTAAAAGCAGCAATATAAACACTGATCAAAGCAATCTATGTATCCTCGGTGAGAACGGAGACATCCATTTCTGTTATTTAAAAAGGAATTCAAGTTGTCTCTGAATACCATGGGGGCAGAAAGCAGGGCAAGAACTTCATTTGTGTGTGTGTGTGTTTGTGTGTGTGTGAGAGAGAGGGGGGGTCTTTGTTTCTGAGGATAGGTGGGTTGCTCTGATTCTAAACTATGTGGGTTAAGATTCACAGTCAACATATGATTTTGTTCACCATATGAAGTGGGTCATGTGGATTCTACCTAGCTCTGGCCTATAGATAAATCATAAAATAAAATCAACCAGTCATAATGTTTGCTAAAAGTTAGATGTTTTACCTTCAACAGGCTTCCCCCCCCCACACACACACACATTCTCTCTCTCTCTTTTAACAATTAACCTTATCTGATAAATGGTGGGCAAATCATATGTAAAATGCAAAACAACACTCTTTTCAGAAAACATGAAATATATACACAAGCAGATACATACATACAAACAGAAAAGTGCCTTCTCATCTTCATTTCAGCAGTTATACATACAATTCTAATCAAACCTCTCTCTTTAAGATTCTATCACAATTTCCTTCATTCTATAATCTATTCATTCTAATCATCAAAGCCATAAGTCAGAAATTTATTTTCTTTTTTGTCCCCTTATGGACAAAAAGTAAATAAGTGGTTTCCAGTCCTTGATGAATGACAATAATGACCTTTCTCTAATCAAAGACCAGCAAAGGATCATTACCTTGTCGTGGTGCTGGAGCTTGAGCACCTCAATGATGCCATGAGCTAAAACGTGAAGGGCCACCCAAGATGGGAAGGTCATGACAGAGAGGTCAGACTAAATGCGATCCCTGGGGAAGGTAATGGCAACCCACCCCAGTATTCTTGCTATGAAAAACTAAATGGATCAGTACAACCAGAGATGTGTCAGTAAACCATTGGAAGATGAGACTCCAGGTCGGAGGATTGTCAAAATGCTACTGGGGAGGAACAGAGGATGAGTTCAACTAGCCCCAGATGTGATGAGGTGGCTATCTCAAAGCCAAAAGGACAGCTAGCGGCCGATGGTGATGGTGGTGAACGGCAAAACCAATGTTCTAAGGATCAACACACCATTGGAACTTGGAATGTAAGATCTATGAGCCAGGGCAAATTGGATGTGGTTATCGGTGAGATATCAACATTAAAGATAGACATTTTGGGCATCAGCGAACTGAAATGGGCTGGAATGGGCCACTTCACATCAGATGACCACCAGATCTACTACGGTGGAGAAGAGGACCACAGAAGAAATGAAGTAGCCTTCATAATTAATAGTAATGTGGCTAAAGCAGTGCTTGGATACAATCCAAAAAAATGATAGAATGATCTCAATTCAAATTCATGGCAAGCCATCTAACATCACAGGGATCCAAATATATGCCCCAACCACAGATGCTGAAGAAGCTGAAGTAGAGCAGTTCTGTGAGGATATGCAGCACCTACTGGACTACACGCCTAAAAGAGATGTTATTTTCATCACAGGAGATGGTAATGCTAAGGTGAGCAGTCAGATGGCACCTGGAATTACAGGTAAGCATGGCCTGGGAGAACAAAATGAAGCAGGACATAGGCTGATAGAATTTTGCCAAGACAACTCACTCTGCATAACAAACACCCTCTTCCAACAACCTAAGAGACAGTTTTATACATGGACTTCATCAGATGGATAACACCAAAATCAGATTGACTACATCCTTTGCAGCCAAAGGTGGCAGACGTCTATACAGTCAGTAAAAACAAGACCTGGAGCTGACTGTAGTTGAGATCATGAACTTCTTATTGCACAATTTAGCATCAGACTAAAGAGATTAGGGAAGACCCACAGATCAGCTAGATATGAGCTTGCTAATATTCCTAAGGAATATGCAGTGGAGGTGAAGAATCGATTTAAGGGACTGGACTTAGTAGATAGGGTGTGATGGTTGCCTTATTCCCAAAGAGACACAGACTCACTTAGTCAGGGCTAAGGATTTCCGGTTTATTAGGAATAGAATGCATACACAGAAAAAGACAGGAATGAGTACATGTCGTGTGAGGTAGCCAGAAAATACCTGCGGTGCAGACCTGGTCCTTCTCCATCCTCCATTGTCCCAAAGTCCTGATCCGGAGTCTTGATGGGTGATCAGGGTGCGATTCCGGAGTCTCGATGGGTGATCAGGGGGATTAGTGCTGATCACCTCTGTCCTCTTCCTGTGTCCAGTGCAGGTGTGTCCCCTGGGGTAATGCAGAGATGTCAGGGAGATAGGATGATGGCTTCTCGGGTCAGGGCAAAGGTATGGCTCCTTTGTCCTTTATTGGTATTTGTCTTTTAGTGCTTAAAGGATTATCACTAATTCCTTCCTCTTTCCTTCCCTTCTCCGGAATGGCATGTTCCCCGTTGTGTATGCATTTCAACAGGGGACATGACATAGGATCCTGGAAGAACTATGGACAGAAGTTTGCAACGTTGTTCAGGAGGTGGCAACAAAATACATCCCAAAGAAAGAGTAAACCAAAAAGGCAAAATGGCTGTCTGCTGAGACACTAGAAGTAGCCCAAGGAAGAAGGAAAGCAAAAGGCAACAGTGATAGGGGGAGAGATGCCCAATTAAATGCAAAACTCCAGAGGTTAGCCAGAAAAGATAAGGAATTATTTTTAAACAAGCAATGCATGGAAGTGTAAGAAGACAATAGAATAGGAAGGACAAGAGACCTCTTCCAGAAAATTAGAAACATTGGAGGTAAATTCCAGGCCAAAATGGGTATGAGCAAAAAGAAAGATGGCAAGGACCTAACAGAAGAAGAAGAGATCAAGAAAAGGTGCCAAGAATATACAGAAAACCTGTATAGGAAGGATAACAATATCGGGGATAGCTTTGATGGTGTGGTCGGTGAGCTAGAGCCAGACATCCTGAAGAGTGAGGTTGAGTGGGCCTTAAGAAGCATTGCTAATAACAAGGCAACAGGAGACGATGGCATCCCAGCTGAACTGTTCAAAATCTTGGAAGCTGATGCTGTCAAGGTAATGCATGCTATATGCCAGCAAATTTGGAAAACACAAGAATGGCCATCAGACTGGAAAAAATCAACTTATATCCCCATACCAAAAAAGGGAAACACTAAAGAATGTTCAAACTATCGAACAGTGGCACTCATTTCACATGCCAGTAAGGTAATGCTCAAGATCCTGCAAGGTAGACTTCAGCAGTTCATGGAGCGAGAATTGCCAGATGTACAAGCTGGGTTTAGAAAAGGCAGAGGAACTAGAGACCAAATTGCCAATATCCGCTGGATAATGGAAAAAGCCAGGGAGTTTCAGAAAAACATCTATTTCTGTTTTATTGACTATTCTAAAGCCTTTGACTGTGTGGACCATAACAAATTCTGGCAAGTTCTTAGTGGTATGGGGATACCAAGTCATCTTGTATGCCTCCTGAAGAATCTGTATAACGACCAAGTAGCAACAGTAAGAACAGACCACGGAACAACAGACTGGTTTAAGATTGGGAAAGGAGTACGGCAGGGCTGTATACTCTCACCCTACCTATTCAACTTGTATGCAGAACACATCATGCGACAAGCTGGCCTTGAGGAATCCAAGGCTGGAGTTAAAATCTCTGGAAGAAACATTAACAATCTCAGATATGCAGATGATACCACCTTGATGGCTGAAAGTGAAGAGGAACTGAGGAGCCTTATGATGAAGGTGAAAGAAGAAAGTGCAAAAGCTGGTTTGCAGCTAAACCTCAAAAAAACCAAGATTATGGCAACCAGCTTGATTGATAACTGGCAAATAGAGGGAGAAAATGTAGAAGCAGTGAAAGACTTTGTATTCCTAGGTGCAAAGATTACTGCAGATGCTGACTGCAGTCAGGAAATCAGAAGACGTTTAATCCTTGGAAGAAGAGCAATGACAAATCTCGATAAAATAGTTAAGAGCAGAGACATCGCACTGACAACAAAGGCCCGCATAGTTAAAGCAATGGTGTTCCCTGTAGTAACATATGGCTGCGAGAGCTGGACCATAAGGAAGGCTGAGCGAAGGAAGATTGATGCTTTTGAACTGTGGTGTTGGAGGACAATTCTGAGAGTGCCTTGGACTGCCAGAAGATCCAACCAGTCCATCCTCCAGGAAATAAAGCCAGACTGCTCACTTGAGGGAATGATATTAAAGGCAAAACTGAAATACTTTGGCCACATAATGAGAAGACAGGACACCCTGGAGAAGATGCTGATGGTAGGGAGAGTGGAAGGCAAAAGGAAGAGGGGCCGACCAAGGGCAAGATGGATGGATGATATTCTAGAGGTGACGGACTCGTCCCTGGGGGAGCTGGGGGTGTTGACGACCGACAGGAAGCTCTGGCGTGGGCTGGTCCATGAAGTCACGAAGAGTCGGAAGCGACTAAACGAATAAACAACAACAACTCTTTGAACAACAGTGCTGGGGAAGAGGTTTCTTTTAGCCCTAAAGGGGTATTAGTAACTGGATTTGATATTTTCAGTTGGGTCACGTTTCCAAAGAAGTCCTTTCTGAGGGTCCAAGTTGGAAAGATCGACCCCCTGGCTCCCGCATAGAAGCTCCTCACCCTTTCTGCCAAGGATATCATTTGGCCCCACATATTTAACCAGGTGTGTCTTGTTTTTTTTCCCCTTTTCTTGAAATTATTTAGCCACTGACCTATGTAAATAATTGAGTAAACAATAGCACTTGGATTAAGCTGTTTAGCTATTTTGCTGCCTCAGAGTATTTTTTTTTCCTTTATGTTTGTGATACAAACATAAACTACTAAAGGAAAAGAGGTGGCTTAAAGTTTTAATATCTACAACCTTTCTTTAGTTTCCATGCAGAGGTATCTTAATATGCAGATGTGTTTCTAACTACAAAAGTAAAAGAATGCCATTCTTTTGTATACAACTTAACAGAAGCAAACGGAATAAAAATGTTTTAAAAATGGTAGTGTTGCTTTATGATTTTATCTCCAAAGATGATGATGATAATATATATAGATACAGCTATACAGATACAGATTTTAAATATAGTTATATAGTTACATAGTTACATAGTTATATAGTTATATAGTTATATAGTTATATAGTTATATAGTTATATAGTTATATAGTTATATAGACATAGGGATAGTTCCAAAAACAGAGGGTTTCTTCTGGAGATTCTAACTGTCTACCTAGCTAACTAGTTTTGCTATCCAAGTGGTTAATAGGATTACATATTATCCAGAATTTAAATCGCATTCCTGAAATAGATGAAATAGCCTACAGTAAATG
The DNA here is from genome assembly GCF_035149785.1 of Candoia aspera. NCBI lineage: Eukaryota > Metazoa > Chordata > Lepidosauria > Squamata > Candoiidae > Candoia > Candoia aspera. The sequence continues at coordinate 108,050,969 of NC_086156.1, read as the reverse complement.
TTTTTGAAATGCATTTCAAATGCATTGAATATTTATCAAACTATATTGAAATATATGATTCGAAAACAAAGATTTTCTGCTGGAGATTCGCTCTCTCTCGGTCTCTCTCTCTCTCTCTCTCTCTCTCATCAAAGTGCAGCACTATTGCAAATGTAATTGCACAGCATCTATACAATTCATTGAAGGGAAGGGGGAGACATTTTTTTATTTATTTCTAAAAATAAAACATAAATCAGTGAGGGAAGATATATGTCAGAAAAAACGTTCTGAGCTGTTTCTACATTTCTAAGACAGAGTTCTAAATTGTATATTTAATTTGGAAATGTCTTCATATCCCACTTGAACTCTAATAATTTTAGGGAATCATTTCCCCAAATCAGTAATATTTGCAAATCGTTAAAAAGAAGACAGAAATACATTTGTTTTAATATACTCAAAGCTGCAAAAAACAATCTCTCATCCCCCCAAAATCTTAGTTGCTCTGCTATAAGCAACCAGATTGAAAATAGCTCAGTTTTGAAAATCAGTTTTTTTCTATGAAATGTTCACAAAGGTTTAGATAGAAAATGGCCCATGGTACCAATGGAAATGTCAACCCAGCTCTGAAAGAGGTGTGGTAAATGTAGGACCCCAACCAAAACAATGGAACTGTTAGGAGAGCATATCCCAAGGCCTCCAGAGTTAAAAGCTCTCCAACACCAGCTTATGGTACTGACCTTTAGAATAGTATTTTCAGCACTATCATACCAGAAGGTAATAGGTGTGAGATAAGGATCAGTTAAGGTACTGTTTCTCGACCTCAGGAACTTAAAGAAGTCTTTTAAGGACCTCACCATGTTTCTGGGGTATTCTGAGAGTTGAAGTCTACACCTCTTCAAGTTGCTGAGGTTTGAGAAACAGAGTTGAGGGATTCAGTGGAGAATATAAACCAGAAAAATAATTGGAAAATGAAAGACAAAGGTTTCAATTAGATATGAAGAATTTGGGTATGTTTAACTGATGAAAAGAAGAATCCCAAAACATAATTTCTTCATGTGAAAGCATTCTGATTTTATTTATTTACAGACATTACCTCTTTCCATCTGTAACAAGAAATGTCCTTTTGGCCATAGCAAGATAAAAGTGGAAGGGAAATTATCTTGCTGCTATGACTGTAGACGGTGTCCAGAAGGGAAGATAACTGACCAAATGGGTAAGCAAAGGAATAGATTGAATAGATAAATAACTTAATAATATTAAATGGGGGCTGAATATGTAATCAGTATTATGGTAACTGAAAATCTTGAGCTTCACATCATATTGTAAAACTCAGCAATGAAGTATTTGAACTAACTGTTCATAGTTCAGTAAGATATTTGATGATGCAACCAATCAGTTCACTCTAACTAGGAAGATCAATAGATTTCTCAGGTATAAATTGTCCCTTCTTGTGTTTCCTTTAAAAAGTATAAACAAATTTAAAGTAAACCAAATTCGTTGACAGACATTCCAAAATACTTCCTTTGTGCCTCCTTTCTGGAAATAAAGGTAACATTGCAATGGTAATGTTTTTCTACTTGTTTCTACTTGTTTTTACTTCCCGTTCCACCAGGATGTATTGATTGACTGATTGACTGATTGATTGATTTGCCAGTGTCTTTCCAGGTGCAATTCAAAGTGTTCATTGCCACCTTTAAAGCCCTTCATGGCTTGGAACCAAGTTACCTGAGGGACAGTTTTTCCCAGGTATTTCTACCTGTTGAATCCAGTCCAGCAGAATAGGCACGCTGGTGGGGACCAGGAGACGTGCCTTTTCTGTGTGGCACTTGCCCTGTGGGACATCCTCCCTCCTGAAGGTAGGATGACCCTGACTCTTCTCACTTTTCAGAAGGCCTTGAAGACCTGGTTATGTGACCTGGACTGGGGTCTCGGATGGACCAAGGGCCTCATTTCCTGGTTGTGCTGACAACAACGGATTTGAATATCTCTTGGCTGCTATTTATATTTGTACTGTTTTAATTTTTTGACTGTTTTATATGGGTATTTGCTGCCCAGAGTCACTGGTTTGAGATGGGCGACTGTATAAATTAAATAGATAAATAAATAATGAAAATTGGACTGATGATGCCTCAAAATAATAGTGTTTCTATGAACAGTTTTGTTTTTGTCCTTTTTTCCACTAGATTTAGATGATTGTTTCCCATGTCCAGAAGACCAATATCCAAGCAAGGATCGGGATCGTTGCCTTCAAAAAAGCATAACGTTCTTGACTTATCAAGAGCCTTTGGGGATTTCTTTGGTAGCTATTGCACTTTCCTTTGCCTTCATCTCAGCTGTGGTGCTGGGGATCTTCCTTAAACAACAGGACACCCCCATTGTCAAAGCCAACAACAGGAACCTCACTGTTACCCTTCTCACCCTTCTCCTCCTCTCCTTCCCTTGCACTTTGCTTTTCATTGGCCAACCTGACCAAGTGAAATGTCTCATACGACAAACTGTTTTTGGCATCATCTTCTCTGTAGCTCTTTCTTGTATACTGGGGAAAACAACCATTGCTGTGCTTGCTTTCATGGCCACCAAGCCCGGCTCCAAGATGAGGAAATGGGTGGGGAAATGGCTGGCCAACACAATTGTCCTGTCTTGTTCCCTGGAACTATTCACCATTTGTGCACTTTCTCCCTCATTCCCAGATTCTGACATGCATTCAGTGCCTGAAGATATTGTCTTGCAGTGTAATGAAGGTGCAACCACTATGTTTTATATTGTCCTTGGCTTTATGGGGTTCTTGACTTCTTTCAGCTTCACCGTGGCCTTCCTAGCTAGGAATTTACCTGACAGCTTCAACAAAGCCAAATTTATCACCTTCAGCATGTTGGTCTTTTGCAGTGTTTGGGTGTCATTTCTTCCCACCTATCTGAGTATAAAGGGGAAATACATGGTGGAGGTGGAGATCTTCTCCATTTTGGCTTCAGCGGCTGGATTACTGGGCTGCATCTTTTTCCCCAAATGCTGGATCATTATTCTCAGACCCCATTTAAAGAAGAAGGAAAATCTATTAAAGAAATGAAACTTATTTTTACTCCAGACCCCCTGAATAAAGCCAACTTGGTTCCTTTTACAGCATGGTTTTCTTGCAATTTGGGATTCCACAATCTCCCCTCATATTTTCACATCAAGGTGACATGGAAGGCAGCAGTTCTGATTATCACTTCCAAGCTCACTTCAGAACTGAGACAGCGACTCCTCATATTTTCTTTCAAATATTACATACTTATTCTGAGTCCTAATCAGAGTAGAAGGGTATAGCTAAGCAAGAAGAAAGATCCTGTCTCCACCAGAAGTCATGAATGCCATATTCTTGAGATTGGGTTGTGATCTGCATAAGTCCTTGGGAGATCTTATACTTCTTTGATGAATGTCTTGGAGACCTAACATATATCTCTTCTGCAGTAACAATGGTGTCTTGAGAAAAAAAACTGGAAGTCTCTCTTTGTTGGCTTTTGACCTATAGACAGCTTTATAGATGATATACAGCTTCTTGAATGGCAACTAGTGTAATCAGTGGTAATCCTTGTAACTCTTCAAAGAGCAGTGTTATGTTGATTCAGGACATGCAATAATAATAATAATAATAATAATAATAATAATAATAATAATAATCTTTCAAGTCAGTGTTGATTCCTTATGACTCTCTGGACTAGTCTCTGAAGTATCTTGGCTAGATTTTTGGGAAGTGCCATTGCTTCCTAGGGCTGAGAGTGAATGTCCAGCCCAAGCTCACCCAGCTATCTTCCTGCCTAACACAAGACTAGAACTCATGATCTCCCAGTTTCTAGCATACATCCTAAACCACTAGCCTAGTTTCTAGCCTAGTGCCTTAACCAATACACCAAATTGGCTCATGAGATTATTTGATGGTTCTCTATTTCTACTCCTACCTCTACTCCTGTTCATACTCATATCCCTGCATTTTCACTGAAATCTTATTAAGGACAGGAATTTATTCAGGGGATATTTATCTCTATGCCTCTATCCATACCCACCTCTAAATCTACCTCCCTCTTCTCTGTGTCTGTGGCTTTCTGTCTGTCTGTCTGTCTCTCTGTCTGTCTCATCTCTCTATTCCTATCTGGAGGAGTACATAACAGTCCTTCAGTCTTATACAAACAGATACTTATATGGAAAGCAGCTTAGGAATTCAGGCCCCTGTGATATAAAATGCTGAAAACTTCAGTCAATTGAGCAAAATGATAAAAACTTTTGTCAATTTGACTTAGCACATCATTGAAAAGGACACAGGTACATAACTCACTGTTGCTCTATGACACCATGTGAGATAATGTAACTTCCCTCTCTCGCTCTGCATGAAGATTCCCATGAAATGGAGACAAACCAGGAAAATAGGTAGTACCAAGAAAGTAAACATACAAAGAGCCCATGTGACTGCAATCTCTCTTTCATCTCATATATGGACTACTGCAATGCGCTGCACATGGGACTACCCTTGAAGAGTATCTGGAAGCTTCAGCTGGTACAGAATGCTGCTGCATGGGTAGTTTCGGGTGCCCCAAGGAAGGCCCATCTAACACCTTTGCTGTGAGAGCTGCATTAGGTGCCAGTCTGTTCCTGGGTCCAATCCAAGGTGTTTGTTATCACCTGTAAAGCCCTACATGGCATGGGTCCTGGTTAACTGAGGGACTGTCTCATCCCCATTACATTGACGTGTCCCACCCGGTCATTCAGGGAGGGCATGTTACAGATCCCCTCCATGAGAGAACGTTAATTGGTGGGTTCCAGGAAGCAGGCCTCCTCTGCCATGGCCCCCGCTCTTTGGAACATTCTTCCCCCAGAGGTGAGGCAAGCCCCCTCTCTGCTGAGATTCAGGAAAAAGTTAAAGACCTGGCTCCACCATCTTCCTTGCGGCTGGAACAGGGGTAGTCAATCCTGGGGTGGGCTAATGCCTTAAAGTGGTCCCCATGTATTTATAAATCTGAATTAGACTTTTAACTGCCATCTTGGATGCTATTTTATATTTTATATTTATATGTTTTTACTGCATTTTAATATTTTTTAGCTTTATCGTAAACCGCCCACAGTCCCTCTTTTGTAGGAGAGGTGTGGTGATGAAATTTCATTGATAAATAAATAAATAAATTTAGATAATAAATAAACAAATAAAATCTCTCATTCAATGTACAGGAAATATTCCCCTCTTAAACACTCCCTAATTATCAGGACGTGTAGATAGCAAGAGACCTAGGGAGCTAGCTAAATGATGACAGAGGAGTGATAGGAGAGAGAGGGAGAGACTTGCTGTTTAAGATGAGCATAAGTCTATCTGGACTCACTGGCTCATGCCATGACTTTAGCATTATTCCCTTCTTTCAAACCATTTTTGACCTGAATCAGTCATGCTCACCTGGCATTCTTCATAGCAGAACCTGCATTAAGCAGAGGATTGGCAAAAGGAAACCACCAAATGAACTTGTCTTCTTTTTAAATGGTGTTTGAATCAAGAAACTTTGGAACTTGATTGTAGATATATACCTACCTGACATGGTAGCATCTTTCTTTCTTTCTTTTTTTTTTTTGGCAGAGTTTCCTTTTTTTTTTGCATATGGTGCTCCTTCAATTGTCCACTGTATCTCTAAGTTCTAAAAGTTCATAGCATTCCTGCAGTCCTGCAGAGATAAGATAAACTTCTTTCTTTTTGACATATTACAAAGAAAGTCCTATTGTAAGCAAGCTATTATCTCCCCAGTAATTATCAAATTAAGTATCATCATTGTCCTTTTTTTTCATTGTCTCAAGGGTATGCCAGTAAACATGACAAAACTATGAGCCCGGGATAAAACACTGCATTAACATCAGTTCAAAAATACAGAATTACCTGTGGAGAGAATAGGAAGGATGGTTGTTGAACCTGTGATACTTCATTGCTTCACTTAGATAATTGTGGTTGTGACCCAGCTCCTCGGTGGAATGGTAAGCTTGTAGCTCCATTTTGGTGTCTACAAGGACCATACAAAATAGTGAGTTGGTTATAGTCAGAAGACTGGTTTTACTCTTTTTTCCTAACATGATGTTTGTTTCTCCTGTTCGCAACTGCAATCTCAGTGGTCCTCTTCCAATTGTTCACAAGTATTATCAGCCTGGAGACTTAATCATCGCTGCTATTATTTATCAGGTCTTCTTTCTTTCAAATGAGATCACTTTTCAAAGCCTTCCTTCTCATGAAGTGCTAGATCAGTACCTGTAAGTATCCTTCTCTTCTTGCTCCTCCTCCCTACCCCCTCCATTGCTACCAAAACATTGTATTTTCCTTCTTTCACTTTTCTGCTCAAATATATCGGTTGCTAGATGGTAGGTATGATGACTTCCAGTTGGTATGTTAAATGGCCATATTTAGACATTTTAAATTGTAGAAATCACAGACACTTAGCCTCTGCCAACACTGAAGTTTAAACTGAACGAATACTAGTGATCTGAGTCATAAACTTCATGAATTATTTTTTCCTCAGGAAACATCCTTCCTTCAGCAAAGTCCTCTGTTGAATGTAGAAAGCTTAACTGATCTAGGCTTTTTAGGATTTCCTCTGGTTCGTCCTGAGCTTTTCCCTTCCATCTCATGCAGAAATGAAGCAAGAAATCCTCAAGTGCATTAGAAAAAAACTATTTCAATCTACTACAAATGGAACTGGCTTCCCACCCTTAGAAAAAAATAAAGTACAGATGAAACTGGAATCAAATGCTAACCTACCTCAAATTTACCTAGTCTCAATTAGGTCAGGACATCCCACGCAATACAATCTATGGCTGTTATTTGCTAAAGACGAAATTCCCGGTGTCCAGAGCAAGCAAGAAGTATATCTTGTGTCTCTCTGAATATATTTAACAATTAAAAGTAGCAACTCTGCGATTTTGATTCAGAAACAGAAATATATTGACATAGTTTATCATTCTCATTGAAGGTTCCTCACTCATAACTACCAACAGACTTTGGCTCTGGCATTTGCTGTAAAGGAGATCAATGAACATTCTGGGATGTTACCCAATGTCAGCCTTGGTTTCCAGATTGCTACGGACAATGTTGATGAGAAGTCAACTTACCTTTTAGCACTGGAATTTCTATCTACAAAAGATAAATTTATCCCCAACTACAAATGTAATGACCAGACCAATACGGTAGCTGTCATTGGAGGACCCCGTTCCAAGACCTGTCTCAACATGGCTACTGCTCTGTGCAACTACAAGTTTCCTCAGGTGAGAATAAAAATGGAGGAAGATGTAATTTCACAAGCTATTTATTACCTTCATATGTTGAATCCTCATGATAAGTCTTCTCAGAAGTATCTGAACATATCAGACAAGAATACAACCAATTCCTGATCTGCAGTGAAAATCACCACCATTGCTTTTCTTTAACACAGTATGAAACTTCCTGATGCCAATAATTAAACTGATAAGGAAGGCTCTGATATCCTTTCTATCCAAACAATAGGGTTGGCTTAAACTAAGGCTTGGGGACTCTCTTCAAAAATTAAGCAAGGATACCAATAAACAAGCATACATATGGCACATTTTGCTTTGTAGAAATCAATTTTCTCCCCTATTTCCCCCTTTTTTCCCCATTTAGATCACATATGGATCAGCTCCATTGATGAACAATGAACCAGCAGACATTTTTATCAAATGGATGTTCCCAGATGAGATCCACCAGCTTAAAGGAATCCTACACTTACTGTTACATTTTGGATGGACCTGGGCGGGCCTGATTTCTTTGTATGAGGAAGATAGAGAGAGGTTCCTTCAAAAGAGTCTTTCCATGTTTTCAGAGAGAGGAATCTGCTTTGACTTTATAGAGTGTATCCCCCAAATGATGTATGGTAATCATGCTGCTGAAATGATGGAGGAGGCAGATAAATTATACAAAGTGATCATGGGGAGCACAGTCATTGCAGTGGTCTTGAATGCTGAAATTACAAGCATGGTGCCTTTGAGAGTAATGATCTATGTTTTAGATTCTGATCATATTCCAAAGGAGAGAAAAGCCAAAGTCTGGATTATGACAGCCCAGATGGAATTCACCTCCATTCTGATGCAAAGAGAGTTTCCCATGGATTTTCTCCATGGTGCTCTTTCCTTTGCCATTCACTCAGAGGAGCTGATGGGATTCCAACCATTTATGCAGAAGAGAATCCCAAACTTAGAAAAAGAAGATGGTTTTATTAGGGATTTCTGGAAAGATGTTTTTGAATGCTCATTCTCCAGCATTATTACAGATGGGAATGTTCAAAGGATCTGCACTGGAGAAGAGAAGCTGGAGACTCTTCCTAATTCTGTCTTTGAGACCACCATGAGTGGACATAGTTACAGCATCTACAATGCAGTCTATGCTGTGGCACATGCTCTGAGGGCCATGTGCTCCTCCAAACTCAAAGACGGTCGAATATTTGATGAGAACAGATGGAAGCTCTTCCTTCAATCCCCATGGGAGGTAAATTGGCTAATACAAATTCAGAAAGGTCATCAGCTCATGTAAAGGGTACTGGAATACTCAATTGATCTGAGAAAAGTTATTTGTTGAATTTTTCCCTTCCTCGAATTTTTTTGATGGAATTCTCATATGAAAAAAAATTCTACTGAATATTTAATTAGGCAACAGGGTAAAAAAATGCATGTTACAGAGAACCTAATTCTTTTCCAAACTTTAGCAGGGTACTTTTCATTAAGTATAGGCCAAATTGAAAGGAACAAACTGAGATCGGTCCATACCCTTCAAGGAACCCTGTTAACCTTCCTGTTTCTTCTTCTCTTTTTTCTTCATTTAGCTCCACCACTTTTTGCAGCAAGTCTCCTTTAACAACAGTGCTGGGGAAGAGGTTTCCTTTAGCCCAAAAGGGGAATTAGTAACTGGACTTGATATTTTCAGTTGGGTCACATTCCCAAACAAGTCCTTTCTGAGGGTCCAAGTTGGAAAGATCGACCCCCTGGCTCCCCCAGAGAAGCTCCTCACCCTTTCTGCCAAGGATATCATTTGGCCCCACATATATAACCAGGTGTGTCTCATTTTTCCCCTTTCTTGAAATTATTTAGCCACTGACCATGTAAATTATCGATTAAACCACAACAGCCCTTTGATTAAGTTACTAAGATATTTAGCAGCCTAAGAAAAATTGTTTTCTTTTGGATGTGATACGAACATAAACTACTCAAGTAAAAGTGGTAGCTTAAAGGTTCTATCCCCACAATATTCCATTATTTCCAATGCAAAGCTTCATATGAAGCTTTACAGTCCAACAGAATGAAAATATTTCAAAAATAGCATATACATGGTTGATGATTTCCTCTCCTTAGAGATCAAATCTGAATAGCCTCCTCTGAAATTGATAAAATAAAGAACAGGAACTATTTGTTTTTGAAATATATTCCAAACTAGCTAGCTATGTGTATCTTGCTAACCAGTTATGCTAATCCAAGTGGAGTAATATCATTGCATACTATCCAGAATTTAAGTAGCTTTCCTGAAATTGACCCAATAGCCTCCAGAAATTCTGGTTTTGAAATCTACACTATTTGAAATACATTGAATATATATAAAATATATATTGAAATACTGGATATAATTCAAAAACAAAGAATTTCTCCTGGAGATTCTCTTTTTCTATCTGACTATCCTTCTATCATGTATCTAATCAAAGTGCAGAGCCAATTTCAAATATGATTGCATATTATCTATAAAATTCATGAAAGGGGAGAGGGAGGCATATATATCTATATATCTATATCTATATATCTATATATCTATAAAAATAAAATATAACCCATTTCATCAGGGAAGGAATATGACACCAAAAAACTTCTTTCTTACCTGTTTCTACGTTAATAAGACAGACTTCTAAATTTAATTTAGAAATGACAGTATATCCCAGTTCAATCTAATAATTTCAGAGCCTCATTAACCCAGAATTCCTGAGTCTCTGGCAAAAAGGAACTCTTTTTATTCTTTGGTGGAAGTGCCCAAAAGTAAACTTCATTTAAAAAATGGTGAGTAAGGCAATGATCAGTATTATTTGAAAATCATTACAGAGAACACAAAAATAATGTTTGTTTTTAATCTGCTCCAAGCTGCAAAAGTACAAACTATCCATCCTCCCATGAAAATCCTAGTTACTATGTTATAAGCAGCCAGACTGAAAACAGCTCAGGTTAGAAAATCAGACTTTTGCTAGGAACACTACACAAAGGTTTAAATAAAATATGGCCAATGGTGTTGATGGAAAAGTCAACAAAGCTTTGGAAGAGCCATAGTAAAAGCAGGACCCCAACCAAAGATTTGGAACCTCAAGGAGAGCATCCTCCAAGGACATCAGAGTTAAGACCTTTCCCACACCAGCTTCTGGTGCTGATTTCTGCAGACCAGATATTTAGAATACTATGTTGGGCCGGATCACAGCATTAGTGCAATAGGTGTGAGGTAAGCAACAGTCAAGGGATTCACTGGAGAATTTAAAGCAGAAAGAAAACTGGAAAATGGAACACCAAGTTTTGGATTAGGATATCAAGACTTTATGTCTGCATAAACCTAAATTCTTCGTGTGATAGAATTCTGATGATTTTATTTATTTACAGACATTACCTCTTTCCATCTGTAACAAGAAATGTCCTTTTGGCCATAGCAGGATAAAAGTGGAAGGGAAATTATCTTGCTGCTATGACTGTAGACTGTGCCCAGAAGGGAAGATAGCTGACCAATTGGGTAAGCATAGGAATAGATTGAATATATCAATAATTTAAAAAAATATTAAATGGAGATTGAATTCTTAATCAATATTATGGTAACTGAAAATCTTGAGCTTCACTTCATATTGTACTGCTCAGCAATGAAGTATTTGAACTAATTGTTCATACTTCAGTAAAATATTTGATGATAAAACTAATCTGTTCACTCTAACTAGGAAGTCCAATAGATTTCTTAGATTTAGATTGTCTGTTTTTATGCTTGCTGAAAAATTATCAAGAGTGTTACAGGAAAACAAAGTTAGTTGTTAGACTATTCAAAATACTTCCTTTATACCTCCTTTTTGGAAGTAAAAGTAACTTTAAAGGAGTAATGTTTTTCCACCGGTTTCTACTTCTTTTAATTTCCTATCCTCCCCAGATGTATTGATTGATTGTTTGATTGATTGATTGATTGATTGATTTATGGAACATATATGGCCACCTAGGCAGCTCACCACCACCCAATAGAAACACAAATGAAAACAAAACCACCCTTCCCACCAGGTCCTGGACCAATCAGCCTCCTGACTAGGCCAACACTTTGGAGAAGAGCCAAGTCTTCCTAGCCTACTCCAAGGCTAAAAAGGCAGGGATCCCTGGGAGACTATTGCAAAGGGTTGGGCAGCACAGAGAATGTGCATCTCCAAGGTCCCATCAGATGACAACATTTAACAGAGGAGACCTGGAGCATTCCCACCTATCTGCCATATGGGGATCGGCAATTACCCTAGGGGAGAGGTAGTCCCACAAATAACTTGGCCTGGTGACCTGCAGAGCTCTAAAGGTCAGAGTGAGCACCTTGAATTGCACCCAGAAAGCAACTGGGATGAGTGCAGCTCACACAGCAGTGGTGCAAATGAGGTGAGACATGTGGCACCCAAAACTGCATGTCCCTCTGCTTTGTGGATGAGTTACTGTTACCACATGGTCTTCAATGGCAGCCCTATTTAGAATGCATTCCAGCAATCCATGTCGCAGGTCACGAAGGCTAGAGAGTGCTCGAAAATCAAGGTTCTTGAAATTAAACAGTGGGCCAATAGAAGGGAATATAGGTAGTTCAGGATTGAACTCTGGATTCCTTGGTGCTCTCTGACTTTGGTTTTTTGTTTGCAGATGTTTCAGTACCCAACTAGGTAATATAATCACTGCCAGTAATATAGGGTTTTCACTCTATTAACATACAGTAGCTTGTCTTGTCAGTTTTAGTGGGCAGCTACAGAGAAACAGCACCTCCAAAGTCTCATCAGATGACAACATTGAATGGAGGAAACCTGGAGCGTGCCTAACATATTGAGCCAGGCAGATACCCTTGGAGAGAGGTGATCCCATCAAGAACCTGGCCCAGTGAAATGTAGGGCTTTACATGTGATAGCCCACCCTTTAACTGCACCTGTAAAACCAATGGGAACTCAGTAATGTTAGAGATAAATGGAAAAATCAGGGCACATCGAAACTGAATTAATGATACTTCAAAACAGTGGTCTTTCTATGAAAGGTGTTGTTTTTGTCCTTTTTTCTGCTAGATTTAGATGATTGTTTCCCATGTCCAGAAGATCAATATCCAAACAAGGATCGGGATAGTTGCCTTCAAAAAAGCATAACTTACTTGACTTATCAAGAGCCATTGGGGATTTCTTTGGCAGCTATTGCACTTTCCTTTACCTTCATCTCAGCTGTGGTGCTGGGGATTTTTCTGAAACACCAGGACACTCCGATCGTCAAAGCCAACAACAGGAATCTCACTTTTACCCTTCTCACTGCTCTCCTCCTCTCCTTCCTTTCCACTCTACTCTTCATTGGCCAACCTGACCAAGTGAAATGTCTCATGCGACAAACTGCTTTTGGCATCATCTTCTCAGTCGCCCTTTCCTGTATATTGGGGAAGACAACCATTGTTGTGCTTGCTTTCATGGCCACCAAGCCAGGTTCCCAAATGAGGAAATGGGTGGGCAAAGGGCTGGCCAATACTATTGTGCTTTCTTGCTCCCTGGTGCAAACAACAATTTGTGTTGTGTGGCTGGCACTTTCTCCCCCATTCCCAGATTGTGATCTGCATTCAGTGCCTGAAGAAATTGTCTTGCAATGTAACGAAGGATCAACCACAATGTTTTATACTGTCCTTGGCTTTATGGGGTTCTTGACTGCTGTCAGCTTCACCGTGGCCTTCCTAGCTAGGAATTTACCTGACAGCTTCAACGAAGCCAAATTTATCACCTTCAGCATGTTGGTCTTTTGCAGTGTTTGGGTATCATTTGTTCCCACCTACCTGAGTACGAAGGGGAAATACATGATGGCAGTGGAGATCTTCTCCATTTTGGCTTCAGCAGCTGGATTACTGGGCTGCATCTTTTCCCCCAAATTGTACATCATTATTCTGAGACCTGATTTGAACAAGAAGGAGCAACTAATAAAGAAATGAAACTAGTTTTTATATCAGACCAGTTGAATGTACTCCAATTCATTACTTATATCATGTCAAAAATTTCATGTCAACCTTTTGCCATAAAAATGTCCAGCAAAGTAATAATAATAAAAATAAGAATTAGAATTAATTTTAATTGTAAGTGCAGTGGTATTATTTTGTTCTTTTTTGTTTAATTGATGATTGTGGCTTTTTCCCCCCCTTCTGTTGAAAGTAAATCTCACCAAGTTCCTTCCGAGGTGGGAATAAAAATGCATAGGCCACCGCATCAACAGAGGTAATGTTTATTTTCTGGGACCGTGGTATAAGATCTGCTGGTTGGAGGTGGCTGCACCTAGAAATTTCCTGGCAGCCATTTATAAAGCCAAGCTCTGCTACTGTTATGTGAATGTGTTTCTGTCCTCTTGGAATTTCTGAGAAAGCACACTAAGCCAATTTCTTGGAAGGGGGTGCTCTCTAGGAATTCCAGGGAACTGCAATTCACCAGAGTACAGAGGAGAGGCACTCTGTGGTTAGGCCCACTGCTGAATTGTGATTTCCTTTGTTTAGGGCAATTTGGCTTCTTACTGAGCTGGGATGTTTTCTTGTCTAGCACTTTAAGTTTGGAATGTTAACCTTCCAGGGAAGGAATCTTTTTCTTGTTTGATTATGGAGATCTTTGGGCTCAGTTTGGACAAGGAAGGCATGTCTACCTGAACAGGTTCTGCTATCTTCTTTGGCAAAGATTTTTTGTTGAAAGAACTCTGGATAAGGGAAAGGAAATATTCATCTCAATGGTCAGGTGGTTCATGCTACATTTCATTCTCTGGTATCTCTTTTGTGCCAATGCCATTCTGTTTGTAACTTCTAACCTTCTACCTTCATTGAGAAGGGAAAACTGTATGGTTGGAAAAACAGGATTTGGAGAAGACCTTATGGAAGGAGAGAGAGATGTGATTTCTTCTTATACTTTTAAAACTATATTGTTTTGTTGTATTACAAGAGGCAAATACTAGATTATATTACTTGGGTACAGTGGTATTAATACAGTGTTAACTAGAAATAGTTATCCCTTGGATGATTTAGATACCTTAAACTGTTAAAGATGAGGGAAAAAGTTCATGTCAATATTAACTTTGGTTTCTGAAATGTTAATGAACAAAACATTTAAAGCTAAGTTTGGCATTGATAGACAGTTAACAAGTTATTACACAAAAAGCATTATTAAAAAAAGAATATAATGAATGAAAAAAAAAACAATTCAATTACAATATATAAGAATGCATTAAATTACTTTCTAACACAATAAAGGTTTCTATCTTGAGCTGAATACGAAATACTGAGGTCTCCTCTGTATTTTTTATTTATAGTAGTGAGCATGGGCATCATACATAACAACAGAGCCCATATACATTGAAAGAAATGTTAAAATGCAACCAAATTCAATCTAAAACTTAATATGACATTGATGTATTGATCTATATGACTTTGGTTCCTCCAGGTCATTCCCTTCTTTTTAAATCAGGGATATGTATGCCTCTCATATTCTAACCAAGCAACAAGGTTAGCTTACATAAGTTCTTTAGCTGCCTCAGAGTAATTTTTTTTCCCCACCCTTTTGGATGTGATATGAACATAAACTATGAAAGTAGACAGGTGGCTTAAAATTTAAATTTAGATTTTTAAGTTTAAATTTTAAATTTCTTTAGTTGCAATACAAAACTCCCTTAGTATGCAGGGTGTGTTCTAACAAGATTACTAACAGAATGAAACTTTGAAACAGTATGAAACTTTGTATATGACTTGTCAGAAGCAGACCATTTATTGAAACAGAATGAAAATATTTTAAAAATGTTTTAATTGCATTGTTAGATTTATTCAGTCTGTTTTAAGAGAAACGGTGGAAAACATCTCTTACCCTCCTGTGAAAGGACAGAGTGTCTGAACAGATTAACAGCTGTGATTTCTAAGCTGTGATTGGTTACTGCTTTTAAACAAAGATACAGATTGGTCCTTTCAGTGTACTTGGAGACTTCTACTCCCCCCTTCATTTTTAGCTGTTAAAGTTGAAGAGTTGGTTCTTTTTTGTATGTGTGTGGGGGGGAAGGATATTATGTTTGGCCACTAGAGGGAGGTAAAGTATTAAGCTTGAATTATTGAAACAAAAAAAAAATGTTTTTGTTTTCTTTTTTTAAAAAGGAAGGGGGGGGGGGAGAATAAATGGAAATTATGACTACTAGAAAGCAAACAAGGCATGGGTCTGGTGAATTTGATTGGATAAAAGGCATGCTTGACAAAAATACTCTTAAAACTTCACAAACTATTACTTGAAATATTAACCAATCACTTGATTCAGGATTTGCTGATTTTGAGGAAAGGCTTGATCAAAAATTGGAGAAAATGGAAGGAGGAATTAAAAAAAATAATAATGATGACTTGTTGGAAAATGAAAGGGAGAAAGAGCTTGACAGACTTGCATTACTGGAATTGAGAGAGAGGAATTTTGTTTAAGGCTCAGGGGAATCCCTGAAGTTAAAGAAGAAAATTTAAAAGATACAATTACACAAGCTTTGGTGATATTAATCGATTGGGAACAAGATAAAATGTTGGATGAAATAGAAAAAAAATGTATTAATTCTAGATATGCAACTTTGTTGTTGTTTATTCGTTTAGTCGCTTCCGACTCTTCGTGACTTCATGGACCAGCCCACGCCAGAGCTTCCTGTCGGTCGTCAACACCCCCAGCTCCCCCAGGGACGGGTCCGTCACCTCTAGAATATCATCCATCCATCTTGCCCTTGGTCGGCCCCTCTTCCTTTTGCCTTCCACTCTCCCTAGCATCAGCATCTTCTCCAGGGTGTCCTGTCTTCTCATTATGTGGCCAAAGTATTTCAGTTTTGCCTTTAATATCATTCCCTCAAGTGAGCAGTCTGGCTTTATTTCCTGGAGGATGGACTGGTTGGATCTTCTTGCAGTCCAAGGCACTCTCAGAATTTTCCTCCAACACCACAGTTCAAAAGCATCGATCTTCCTTCGCTCAGCCTTCCTTATGGTCCAGCTCTCGCAGCCATATGTTACTACAGGGAACACCATTGCTTTAACTATGTGGGCCTTTGTTGTCAGTGTGATGTCTCTGCTCTTAACTATTTTATCGAGATTGGTCATTGCTCTTCTCCCAAGGATTAAGCATCTTCTGATTTCCTGACTGCAGTCAGCATCTGCAGTAATCTTTGCACCTAGGAATACAAAGTCTTTCACTGCTTCTACATTTTCTCCCTCTATTTGCCAGTTATCAATCAAGCTGGTTGCCATAATCTTGGTTTTTTTGAGGTTTAGCTGCAAACCAGCTTTTGCACTTTCTTCTTTCACCTTCATCATAAGGCTCCTCAGTTCCTCTTCACTTTCAGCCATCAAAGTGGTATCATCTGTATATCTGAGATTGTTAATGTTTCTTCCAGAGATTTTAACTCCAGCCTTGGATTCCTCAAGGCCAGCTTGTCGCATGATGTGTTCTGCATACAAGTTGAATAGGTAGGGTGAGAGTATACAGCCCTGCCGTACTCCTTTCCCAATCTTAAACCAGTCTGTTGTTCCGTGGTCTGTTCTTACTGTTGCTACTTGGTCGTTATACAGATTCTTCAGGAGGCATACAAGATGACTTGGTATCCCCATACCACTAAGAACTTGCCACAATTTGTTATGGTCCACACAGTCAAAGGCTTTAGAATAGTCAATAAAACAGAAATAGATGTTTTTCTGAAACTCCCTGGCTTTTTCCATTATCCAGCGGATATTGGCAATTTGGTCTCTAGTTCCTCTGCCTTTTCTAAACCCAGCTTGTACATCTGGCAATTCTCGCTCCATGAACTGCTGAAGTCTACCTTGCAGGATCTTGAGCATTACCTTACTGGCATGTGAAATGAGTGCCACTGTTCGATAGTTTGAACATTCTTTAGTGTTTCCCTTTTTTGGTATGGGGATATAAGTTGCTTTTTTCCAGTCTGATGGCCATTCTTGTGTTTTCCAAATTTGCTGGCATATAGCATGCATTACCTTGACAGCATCATCTTGCAAGATTTTGAACAGTTCAGCTGGGATGCCGTCGTCTCCTGTTGCCTTGTTATTAGCAATGCTTCTTAAGGCCCACTCAACCTCACTCTTCAGGATGTCTGGCTCTAGCTCACCGACCACACCGTCAAAGCTATCCCCGATATTGTTATCCTTCCTATACAGGTTTTCTGTATATTCTTGCCACCTTTTCTTGATCTCTTCTTCTTCTGTTAGGTCCTTGCCATCTTTGTTTTTGATCATGCCCATTTTTGCCTGGAATTTACCTCCAATGTTTCTAATTTTCTGGAAGAGGTCTCTTGTCCTTCCTATTCTATTGTCTTCTTCCACTTCCGTGCACTGCTTGTTTAAAAATAATTCCTTATCTCTTCTGGCTAACCTCTGGAATTTTGCATTTAATTGGGCATATCTCCCCCTATCACTGTTGCCTTTTGCTTTCCTTCTTTCTTGGGCTATTTCTAGTGTCTCAGCAGACAGCCATTTTGCCTTCTTGGTTTTCTCTTTCTTTGGGATGTATTTTGTTGCCGCCTCCTGAACAATGCTTCCAACTTCTGTCCAGAGTTCTTCCAGGACCCTATCTACTAAGTCCAGTCCCTTAAATCTATTCTTCACCTCCACTGCATATTCCTTAGGAATATTAGTGAGCTCATATCTAGCTGATCTGTGGGTCTTCCCTAATCTCTTTAGTCTGATCCTAAATCGTGCAAGAAGAAGTTCGTGATCTGAACTACAGTCAGCTCCAGGCCTTGTTTTTACCGACTGTACAGATGTCCGCCACCTTTGGCTGCAAAGGATGTAATCAATCTGATTTCGGTGTTGTCCATCTGGTGAAGTCCATGTATAAAGCCGTCTCTTAGGTTGTTGGAAGAGAGTGTTTGTTATGCAGAGTGAATTGTCTTGGCAAAATTCTATCAGCCTGTGTCCTGCTTTGTTTTGTTCTCCCAGGCCATACTTACCTGTAATTCGAGGTGTCATTTGACTGCCCACCTTAGCATTCCAGTCTCCTGTGATGAAAATAACATCTCTTTTAGGCGTGTTGTCCAGTAGGTGCTGCAGATCCTCATAGAACTGCTCTACTTCAGCTTCTTCAGCATTTGTGGTTGGGGCGTATATTTGGATCACTGTGATGTTAGATGGCTTGCCCTGCATTCGAATTGAGATCATTCTGTCGTTTTTTGGGTTGTATCCAAGCACTGCTTTAGCCACTTTACTATTAATTATGAAGGCTACTCCATTTCTTCTGTGGTCCTCTTGTCCACAGTAGTAGATCTGGTGGTCATTTGATGTGAAGTGGCCCATTCCAGTCCATTTCAGTTCACTGACGCCCAGAATGTTTATCTTTAATCTTGACATCTCACCAATAACCACATCCGATTTGCCCTGGCTCATAGATCTTACATTCCAGGTTCCGATGGTGTGTTGATCCTTAGAACATCGGATTTGCCGTTCACCACCAGCACCGTCGGCCGCTAGCCGTCCTTTCGGCTTTGAGCTAGCTGCGTCATCACGTCTGGGGATAGTTGAGCTCATCCTCTGTTCCTCCCCAGTAGCATTTTGACCATCTTCCGACCTGGGGGTCTCATCTTCCGATGGTATACCGACATATCTCTGGTTGTACTGATCCATTTAGTTTTCACGGCAAGAATACTGAGGTGGGTTGCCATTACCTTCCCCAGAGATCGCATTTAGTCTGACCTCTCTGTCACGACCTTCCCATCTTGGGTGGCCCTTCACGGTTTAGCTCATGGCATCATTGAGGTGCTCAAGCTCCAGCACCATGACAAGGTAATGATCCTTTGCTGAAGAGATATGCAACTACACATAGTAAACCGAGATATGTCTTGGTACACTTTTCTAGGAGAAAAACAAGGGATTTGGTTTTGCAAGGACATTTTGACTCTAAATTTAATATTGGAAATGTGGACATAACTGTTCTTAAAGAAATACCAGTAAGAATTTTAAGAAAGAGAAAGGATTATGCTTTTTTTTTGACAGATATTTTGAAAAAGAATAAAATCCCCATTCATTGGGAAAAAAACAGAAGGGGTAACTTTCTCCTATCAGCAACAAAGATTTAAAATAACTTTGATTCTGAAAGTTAAGGATTTTTTAGCTAGATATGGAACTAACCTGGAACAGGATATATCTGGAATTAAACAGATGGATGTTGTAATACATGGGGAAGAGATAGCTGCTATTTCTAAAGACTGCTCTGAATTGGCAGGACTTCTTAGTTAATCAGAGCATGCTTCTACAGTTTGCAAAGTCTAAATGTGCTGGTTAATGACCACAATGACATTTGATTTGGATTTGCAAAAAAAATCTATTAAACTTCAGAGGGTGTGAGATATAAGCAATGGAGATTTATTTTATTTTATTTTATTTTTATTCCGCCTTTATTTTATTTTTTTATAAATACCTCAAGGCGGCAAACATACCTAATACTCCTTCCTCCTCCTCCCTTCCCTTCCCTTCCCTTCCCTTCCCTTCCACTTCAAATTACACTGGCACACTGTAGAAAACTATACTCATTAGCTCACCATTTGTATTATGTTAATGATCTTTTCTCTCCAGACCTCCAATCACAATAACTAGATGCATCAAATTCACTTCTTCCAGTAGTCATTGATATATTTATTTATTTCCCCATAAGCTTGTGCAATACTTATCACTGATATCTATCTATCTATCTATCTATCTATCTATCTATCTATCTATCTATCTATCTATCTATCTATCAACAAGTACAAGATAGGAGTAAGCCTCCAATTTGTTTTAGCTTCCACAGTAAGGTCAAGGGCCTAAGTCACTTTGGTCTTGTTTATACATAGATCTGAATGGTCTGAAAGGGGATATCTGAAAGGGGAGGAAAGGAAAGCAAACATAAGAGGAGAGGAGGTTACACTGCATTTCTCAACATTCAACAGTCTATCCTTAGCATGTAACCCATACACCTGACTATAATTCAATATTTATTATATATTTAGCATAATTTATACCATAATCTTCTCCCATCAATATTCTAGTCCTATGTATCTATCTTGGTATTCCATTCAAACATACTGACTAGAACAGATGGTTTTTAGAAACCTGTTCTATACATTAATTTGATGAGACAGATAAAATAGTCCCCACCTTGGCAGCTAGTATTGATGAGACAGATAAAATAGTCCCCACCTTGGCAGCTAGTATATGAGATTTGATTCACAGTTTCTAGCCTTATATACTCAATATTTATTTATTTTTATTTATTAAACATACTTTATTGCAAATATCTAGAAAACTATAGGCGGGACGTATCGTAATATGGTGGGACATAACATTAAAACATTAAAAACAGAACCAGCTTTCCAACTACTAAAATTGCAGTTGTAGTGGGTTATAGATCTTCAGTTTGAGGTCTTATTGCTTTTGCATGGCTAAATTAAAAGATGGCAATACAATTCCAGATCTTTCAGCTTGTTCTTTGTCTTATTTGCTACTTGCTATTCAGTTCAGGCCTCAGTATAATGATACAGCATTTAGGGAAAAAGATGCATACAAGGAGCCCCCCACTGGATGTTACGATCGAGAAGATCTCCACAGCCACCATACGTTTGCCCCCTGTGGTCAGATAGCTAGGAACAAAGGAGAGCCAAACACTGGAAAAGATCAACATGCTAAAGGTGATAAATTTGGCTTCATTAAAAGTGTCTGGTAGCTTCTGGGCAAAGAAAGCTACTGTGAAGCTGACAAGGGCTAGGAGGCCCGTAAAGCCCAGGACACAGTAGAACATGACAAAGGAGACTTCATTACATTCCAGAACAATTTCTTCTGCCATTAAGTCCATGTTGAATTCATGGAACAAAGGAGAGGTCAACAGCCAGACGGTACAAAGAATGACGTGAATGAAGGAGCAGAAAAGGACGATGGAAATGGCCAATCTCTTCCCCATCCATTTCCTCATCACAGACTTTGGTTTGGTGGCCATGAAAGCTAAGATCACAATGATAGTTTTTGCTAACATGCATGATACAGCTACAGTAAATATTATGCCAAAAACACTTTGTTGGAGGAGACATGTCATTTTTTTAGGTTTGCCAATAAATAGTAAAGCACAAAGGAATGAAAGCAGGCAAGAAATGAGAAGGATGTAGGTGAGTTTTTGGTTGTTGGCCTTGACAATGGGAGTGTCCTGGTACTTAATGAAGATGCCCAGAACCAACAGTAGAATAACAGAAGACAACAGAGAAGAAATGGCCAAGACAGTCCTTAATGTTTCCTCATATGTCATGGACATTACAGCTTTTGGAAGGCATAAATTCTGACCCTTGTTTGGATACTGATGTTCTGGACATGCAAAACAGTCATCCATATCTAGGAAAAATAATCAGGTTAGAGAGATGGTTGCGCTGAAATTAAACTGAAAAAAATCACAATGAAACATAGCAATGTCATCAAAGTTCGGAAAAGCCAGGAAATATTTTCAGGAGAGATTCAGTCAAATATTGCTCCCATTTATTAGCTACATTAATAAAGTCATTCCTAATAGATGCTTCTCATTTGTACAATGGAGGGGGGGATGAAAATAATACTTAATCTACATCTGTTGTCCCTCCATGCCATTACGTGTGTGTGTGCATGTGTATACACACACACACACACACACACCTACAGTATATAGAGAGTATATATTCATATACCCATAGATTTGTACATGCACACACATTCCCATTTAGTATACTTTACCCCCTTCATTTTTGTTATATTTTGGGTTCCTTTCTACTGCCAATCTACTTGGCAATTTTCATTTTCTAGAAATATAGTTTTCACAATATTTCATATGAAGGAGTAATAAAAGCCCATACTTAGAACTGTCCAAGAATTCTATTTGACCTGTGTTTTTACACACAGCGCTTGAGAGCACCTTCCTGATCTTTGCTGATTTTGAAAAGGTTAAACATGACAGCCCTGGTGAGAACTTGGATCGGACTCCGCCAGGAAGTCCCAAACTTGATTCCTAGACTGTGAGGTCATTTTTTTTTCACATTCAGAGAGATGACTAATGACTTATGCTCCTATCTGATGAATCTGTCTCTGAATAGGAGGACCAGGGCTTTAGAGGTTCAGACCTTGCAGCCTGGAAACAGAAGCCTCTGTTTTATTTGGAGAGACAGCTCAGAAAGAGCAGGACCTGTTGGATGAGGATAAGCCTGCAGGTCTAGATCAGTCAGATAATCACCAATCTATCACAGGAGCACAGGAGCAGGATGAGTCACCTGATCCTGTGCCCTTGCAAATGTAGAAAATTAGAGTACAACAAAGATGTTCAGTGAGGCTTCTCCAAAGATAGAGACTTGATTCTGGAAAATAAGCATGTCTAAGTCAGAACTATAAAAAATAGATTCTTTGGTGTTGCAGTTCTGTTGAGAAACAATTTTCAGTCCTTAAGCCTCATCTCTGAAACATGTGCTTTTGTGGACCCCCTGACCGGCCTCTGGACTGGTATAAGAATACTCTCAGATCTGATTTTGGGATCTTCATCCTCCTGCATAGAACTTCCTACAAAGCCACTTCTTTATTTATACGTGGCACTTATCTTGATTATTAATTGACTAAGTACTATCAAGATGCTGTCAACTATAGTGATCACATAAATTTATATTCTCCAGGCAATCTGTTCCCAACGTGGTCTTTCAGATGTTCCAAGGGTGCACTCATCACCACGCTAACAGAAGCAATTCACCCTGCTGCTGGTTTTCCTGTTCTTCTCTGTTCTTCTTCTTTTCCCAGCATTTGAACCTTCTCCAGGGAGCTAGGTCTTCACCAAATTTATCTGAAGTATAATTTGTGCCTAGAATGAGAGCTCTGGGTTGATTTGTTTGATAATCTATTTATTTATGTTATTGTCTGTCAGCAGTATTCTCAGGCTCCTTCTCTAATACCAAAGTTCAAAAGCATCTTTCTATGCTGCTTCTCCAGAGTTTAACTTCCGTTCCATAAAGTGGCATTGGAATTACCATGGTTTGCACCGTTCTGATCTCAGAAGGCATAGCCACATTACAGCATTTAAACATCTTTCCCAAGACCTTCCCAGCTTCTCTACCAAGTGCCAGTCTGCAGCATATTTCTTGACTGGTTGTTCCTTTACTGTTGATGGTTGATCCTAAAAGGCAGAAGATATCCACCACTTGAATACATTCAGTGTCAGTGCCAGGGCAGTGACATAGTACTTTGCATTTTTTAAATTACTTTAGAAGTTAAAACTGAAAGGATGACTGTTACCATCCCTTAATTATCCCATATTTCACTGGATTTTGTGCCTGTCAATCATAATTAAACATTTGGGTTGAGAAGTAAATGTTGTTATTTTTCCCTCTTTTCATTTAATAGAGGGAGAACAGAGGGATTTTGCCTTGTAGAACCTAATATTTTTTTCCAGTTTCTCTTTCCATAGGAAAAAACAAAACAAAACTCTGAAAGGCCATCCCTTTTCTTCAGCAAACATGCAAATAGGGAAGGAAGTGATAGGATGGCAAAGGAAGATATTGATCTCTAATTTCATTGTATTATTTTTATCATCAATCACTTTACATAATTCACTTTAGAAATATCAAAAGCATAGGATTAGATCTCCAAAAGTGGATTTGGGTGTGCAGAAGCACAAAAGTATCTTCTCTCTGCATCATCTTAAAGCACTGTCTTTTCCTGGGATGACTTGACAGCTTGAACATTTTGCAGATGGTTGTTACTTTGGTCCTCTGAAGCACTTCTTAGAGATTTAGTTTCTGCACAGCCTGCATATCAACTAGCTCAGCAGCCCACCGTTGCCATTATGTGAGCCACCCAGAGAAAATAAATAAATAATAAATAGACCTCTTTTTGCTATGTGAGAAAATAGTGTTAAGATCTGTAGTCATATCAGATTATACTCTTTCATTCCAACTATCAACTGGGAAGCATAATTTGGCTGCAGAGACATGAATATCTACACCACCTGATATCAATATATCTGCAGACTCTGCAACACTCACCTCTCAGATTGGAAATCTTCCCTTCTGGACAGTGAAGACAATCATAACAGCAAAATGGCTTCCCTTCTACTTTGGTCTTGGCAAAACCCAAACAGCAATAGTTGTTACACAGAGAAAGTGGCCGGACCTGTTCATAAAGGAAAGGAAAGGAAAGAATGCTTTTTTTTTTTTCCCTGAAGACCATTTTGTGGTAGTTATTCTCTGTTGAGGATACCACTTTGTATCAGGTTTGGTAAGAGTTCTTGTGAGTGAAGTCAATGAAAAAAAAAGGCAAGAGGAAGAAAATACTCACAGGCTTTGCCATGCATTTTAAATGATTTTAAGGTAAAAACCTTGTGGAATTAAGGTCATCTTCTGCTGAGCACATGAATAGGTCCATGTAGTTTTATTGACAGTGCAATGGAGGTAAGTTGCCTCTCTCCTCTTTGTGGAAGTTTGTTCACCTTCCCACAGCACTCAAATTCTCTCATATTTTGCTAACTAACTACTAAGCCAAATCACTTGGCTTGGCTTGTTTTACCAAGTAGGTGAATTTACCAATAGGTAGAAGTATTTATCCTAATTCAAGGATCTATATTAGTTACCATGCATTTCTTCCCTTTTTCAACACTGCACAATTATATAAAATCTATAATCAGTAGATGGTTTCACTGGCATATCTTTTACTACTTCAGAGATGAAAAGAGAATAAACACTGCTTGAGCTATTCCAGAGTACACATCAGTTCAGTTTATTTATTACGTAAGGGAGGGTCACTTCAGTGGCATTTACGTAGCTTCTCCTCAAAGTCTCTGTCATGTATTTTAAATGATGATAAGGTAAAAACCTCCCTGAGTCAAGCTTATCTTCCGCTGACCAATTGAATATGTCCATGTACTTTTCCTGACAATGCAATGGAGGTATTTGCCTCTGTGTTCTTTGTGGAAGTTTCTTCAGTTTCCCACAGGCCGGGGATTTCCTAGGAGTCTGGTAACTGACTCCTATGCAAAACCACTTGGCATGGCTTGTTTCACCCTAAACCAAGGTCTGTCAGATACTGACCTCTGCTGTAGAAACGTTGCTAGAACTATTCCAGAGCTCAAATCTATTCAGTTTATTTATTGATTATAACCGCCCAGAGTCCCGTTTTTTGGGGGGAGATGGGCGGTAATAGAAATCTGAATAATAAATAAATAATAAATAAATAAATGTATTTATCTAGGTGCCGATTTGATGAAAAAGTTACTCTGGGCAGCATACAACAACAGTCCAAAACAGTCTACATATATGTATATGTATATGTATATGTATATTATTTATATTTATATTTATATTTATATTTATATTTATAGTTATAGTTATAGTTATAGTTATATAGATATAGATATAGATATAGATATAGATATAGATATATAGTTATATATCTATATATATCTATATATATATATATATATATATAAAGGTTTTATTAAAATAAAAATAAAAATCAGAAGGGCTAGGAGTGGACAGCAGGTGTTAAGAGCAATGGAGCCACCTCAGCTCCTCTCTGTTCCCCTGGGCCCCCAGGCCTGATGGCCTAACCAGGTTTTGAGGGATTCTGGAAGATCAACGGGGATGGGGACAGCCTCACTTCAGTGGGGAGGATGTTCCATAAGCACCTTGAATTGGACCCGGAAGCAGACTGGCAAACAATGCAGGGATGTAACATGTGCTCTTCTAGAAACACATGTAGCTACACACGCTGCTGCATTTTGCACCAGTTGATGCTTTCAGATAATCTTCAATCTTCAAAAGACAGCCTCACCTAAATTGCATTAAAATAGTCTAACCAGAAAGTGACTAGGACATGAGTCACTGTGAGGACAGCCCCCCAGTATAGCTAAACACTGGTAATGTGATCCTCGATTATCCAAACATGTGTTTAAACTGACCTGGTTAAACCTGCTTGGCCAAATGATGGCTTCCTCATCGATAGTTAACATGTCCTCTTGGGAAGTGACAGACCCTATTCCAACCACTTTGACTTTCAGAAAAGACTTTTTTGGGAATGTGACCCAATTGATGACATCAAATCCAGCCCTAGTTCTCCATTTTGGCTGAAAGATAGTGTTTCTCCTGCAGAATTATTGAATGAGATGCTTCTTACAATTTAATTGAGCTACAAAAGATATACACATGCAGACAGAGAGAGACAAAACCAAAAATAAAGAATGAAGGGAAGAAAGAAACAATTCATGAATATCTATAAAATTCTGAAAACCTATCTCCACGTGAAGAATAGGGGAAATAAACTTTTTTTTTTTAAATATATGTAACCTTTACATCAAAGGAAGGGAAAAATTCTGTCTACCATCCTCTTACAATTTTCATAGACATACAAACTTACTTGAATTTGATAATCTGAGTCTGGATTATTATTATAAGAGCTAGGAGAAAAATGTTTTGTTTTGTTTTTTAGAGAGTAAAAGACTCACTGGGAGTTGGGGGAAGGAATTTGAAAGAGGCTAAGGAGCCTACAGGAAGAGAGTGGTTAGTGGGAGGGTTTTTTTTGGGGGGGGGTCATGACTCAGAAGAAATTGTCTATAGTTGACAACAAGCGATAATGGTATTTGTAACAGGTGACAGCAAGCCTCAAAACAGGAAGTATGGGAAAGATAAAAAATGCAGGCAAGAAACTTCATGTTATTTGCAACATTTATATTTATATAGTGAAGGGGGAGTCCTTGTAAAGTCCACAGTAACTGGACAGTAAATTCTATAAATAAATAAATAAATAAATAGATAGATAAATAGATAGATATTTTGTTTTGTCCAATGATACAATTCCTTCAGTCTGATGTTACCAGATTTGTTTTCTGTAATTTGGCTTGTTGATTATCCAGTGTTCATAATATGATCAACCACAGAGATCAGAAACACTGATTTCAGGGTCCAGTTCCATTCCCCAATAAAACATTCCAGCTGTTTTGCTCATCCCTGGGACAAACCACTTTGAGCCCTCTGCAGCTAGACTGTTCACCACTATCTCCCCACACCCCCACTGCCAGGAGTGTGATTTCCCAGCAGCAGTGGCTTGCAAGGGCCTCCAAGGAGTTTGAATTACAGCATGCTTGTTGAGCCTTTCAGAAACTGAGCAAAACCCCTCCAGTACATTGACTTCTTAGACTTTGGAAGTCCTTTGCGACCCTGAAGCAGCCTGGCTTGGTTGGATTTCATAGTCTGGTAGCGTCAGCTGAGTATACCTGGTCAACAATAGGTGAGGCAACAGACCAACATGAACTTGTCTGAGGGCAGATCAACACTTGTTACTTGACCTGTGTAATGATTGCCTTAATCCAAATAAAACACTCAGACTCAAAATCACAGTTTAGGTTCTGGGTTCATTTAGAATAGAGTGCAAATAAGTAAAAAGCTGAGAATGAGAAAAGTGCGCCTAAACTCAAACTAAATAGCATCGTTTCAAACATCAGCCCACCCCCCCTCACATCCAGTAAATCCCCACATTCCCAGGTGCTCCTAATGAGCTCTGCTGATCAACGGGTAAAAAGACCTTGACATTTAAGAGATAGTCCAAACACATTACTCCCTGGCACAGTCCAGCATGTCTCCCGTACAAGGTTCATCAGCAGCACCCTCCCAGCCAGGAACACGTATCAACACTTTGGCAAGCGAACTGTTACGATGCAGAAACATTGCAATGGTGAACATGACAACCTGTTACCACTGCAGGCCACCCCCTACTTCATGTCAAGGAAGAGATAATGTTGTTCTCTACCTGCTTCCAGCCTGTTGATAATGCACCCTCACCCATCTTTCAAAAATGTTGTATTCCATTGTAAGCCAACTTAAGCCATTCTAAGTGGATGCTCTCCAGTACTTCTTTCCCAAGTAGTGACAGCCTGACATGTTCCCTCCACAAGAAAAGCTGGTTAACACCATGGTCTCCCAGGCTGCCATTTTCTCTACTGGTCAGATTTGCCATTTGTTATTCTCTTTCAGTTCATCCAACAATAGGTTTAATGTCCCTCACCCTATGTTTTCCCACTCCCTGTAAAGATGGTAACCCCTTAATCTCACACAAGGGACCCTTTCAGTTTCTGCCCAGGCTGGATGCAACATGATCCCCATGCTTTCTCACCTCCTGCCCATGTTACTGCAACATAGGCCTGCAGCCAGAAAGCTATAGATGCAGTGAATGCTACTTTGCTTCTAAGAAGCTGAACCATCAGTTCTTCCTTGTCTCCTTCCAAAGTTTCTATGGAACAGTGCAGGGGAAGAACAAAAGAACACATTAATGTTTCCTTATTGTAGGATCACAGTAATGATAGCACAGTTAAGGGGGAAGGAAGGAAGGAAGGAAGGAAGGAAGGAAGGAAGGAAGGAAGGAAGGAAGGAAGGAAGGAAGGAAGGAAGGAAGGAAGGAAGGAAGGAAGGAAGGAAGGAAGGTTCTATGTTAGTGTGAAGGAACAAAATGTGAGAAGAAGGTATGAAAGCATTCATGTGGGCAAACATCTGGGAAAGAAAAGGAAAGGCACAGGGACTAGCAAGGAAGAACAATCCAACATGGATTGGAGGGTCAAGAAATAGAGGAACAGCACTGTGTTCTTTGGTGGACCTAGTCTGGATTGAGCATCAAGCCAGTCCTTAGAAACATTAGCCGTTATTGAATATGAACTTTACATGTAACAGCTAATGAAAGACATTGCAAACCTGACCATTCTGGTGTTGATCTTCACCTGGATTAGGGTGGGAAGCACAATCCTGGGAAAAGAATTGTATATGATAAGGAATTGCAGACAGCTGATGTAGAAATCTCCCCACACCCTATGAAGCGTCTTTAATTCTGAAGTGTTGCATAGCCTTAATGACAATGACTCATCTGTCTAGCCTTATATCTAGAGAGACAGACTGGGTTTTTGAGGCATTCATAGCTCTTTAAAGATGAGATCTTCAAAATGAATCTAGCCATTAATCTGGGATTTAGCAGTAGACAATAGAACAAGCAGTAGTCATGTATGGTGCTTGATGTTCTGGTATCACTCCTTGATAGTATGGAGATCAAGAAATTAAAATCACCGGGTATATTAGACATTATATTCACAGATAGCTGAGATGGCTGACACTGGGAAGTACTACCAGTGGCTGGAAAGGGCTGCACTAAAAGACAGCACTGAGGAACTGATAATAGCAACATAAGAATAGGCACTACGTATTGGTATTTCTGGTTTTATGGTTAAGAGGAATAAAGTCACAAGATTCTTAAGTACCGGCAGGGTCAATAGTTCAGAAATATTGTGTCCCAGGCTGAAGAGTTTGGGGTTGCCAATGTCCTATCTTAGAGTGAAGAACCACGCTGAGATGGTATCTTGGGTCTCTAGTGTCTATTGTCCTACTCTAGTAGACAGAAAATCCTGCCAAGCTGAAAGACTGTGGGAAGCGCACACAGATAAACCCAACACTCAAGGCAGGTCTGCTCTGAGTTTCTTTGAAGGAAAGTTCAAAGCCTCTAAACTATGTATGCATTTTCCCCCCTGGATAGGGGCCCCCTCCTGCTCACCATCAGTACTCATGGCAGCCATGGAAACCAAGCATCGGTTGCCTAGATATACATTGGTCATTGAGTACCTGCTTTGCAACATTGCATTCTTTTTTTTTTCAGATGCAGGATATAAGTTTTGCAAGCTGGAAGCTTGCTAGAAGCTCGCCCTGTGTAGGGTGGAGGTTCTTTCAATATGATTTTTGTATTGTACTTTACAATACTTTAAACTCCAGGAATCTGGAGGAATATGTTCTTGTTCTTTGTAATCTCAATAGAATGTATATTTTGTTAAAAGACCTGGCATGATTATTGATCTCTAAATGCCAAGATGCTTCTGGGAACTCTGCACATGCACAAGAATCTGCCCACACCAACACTAAGCACCAGATCCATAGAAGCAAGGCTTTACCACACTAGGCAAGGGTTTACCACATTAGGCAGGACCCAAGGTGCAGACTGTGCAGACAGGCCTCAGAGACAGTCCAACACATAGTGGCAGGGTGTAAGATGTTGGCAGGAATAGCATACACTGAACAGCACAACAAAGTAGTTG
This sequence comes from Candoia aspera, assembly GCF_035149785.1. Taxonomy (NCBI): domain Eukaryota; kingdom Metazoa; phylum Chordata; class Lepidosauria; order Squamata; family Candoiidae; genus Candoia; species Candoia aspera. Next base: position 108,020,655 of record NC_086156.1, on the reverse strand, counting down.
GCATTGTGTAGAGGAACACCTGCACAGTATACGGGCTAGACCCTCCCAAGTCCTGACATGAGTTTCCACAGAAGGTCATGGAAAATAACAGGACTAAAGATCCTGTGGGACTTCCAAATCCAGACGGACAGGCAGGTACTGGCCAATCAACCAGACATCGTGGTAGTAGACAAGGATCAGAAGAAAGCAGAAGTAATCGATGTAGTGGTGCAAAGTGACAGCATCATCGGGAAGAACAAGTATGAGAAGCTGGAGTAGTAGCAGGGCCTGAAGGAGAAACTAGACAGAATGTGGAAAGTGAAGGCCGAAGTGGTCCCAGTGGTGGTAGGAGCAGTTGGGGCTGTGACTCCGAAGCTGGGAGACTGGCTCCAACAGATCCCAGGAACGATATTCAAGCATAAGAGTGGGATATATGAATAGTTAAGATAATGTGAAGAACTCTCAAAAACCAGACTCTAGTAGAGGAATAGAGATTGAGGAAGACACATACCATCGATGGGATTGAGAAGGTGTGTATGTACACACACACACACACACACATATTCTATATATAGTACAAGTATGAGAAGCTGTAGAAGTACCAGGACATGAAGAAAGAACTAGAGAGGATGCGGAAAGTGAAGGCTAAAGGGGTGCCAATGGTGGTAGCGGCACTTGGGGCTGTAACTCCTAAGCTTGGAGAGTGGCTCCATAGATCCCAGGAACAACATCCGAGCTCTCTGTCCAGAAGAGGACAGTGCTAAGAACAGCTAAGATACTGTACAGAACCCTCAAACTCCCAGGCCTCTGGTAGAGGATCCGAGGTTGAGGAAGACACATACCACCCATAGGAGTGAGAAGGGAATTGAAACAGAGGGAGACAGAGTCAGAGACAGAGACAGAGAGATATCAAACCATTACTAGGCCTCCAATTTGTTGTAGCTTAGACAGTGAGGTCAAGGGCCTAAGTCTGTTTGATCAGATCTGTATAGTTTGTTCTAGGGTATTCCTCCTTCCAAACTGAATGCTTCCCAACTCTGCTCTAAAGTTATCAGGAAAAAGAGATGTGCACATCTAAAAATACAGAAACCCTCTATTGACTTGGTTTTGTATACATACAGAATTTTAGCCAATATGAGGCAATTGGGGCCAATTTCAAAAGTTGAACAAATTATGTTGTCTCTTAGAAAGTGGTCACTGTACTTAGGCCTTGTTTTGGAAGTCATTTTTTCTTTTTAAAAAATATCACTTGTTGATATGCACTAAACTGTACATAATGTCCAGCTCTGAAGTTGGTTGCACTGAAATTGAACTCAACAAAATCACAATGGAACATAGCAATGTCATAAGGTGTGGAAAAATCAAGGAGAGATTTTCAAGAGATAATCAGTCAAATATGATTCCCAGTTATTAGCTACATTAATAAAGTATTTCCTAATAGATTTTTCTCATTTCTACAATGGAGGGGGGATGACAAAAATATTCAATGTACCTGCTTGATCTCTCCATGACATTACACACATACAAACATACACACACATACACAAAGACATGTGTGCATGTATGTATATACATGCTGTTATCTGGGAGCAGTTTGATCCTGTTGGGCCCAAGGAAATGGACAGGATCTTCCAGACTGTAAACACCACCACCTTTCAATTAGATCCATGTCCCTTCTGGCTAGTGAAAGCAGTGTGGGAGGTGACATGAGTTTGGGTCCATGCCATGTTAAACAAATCCTTAAGACAGGGGGTGTTTCCAATGGCCTTGAAAGAAGCGCTGGTGCACCCCCTTCTCAGGAAACCATTGCTGGACCCTACTCTTTCGACAACTTTTATCCCATCTCCACCTCCCCATTTTGTGGAGCGTGGTTAAGAAAGTGGTGGCATTGCAGTTCCAGAGGGTCCTGGATGAAACGGATTATCTAGAGCCCTTTCAGTCAGGTTTCAGGCCTGGATAGGGAAGGGAAACAACATTGGTCACACTTATGGATGGCCTCTGGTGGTAGCAGGATGGAGGCAGTGCGTCCATCCTGGCTCTTCTTGACCTCTCAGAAACTTCCAATACCATCAACGATGGTATCCTTTCAGGGCAGCTCCGGGATTTGGGGGTGGGTGGCATAGTTCTGTGCTGGTTCGCCTCCTTCGTCCAGGACTGGTCCCAATATGTGTTGATAGGGACTGAGAGATCTGGCCTACAGCCCCTTCTTTGTGGGGTGCCATAGGGCTTGGTCCTCTTTCCAGTCCTTTTTAACATCTATATGAAACCACTGGGTGAAATCACGTGATGAGGTATCATCAATATGCTGATGATATGCAATTATACAGTACATCTTCATCCCTGGTGAAATAAGTGATGCTGTGACTGTCCTTTTCTGGAGCCTGGGGACTGTGGTGGTCTGGATGGGGAACAGCAGGCTTCAGCTGAACCCTGGTAAGATGGAGTGGCTGTGGGTAATTGGCTCTTCCATATCTGGGACTTTGTCATCTTTGGTTCTTGATGGGGTTGCACTGCCCCAGAAGACCCAGTGCAAAATCTGGTGGTCCTGCTGGAATCACAACTCCTGCTCAAAGAACAGGTGGCAGCCATAGCCAGGGGGGCCTTTTTGCAACTTCATGTTGTGCACCAGTTATGTCCTTTCCTGGATTGGGAGGCCCTTCACATGGTCACTCGTGCCCTGATCATCTCCAATATAGACTACTGCAATGTGCTGTACATGGGGCTACCCCTGAAGAGTATCCAGAAGCTACAGCTGGTCGAAAATGTGACTGCACATGCAATTCTTGGTTCCCCTTGATTGGAACATGTTACACTATTACATCGTGAGCTGCATTGGATCGCAGTCTGCTTCCGGGTGTAATTCAAGGTGTTGGTTATCACCTTTAAAGAACTACATGCCATGGGGCCAGGTTACCTGAGGGACTGCCTCACCCCCCTAACATTGACCCGCCTGACCCAGTCATGCAGAGAGGTCATGTTACAGACCCCATCTGTAAGATAATTCCTCTCCCTCCTCCAAGGATGAATTCACCATCGCCTGGACCCATCCACATGTCACCTCCTTAGCTGCCTTTGCCAGCCAGGAGGGAGAGGGATCTCAGTGACAAGTGGTGGCAGCTAAAGACCAGAAAACCCTGTACACTTCCTCAGGCCTATTCTGGGAAGGGATTAGCCATTCCCAGATAACTGGGTATGTATGTTCCCCAGGCATCTCCAGATGTCATGCCTTGCACTTGGCATCAAAGTTGGAATCAATCCAAGCAATTTTATCCTCCAGATGCCCATAAATCTCCACTTCATGGACTTGTAGGTGGGTCACTGGGCCCACCTTCCCCAGAACTGATCAAGTGATCTTAAACAGGGCTGCCGGGAAGCATTCTGCAGATGCAATAAGAGCAGAGAAATATTGACGTTCAACTGTATTATTTTTATCATCAATCACTTTACATAATTCAACCTAGAAATATCAAATATAGCAGTGCAGGGCATTGGATTTGATCTCCAAAGGTGGCTTTGTGTGTGCAGAAGCACAAAAGTATCTCCTCTCTGCACCACCTTAAAGCACTGTCTTTTCCAGGGATGACGTGACAGCTTGAAAACATAGCAGGGGGGCCTAGTTTGGTTCTCAACTGCATTATGAAGCAGTGGTTAAAGATTCAGTTTCTGCACAGCCTGAATCTCAAATAACTCACCATCCCACCATTGCCATTATGTGAGCTGTCCAGAGAAAATAAATAAATAAATAAATGAATGAATGAATAAATAAATAAATAAATAAATAAAAATAATTAGACCTCTTTTCACAATGTGAGAGAGTAGTGTTAAGTTCTAGAGACAACAGTCTTACATTGTAACTATCAACTGGGAAACATATTTGGCCGCATAGAAATGAATATCTACACCACCTGATATCAATATATCTGCAGACTCTGCAATACTCATCTTTCACCACTCACCTATCAGATTGGAAATCTTCCCTTCTGGACAGCGAAGACAATCATAACAGCAAAATGGCTTCCCTTCTATTCTGGTCTTGGCGGAACCCAAATGGCAGTAATTGTTACACAGAGAAAGTGGCCGGACCTGTTCATAAAGGAAAGGAAAGGAAAGAATGTTTGGGGTTTTGTTTGTTTGTTTGTTTTGTTTTTTCCCCTCAAGACTGTGTTGTAGTAGGTATTCTCTGTTTAGGCTCTCACTCTGTATCGGGTTTGTGAGAGGTCTTGTGAGTGATGTCAGTGAAGAGGCAAAGGGGAGGAAAATATTATGGGATGTACAGAGCTAACCCTCATATCTATTGCCAAATATTTTAAATGATGCTAAAGTAAAGACTCCCTTGAGTCAAGCTCTTCTTTTGCTGTGAACATGAATATGTCCATGTGGTTTTATTCACAATGGAATGGAGATACTGTAGTCCCCCTCTGTCCTCTTTGTGTCCCCTTAATGACATTGACCATACGTTGTATTCATGGAAGAGTTAGAAGTATTTATCCTATTTTTTTGATCCACATTTGTTACAATGAATTAGTTCCCTTTTTCAATACTCTGAGACTATAGAAAATCTTTGTTCACATGGTTGGGTTATTACATCACTTCTGACGTTTCTTTAAGTTGGAGGAAGTATTGCCAACTCAATCTCCATCCTTTAACATTAATGAGTACAAGGATTGGCACGTCTCTTGTTCTTCAGACATGAGAAGACAAGATAACCCCTGCCTTATCCAAACATGTGTTTCCATCTACCTGGTTAAACCTGCTTGGCCAGATGATGGCTTCCTCGTAGATGCTCAGCATGTCCTCTTGGGAAGTCACAGACCCTATTCCACCCACTTTGACTTTCAGAAAGGACTTGTTTGGGAATGTGATCCAATTGATGACATCAAATCCAGCATCTAGTTCCCCATTTTGGTTGAAATATATTATTTCTCCTGCAGTATTATTGAATGAGATCCTTCTTATAACTTCATTGAGCTAAAAATACACAAAAACAAAACACACAACAAACACATACAGAGATATAAACCAAGCCTAAAGAATAAAGGGAAGAAAGAAAAAAATAACGAATATCTATAAAATGCTGAAGACCTATCTCCACTTCAGGCATATTGGAAATAAACTGTTTTATGTAGCTTATATCGAGTTCCCAAGAGCATAGAAACATACTTGAATCTGATAATGCGAGTCTGGGAAACAATTAGAATATTTTTTTTTTCCTTTTTGCAGAGAGTGAGAGTATTCCATTTGAAGTTGGGGGAGGAAGGAAGTTTACATGGTCTACAGAGTTTAAAGGAAGAGAGTGGTTAAAACAGAGAAGATGGCTAAGAAGGAAAGTTCACTCTAGGCAGTTTCAGACTGTTGATGTTCCTCCATGATAGAGGTTCACCAAAGAGGAGAAGGCAGGGAGGAAGACAGCCTGGAACGTTTTCAAGTCTATCCAATATAAATTCCAAAGATTGAGACAGACAGACAGACAGATGGACAGATAGAAGGAGAACTGGTAGATATCCAGAGAGAGAAGAGGATCTGAAAATAGAAGTCTGTTAGCCATGAGAGATTACCAGATAAATTTAAGTTAAACCCCTTAATTCCCTTTATCTGGGAATTATACAATAGTTATATGCACCGTGATGGACACACCTTGCACCATCCCTTCCTCTTGCAGAAGGGAGATGGTTAACCCAATCTGATAAAGCAGTTTAAGCCATATATTAATTTCCAGTCTCTTCTGCAGTTAGAAGTAGGAAGACGGAATACTTACCTTCTTCAGCAGTATGCAGAACTAACTAGCTAAAAGGGTCAAAGTTTTGCAGAAAGCAGTGCTTTTATAGCCTTTAAATGTTACAGATAAAAGGGGAGACAATAAATTGATCTGGTTCACTATATGGTTCTTGCACGCTGTCATATGATCAATTCCAAAAATATCCATCTCCTCCATAAACGGGAAAAAAACCAATAATAACTATCTCTTTCAGTGTTTCTAGGGATATTTTTGATTAAGTTGATGGTGATAATGATGATGAAGGTGATAATGATGCCATCACTAAAATTCAATTTAAAGGAAAAATGCAATTGAATAATTAACATCAGAAGGAAAAAAAAAGAAAACATTCTGGAAAAAATAATAATAATGAGTAAGCCAGCCAGAGTCACTTTTATACTGAGATGGGTGTTCATAAATGTAATAATAAATAAATGACATAAATAACTAAAAAAATAAAAGAGAAATAGATGCAGAAGAAAATACAAGGCTATTTCCTGAATTACAGTGCTGGAATAGTGCTTCCTGTGTGTCAGATATATTAACATAAATGGAGAGAAGGAAACCATACTAGTAAAGGCACTCAGTAAAGATTGTGAATCCTTGTGTCTGGAGCATCAGGAAAGGCATTCTGCTGTTTCCTTGAACTGATCACTTTTAAAAAATCTTATTTATTGGAGGAGAAATGCACTATGTCCAAAAGCAAAATGATATTGAACTAAACATTGAATTTGGCCATTAGATGAGGTAGAGACAAATCTATTCACTGCACACTTCTTTATGTCCCTGAGACATTACCTTCCATGGGTGATGTTTGAGAAGTTCAGTAAGTCTCACTTTGCCTGTTCTTGCTCTATGTTTGAAGGTCATTGAATGAGCAATGTGCAATGCCTGTGCCACAATATGGACTGCATTGTAGATGCTATAGCTGTGGCCAGTCATGTCCATTTCAAAAACGGATGCAGGGAGGGTCTCTAGCCTCTCCTCCCCAGTGCATGTTGGTTGACTGTCCATGACTGGGTTGGGTTTCCCATCAACCATGGAGCCTGAGAACACACATCCAAATGCCTCCTTCCAGAAAACCCTAATAAAGCCATCTTCTGGACTGAAGTCTGGTTTTCTCGACTGAAGAAATTCCCGAAACCCTGGGACCTCTCTTGAATGAACTGCAAAGGACAGAGCACCATGGAGAAAATCTAGGTCTTCCCATCTCTGAAAGGGAAGAGATGTGAAATCCATCTGGGCTGTCATAATCCAGATTTTACTGTTTCCTTGTAATGGTATCTCTTCAAATTTTGACATAGTGGGAAACATTCTCAAAATTATCATTATATCAATTTCACCTTGAACTACCACTGAATTCACAGTGCTGTTCATGACAACACCGTACATTTTCATACCTTCTTTCACCATATTGAGAATGTCAGTGGAATAAGAAGCAGTTGGGAATCTTTCAATGAAATCAAAGCAGACCCCACTCTGGAGAAACATGGGTACCACATCTTGTACAAACTTCTCCCCATTGTCATTGCTCACAAACAAGCCCCCAATCCATGTCCACTCAAAATGCTGCAGTAGCTGAAGAATTCCCTTATACTGATGGTCCATATTTGGAAACATTTGGTGGTAGAAACCAGCCTGTTTGTCCTTATTTGTCGTTGGAGCAGAGCCATATGTTACCTATAGAAAACACAGAGGAATTAGGAAAGGGACAATAGGCTTTGATTTTTTAAAAAGTCTGTCAACGTATTTTTTCTAACTGTAGTGCACAAGCAATAGTTTTGATCCCTTTCCTTTAACCAGTTTTTCATTTGGCAGATGTGTTCCTCAAGCACTATCAAGGATAAAATTTTAGGTTTATTTTGCACAACATAGTAATCTTTGCTTGTCTTAATCCTGCTGAGGTTTCTTTGTGGCTTCCTATGCTGTATAAACCAAACCAGTCTATTGTGAGAAGTCAGAAAAGAGGCTAATTTTATTATTAAGACTGTTCTGTGAATGTAGACAGTAACATTTGGTATGCCAGGAGTATTCTAGGTCCAGTTAATGTGCATTAGGCTCCCCTTCCACATATTATTACCCATGGAATTGAAGAAGAGGCAGCAATTAACAAATGTCTTTCATATATTTCACAATAACGTTGAAAGAAAAATACGCCTCTTGATTTCGGTCAGTGCTCACTTTTTCCTAGTAAGCAACTCTTATCTGAAATGAGTGAGATATTTATATAGATTGTATCCTTACTACACATAAATGGTTACCTGAGGAAACTTGTAGATGTGAAGAATGATGGCCATGTGAAGACATACATCAGTATCAGGTCCTCCAATTACTGCTACTGGATATTTCTGGATGTCACAGCTGTAGTTGGGAATTAATCTGCCTTTAGAGGAAAGGAGTTCCATCGAGGCATGATACATCCATTTTGAAGTGAAATGACTGTTATAGATTTGGAAGCCCAGTGTTACATTGGGTAGAATCTCTGGATTAGTATTGATCTCCTTCACAGTAAACACTAAAGCCAGGATGTGTTGGTAAATCTGAGTTACGACCCTGACGAGAGAGGTACATGACCTGGTGTAATACATTTAATTCAGCATATGATACCTATTTTGCCCTTCCTTTTATTGGCATCCCGTAATTTTTCTTCTATGACTGGTTTAATATCTCAGTAATGCCTTCACTTTTGACTAGGGAGACTACAGTGAGCATCAGTTTCTGGGGCGTATTTTTCATGGTTGTTGCTAATGAGATACTGGAGTTGTGTGTCTTTCAGCTTTTCTTCAATTCTATGTTTTCTCAGGAAAGATTTACAAGGGAAGAAGAGGACACTGTTCCATGTTAGATTTGGAAGGATGTTGATCAAAATAGGTTATTTGGGAGGGAAATTTGGCTCCCAGCTCCCTTAATACAGTTTTTGTGTTATGAGAGCAAAAATACCATTTCCTAAATGTGGCTGTACAAAAATAGGATTGAATTAAGTATACAGTACAGTATCTCCAATGAAATAACACTGGCTCCCACAGGCCAAATCTAACACTGGTGACATTTGGGGGAGGGGGTGACTAAAAATTACCCCGAGAAGAAGGAACAGCCATTCTCAAAAATTCTTTGCTTGGCATTTGGTGGCACCAGATCAATAAATGCATAGAAAGTATAAAGGCCATAAAATCATTATGCATATGCATATGCATATGCAAAGCCAGTGTACATATGAACATATAACACACAGAACCAGCAATTATTTTATCTCTACAGATGTCTCAACACCAAATGGCACACTCTACGCTAGACATCCACTCACATGTGAGCATACTACATATGTAACACAATCCAAAAAGTGTTCATATTCTCAGTCACCTTCAGGTCTATTTTACATGTACTGTATGTCTCTAGGCATGACTGAATACTTACACAATATCCTCAAAGAGGTCGCTAGAAGGAGGTGACTTGAAGTCCATCATCATATAAAAGAGGTAGATCTGAGAAATGATGCCAGCAATGTTGATGTCCCCTGACTGGTATTGCTTGGGATTAATAGGAAGAGGATCAGCAGTGCTGCATTCACCATGAGAAATGTTACATATTACTTGTGGCCAAAGCAACAACAGCAATGCTGTGGACACACCACACAGAAGGAAACAATTCATTCTGGGACAAACATCATCTTTCTCCTCCTTACCTTTCCTTATGGATTCTGAGTTTAAGAACTCCTTGGGGTGTCTTATGTGTGTGTGTTTGTGTGTGTGTGTAGAGGATGGAAAGCTCTGGCTAATTTTTATTGTAGATGGGAATGGTTTGGGGTGTATTGATGGTTCTCCATCCACTTGAGGTGAACAATCATGTTTATACTAATAATCACATTTGAGATAATCACCAACTAAGAATCCCAGGCTGCAGGAAACCCTGAACAATAAGGGGTATTTTGCTTGTCATGTTTCAGAATAAATTGTCTCTGGTTGCCATGAAGCAATAATGGGATTTGTAATGGGTGACATCAAGCCTCAAAACAGCAAGGATGGAAAAGAGAAAAAATGCAGGCATGAACATGCAAATTATCTGCAACTTTTGTATTTATAATAATGAAGGGGGAGTCCTTGTGAAGTCCACAGTTCATAAATGCTATCAATAAATCTATGAATCAACCATTTGGTCCTATTAAACTTCTCTCATTTCTGCTTCCTCCATAATTGTTCCATGATTCTATTCCTTCAGACTGATGTTACCTGATTGACTTTCTGAAGTTTGATTTAATGTTTCTGCAAATTTCATACTAAGATCAACCCCGGGGGTCACAAACACTGATTTCAGGGGCCAGTTCCCTTCCCCAATAAAATGGATAACCTTATTTTCTACAAAGGGTCTGATGAGCATGTCCAGGTGGTAAAGGGACCCCAGTTTCAGGAAGAGCAGCTGGCCTTACACAATTCCCATTATAAAGCAATTCTACATAGCAAGAGGGAATGAGGACACAAAGATGAGTACAATACAAGTGAATGAATGAATACAAGTGATTTTGGATGGAATTAAAAACTGAGGATGAGTTTAAAAAAAATGTCCCCAGGGAGGACAGCTATTACTCACCAGATTAAACTTCTACATACTGTAGGCAATTGTCTGTGTTAACAGTGAGAGAGATGGAAATAAAGATGAATTATGCAAAACAAAGACGTTCTGAATTTTAAAATAAACTGGGGAAATGGTTGGCATAAAAGTCGGCTGGGTGACCTTGGGTCAGTCAGTCTCTCTCAGCCCAACTCACCTCATAGGGTTGTTGTTGTTGTGGGGAAAATCAGAGCAGGAAGGAGTATTAGGTATGTTCCCTGCCTTGAGGTATTTATAAAAATCATAAAGGCAAGATAATAATATAATAATATATATCATTTATAATATATAACGCTTTCCTGCACATAACTTTTTGTCTTTTTAATAAATTTCAATAAATTTCAAATTTAAATTTAAATCTATTAAATTTTAAATTTAATACATTTTATTAAATGTTTTACACTACCTAATAAAGTGTAAAAGAAGCAAAAAGAGAAAGAAGAAAAAGAAAACAAAAAGAAAACAAAAAGTAATAGAAAGAAGAAGCTTCCATTTACTTCTGCAGCAAATATAAGTACAAACACAAAATTATCTCTTACTCTATGATTACAAAAAAAAAAAAAAAAAAAAACCTCACTTTTTTTTATTTTCCAGTTCTGTTTTAATAATCAAAAGTGGAATCACCAGTGCATTTTTTTCCATTTCATGCAAAAAGTCTATAAGGGATTTCCAGTCAGCCACAAATGCAGATACTGCTTTTTCGCTAATCAAGTAAGTTCACTTAGCCCTCTCCACAAGTTCCATCATCTTTACCAGCCATTCCTTTATTGTTGTGGGTAGTGTTGAAGCTTTCCACTTTTGAACATATAACTGCAGTTATCATATATAAAAATTTAGTTCCATGACTGTTTTCTAGTTGCCTGTCCATTTGTCCCAAAAGAAAAGTCTCTGGTTTCAGCTCTATTTTAACCTTTAAAATCTTCTGGATTAATGTATTTGTGTCCAATGTTTTTTTAGCCTTTTTACATGTCCACAAAACATGGTAAAATGTACCTTGATGTTGTTTGCATTTCCAGCAAAGTTTCAAAGTATCTTTATATAGTCTAGACAGTTTCTCTGGTGACAAATACCAAGAATACATCATTTTGTAAAAACAACCGCTTTACGTTTAGAACATAATATAAAATTCAATCCTTTCAACCACATATTTTCCTATCGATCCATTTGTATATTATAGTCAGTTTTTTAGCCCATTCTTTCACTTGTTCTTCTATCTCATATTTCCACAAAAGTGTATACGTTTTAGCAATTACATGGACATTATTAGTACATAATTCTATTTAAAACTCAGCCTTAATTTGTTCAAAACTAAAAACAAAACAAAACACACCTTTCATCTACCTTAAACCTTTCTCATAATTCTACATACCATTGACATAGGTATCCTTCTATTATCAACTCTTCTCTTGATTTCATTTTACAATCCCCTTGATTTATAATTTTCCTCCATGTACCTTTGAGGGAAGATGAGGACTGACTCTCCAATCAAGTGGGAAAAGATTATGAGCTAGTATTGCAACACCTATGAAGTTTCATGAAGGGAGTATAGACTGGCAATGTTGACTTTAGGTGTGGGACAAACCCTGGAGCATGGTGAAGACATGATTGATGCATCTATGTGCAAGGCATGTGGAGAAGCTGGAGTCAAGCACTGGGTGTGCCTGGACTTTCAGTTATGCATAGGCCTGCTCTTTTGCCTATGACTCTCATGATTGGGGGTGGTTTTGGAAAAAAACAGGCTGAACACCAAAAGGATGACCAGGAATATGGTATAGTAATTTGAGTATTGAAGTCATTTTTCTCAAAGCTGCCACTGCTTAGCATGTTAATCTATTCTCAAAATCATTTCACTAGAGAGAGAGAGAGAGAGAGAGAGAGAAGGAAAATGAAAAAAAAAAGAACTATTTCAGAGTAATAGGTGGTTTGTTGTATTTATTCTGTTTATTAGAGTTGGAGTAGATATCTCTGGTGGGTCATATTTTATTTCTTACAGTTTGGTTAAGGGTCCAAAGTAGGGGAAATTGTGAAGTCTGTGGAGCAATCAGAAAGGATAAGAAGATCCCCATGACTTGCTACAGCTTCATTCAAAATCAGTTCCAGTTTCTGAGTGGTCTTCAGATAATAGACTGTATCTTCCCTGAAACAATATCATGGGATTATATTTCTTCTTTCTTGCCTTTCATTAATTGCTTTTTATTATTCAGGTCAGGCCTTAGTAGAATAACAAAGCATTTTGGGGAAAAGATGCAGCCCAGTAACCCTGCACTGGAAGATAGTATGGAAAAGATCTCCACAGCCACCATGTATTTTCCCTTGGTGCTCAGATATGTGGGAAAAAAGGACAACCAGACACTGCAAAAACACAACAGGCTGAAGAAGATAAACTTGGTTTCATTAAAACTGTCTGGTAAATGCCAGGGTTGGAAAGCCACACGGAAGCCAACAATGGCAAGGAAAAGCAGGTAGAGCAAGACACAGTAAAACACGAGAGTAGAAGCTTCGTTATATCCCAGAATGATTTCATCTGCCAATCAGTTCATATCAGCATCTGCGTATGGGGGAGAGGTTACAAGCCATACAGTGCAAAGAACAACTTGAATGAAGGAGCAGGAAACAACAATGTAATTATCTAATCCTTTGCCCAGCCATCTCCTCATCTTGGACCATGGCACTGAAGCCATGAAAGCTAAAATCACAATGATGGTTTTTGCCAATACACAAGAAATGACCACCAAGAAGACGATCCCAAAAGCAGGTTGTCGCAAAAGGCAAGTCACCTTTTCAGGTTGTCCAATGAATAATAAACTGCCAAGGAATGAGAGCACAAGGGAGATGAGGAGAAGATAGGTGATGTTCTGGTTGTTGGCCTTGACGATGGGGGTGTCCTGGTATTTGATGAAGATCCCAAGCACCACAGTGTCAATGCAGGCAAAGACAATTTCCTTAGTAGCCAAACCGGTCCCTAAGGGGTCTTCATAAGACAGGAAAACTCTCTATTTTGGAAGGCACGAGTCATGGTTGTTGCTTGGATACTGTCAGGAAGGGAGGGAACCACGGCCCTCCACATCAGGCTTCCAGTTGCCAAAGGGGAGGGGGGAAGAATCTTCTATTCATCTAGCTATTTTCCAGATGCAGCCACCTGGGCCAGAAGTGTTATCAGACCTGGAGAGCAGCAGTGATTCGTCCTTGGACTTTTGCGTTGAAGACTTTCCATCGTTGCCCAGTTCCCATGGGAGCTTGGCAGGGGAGATGGCCTCTTATCCATCTTCGGGAAGGGAGGGGGCTGAAATGGAATGTGAATCTGGAGGGGAGGGTGATATCGTGAATACTGATGGCGAGCAGGAGGGGTCCCCTATCCAGGTGGCAAAACACATGCGTAGTACTGAGGAATTAAGCAGCCATTCAAAGAGACACAGATCAGACCCACCTTAGCTTTTGGGGTTTATCTGTCTGGGTTTTTCCCATGCTTCTTCAGTTTGTTAGGATTTACTGTCTAATGCAGCAGCAATAAACATAGAGACCCAATCTTCGTCTCAGCGTGTTCCCTGAATGTTAGGACACCATATGTTATAGTGAGTTGGTTATATTCAGATCACTGATTTTAGTCGTTTTTCCTAACATGATGTTAATTTTGCCAGTTTGCAACTCCAAACTCAGTGGTCCTCTTCCAATTGTTCACAAGTATTATCAGTCTGGAGACTTACTCATTGCTGCTATGATTCATCAGGTCAACTTTCTTTCAAATGACATCACTTTTCAAAGCCTTCTAATTAAGTCCTTGATCAGGACCTATAAGAATCCTCCTCCTCCTCCTCCTCCTCCTCCTCCCACTACCACCCCCACTGCCACCTAATTGCTGTATTTTCTTTCTTTAACTTTTCAGCTAAAACATATTGGTTGCTAACTGATTGGTATGACTAGTTTGGGAGTTCACTCCACCGTGCGTCACTGGGGTCTCGAACCGCTTAACTTGTCGCCTTCTGATCAACTAGCCTGGCATCTTAACCACTGAGCCATTGTGCCCCAATCTGTACCCCTACCCACCTCTAAACCTTCCTCCCTCCCTACCACCCTCTCTCTCTCATCTCTGTAATCCTATCAGGAGGAAGACACAACCGTCCTTCAGTCCTATAAAAACAGATACTTGTATGGAAAGAAATTTAGCAATCCAGTTCAGGCCCTTATGAAATCAAATGCCGAAAACTTTGGTGAATTTGACTTAGGACATGATGGGAAAGGAAACAGGTGCATAACTCACTCTCTGTCTATGACACTGTGAGAGATAATGTGACTTGTCTCTCTTGCTGTGCATGAAGATTCCCATGAAAGGGAGACAAACCAGGAAAATAGAAAGTATCAAGAAAGTAAACATACTGAGAACCTACGTGACTGCAATCTCTCTTTCAATGTACAGGGAATTTTTTCCTCCTTCCTAATTATAAAGACATTTAGGTAGCTAGGGACCTAGGGAGATAGCTAAATGATAACACATCAGAAATCACAGATGAGATAGATAGATAGATAGATAGATAGATAGATAGATAGATAGATAGATAGAGAACTGCTCTTTAAGGGGAGTATCAATACATCTCAACTCATTGACTCTTGCCATGACTTCAGCATTATTTCCTTCTTTCAAACCATCTTTAACCTGAAACAATCATGTTATACTACGATTCTTCATAGCAGAACCTTAATTAAGCAGAGGATTGACAAAATAACCTCAGCAAATGAACTTCACATGCTTTTTACATGGTGTTTGAACCAAGAAAGTTTGGGACCTGATTAAAGAGTATGTATCTGCCTGACATGGAAGCACCTTTGGAAAAAAAAAATGCAAACTTTTTTTTTTTTTTTTTGTACATGTGGTGCTCCACCCATTTTCTGCTTCATGCCTAAGTTTTAAAAGTTCATAGCACTCCTGCCGTCCTGCAGAGATATCATAAACATGTTTTGTTTTGACATATTGCAGAGAAAGTCCGAAGCAAGCTATTATCTCCCAAGTAATTATAACATGAAGTATTATCATTGTCCTTTTTTTCTATGTCTCAAGGGAATGCCAGTAAACAGGACAAAACTATGAGCCCAGGATAAAACATGGCATTTGCATTAGATCAAAATTGCAGAATGACATGTAGGGAGAATAAGAATGCTGCATGTTTAACGTGTGATACTTCATTGCTTCTCTTTAGATAATACTTATCTGAGGCTACTTGATTATGACTCAGTATCTCTGCTGAATGGTAACACTGGAGCTACATTTTGGTGTCTACAATGACCATATATTATTGTGAGATGGTTATATTCAGAACACTGGTTTTAGTCTTTTTTCCTTACATGATGGTAATTTCTCCTGTTTCCAACTGCAATCTCAGTGGTCCTCTTCCAATTGTTCACAAGTATTATCAGTCTGGAGAATTAATCATTGCTGCTATTATTCATCAGGTCATCTTTCTTTCAAATGAGATCACTTTTCAAAGCCTTCCTTCTCATGATGTCCTTGATCAGTACCTGTAAGTAACCTCCTCCTCCCCCACTGCCACCTAAAAGCTGTATTATTTTTCTTTCACTTTTCTGTTCAAACAGAAAAACCTTGGTTGGTGTGACTACTTCCAATGGCCATATTTAGCCATTTTCTAGAGATCACATAAACCTAGCCTGTCCTAACACTGAAGTTTAAATTGAGACAAATACTATTGATTTGAACCATAAGCTATATGGATTACTTTTTTTTCCACAGGAAACTACCTTCCTTGAATAAAGCCCTCTGTTGAACGTAAAATGCTTGACTAAATCCAGAGCTTTTTTCCCTTTCATCTCTCCCAGAAATGAAGCCAGAAATGAATTGCATTTGAGAAAATATTTCAGTCTATTACAAGTCTAGGGTGGGAAAATGGAACTGGCTTCCCACCCTTAGAAAATGAAGACAAAATACAGATAAAACTGAAATCAAATGCTACCTTAGCTCAATTTTACCTATCCTTAACTAGGTCAAGATTTCCCAGTCCATACAATCTAGGGCTATTATTTGATAAAGACCAAATTCCAGTTGTCCAGAGCAAACAATAAGAGCTAATTTCTGTCTTTATGTGAATATCTATTTTATATAACAATTAAAACGTAGCAAGTGTCCAATTCTGAAGCAGAAATATATTGACATAGTTTATAACTCTCACTGAAGGTTCCTCACTCATAACTACCAACACACTTTGGCTCTGGCATTTGCTGTAAAGGAGATCAATGAACGTTCTGGGATTTTACCCAATGTCAGCCTTGGTTTCCACATCGCTACCGAATATGCTGAGGAAAGATCAACTTACCTTTTAGCACTGGAATTTCTATCTACAAAAGATAAATGTATTCCCAACTACAAATGTAATGACCAGACCAATACAGTGGCTGTCATTGGAGGACCCCGTTCTAACACCTGTCTCAACATTGCAACTATTCTGTGCAACTACAAATTTCCACAGGTGAGACACAAATTTGGAGCAAGATGGGAAGTTCACTTGCTATTTATTAAATTCAGGTGTCAGATCTTCATGATAACTCTTATGAGAAAGATCCCAGAATCGTGACATTTTTGAGGCAGGAAGATGAGAATATGAAATATATCACCAAAGTGCTGTCCCTTTTTACTTGAGGAGCAGTGCTGTACTTGTAGATGTCATGCTGTAAAATTGTGATTATAAGAAACCCTCTTTCTGTATCCCACTGAAACCCAGAGTTTGGGTTAAATAAACACACATTGCACTTCTTGCCTTTCCCCCCCTTATTTCCTCCATTTAGATCACTTATGGAACAGCTCCATTGATAACTAATGCAACAGCAGAACATTTTGTCAAATGGATGTTCCCAGATGAGACCCACCAGCTTAAAGGAATCCTACACTTACTGCTGAATTTTGGATGGACTTGGGTTGGGTGGATTTCTCTGTATGAGGAAGATAGAGAGAGCTTCATTCAAAAGAGTCTTTACATGTTTTCAGAAAAAGGAATCTGCTTTGATTTTATAGAATGTATCCCACAAATGATGTATGGTAATGAAGCTGCTGAAATGATGGAAAAGGCAGATAAATTATATAAAGTGATCATGGGGAGTACAGTCACTGCAGTTATCTTGAATGCTGAAATCACAGGCATATTGCCTTTGAGAATAATGATCTACGTTTTAGATGCTGAAGATATTCCACAGGAGAGAAAAGCCAAAGTCTGGATCATGACAGCCCAGATGGAATTCACCTCCATTCTGATGCAAAGAGAGTTGCCCATTGATTTTCTCCATGGTGCTCTTTCCATTGCAATTCACTCAAAGGAGCTGACAGGATTCCCACAATTTATGCAGAAGAGAAACCCAAACTTTGAAAAAGAAGATGGTTTCATTAGGGATTTCTGGAAAGATGCTTTTGAATGCTCATTCTCTAATGAGATGATAGATGGCAATGCTAAAGGGATCTGCACTGGAGAAGAGAAGCTGGAGTCTCTTCCTAATTCTGTGTTTGATACCACCATGGGTGGACATAGTTACAGCATCTACAATGCAGTCTATGCTGTGGCACATGCTCTGAGGGCCATGCACTCCTCCAAACTCAAAAAGGGTGAAATAATTGATGAGAGGAGATGGAAGCTCTTCCTTCAAGCCCCATGGCAGGTAATGTTGGCTAATGTAATCATGTCAAGTCATCATGTCATGTAGACAGTACCAGAGTAGGAGGATGTCTTGTTTTGTTTTTGTTTTTGCACTTCATATGAAATATATTTTACAAATAGTTTTGAATGCTATGTGGAAGTCTGAGATATTGCCATATGAAAGAAAAGAAAAGTTAAAACTTATTGTCTTTTTCCAACGTTATTTCAATGTTGAGGTCGTTTGTGCAGTACCAGATAGAATTTGAAAAGGAATTTCTTTGAAATATAGACACAGCTAAAATTAATAACATATGAACGTTAGAAAATATTTTATGTATGAAATAGGATGTACAGGAATTATTCAATCCATTCTATTTGACAATTTCAAATGTAAAACCTTGAAAGCTACTTTGCTACTCAATAGCATTATTCTTCTTCACCAGCTTACTTTTGGAGAAACTAAGACTGAAAAAAAGAGAGATGACAACAAACCTTGTGAAACTATGAATAGTGTTATTTCAAGTAGAAAGCAAATTTCAAGTGTTATTTCAAATAGAGAGTCAATGAATTGCATGAAGGATATTTATATATTAATTTGTCTTGAATTATATTTTATTTATTTTTATTTTTTTCAAAAGGTTAACCATTAGTTGGAAGGAAAGGCCATCTTGGCCAAGAATTTTCTATGTTGGAGAATTTTATCTTCTCTACCTTTTATGCCAGCAAACTAAATACGCAGTTTCTAAAATGCTCAGTTGATCAAAGCAAAGTAATCAGCCAGATATCTGTCTTTCTCCATTTTGTGTTGGAATTCTCACCCGACATTTTCTCAACTAAAAAAAAATAATAATATTAGGCAATAGAGTAGAAAATGCATGTGATAGAGAACACAATTCTTCTCCTATTTTAAGTATTGTAGATTGAAACAAAAAAAATTACTTTCCTTTGATTACAGGCCAAACTGAAATAACTGAGATTTGTCCATACAATTCAAGGAATCCGGTTAATATTTCTATTTCTTTGTTTCTTCCCTCAGCTCCACCATTTTCTGCAGCAAGTCTCCTTTAACAACAGTGCTGGAGAACAGGTTTCTTTTAGCTCAAAAGGGGAATTAGAAACTGGATTTGATATTTTCAATTGGGTCACATTCCCAAACAAGTCCTTTCTGAGAGTCCAAGTTGGAAAGATTGACCCCATGGCTCCTCCAGACAAGACCCTCACCATTTCTGCCAAGGATGCCATTTGGCCCCATTTATTTAATCAGGTGTGTCTCCTTTTTCACTTTTTAGGAAATCATGTAACCACTGATCCATGTCACGGAATGATTTAAAAAAACAACAACAACGACACTTGGATTAAACAATTTAGCAGCTTCAGGCTAATTATTTTTTCTTTTGGGTGTGATATGAACATAAACTACTAAAGTAAAAGAGGTGGCTTAAGGTTTCAATACCTACAATACTTCTTTAGTTCCAATGCAAAGCTATCTTGCTATGCAGGATGTGTTTCAAACTGATTAGCAAAGAATGACAATCAAGGAAGTTATATAGCTTAACAGAAGCAAACAATTTATTGAAACAGAATGAAAGTATTTTAAGAAATGGCATACACATGGTTCATTATTTCATCTCCTTAGAATTAAATTTGTAATTGTCTCCCCTGAAATAGATGAAATAGGGAGCAAAATAGCTTGGTTTGAAACATGAAACAAAAAACTGTTATGCTGGAGATTCTGTCTGTCTGTCTGTCTGTCTGTCTAGCTAACTAATTGTGCTAATCCCAGTGGAGTAATATTTCACTCCACTTTATGTATTGGGTCAATGACCAAATAATATTCATTTGGTCAATGACCAGCAAAGTTTAAAAGGACAAAAACAAGGTGAAGAAAGAAATATAACAATATACTACCAACGAATAAAATACATCACAGAATAGTATAGAATTCACTCCTCTATTTCTATGTCAATACATGTTTTACCAATATTAAAACATTAATAAGTAAAATGCCCACGCACACACACACACACACACACCCTAACACTTTATTAATTAATATATTTCAATTTAGAAGTAATATTTTAAACAAGAATAATTACTTCTTTAGCCGATTTTGTCTTCATAGTGGCGACACAATATCCGGCTACTTCATATGTTATGAATGGTGTTAGAGCCTGAAGATGTTCCACATAAAAAATTATCTGGATTCCCAGGGAGTTTTATCTATTGGGGCAAAATGTAGATTGACCTGAAACCCTATAAAACTTAGGTGTGAGATGGTTTCAACTACCTCTTCGCCACATGGGCAGATATGCTCAGCTATAGGGATTTACTATCCCTGCCTTGAGGAAGTGCATTTAAAAAGGGGTGGGGAGGCAAATATCTTTTTTGGTTTTAAATAAAACATATATCAATCAATGAGGGAAGGAATATGACACAGAAAATGACTTTCTGACCTGATCCCACAGGTCTAAGGGAGAACTCTGAAGTTGATTTATAAATGGCATCATACACCAGTTTATCTCAATAATTTCACAGAATCATATTCCCCAGATTGTTGAGTCTGTTAACAAAAAGGAACTCATTATGGTGCTTGTGCCCTAAAGTATTCATCTTTGGGAAACAGAGGAGGGTCCCTATGTCATCCACTTGTTTTCAATGTGCTCCAAGCTTCAAAGAAACCAACAAACCTCAGAAAACTGAGTTACTCTGCTAGCAGCACGCAGATTGAAAACAGCTCAATTTTGAAAATCAGACTGCTGCCATGAAAAGTTCACACAACTTAATATCAAATATCGCATTCGGTATCGATGGAAAAGTGAACATGTCCAATGTAAGAAGCACCATTTCATAAATTTTATTAGGAAAGAGTAAATATAAGAGCCTTTAATGCATTGATTTCATGGTAGTCTGTTTTTTTAACTATCATTAATTATGAATTGTTTCGTATATTTTTTTGACATCAACTTTACCACATAGTACCAAGCATAGAAAGAGCTCTTTGTAAGAGTAGGAACGCACCCACCCTCTGTGCGTGGGGGGTAAGTGTCTTAAGGAAAGCGTGTTTCAAGGGATCCAGAGTTGAAAGCTGTCAGGACCAGCCTCGCTTCGCAATAAGACACAGACTCACTTAATGGGTATTAAGGATTTCTGGTTTATTGGAACGATAGCTGACAGAATGAAAAATGGGAACGGGGTAGGTGGTGTGGGGGTGCCCCTTTTATACCCTCCTGTATTGCCCCGGGCTTCCCCACCCTTCTTTGACCCGATCCCTCTTGATGGGACCCTTGATGGCTGCCTGGGTGTTTTCCCGGTGTCTTCTTTTGTCTCCCAGCGACGGTTGTGTCCTCCGGGGCACCAGGTGCATCTTATCTTCGTTCCTCTGACATCCTTCTTTTCAGCTGCCTATGGGTCCATGGGTGTGGGTGCTTTTGGGTGCTTGTGTTAATCCCTGGTTTGATTATCTCCTTCCTCTTTTCCTTAATGATCATGATCCACGTTGTGAGGCTCTTTGTGCCTTGCAACGAGGTCATGACATGTTGCCCCCCAAAAATGTTCTTATGGTGCTGGTTTCTCAGGGTATGCCTCGTGGAACCTTCTTGTTAGTTGTCTAGCCATGACATGTCGTGCCTGGATCCACTCTGGGTGTGAAAAATGTTTCCATTTCACAAGGTATTGTAGTGTTCCTCTTTGCTTTCTTGAGTCCAGTATTTCTTTTACTTCAAAATGTTGTTGGCTGTCTATCATTATGGGTGGGGGCAGAGGTTCTTCCGTATGCCATTTGGATGTGCTCATTGGCTTCAGTAGTGCACAGTGAAACACTGGGTGGACCCGTCTCAAATTGTAAGGCAGTTCCAGTTTGAAGGTAACTGGGTTGATTACCTGTATGATTTTAAAAGGTCCAATGAATTTCGGTGCCAATTTCTTTGAGGGTTGTGAGGTCTTTATGAACTTAGTGGAGAGGTAGACCCTATCTCCCACTTTGTAGTTCGGTGCCTCCGCCCTGTGGTTGTCCGCATATTTTTTGTACGTGGTTTGTGCGTCTGCTAGGGCCATTTGGATGATTGGCCAGGTTGTTGCCAGCTGTGCCGCCCAATCATCTGGTGAGTAGGGCAGGGTTTCAGGTTGCGGCAATTCTGGTATTGGTACAAAGTCCCTTCCGTAGACCACCTTAAATGGGGTGTGGCCAGTGCTCTGGTGTACCGCGTTATTATAGGCCACCTCTGCAAAAGGTAGTAGGTCTACCCAGTTGTCCTGTTGATAATTTATGAATGCCCTCAGGAACTGTTCAAGTGTCGAGTTTAGGATCTCTGTGGATCCGTCCGTGTGTGGATGCCATGCAGTAGACAATGCTTGTTTGGTTCCGATTAGTTTTAAAAATTCCCGCCAAAACTTTGACGTGAATTGTGTGCCTCTGTCGGTCACCAACCTGTAGGGGGCGCTGTGGATCCTGTATATGTGTGTCAGGAACAAACGTGCCAGTTGTTGTGCGGAGGGGATAGTTGCGCACGGGATGAAGTGTGCCTGTTTTGAGAAATAGTCTTTTACCACCCATATCACAGTTTTTCTTTGGCTGGGTGGGAGGTCCACAATGAAATCCATGGAAATTTATTCCCATGGGCGGGAGGGGCTGGCTACTGGCTGTAGCAGCCCGTGGGGTTTCCCTCCTTTCCGTTTGGTGGTGGCACATATGGGGCAGTTGGCCACATAGTCTCTTACATCTTTTCTGAGGTTTGGCCACCAAAATTGCCTCCTTGTTAGGTGGAGGGTTTTTACAAACCCAAAATGCCCTGCAGATTTGTCATCGTGCGATCTATGTAAGATCTCCCCCCGCAGTGATTCGGGCACATACAAGGCTGTCCCTTTCCAGGCGATGTTGTCTTTAAAAGATACATGTTGTCGGTTGTTTTGCAACCATGTATCTTGCTGTAGTGCTTGTGTGAGTCTTTGTTGCCAGTTCGGTGAAATTGAGCGCCGGCTCCGATCGCTCCCCGCCGTTCGTGCTGGCATGCGCTGATTCCTTGTCTGGCTACGCGTGACAGCTGGGCAGCCGAGCTGTTTCTCGGTCCATACTGTCCCCATGATGTCGGAGGCTTGCGTGTTGTCCTGTGGCCATTGGGAAAGGGCGTCTGCCAAGACGTTTTTCTTGCCCGGTATGAATTTCTGCGTGAAATTGAACCGGCTGAAGAACTGAGCCCATCTCACCTGCTTCGGGCTGAGCTGTTTTGGTGTGCTGAGTGCCTCCAGGTTCTTGTGGTCTGTCCAGACCTTGAAGGGGCAGGTGGCCCCTTCCAGCAGGTGCTGCCATGTTTCCAGAGCTGTCTTTACTGCAAACACCTCCTTTTCCCATACGTGCCATCTCCGCTCTGTTTTGGAGAATTTGCGGGAAAGGTAGGCGCAGGGTTTTAGGTGGTTGTCTGAGTCCTTTTGGAGCAGGATGGCTCCGATGGAAAAGTCGGAGGCATCTGCCTGCACCACAAAAGGCTTGGTGGGGTCAGGGTGTTGTAGCACTGGCTCAGCTGTGAAGAGGTTTTTCAGTCTCTCGAATGCCGTTTGACAGTCAGCTGTCCAGTTCAGTAGTGCCCCCAGGTTTCTCGATTTGCCCGTGTCCCCCAAGCCCTTAGTCTTTAGCAGGTTAGTTAGGGGCAAAATAGTCTCTGCCAGCCTTGGCGTGAACCCCCTGTAGAAATTAGTGAATCCAAGGAGGCTTTGCAGTTGTCTCCTCGTGCATGGGCGCTCCCACGCCAGGATGGCTTGGACCTTGCTGGGGTCCATTTCTATCCCTTTAGCTGAAATCCTATACCCTAGGTAATCAATTTGTTTTTTATGAAACTCGCAGTTGGAGAGCTTAACGAACAGCTCTGCCTTGCAAAGTTTCTTGAGCACTTCTTTTACCAAGCGTTCGTGCTCACGTTCTGTTTCTGTGTAGATCAATACATTGTCGAGGTAAACCAAAACCCCCTTAAAAAGGTGGTCACGCAGGACCTCATTAATTAACTGCATGAATACCCCCGGTGCTCCTGCCAGTCCGAATGGGAGTACCTTATATTGAAATGCCCCCAATGGGCAGTTGAACGCAGTCTTCCACTCATCCCCCTCCCGTATCCGTATGCGGTAGTAGGCTTCCCTTATGTCCAGTTTGGAGAATACCTTACCCTTTACCAGGTGGGACAAGATGTCCTTTATTAAGGGTAAGGGGTATTTATTTGAAATGCTTGCTGCATTTAATCCGCGGTAATCTGTACAGAGCCACAATGACCCGTCCTTTTTCTCGCGAAAGAGGACTGGCGCTCCCACTGGAGAGTTTGCTGGCTCGATAAAACCTCTCGCCAAGTTTTTGTCTACGAAGTCCCTTAATGCTGCCAGCTCTCGCTGGGTCATAGCATATATTTTTGGTTTGGGTAGGGGTACCCCCGGGACCAGTTCAATGGTGCAGTCCGTCTTTCTGTGGGGGGGGGGGAGTTTGTCCGCCTCTTTCTCGCCGAAAACGTCAGCGAAATCCCCGTATTTGGTTGGCAGTCCCTCTGGCAGTGCCGTCTCTCTGTGTTCCGCAGTCGTCGTCGCCACCCCCATGGCTGCTCGGGGAACCCTGTTACCTGAAGGTGCTTGGTAACGCCCGTCAGCAAACTTAATCTCTCTGGTTCTCCAGCTGATGACTGGGTTTTGCTGCACGAGCCATGGGATCCCCAGTATGAGTCGGGGTTGCCCCACCGGTGCCACGATGAAAGCCAATTTTTCCTCGTGGCTGCCAAGACTTAGCGCGGTTTCTCCGGTGTATTGGGTGACCGGGCCCCCTCCCGCTGCAGATCCATCGAGCTGCGAGAACACCAGTTGGTGCTGAAGTGGATAGCAGCGGAGGTCGAGTGCGGCTGCCAGGTAGGGTGCATTAGGCTTTTGGAGCAACCCGAATCAATGAGTGCCCAGACCTTTTCAGTTTTATTTCGATGGGTGAGGGTAACACGGACGTAGAGGGTGGGGCATTCCTCACTCACCCCTTTGTCGTAGCACCTGTCACTGTCCTCCACCTGTCCTTCGGCGCCCCTTAGGCCAGGTGGTTGTCGTTCCCCGTCGGCTCGTCGGGGTTGCTTCCCTCCTCCTCTGAACTGTAGGGGACGTGTCTGCATCGGTACTCCCCCTTCGCCGCTGGTCGCTTTCTTGGCGCTGGGGTTGGTGTGGTTTGTGCACTCCTCGGGCTCTCTCTGGGTGTCGTTTTGGGGCATGCGGCCGCTTTGTGATCTTCCCTTCCGCATGTGAAGCATTGCCCTTTAGCAAAGCGTCTGTCCTGTTCCTCCTTCCAGGGTTGGGGTCTCACCCTCACCTGCCTTGCGCTGGTGCATGGGGGTCTCGCTGCCTCCATCTGCTGTGTTTCCCTCCTTGCATGGAGGAACGTGTCGTGAGCGTTCTCTGCTTCCGCTGCCAGCCGGATCCAACCCGTCAGGGAGCTGGGGTTGTCGCGGCCGAGTGCCCACCAGAGGACGTTTAAGTTGAGTCCGTGTTTGAACTTCTCAATCAGTGTCGATTGAGACCAAGTGTCCACTTTTCCGGCTAGGGCTTGGAACTCTATGGCATACTCTGCCACGGAGCGTGGGCTTTGTCTGAGTGTCTCTAGTGCCCTTTTTGCCTTTTCTTGCTCCAGGGGGTCCCTGAAGTGCCGCTCCAGTGCCTGCAGGAATTCTTTGCTGTCCTGCAGCGCCCGGGCACCTGATTGGCACAATTGGATGTACCAATCGGCGGCCCGCCCTTTAAGTTTTATGGCCAGGGCATTGACTTTGCCCCTTTCAGTTCTGAAGCAGGGACCCCATTCTTCGAGGTAGTACCTCGTGTTAGTCAAGAAAAAGGAGAGTTTAGAGGGGTCCCCGTCAAACTTTATGCCAAAGTCCTTGGCAGCTGTCCTGGTCTGGCTCCTGACACACTCTGTGTCATGCCTCGGGCTCTGCGGGAGCTGCTGCGAGTCGGGTTGTCTCCAGTTTTCTTGCGGTATTGGTGCCTCTCTCTGGGTCTCCTTGCAAGGTCGTCGTCCCATCGCTTGGGGGGGAGGGCAGGGCGTTCTCCCTCGGTCGGTCTCCTGGATCCAGGCTCCGCCATCGCCATCGCCACCCGCCGGGTCGTCCCTCCGCCTCTCATCCTGGTGCGTCTCCCGTCGTGGGGTGGGT
This sequence comes from Candoia aspera, assembly GCF_035149785.1. Lineage (NCBI taxonomy): Eukaryota > Metazoa > Chordata > Lepidosauria > Squamata > Candoiidae > Candoia > Candoia aspera. Next base: position 107,994,538 of record NC_086156.1, on the reverse strand, counting down.
TCCTGGGATCGGGCGCCACTGCCGCCGAGGTTGTCCCGCCGTCTCACGTCCGGGCGTGCCTCCGATCAGTGGGTGGGCTCCTGGGGTTGGGTTCCGCCGTGGTCACCGCCGTCCGCTGGGTATCCGCCCCGTCTCTCGTCCCGGTGCACCTCCGATTGTCGGGTGGGCTCCTTGGGCCGGGTTCCGCCGTCACCGCCTCCCCGCTCGCCCCGCCGCCGTTCGTCCGGGGGTGCCTCTGCGCCGCCTTCGCTGCGGGGTTCCTGCGCCACCGTCAGCTGTTGCAGCATCAGCCGCATCGCCTGCATCCCTTCCTCCAGCACGTCGAGCCTCTCTGCCGTCCACGGCTTCCCACCAAGTTGCTCACCGCTCCGCTCGCCATCGCCATTGGCCATGGTGGAGGACGGATCTTCCCTTGGTCTCTCCGTGGTGCCAGGCGCGCCCTCGCCTCTGTGCGCCCAGGGTGGCGGTTCGTCTCACACTTCCTCCGGGGTTGCCTGCTGGCCTGGAGAGGGTCCCCTCGTCTCGCCCCCGGTGCCCCGCGGGCTCCTGGGCGCCAGGGTGTGTCCCTCCCCCACTGCTTCCCCCCAGCTGGGTCCCATACTTACCGGGCCATTACATCGCCCGGACCTCAGCTGCCTCCCACCCTGCGGGAGCGGGGCTTCGTCACCGGGCGCCAAAGGGTTGCGCCGCCTCATTTCCTGGATTTCCATGCCTGGCTGGGTCCCTCACAAGCTTGTTGGATAGGTGCCAGGTGAAAAAAAAAAATTGGGTTCCCGTTTTTATGTCAGGGCCAGCCTCGCTTCGCAATAAGACACAGACTCACTTAATGGGTATTAAGGATTTCTGGTTTATTGGAACGATAGCTGACAGAACGAAAAATGGGAACGGGGTAGGTGGTGTGGGGGTGCCCCTTTTATACCCTCCTGTATTGCCCCGGGCTTCCCCACCCTTCTTTGACCCGATCCCTCTTGATGGGACCCTTGATGGCTGCCTGGGCGTTTTCCCGGTGTCTTCTTTTGTCTCCCAGCGACGGTTGTGTCCTCCGGGGCACCAGGTGTGTCTTATCTTCGTTCCTCTGACGTCCTTCTTTTCAGCTGCCTATGGGTCCATGGGTGTGGGTGCTTTTGGGTGCTTGTGTTAATCCCTGGTTTGATTATCTCCTTCCTCTTTTCCTTAATGATCATGATCCACATTGTGAGGCCCTTTGTGCCTTGCAACGAGGTCATGACAAAAGCTTTATTTAAAAAAAATAAATTTTAAAATTTTAAAAAAGCTCTCCCACAGGAGCTAATGGCACTGATTTCCTTGGATCAGGTCTTTAGAATACCATCTTTGGACCAATCACTCCATTAGAGTAATAGGTGTGAGATAAGGAGCAGTTAAGGCAGCGATCCTCAACCTCAGCAATGTGAAGAGGTGTGAATTAAACTCCAAACTTCAACATACTGGCTGGGGAATTCTGGGAGTTGAAGTCCACACCTCTTAACGTTGCTGAGCTTTGAGGAAGACTGAGTTAAGGGATTCAGTAGTGAATTTAAAACAGAAGAAAACTGGAAATTGGAACACCAGGGTTTGGGTCAGGATATGAAGAATTTGGGTATGTGTAACTGATGAGATGAACATTCCCCAAAAAATACATTCTTCATGTGAAAGAATTCTGATTTTATTTATTGACAGACATTGCCTCTTTCCATCTGTAACAAGAAATGTCCTTTGGGCCATAGCAAGATAAAAGTGGAAGGGAAATTATCTTGCTGCTATGACTGTAGACGGTGTCCAGAAGGAAAGATAGCTGACCAAATGGGTAAGCAAAGGAAAATATTGATTATATCAGTGTTTTAATAAATATAAATGGGGCCTGACTTTTTAATCACTAGTGTATACTTTAGTCATAGTCCTTTAGTAGATCCAGTCTGTGATTAATTCTTCATGCTTAAAACCACCAGTGGTTCTGTCAACAATTTTGCTTTGTTTTTACCCATAGACTTAGATTATTGTTTCCCATGTCCAGAAGATCAATATCCAAACAAGGATCGGGATCATTGCCTTCCAAAAAGCATAACCTTCTTGACTTATCAAGAGCCACTGGGCATTTCTTCGGTAATGATTGCAGTCTCCTTTGCTTTCATCTCAGCTGTGGTGCTGGGGATCTTCCTTAAACAGCAGGACACTCCCATCGTCAAAGCCAACAACAGGAACCTCACCTACATTCTTCTCATTGCTCTCCTCCTCTCCTTCCTTTGCACTTTGCTTTTCATTGGGCAACCTGACCAAATGAAATGTCTCATGCGACAAACTGCTTTTGGCATCATCTTCTCTGTAGCTCTTTCTTGTATATTGGGGAAAACAACCATAGTCGTTCTGGCTTTCAGGGCCACCAAGCCAGGCTCCCAAATGAGGAAATGGGTGGGCAAAAGGATGGCTAACTCCATTGTCTTATCTTGCTTCATGGCTCAATTTACCATTTCTGTAGTGTGGCTGGCAGTTTCTCCCCCATTCCCAGATTCTGACATGCATTCAGTGGCTAAAGAAATTGTCCTGCAATGCAACGAAGGTTCAACCACTCTGTTTTATACTGTCTTTGGCTTTATGGGGTTCTTGACTGCTGTCAGCTTCACTGTGGCCTTCCTAGCTAGGAATTTACCTGACAGTTTCAATGAAGCCAAATTTATCACCTTCAGCATGTTGGTTTTTTGCAGTGTTTGGGTATCATTTGTTCCCACCTACCTGAGCACCAAGGGGAAGTACGTGGTGGCGGTGGAGATCTTCTCCATTTTGGCTTCGGCAGCTGGATTGCTGGGTTGCATCTTTTCTCCAAAATTGTATATCATTATTCTGAGATCTCATCTGAATAAGAAGGAGCAACTAATAAAGAAATGAATCTGATTTTCATACCAGACCCCTTGAATGAAGCCAAAATTGTTATTTCAGCATCTTCCCCCCACCCCAGTTTGGTGGTTCAGCATTTTTCTCTCTGTTGGCACATCAAAGTCACATACAAGGCAGTAACTCTGATGATCTCTTCCAAGTTCACTTCAGAACTTAGAGAGCTGCTCTGCAGCTTTTCTTTGAAATGTAAGATAATGATTCCATTTCAGCTAAGGACATAAATTCTATGGGCATTTAATAACGGACAACCTATTGGCACAATTATAAGAATTCCATATGTAAAGGAGCTACCAGAGAAATTCATCTAAAGATTTGTACATGCAAAGGGATGTTTAACAGATCCCAGGAACATAGAGGAGCAACCATGACTGATACAAAAGAGATTCCTTAGTACAGGGAAAGGGGGAGGATCAAAAATGGAACTCAGTATCTCTGCCTGAATTACACTAGGAATAGGTTGATCCATAAAATAGCTTTGAATCTTTTCCCCTTATTTCACTAACGGCAAATGTCATTCCAGAAATCCTAGTGATTCTTCTTTCCTGAATTGCTGACTTTGACAGCTGGGCAATATGCCATATAATGGTCACGTTCTTCTCTGACTTGGAAAAGCAGGATAGCTTCTGTGAGCTTCTGTCAGCACAGTGTCAGGATTCAGGTACCAGTCAGTTACTTGAGACTGATTCCATCACTTATCCGCCAGAGAAGGTGTAAGAGAAATCAGTCAACAATCACAAATGGAAACCATCCTGAGGACATTTTGAGAAATTTGGAGAGCCAAATAGATACACAGTGCTCAGCTAATTGAGAAAAAAGGTGTCAGCAGGTTAACTGAGCCCTCATGAGAAAAAAAAAAATGCACAAATCTCTGATTCATGCTCTAGTGTAGGTGAGTCTTTTGTGCCTCCAGTACCTCAGCTCTTCCACTGCAGAACGGCTGAGTAACCTTCATGACACCTAGACTCCTGGACTGTTCTAGTGTGTACTTAGTCATGTTCCAACTCAGCTTTGCAATATTTTCTGTCCAGAGAGACCTTTCCTTAAGAGCTGCTGGATACTGGGTGCTCTGGCACATGCTGGCTCTCTGCCTGCCTTAACTGCTCTCAGAGAAAATTTTGTTTTTTATTTGTTCAGTCACATCTGACTCTCTGTGACTTCATGGACCAGCCCACAACAGAACATCCTGTCGGTCATTGCCACCCCAAGCTCCCCAAAGGGTGAGTCCATCACCTCTAGAATACCATTTGTACATCTGGCAATTCTCGCTCCATGAATTGCTGAAGTCTGTTGTTGTTGTTTATTTGTTCAGTCACTTCCGACTCTTCATGACTTCATGGACCAGCCCATGCCAGAGCTTCCTGTTGGTCGTCAACACCCCCAGCTCGCCCAAAGTCTGCCCTCCAGTCTCCCTTGAAGAAAATAACATCTCTTTTAGGCTTGTTGTCCTGTAGGTGTTGCAGATCCTCATAGATCTGATCTACTTCAGCTTCTTCAGCATCTGTGGTTGTGGCGTATATTTGGATCACTGTGATGTTAGATGGCTTGCCCTGAATTCAAATTGAGATCATTCTATCGTTTTTTTAGATTGTATCCAAGCACTGCTTTAGCCACTTTACTATTAATTATGAAGGCTACTCCATTTCTTCTGTGGTCCTGTTGTCCACAGTAGTAGATTTGGTAGTCATTTGATGTGATGTGGCCCATTCCAGTCCATTTCAGTTCATTAATGCCCAAAATGTCTATCTTTAATCTTGACATCTCACCAATAACCACATCCAATTTGCCCTGGCTCATAGATCTTACATTCCAAGATCCAATGGTGTGTTGATCCTTAGAAGATTGGATTCGCCATTCACCACCAGCACCGTCGGCCGCTAGCCGTCCTTTCGGCTTTGAGCTAGCTGCATCATCATATCTAGGGCTAGTTGAACTCATCCTCTGTTCCTCCCCAGTAGCATTTTGACCATCTTCCGACCTGGGAGTCTCATCTTCTGGTGGTATACCGACGTATCTCTTGTTGTACTGATCCATTTAGTTTTCACGGCAAGAATACTGGGGTGGGTTGCCATTACCTTCCTTCGGGATCACATTTAGTCTGACATAACTGTCATGACCTTCCTGTCTTGGGTGGCCCTTCATGGTTTAGCTCATGGCCTCATTGAAGTGCTCAAGCTCCAGCACCACGACAAGGTAACGATTCTTTGCTGAAGATTTATTATGTTACAAAATGATTTAATGCATTTTGCAATTGTCTAACAATGCCACACTTATCTTTAAATGTACAATTTAACCAAAATTTTGTTCATTAATCATTAATATTGACATGAACTTTTTCTTATCATTAAAGGTTTAAGATATATGAATTATCATACGGTTAAGCATTTCTAGTTAATACTGTATCAATACCACTGTACCCAATAAAATAATTCCGTATTTTTTAGCTTATAATGCAATAAAACAGTTAAAACAAAACAGCCTCCCTTACAGTTTTATATTAATTCTACTGATTATTATTTTTATTATTGTTATTAACAGACATTTTTTATCGCCCTTCTCAACCCACGCAGTTCTTATTGGTATGGGGATATCAAGTCATTTGTCTGCCTCCTGAGGAATCTGTATAATGACCAAGTAGCAACATTAAGAACAGACCACAGAACAATGGACTGGTTTAAGATTGGGAAAGGAGTACGGCAGGGTTGTATACTCTCACCCTACCTATTCAACTTGTACGCAGAACACATCGTGCGACATGCTGGGCTTGAGGAATCCAAGGCTGGAGTTAAAATCACTGGAAGAAACATTAACAATCTCAGATATGCAGATGATACCACTTTGATGGCTGAAAGCAAAGAGGAACTGAGGAGCCTTATGATGAAGGTGAAAGAAGAAAGTGCAAAAGCTGGCTTGCAGCTAAACCTCAAAAAAAACCAAGATTATGGCAACCAGCTTGATTGATAACTGGCAAATAGAGGGAGAAAATGTAGAAGCAGTGAAAGACTTTGTATTTCTAGGTGCAAAGATTACTGCAGATGCTGACTGCAGTCAGGAAATCAGAAGATACTTAATCCTTGGGAGAAGAGCAATGACAAATCTCGATAAAATAGTTAAGAGCAGAGACATCACACTGACAACAAAGGTCCACATACTTAAAGCAATGGTATTCCCAGTAGTAACATATGGCTGCGAGAGCTGGACCATAAGGAAGGCTGAGAGAAGGAAAATAGATGCTTTGGAACTGTGGTGTTGGAGGAAAATTCTGAGAGTGCCTTGGACTGCCAGAAGATCAAACCATTCCTTACTCCAGGAAATAAAGCCAGACTGCTCACATGAGATAATGGTATTAAAGGCAAAACTGAAATACTTTGGCCAATAATGAGAAGACAGGACACCCTGGAGAAGATGCTGATGCTGGGGAGAGTGGAGGGCCAAAGGAAGAGGGGCCGACCAAGGGCAAGGTGGATGGATTATATCCTAGAGGTGACGGACTCGTCCCTGGGGGAGCTGGGGGTGGCGAAAACTGACAGGAAGCTCTGGCCTGAGCTGGTCGATGAAGTCACGAAGATTCAGATGTGACTAAACAAATAAACAACAAGAAAACCACACAAGATATACAGTTTTTAATTTTTATTTTATTTTATTTATCTCACTTTATTTTATTTTATTCTTTGGCAGTTGAAATACTTTCAAGACAAGTCACAAAACCCAGAGAAAAAACTTTCTGTCAAACCAATATGTTCCAGGCCAATATATATATTTATAGATCTCTCTGTCTGTCTCTCTCCCACACACAAACCTCACATGGATACTCCCAAATAAATGCAACAGTGAACTTGTTGTCTACAATAATTGCTTTCACCATAAAGATAAAGCCACAATCATCATTTAAAAGAAACAAACAAACAAGAAAACCCTTGGAAAGAAGGGGGTAGAAGACAAGCTGAACAGATGAATTTCCATTCTCTTTTATTTCACGGGCTGCAGGACATTAAAGCCTTATATTTTAAGATTATTGCACATTATAACATTAAAAATTGATTTTCACGCAGCACTTTCTTCTTGATTAGCTATTTCCTCTATTCTGATGATGGCTCAGAATAATTATCTAAGATTTGAAAGAAAAGATGAGGAGCAGTTCTCTAGGTTCTGAAGTGACTTTGGAAGAGATTGTCACAGCTACCACCTTCTATGTCTCCTTGAGATACTGATAAGAGGGAAGAATGCAGAACCTCAAATTGCAAGAAGCCAACATGATAAAAGTTACCACTTTGGCTTCAGTCAAGGGGTGTGGTATAAAACTCAGTTTCATTTCATTAGTTGCTCCTTCTTATTCAAATCAGGTCTCAGAATAATGATAAACAATTTTGGAGAAAAGATGCAACCCAGCAATCCAGCTGCCGAAGCCAAAATGGAGAAGATCTCCACTGCCACCATGTATTTCCCCTTCGTGCTCAGGTAGGTGGGAACAAATGATACCCAGACACTGCAAAAGACCAACATGCTGAAGGTGATAAACTTGGCTTCGTTGAAGCTGTCAGGTAAATTCCTAGCTAGGAAGGCCACAGTGAAGCTGACAGCAGTCAAGAACCCCATAAAGACAAGGACAGTATAAAACATAGTGGTTGAGCCTTCATTACATTGCAGGACAATCTCTTCAGACACTGAGTCCATGTCTGAGTCTGGGAATGGGGGAGAAATAGCCAGCCATACTACACAAATGGTGAATTGTGCCAGGGAGCAAGATAGGACGATAGTGTTGGCCAGCCCTTTGCCCACCCATTTCCTCATTTGGGAACCTGGCTTAGTGGCCATGAAAGCAAGAACAACAATGGTTGTTTTCCCCAAAATACAAGAAAGAGCTACAGAGAAGATGATGCCAAAAGCAGTTTGTCGCATGAGACATTTCACTTGGTCAGGTTGGCCAATGAAGAGCAAAGTGCAAAGGAAGGAGAGCAGGAGGGCAATGAGAAGGGTCAAAGTGAGGTTCCTGTTGTTGGCTTTGACGATGGGAGTGTCCTGGTGTTTAAGGAAGATCCCCAGCACCACAGCTGAGAGGAAAGAGAAGGAGACTGCAATCATTACCAAAGAAATCCCCACTGGCTCTTGATAAGTCAAGAAGGTTATACTTTTTTGAAGGCAATGATCCCGATCCTTGTTTGGATATTTGTCTTCTGGACATGGGAAACAATCATCTAAATCTAGCAGAAGAAAAGGACAAAACAAAACTCTTCATAGAAACACTATTGTTTTGAAGCATCATCAGTTCAATTTCAATATGCCCTGATTTTTCCTGTTATCTCTAGCTTTAGTGAGTTGCAGACAAAATTACTGGAATGCCCTCTACATGAGGCTGCCCTTGAAGACCATTTGGAAACGTAGCTGTTCCACAATGCAGAGGCATGTACAATTCCCATTCACCATGGCTCACCAGAGTCACTCCACTGCTGCCTGAGCAGCACTGGCTCCCCGTTGCTCTCCAGGTGCAATTAAAGGTTCACCTTTAATGCTCTGCATGTCACCAGGCCACGTTATTGTTGAATTCACCCCTTTCCAAGGGTCTCTGCCTATCCCAACAGGTCAGCACACTCCAGGTCTCCTCCAATAACTGTTGTTAACTGATGGGACCTGGGAGGTGCACCTTCTCTGTATCTGCCCCAGCCCTTTGCAATATTCTCCTGTATCAGTTTGGAGGGATACCTGCCCTTTAATCTTTGTAGTCTGGGAAGTCTGGGAAGCCCAGGATCTTCCCAAAATGTAGGATAGAATGTGTGTTGAAGCATGAGGCTGATTGGTCCAGTGCCTGGTGGGAAGTGTGGTTTTGTTTTGTTTTGTTTTGGGATGTGATGAGCCACACAGTATCCATATATCAGATAGGTAGCCATAGATATTATATAGGTAAATCAGTCTGTCTGTCTGTCCATCTATCTATCAGTACATCAGGGTGGAATTAAGAACAAATAGAAGCCAGTGGAAAAACATTACCATTGCAAAGTCACCTTTACTTCCAAAATGAAGGTACAAAGGAAGTATCGTGGGAACTCTACCAACAAACTTTGGTTTCCTGTAAAACCAAACTTAAGAAGGGGCAATCCAAATCTCAGATATCTACTGATCCTCCTGTTTAGAGTGAAGTGATTGATTGTAGCTTCAAATATCTCACTGAACTATGAATAAATAGTTCAGTTTCTTCATTGATAAACTATACAACCTAAGGTAAAGCTCAAGATTTTTTAGTCACCATAAGGTTGATTAAAAATTTAGCCCCAATTTATACTTATTAAATCATTGATATATTCAATCTATTCCTTTGCTTACCCATTTGGTCAGCTATCTTCCCTTCCGGACACAGTCTACAGTCATAGCAGCAAGATAATTTCCCTTCCACTTTTATCCTGCTATGGCCCAAAGGACATTTCTTGTTACAGATGGAAAGAGGTAATGTCTGTAAATAAATAAAATCAGAATATGTTCAAAAGAAGAATTTATGTTTTGGGATTCTTCTTTTCATCAGTTATACATACCCAAACTCTGCATTTATTTATTCATTTGTTTGTTTTTCTGTCTGTCATCTTTTTATCACTGCCCATCTCCCACACCAGGACGGACCCTAATCCAAACCTTTGTGTCGTATTTTACAGGTTTGTTTCTGTTTTACATTCACTACTGAATTCCTTGACTGCTCCTTATCTTACACCTATTACATTAATGGTGTGGTTGTGCCAAACATAGCATTCTAAAGATCTGTTCTGAGGAAACCAGCACCAGAAGCTGGTGTGGGGAGCTTTCAACTCTGGAGTCCTTTGTTTTCCTTGAGGTTCCATTACATGGTTGGGGTCCTACTTTTACTGTACCTCTTTCAAAGCTTGGTTGACTTTTCTGTTGATACCAAAGGCCACAATTTATTTAAACTTTTTTGAACTTTCCTAAAAATATATATATATATATTGGTTTTCCATATTGGACTATTTGCAGTCTGGCTGTTTATAGCAGAGTAACTAAGTTTTATTATTTTTTTGGTGGGGGGACCTTACTTTCATTTTTGCAGCTTAGAGCACTTTAAAAACAAATTATTTTTTATCTTCACCTTAATGATCTGCAAATAATACTGATCATTGCCCTACTCACATGTTTTCAAAAAGATGCTTACTTTAGGGCACAACTACCGAATATTAAAATGAGTTCCATTTTTTCTACAGACTGAAGAATTTTGGGAATATGATTCTCTGTCATTATTAGACTGAACTGGGGTATAATACCTCTTCTAAATCAACTTTTGTGGTCTTGGAAATGTAGAAATAGGTCAGAAAGATTTTTTTTTTCTTTATTGGTATATATTTTATTTTTTGAAAAAATGCCTTCCCTTCCCCTTTATTAAATTTTATAGATAGTGTGCAATCATATTAGGAATGGTGATGAAGTTAAATTAGCTGAGATGACTGATTACTTGGTAGATAGATAATAGTTAGATTGATAATCTTCAGCAGAAATTCTTTGTTTTTGAGTTAGATATTTCAATATATTTTGATATATATTCAATATATTTGAAATAAGTTTCAGGAACAAGGATTCTGCTGGGTATTCTATGTATTTCATGAAAGAAATTTTTAAAAAAAATCCTAAAGCAACTGAACTATGAACCAGGATTATCCATTTTTAAGATATAATTATTAATTACTTAATTTAATCTTTATCCCGCCTTTTTTATTATTTTTTTTAAATAACTTAAGGTGGCGAACATGCCGAATATTCCTTCCTCGTCCTATTTTCCCCACAACAAAAACCCTGTGAGATGAGTTGGACTGAGAGAGAATGACTGGCCCAAGGTCACCCAGCCGTCTTTCATGCCTAAGGCGGGACTAGAACTCACAGCCTCCTGGTTTTTAGCCCAGCACCTTAACCACTAGACCAAACTGGCTCTCATTGTTTCAAAACTTTGAAACAATATTTTGTTTCAAAACTTTGAAACAATATTTTGTTTCAAAACATTGGAACAATATTTTGTTTCATGAAATAGTTTGTATCTCTTGAGCTATATTCAAATCTAGAGTTTCACTGGTTAGAAACACATCCTACCTACCTATTGGGAAGGTTTTACACTGGAACTAAAGAAATATTGTAGGTATTTAAACTTTAAACCACCTATTTATACATTAGTTGTTTACGTTCATATCACATCCAAAAGGGAAAAAAAATACCATGAAGGTGCTAAATAGCTTAATCCAAGTGTTGTTGTTGTATTTTAATAATTTATTGACATGGATCAGAGGCTAAATGATTTCATAAAAGTGAAAAATGAGACAGACCTGGTTAAATATGAGGGGCCAAACAGCATCCTTGGCAGAAATGGTGAGGAGCTTGTCTGCGGGAGCCATGGGGTCGATCTTTCCAAGTTGGACTCTCAGAAAGGACTTGTTTGGGAATGTGACCCAATTGAAAATATCAAATCCAGTTACTAATTCCCCACTGGAGCTAAAAGAAACCTCTTCCCCAACACTGTTGTTAAAAGAGATTTGCTGCAGAAAGTGGTGGAGCTAATTGAAGAAAAAATAAAAAAGGAAACAGGAAAGTTATCAGAATTCCTTGAAGGGATAGGACAAGTCACACTTTGTTCCTTTCAATTTGGCCTATGCTTAAAGAAAAGTAACCTGTTAAATTTTGGATCAGCACACACTATTTCAAACAGGAAGACAATTCCATTTTCATCACATTTATTTTCTACCATATCACCTAACTAAAATATTGCAGTTGAAAAATTTTCAGATGAGAATTCCATCACAAAATTGAGAAAGAGAGAAATCCAGCAGGTCACTTTCCCCTGAGTTTTGAGCAATCCAGTATGGTTTACTCAACCTGATGACCTTCTTGCATTTTGTATTTGTGAGCATTACCTTCCATGGGGATTGAACTAACAGCTTCCAACTCCTTCCATTGCTTATTTGACCCTCTTTGAGTTTGGAGGAGTGCATGGCCCTCAGAGCATGTGCCACAGCATAGACTGCATTGTAGATGCTGTAACTCTGTCCACCCATGGTAGTCTCAAACACAGAATTCGGAAGAGTCTCCAGCTTCTCTTCTCCAGTGCAGATCCTTTCAGCATTCCCATCTGTAATATCACTGGAGAATGAGCATTCAAAAGCATCTTTCCAGAAATCCCTAATAAAGCCATCTTCTTTTTCTATGTTTGGGGTTCTCTTCTGCATAAATTGTTGGAACCCCATCAGCTCCTTTGAGTGAATTGCAAAGGAAAGAGCACCATGGAGAAAATCAATGGGTAACTGTCTTTGAATCAGAATGGAGGTGAATTCCATCTGGGCAGTCATGATCCAAACTTTGGCTTTTCTCTCTTTTGGAATATTTTCAGAATCTAAAACATAGATCATTAGTCTCAAAGGCACCAGGCCTGTAATTTCAGCATTCAAGATGACTGCAATGACTGTACTCCCCATGATCACTTTGTATAATTTATCTGCCTTTTCCACCATTTCAGCAGCCTCATTACCATACATCATTTGCGGGATACATTCTATAAAATCAAAGCAGATTCCTTTTTCTGAAAACATGGAAAGACTCTTTTGAATGAACCTCTCTCTCTCTTCCTCATACAGAGAAATCCACCCAACCCAAGTCCATCCAAAATTCAGCAGTAAGTGTAGGATTCCTTTAAGCTGGTGGATCTCATCTGGGAACATCCATTTGACAAATTGTTCTGCTGTTTCATTAGTTATCAGTGGAGCTGTTCCGTATGTGATCTAAATGGAGGGATGAAAGAGGAAGAAAGGCAAAAAGTGCAATGTGTGTTTATTTCACCCAGACTCTGGTTTTCAGTGGGATACAGAAAGAAGTTTCCTTAAAAATCACAATTTTACTACATGACATCTGCAAGTTAGTACTGCTCATCAAGCAAAAAGGGACAACACTTTGGTGATATTTTTCCTATCTCATGAATTTCTCATCTTCCTGCCTCAAAAATGTCATGATTCTGGGATCTTTCTCATAAGTATTATCATGAAGATCTGACACCTGAAGTTAATAAATAGCAAGTGAACTTCACATCTTGCTCCATAATTTTGTCTCACCTGGGGAAATTTGTAGCTGCACAGAATGGTTGCTATGTTGAGACAGGTCTTAGTAAGGGGTCCTCCAATGACAGCTACTGTATTGGTCTGTTCATTACATTTGTAGTTGGGAATAAATTTATCTTTTGTAGATAGAAATTCCATTGCTAAAAGGTAAGTTGAACTTTCCTCAGTATATTGAGTACTGATGTGGAAACCAAGGCTGACATTGGGTAAAATCCCAGGACGTTCATTGATCTCCTTTACAGCAAATGCCAGAGCCAAAGTGTGTTGGTAATTATGAGTGACGAACCTTCAGTGAGAGTTATAAACCATGTGAATATATTTCTGCTTCAGAACTGGACACATGCTACATTTCAATCATTATATATTCACATAAACACAGAAATTAGCACTATTAGAAGCTAACCAATCCCATGTCCATCCAAAATGAAAGAGTAAGTGTAGTATTCCTTTAAGATGGTGGAGCTCATCTGGGAACATCCATTTGACAACATTTGCTCTGGCATCTTTATTCATCAATAGCCTGATTGTTATGTGATCTCAATGGGAGAAGAAAGAGGAACAGAGTCAGAAAGCAATATTTCTAAAGGAAAATGTGCAAGGTGCATGTGTTTACTTAACCCAATCTTTGAGTTCGAGTGAGATAGAGAAAGAATCTTCTTTAAAGCTACAGAATTATAGAACTCCTTACTGAGGAAAAAAAGGCAGCAGTTTTCATGATTTCCTTCTCATGGATTTCCCATTTTCTTTTCTCAAACATTTCATGATTAATTTGCATCTTTCAAAAAAGAGTTATCATGAAGATCCAACACCTTAATTTAATAAATATCAAGTGAACTTCCCATCTTACTTTATATTTCTGCCTCCCCTTGGAAATTTTTAGTTGCACAGAATGGTTGCCATGTGGAGACAGGTCTTAGAATCGGGTTCTCCAATAACAGCCACAATGGTGGCCTGGTCGTTACATTTATAGTTAGGGACTAAGCTGTCTTTGGCAAAGAGAAATTACATTGCTACACAAAAAGTTGAACTTTCCTCAAGATTGTCGGTAGTAATGTGGAAACCAAGGCAACCATTGGGAAAGATCTCTGAATGTTCATTGATGTACTTTACAGCAAATGCCAGAGTCAAAGTGTTTTGTAATTATGAGTGAGGTACCTTCATTGAGAGTTATAAACTATGTCAATATATTTCTGCTTCAGAATCAGACAGCTGATGCATTTTTATTTTTAGATAGATTGATAAACATAGAAAATGCATCACTTGTTTGCTCTGCACAACTGGAACTTTTAGCAAATAATAGCCTACACTGTAAGGATTGGGAAGCCCTGACCTAGCAGGGATTAGCTAACATTGAAGTAAGTCCACATTTGGAGCCTGGTTTTTTCTGTCTTTAAGATGCTTTTTCTGCAAAAATTGTCAAATTCACATTGTAATGTCCCTTTCAGGATTAATTTGGATATTAGCAATGAAATCCCAATTCAGAGTGAAGGGAAGTGGGAAGATTTATATAATTTCAATCTTATGGAGATAACATTCTACAAATAACTTGACATTTGGGCTTTGCATTCTGTAAAAATGTTCATTCAGTTCCATTGTCCCACCACAGAATTTGCCATTCCCTGATGACATGAAAGGGATTAAAATTCAGAAAGTACTATGGTACATGTAGCCTATTTTCAGGACAGCCCCACAGCCTAGATTAGTCATATGTTTGTCCTCATGAAGTAAAGGATTGTGAATGTTTCTGAGAAAATGAACCCATGTAGTGTTATTATTTAAAACAAGAATATTTGCCTCATTTGAGATCTCAGTATTGGGGGAGGCTCTGTTTCTTTCAGCTCTAAAATTGAGACATCGCTAACAGCCATTGCAATCAGTAATAGTGTAACCATTTTGCAGTTGAACAGAAAAAAGAGGAAGGAAGGAAGGAAGGAAGGAAGGAAGGAAGGAAGGAAGGAAGGAAGGAAGGAAGGAAGGAAAGAAGGAAGGAAGGAAGGAAGGACAGCATTTAGGTGGTGATGAGGATGAGGATGAGGATACTTACAGGAACTGATCAAGCACATCAGAAGATGGAGCATTTTGAAAAGTGATCTCATTGGAAAGAAAGAAGCCCTGATAAATAATGGCAGCAATGATTAAGTCTCCAGACTGATAATACTTGTGAAAAATTGGAATGGGACCACTGAGTGTGCAGTTGTGGACAGGAGAAACACACATCACCATAGGAAAGAAGAGTAACATCAGTGCTCGAAATAGAACCAACTCAGTGTAAAATATGGTCATTGTCGACATCAAAATGTGGCTCAAATGTTACTGTTCAACTGAGGAACTGGGTCACAATCAACCAGCCTCTCATGAGTATTATGTAAAGGGAAGCAATGAAGTATCACAGGTTAAACAGGCAGCCTTCTTATTCTCACTAAATGTAATTCTGTATTTTTGAGCTGGTATTAATATAATGCAATGTTTTAACCTGGGGTCATGGTTTTCTTGTGTTTACTGGGATTCTCTTGAGACATGGCAAAAAAGGACAATGATGATACGTAATTTGATAATTACTTGGGAGATAAGAGCTTACTTAGAATAGTACTTTCTTTGCAATATGTCAAAAGGAAACATGTTTATCATATCTCTGCAGGACTCTGTAGTGTTGCGAACTCTTAAAAACTTAGACATGAAGCAGAAAATTGGGGGGAGCACCTTCTGCACAAAAAAAGAAAAAAAAAGGATTTTTTTTTCCAAAGATGCTGCCATGTTGGACAGATACATATCTATAAACAGTATCCAAACTTTCTTCATTCAAAGGCTGTTTAAAATAAATGCTTAATACATGTTCTGCTATGAGAATGTCACGATAAAATTATTGCTTTGAGGTCAAGGATGTTTTGAAAGAAGGAATTTTTCAGTTGTTGTTTAATTTTTTTGATCCCGCCCCTATTTTTTTTATAAAAAATAATTATTTAGAATAAATTATAATATAATATAAACTATAAAATAATAATTATTTTATAAATAATTATAATCATAATAATTTATCAATTTCATAAATAATTCAAGGTGGGGAACATACCAAATACACCTTCCTCCTTGTATTTTCCCCACAACAGCAACCCTGTGAGGTGACTTGGGCTGAAAGAGAGTGACTGTCCCAAGGGCACCCAGACGGCTTTCATTCCTAAGATGGGAGTAGAACTCACTCTCCCCTGCTTTCTACACCAGAGCCTTAACCACTAGACCGAACTGGCTATACATAATGCTGAAGTCATGGTATCAGTCAATGTGTTAAGTTGTACTTATGTTCTCCATAAAGAGCAGCTATCTATCTATTCATCCATCCATCACAAATCACCTGCCTATCTGTCTATCATCCATCATCCATCATCAAAAGTGATCTCAAAAGATGGAGTAATGTAGAGCCATCTTGGTTAGGATCAATTGGAAATAAGAAAATGAAAGTATTACCTGCGAACCTGCGTGCCTGAGTTCCTGAGGTACCATGATCAACTCGTGTCTGTCAATCAAAGTGTTTTCTGCCTATGACCTACAAACAGAACATGACGATGATTGTTGTTTATTTATTTAGTCGCTTCTGACTCTTTGTGACTCCAGGGACCAGCCCACGCCAGAGCTTCCTGTTGGTCGTCAACACCCCCAGGTCCCCCAGGGACGAGTCCATCACCTCTAGAATATCATCCATCCACCTTGCCCTTGGTCGGCCCCTCTTCCTTTTGCCCTCCACTCTCCCTAGCCTCAGCATCTTTTTCAGGGTGTCTTGTCTTCTCATTATGTGGCCAAAGTATTTCAGTTTTGCCTTTAGTATCATTCCCTCAAATGAGCAGTCTGGCTTTATTTCCTGGAGGATGGACTGGTTTGATCTTCTTGCAGTCCAAGGCACTCTCAGAATTTTCCTCCAACATCACAGTTCAAAAGCATCGATCTTCTTTCTCTAGGCCTTCCTTATGGTCCAGCTCTCGCAGCCATATGTTACTACAGGGAACACCATTGCTTTAACTATGCGGACCTTTGTTGTCAGTGTGATGTCTCTGCTCTTAACTATTTTATCAAGATTTGTCATTGCTCTTCTCCCAAGGATTAAGCGTCTTCTGATTTCCTGACTGCAGTCAGCATCTGCAGGAATCTTCGCACCTAGGAATACAAAGTCTTTCACTGCTTCTACATTTTCTCCCTATATACAAGTCCCTGTAGTTTCATTAGCAATTTTTTCAGAAGTGATTTGCCATTGCCTCCTTCCTTGGGGCCGAGAGAAAGTGACTGCCCCAAGGTCACCCAACTGGCTTTGTTCCTAAGGTGGGACTAGAACTCATGGTCTCCTGGTTTCTAGTTTGATGCCTTTATCATTACACCAGACTGGCTCTCTTGTATTAAGAGATATTTGTGGACAAATAAGCCAGAAGCTGCTTTTAAAGATTTCTGCTATTGTTGATAAAATAGATGTTGCTATAGAAGTGGAAGGGGATGCGGTGGCGCTGCGGGTTAAACCGCTGAGCTGCCGATCAGAAGGTCGGTGGTTCGAAACCGCGCGGCGGGGTGAGCTCCCATTGCTAGTCCCAGCTCCTGCTCACCTAGCAGTTCGAAAACATACAAATGTGAGTAGATCAATAGGTACTGCTTCGGCAGGAAGGTAACGGCGTTCCATGTCGTCATGCTGGCCACATGACCCGGAAAATGTCTACGGACAACGCCGGCTCTAAGGCTTAGAAACGGAGATGAGCACCGCCCCCTAGAGTCAGACACGACTGGACTTTATGTCAAGGGAAACCTTTACCTTTACCTTATAGAAGAGGAACAAGTTCTAATGGACAAGACTGAAATAGACCCAACAGTTGACTTAAACATGACAGACTATGAGAAGGATATGGAACAAGATGAAACACCAAACCTACTGATAAAATGGGCTGATATTTTAATAACTAAAAAGGATATAGAAATAAGAGATCAGAAGAATGACATGGATGACCTTTTTATATTGCATCTACAAAAGGGATTTGTTAATGATGTCAGAAAGACAAGAGAAAATGAAAAGAAACAATATGTCGGGATATTATCTGAAGGGTTCTAAGACTAAGATTTTTGGGAGTAGGGGAAAGAAATATAAAGTGGCCAAGGATGAAATAGATAGGTTTCTATTTCTGGCAATCTACAACTGAGTTGTTGTTTTTTACTAAGAATGGAGGTTTGTTTTTTGTTTTTTGTTTTTTTTTAAACTAGGACTGGAAGACGATGTTTTAAGTTTTTGTTTTATAGATAAGAGTTCAATGAGAAAGAGGTTATTTGTTACATGTATTTGATTAAGGTTAAAATAGTTATTTTTAAAGGAAAAATCATATGAAAAATTTAGAACAAGTGTAAAGTCTTTGTATGTTAAGTAAATCACAGCAAATGGATCTACTTTATGATCCAATCTTGATCCTTAAAATTGTGTTTTTATGAACAGCTTTTTGCCCCTTAGACTTAGATGACTGTTTCCTTTGTCCAGAGGATAAATATTCAAACAAGAAATGGAATCATTGTTCTTCAAAAACATATAATTTGCTTTTCTTAACAAGAGTCCATGGGTATTTCTTTGGTAATGATCACCATCTCTCATTCTTTCATCACAATTCTTTCTTCAACAGTGAAGCTTAAATGCATAGGCAAACAATGAAGGGGAACCTATACCATTATTACACCATCACCCTGTTTTCTGTCCATTTGAGGACAATGGCTTTGAGAGTGGTGTCAAGCTTACCTTTGCTGGCATACAAAAACTTTAAAAAATGGATGTTTATGAACAAAAGAATTCAATCATATTGGTGTTTTATAGAAAAAAACTATGAAACCATTGCAAAAATAATTCCCACAATTGTCATAGAACAAATCTGAGCCCCCTTTATACTGAAATGAAAGTTCAAATAATTGTCCCTGTTCTCTTCCCACCCAGGGATACACCCTTCTTTTTCAAGTGGGATGTTCATATCTGGAATCAGGCTGATTACTTCTCAGCTTGTGAGAACTAGCAGTCCCAAAGACATAGTAAAGTCTTTTCTGACTTTTGGTGATGTAGGTTACCTGGCTGTTACTGAAGTCATGCAAAGGGCTCTTGCAATATGTAGTGGCCCACAGGAGAGTGGTGCCTATAACTGGGGAAATATCTAGGAAAGGAAGCTTATAATAATGCCCCTTCTCTGCTTATTTTGTCAATGAAGTCTAATTACGCCGTTTCTTACAGAAATACACACTGAATCCATACTTAGATATTACAACCTATAGAACATCCTTCTTCAGTTACTCAGATAATTTATTTGAGCTTCAATTAAAATTAGATTAAACATATACAGTATGCTTACCCATATATCTAGAAGGTATAATTACAGCAAAGCTATGCATTTTCCATTAAATCCATGTAGGTATTACCACATTAGGGACAGATTGTCATGGAGAAAACGTATCTACATGGTTGCTTGGAGTCAATAACAACTTGATGGCACATAATCAATACATCAGTTACTGGGTCTAACCGATTATGTTCAGAGATATTATTCTAATGGTGGTAACTTCCAGATTTGGGCTTTAGTCATAGGCCCAAGTAGGAGAAGGGAAATGCTCCAGTGTTACCCCACTTCTAATACTAATTTCACAAAAAGGGGAAGCATGCAGTTGAAGTATTATGAATGCAATAGACATGTTCTATAAAATGCTAATATTAAATAGCTGTGCCCCAAATAAACAGATTGGTGACAATATGCACATCAATTAAAATACAAACAATAACAGTACTTTGCTTAATTATTTTTTAGAGTAGCTGAGGAAGAAGACACTTCTAAAGAATGAGATCCAAATTTAATTTCATACAGTTTAATTTGATTTGTGGTTTAATTCATGATGATGGAAGTTTCCATTTGAATATAGCTGTTTCCTCACTTGGAAAACCGACTACATATATTGGAAAAGGAAACTTTCTCTCTTTTCTAATTTAGTTGTTTTTTTTTTTTCCTTGTCGCTATTATTTGTCCTTAATTCCAGGTCACAGTTCCCTGTGTATCACAAATTAGGATATGCATCTGAGCAAATGTAACTCTACAATCATTATCACTTATCCATTATTATTTTCAGTCTCTAAGGAGTTACAGAAAATATTACAAAATGATGTGTTTCAACAGCAACAAAAATATAATATTCATTTGTTTTTTTCCAGGTGTATAGATGGAGGGCAAAGAATTATCATTCTTCTTCTTCTTCTTTTTTTAAGGCAGTCCACTTCTGTCGCAAAAGCAGCCTCCTGGAATAATATATATCAGGTTCACCTATTTCAGATGCCTAATTTTAACAGAGTGAAGAGGTGGCTGAGAGATAAATTGGTCCACAGGATGGTATTATTCTTTGCATCTGCAACAATGTTGTTCTTGTACATAGAATGTGATACACCTCTTGGTAAATGTTCTGTAGGAAACCAGCCGCTCATGAAACACAAGCAGTACCATTCAGAAGATTTGGTCATTGCTGGAATTCTTCTCCAATTTACAAGATTTCTGAAGAAGTAACGTTCACAAGAAATCCATCAAATGAACTGCTTGATGATTTCCTGTATGTAATTATTAGGCTTAAGCAATGTTGTTGTTGTTAGTTGCCGTCAAGTCATTTACGACTCATGGCGACCCTATGTATAACAGAATGAAATGCTCTTTGGTCCTGCGCCATATGCATGTCTGGTTTAAGCAATACAAAAACTGAAATAAAGTCTGTGGCATGATGGAGTTGGGGGGGGGGGATACTAGATTGCCTATTCCGTGCTACTATTTATCTCTCTTCTTAATAATATTATTACTTCAATTATCATCTGATTTCTCTTATGCAAGGTATTTTTAATGTGTTTTTATTCTGATAGCTTCCAACACCCTCCTTGATATATTTTGGTAGATATTACTTTAATTTCAGTACATTTCTTTTTCATGTGGCTGTAACTGGGTGAAGTACAAGATAAATAAATACTTGCAATGGCACCCCATTGCTTCATAATCATGATCATCTGTAGAAAGTGTGCATGATTGCAATTAGTCCTACATGCAGATATTGCATTACAATGCTTCTCAGAAATTTCCAGTGTCTTAAAGTACAATATGGTGGCAACTGAATTTCCTTTTTCAATAAACTGAGAAACACAATTTTGGGGAAGAAGAACAAGGAAAAGGAAGAGGAGGAGGAAATGGTGGAGTAGAAGATGAGGGTAGGACTTAAAATTAATCAGGACCATGAAATTAAGGAAAGCTTCTGTAATGACCGATATTTAAACCATTTTGCAATTCAGCCCTCACTATCACCTCTATTTAGTACCATGTCCAATGGGTAAAAAAAAAATGGAGTGTTAGAGCCCAGGATTCCAGGGAGAGTTTTATATCTATTTTTATATAAATTTGCCCTCTCTCTTGAGACAAGTTGTCTTAGAGAGATATTCAAAGAAATGCCTTCCTTAAATGTGAATGTACCCACCTGTTTCAGGGCTCATGGGCTGTATAATCTAATCTTGTGTGATAAAAAACATAAATGAGGATGCAGCCAATTCCAGATTTGGAAATGTATGTTCTAACACTCATTTCAGGTTCCATATGCAAAACTACCAGCACATCTTGGCTTTGGAACTTGCAATCAAAGAAATCAATGAAAATGCCTGGATCTTGCCTAATATCACCCTCGGTGTCCACATCTCCAATAGCTATGTCCTGGCAAGATGGATCTATCTCGCTTCCATGGAGCTTCTCTCTACCAAGGGAAGGTTCATCCCGAACTACAAGTGTGATCTCAAGGACAATGTAATATCTGTGATTGCAGGACATAATGCTTACATTGGCCAGTTCATGTCAAATATTCTGAGCATTTACAAGATGCCACAGGTAAGATGACTTCTTAAAAGATTGCTATGCTAAAGAAGATTTGTTGTCTGGACATAGAAAATGGTAAATAGATAGATAGATAGATAGATAGATAGATAGATAGATAGATAGATAGATAGATAGAAATAGAGCACAATGTAAGATGCTTTGAGCAACTATATGATCTCACAGGGAAGACCTATCCCTGAAAGAAAGGAGTCTAATCCAACAACCCATTCACATATTTACATGATCATTTGTGGTACACGCATAGTGATAAAACAGAAATAAAGACTACACAATAAACTTAATTTATTTATTTAATTTATTAGTTTAATTCAATGTACAATAGATGTAGACCAAATACAATGCATGGATATTCCTCTCTTAAAATATCAAGCAGATTCAATCCTTTAGTTGCCAAAATATAGTTTTATCCCCTAGCTGATATCTTCCATTAATATAATTAAGTAAAATATCAGAGTATTGTTCACATATTGGGGGGGGGGAGAAAAAGTGTAATCAAACTATGTGGATCCTATATATTTATATTTATTTATTTCTGGTCACTTCCTGGATTTAATTTATGTTCCGAAGTTTTATCCAGATGATGAATATGATTTCTGTTAGGAACCTTCCGAACAAAGGCATGATCAACATTCCTTGATCTTGTTGATATTACTGTCATACTAAATATTAAAATATTCTAACTATATTTCACCCAGGGAGGGACAGACAGGAATTATTCAAAATGCTAGATAGCTGCATATTCCTAATCCCATGGAAAATTATTTCATTGAACCATGTGTTTAAATACAGTATAATCCAGTAGCTTCCTGGCAGTTCATATCATTCTGAAAATTTGAAAGGCAACATGTTAAAAGAAAAATAAACAATTTCCATAGAAATTATATTGAAATATGTCAATAGAATTCCACTCTGCTCTTGTTTTGAGAAGATTTATATTAGTATCAGTACACATCCTTAAAAATAGAGAGAAGTATTTTGATTTGGAAATATGTGCTCCAATTTCTTCCTTTTTCTTAGCTCATATGTGGTTCAGCTGCAGAGCAGGATGATGACATAGAAGATGCTTTCTTCCATCAGTTATTTCCCAATGAAGACCTTCAAATTATGGGGGACATCCAATTGTTGCTTCACTTCCAGTGGAGATGGATTGGGCTCATTGTCAAAAACCCTGAAAGGGGAAAGAGTCTTATACAGAATAGGCTTGATATATTTTCCAAGAAAGGCATCTGTTTTGACTTCATGGAAGAAATGCCAAAGGAACTCTTTACCAATGACACTGAGGTTCAACTTAATGGCTATGTTATGATGTACATTGTTATGAAACAGTGGTGAAGAATGCACTGGTGAGGAGGCACTGGAGACCCTTCCTGAATCTATGTCTGTAACTAGTATAACTGGGCAAAGTTATAGTGCATACAATGCAATCTATGTGGTGGCCCATGCCCTGCAAGCCATGCTTTCATCCCAACCCAAATGCAGAAAAAAAAGGAAATGCTTGGTGTCTCAGAACTCTAAATCAACAGTTGTGGCAGGTAAAAATGGAATGTATGTAAATATCCCTTTATACAAAAGCCAGTCATGTACATATTCAGCTAGTGTTTTGGGATGTATAGCTAATAAAATAATTGACACCATTAACAGAGGTGGGGGGGGGGAACCGCAACCCTCCACCTTGGGCTTGCATTTACCAAGGGGGAGGGGGGATGAAAATTCTAATTATCTAGCTATTTTCCAGCAGCAGCCACCTGGGCCAGAAGCATTATCAGACCTGGAGAGCAGCACTAATTCGTCCTTGGAGGAGTTTTCCTTGCCCAGTTCCCAATGGAGCTTGGAGGGGGAGATGGACTATCATGAGACTTTGGAGGGAGGAAGGAACTCTAGAGAGGAGGGGGCTGAAATGGAATATAAATCTGGAGGGGAGGGTGATGTCATGAGTACTGATGGCAAGCAGGAGGGGGCCTCTCTCCAGGTGGGAAAACGCATGCATAGTACTGAGGAATTAAGCAGCCTTTCAAAGAGACACAGATCAGACCAGCCTTAACTTTTGGGGTTTATCTGTCTGGGTTTTCCCATGCTTCTTCAGTTTGTTAGGATTTTCTGTCTTTTGTAGCAGTAATAAACACTAGAGACCTTCTCCTGATCTCATGATTCCTGACTGTTAGGACACATCCTCTGTTCCTCCCCAGTAGCATTTTGACCATCTTCTGACCTGGGACTCTCATCTTCTGATGGTAAACTAATATATCTCTTGTTGTTCTGATCCATTTAGTTTTTATGGCCTGAATACTGGGGTGGGTTGCCATTACCTTCCCAAGGGATTGAATTTAGTCTGACCTCTCTGTCATGACCTTCCCGACTTGGGTGGCTCTTCACAGGTTAGCTCATGGCATCATTGAGGTGCTCAAGCTCCAGCACCACGACAAGGTAACTATCCTTACTCAAGATTTTATTCTTTTACTTTTTTTTTTTTTTTTGCCAGTTGAAGTACTTTGAAGACAAGTCACAAAACCCAGAAAAAAATTTTTTTTACTGTTGAACTAATATCTTCCAGGCCAATATATATAATTTTAGATCTCTCTGTGTCTGTCTCTCTCACACACACAAACATCACATGGATACTCTCAAATCAATGCAACAGTGAATTGGATGTTTACAATAAATTCTTTCACCATAAAGCTAAAGCCAGAATCATCAATTAAAACAAACAAGAAAACCCTTGGAAGGAAGGGGGTAAAGAAATTAGCTGAACAGATTAATTTCCATTCTATTTTATTTCATGGGCTGCAAGACATGAAACCCTTATATTTTAAGACTGCTGCATATTATAACATTAGAAAAGGATTTTCATGCAGAACTGTCTTCTTGATTAGCTATTCCTTCTATTCTGATGATGGCTCAGAATAATTATCTAACATTTGAAAGAAAAGATGAGGAGCACTTCTCTAGGTTCTGAAGTGAATTTGGAAGGTATTGTCACAGCTACCATCTTCTATGTCACCTTGAGATACCAATATGAGGGAAGAATGCAGAACCCCAAACTGCAAGAAACCACCATGATTAAATTTAACACTTGGCTTCAATCAAGGGGTGTGGTGTAAAAATCTGTTTCATTTTTTTTTTATTTGTTGCTAACCCTTCTTGTTCAAAGCAGGTCTCAGAATAATGATATACAATTTGAGATAAAAAATGCAGCCCAGTAATCCAGCTGCTGAAGCCAAAATGGAGAAGATCTCCACAGCCACCATGTATTTCCCCTTCGTACTCAGGTAGGTGGGAACAAATGAAATCCTGACACTGCAAAAGACCAACATCCTGAAGGTGAAAAATTTGGCTTCATTGAAGCTGTCAGGTAAATTCCTAGCTAGGAAAGCCACCATGAAGCTGACAGCAGTCAAGACCCCCATAAAGCCAAGGATAGTATAAAACATGGTGGTTGAGACTTCATTACATTGCAGGACAATTTCTTCAGCCATGGAGTGCATGTCAGAATCTGGGAATGGGGGAGAAAGTTCCAGCCACACCACACAAATGGCAAATTGTGCCAGGGAACATGATAGGAGAATAGTGTTGGTCAGCCTACATACCTACCAGGAAGGTTTTACATTGGAACTAAATAAATAATGTAGGTATTTAAACTTTAAACCACCTATTTATACATTACTTGTTTATGTTCATATCACATCCAAAAGGGGAAAAAAAAATACTGTGAAGGTGCTAAATCGCTTAATCCAAGTGTTGTTGTTTTTTAATAATTTCTCGACATGGATCAGAGGCTAAATGATTTCATAAAAGTGAAAAATGAGACAGACCTGGTTAAATATGAGGGGCCAAACAGCATCCTTGGTAGAAATGGTGAGGAACTTGCTGTGGGAGCCATGGGGTCTACCTTTCCAACTTGGACTCTCAGAAAGGACTTGTTTGGGAATGTGACTCAATTGAAAATATCAAATCGTTATTAATTCCCCTTTTAGGCTAAAAGTAACATCCAGCACTTTTGTTAAAAGAGACTTGCTGCAGAAAATGGTGGAGCTAAATGGAGAAAAAAGGAAAAAAAAGAAAAAGAAACAGGAAAGTTATCTGTATTCCTTGAAGGGATAGGATGAGTCACACTTTGTTCCTCTCAATTTGGCCTATGCTTAAAGAAAAGTAAACTGTTAAATTTTGGATCAGCACATACTATTTCAAACTGGAAGACAATAACATTTTCATCACATTCATTTTCTACCATATCACCTAACTAAGATATTGCAGTTGAAAAATTTTCAGATGAGAATTCCATCACAAAATTGAGAAAGAGAGAAATCCAACAGATCACTTTCCTCTGACTGTTGAGCAATCCAGTATGGTTTACTCAACCTGATGACCTTCCTGCATTTTGTATTTGTGAATATTACCTTCCATGGGGATTGAACTAATAGCTTCCAACTCCTTCCATTATTTATTCAACCGTCTTTGAGTTTGGAGGAGCACATGGCCCTCAGAGCATGTGCCACAGCATAGACTACATTGTAGATGGTGTAACTCTGTCCTCTCATGGTGGTTTTATACACAGAATTAGGAGGGGTCTTCAGCTTCTCTTGTCCAGTACAGATCCTTTCAGCATTTCCATCTCTTATATCACTGGAGAATGAGCATTCAAAAGCATCTTTCCAGAAATCCCTAATAAAACCATCTTCTTTTTCTATGTTTGGGGTTCTCTTCTACATAAATTGTCAGAATACTTTCAGCTCCTTTGAGTGAATTGCAAAGGAAAGAGCACCATGGGTAACCAATGGGTAACTGTCTTTGAATCAGTATGGAGGTGAATTCCAATCTCGGCTGTCATGATCCAAACTTTGGCTTTTCTCTCCCTTGGAATATCATCAGAATCTAAAGCATAGATCATTAGTCTCAAAGGGACCAGGCCTGTAATTTCAGCATTCAAGATCGCTGCAATGACTGTACTCCCCATGATCACTTTGGATAATTTACCTGCCTTTTCCACCATTTCAGCAGCCTCATTACCATACATCATTTGTGGGATACATTCTATAAAATCAAAGCAGAATCCTTTTTTCTGAAAACATGGAAATACTGTTTTGAATGAACCTCTCTCTGTCAACATAATACACAGAAATCACCCCAACATAAGTGGAGGATCTCACCTGGGAATATCCATTTGACAAAATTTGCTCTGGTATCTTTATTCATCAATAAGCCTGATTGTTATGTGATCTAAATGGGAG
The DNA here is from genome assembly GCF_035149785.1 of Candoia aspera. Taxonomy (NCBI): domain Eukaryota; kingdom Metazoa; phylum Chordata; class Lepidosauria; order Squamata; family Candoiidae; genus Candoia; species Candoia aspera. Next base: position 107,967,445 of record NC_086156.1, on the reverse strand, counting down.
AAGAAAGATTAACAGAGGCAAAAAGGGATGTTTCTAAAAGAAAATGTGCATGGTACATGTGTTTATTTATCCAATCTTTGGACCCTACCATGCTGGATAATTTTTGTCCAGTCTCCCACCTCCCTTTTATCAGGAAGGTGGTTGAGAAGGTGGTGGCACTGCAGCTCCAGAGGATCCTGGAGGAAGCAGATTATCTACACCCCATTCAGTCAGGTTTCAGGCCTGGATGTGGGACAGAAACAGCATTGGTTGCACTTATGGATGATCTCTGGCAGGAGCAGGATGAAGGCAATGCATCCATCCTTGCTCTCATTGACCTCTCAGTGGCATTCGATACCATCGACCATGGTATCCTTTTTGAGTGGCTCAGGGTGTTAGGGGTGGGCAGCATAGTGTTGAGCTGGTTCACCTCCTTCCTTGAGGGCTGGTCCCAGTTGGTGTTTATAGGAGAGGAGAGATCGGCCCCTCCTTTGTGGGGTGCTGCAGGGATCGGTACTCTCTCCTCTCCTTTTTAACATCTACATGAAACTGTTGGGTAAGATCATCCATCTCCATGGGATGAGGTATCATCAGTATGCTGATGATACTCAATTATACATCTCCATCCCAGGGGAAGTAAGTGATGCTGTGACTGCCCTTTCCAGGTGCCTGGGGGCTGTTGGGGTCTGGATGGGGAACAACAGGCTTCAGCTGAACCCTGGGAAAACGGAGTAGCTGTAGGTTAACGGCCCCTCAGCTCCTAGGAATTTGACATCTTTGGTTCTGGATGGGGTTGCACTGCCTCAGACAGATCTGGTACATAACTTGGAGGTCCTCTTGGACTCACGACTCCTGTTCAAAGCGCAGGTGGCAGTCGTGGCCAGGAGGGCCTTTGCTAAACTTTGTGTTGTGCACCAGTTACGCCCCTTCCTGGAGCGACAGGCCCTTCAAAAGTTCACTCACACCGTGGTCATCTCCCATATAGACTACTGTAATGCAATCTACATGGGGCTACCCTTGAAGAGTATCCGGAAGCTATGGCTGGTCCAAAATGCAGCCGCACAGGCAGTTTTTGGTGCCTCAAGATCAGCACATATTGCTCCCTTGCTCCGTGAGCTGCATTGGGTGCCAGTTTGCTTCCGGGTCCAATTCAAGGTGTTGGTTATCACCTTTAAAGCCTTATGTGAGTCCAGGTTACCTAAGGGACCGTCTCATCCCTATTAAATCAGCCTGTCCCACCTGGTCATGCAGAGAGGGCATGTTATGGACCCCGTCTGCAAGAGAATTCCATCTGGCAGGGTCCAGGAGGTGGGCCTTCTCTGCAGCAGCTCCCGCCCTGTGGAACATCCTTCCCCCAGAAGTGAGGTTGGCCTCCTCTCTTCTGGACTTCAGGAAATGGTAGAAGACCTGGTTTTGTCACCATGTCTGGAGTGAGGAAAGGAAGAGCCACTCTTGTGGCTGGTTGGTTCCCTAGTCCTGCCGGGACCAGTTCTGGTCCCCTTTGGGTGGAATTATATCTGCCATCACTTGGATTTTATTGTATTTTATATGTATATTTATTGATATTTTTCTGATTTTATTGTATTTTATACTGTTTTATTGTGACCCACCCAGGGTCCCCTGAGTGGGGGAGATGGGCGGTAATAAAAATATGACAAATAAATAAATAAATAAATAAATAAATGTAATCCCAAACTGAATAACAGCAAGAGCATAATTAACTAAGCTAACAAAGGCTAGTTGTTATCATGAAGAAGGTAAATTACATTGGATAAGTTGAGAAGAAATTTTCAAATGCCTCTCACCTCAGTTCCCACAACAATATATCACCTAGCCTTTCATGCTTAAGGGAGGACTAGATCCCAATGTTTTCCCAGTTTCTAGCCCAGCACCCTATTCTTTTTTAAAATTTTATTACATTTCAAGCAAAGAAAAAAGCTACAGAAAAATAAAAAAAAACCTACAAAAAAAAAGAAAAAACCAAAAAAGTGTAGAAACACAAGATAATTTTTTTTTCAGAGTTAAAAATGTGGTGACTTCTGAAGTTTACAGCAAGGATACACAAAAATTTCCATAATCAATCCCTTACTCTATATTAAACCAAACTCACATTATTTCTATAAATTGCTCCATTGGCACACTGTAAAAATCACTAAATACTGCTATTCCCTCCCCATATATTAATATATATATATATATATATATATACACACACACACATACATACATACATACATACATACACACACATACACATACAGACAGACAGACCTCCTAATCAACTTCCTCCCAATGATAACATTTATTTAATTATTTCCTTCCTACTATTGTATACATTTCTGTCTAATATAATAAATATCAAACAAAAAAGCACATACATTGTCTGCCATTAAATGTAGTAATACAGTTTTAATGATCTTAATAAACCCCAAACCATCCAAGTAGACATTTCTTATACTTTATTAATCTTAATCGAAATCATTAAAAATGAATGAAATCAGCCAACCCTTAAAAACAATCCAGATAAATACTCTAATCCTTATCATACTTCTCAATGAACCAGAACATTTTCATGTCCCCACAATGTACCCAGAACCTTTTTCTTAAAAAAGATACAGTCCAACTGCCCCCCTCAGAAACTCTGACTTCTCTTCAGGAAACCTCCCATATATAATATCCTATTCTTTTTCCTGGCATTCCACCAGAAAATCACTTTCACTTGTGGCGTGCTACTCACTCTGTCCCTTAATTTCTCCAACTCGACTATCCAACCTTTCAATAGAAATCCCAACCTCACACTTAGAAGAGGCATTCCTGTCACTGTTAAATTTCTCAGTTTCGTCCACGACATCCCCAACCTGATGACACATTTTAGACCTCATATTTTTCACAATGTCCTGAATACATTGAATAAAAACTTGGAGTGAATCAGAAATAATCTGTTTAAAACCTTGATGGAAGTCAGAGAAAGTTTGTTTAAAATCCTCCATGTCTCACACAGTAGATTATGGCACCCCCTAGGAGCTTAACCAGCAAAAGTGAAAGATATGAAAGAATTCCGGAATGTGTTTGCATAAGTGAAAGTGAGATATGCAGACAGTTCCCCAGGGAAAGTCAAAACTTTGAACTTTAATAACTGAAAGATCGAAACAGCCAATTCAATGTGTAGGAAAATGTTAATATCTTCAAATTTAGTAGAAAAATGATAACAGGGAGACAATTATTTACTCTCAATCCTCCTTAGTATTTGGAGGGAAAACAAAGTCCAAACATAAAAAGAATTAAAAAAAATATATCCCAAAAATAACGATAAGCATCAAGAGACCCTTGCTAAAGAAAGCCTCTCTTTGGGTATGCATACTTAAAAGAAACATAAATTGGATGATGTAGAAATGGGCAAGCCAGTCTTAGTGTCTCTCTACAGCTACAGCATGGATTGAAAAATGGTGATGTCCCAGCCTCCTGGCTAGCTCTTACCAGTTGAGCACGAACACTGTTTGTGATCTTCTGGCTGCAAGCAGCTGTCTGGAGGACAAATGGGATGGTTACAGGTGTTTTCCTTTTTCTGGAAAAACACTCCTGGGCTTCAGGAAAAACCTGTCTGAGACCGAAAAAAACGGTACGTTGTCAGTTCTGCACACTGAGCTGGGAGGCACAGCTGTTTAGTCTGCCATGTCCCCACCAGAAGTCTCAGCACCATTTTCATAACACCAAAGTTGCTCACAAATTTTCAGATTTGGGGCAGAAAATATTACCGGGGATTTTCCTGTACATGTAAATAATGGTCAAGGAGAATACTGGGAGGGGATTAAATGGCAGATAAAGCACCTAAGTTACAGATTAGTGTTTTTTTTTTCCCTAAAAGCCTCTCAAAACAAAAAAGAAGATAAAAGTTTTTTGCCTCACATGCTAGAGTTGCTTTCAGTATTATGGGTGATAGAGAAGAGGGTCTTCCTTCCTTTCTTCCTTCCTTCCTTCCTTCCTTCCTTCCTCCCTTCCTTCCTTCCTTCCTTCCTTCCTTTCTTTCTTTCATGTGTTGCAGGAAATGAAGACTTTTATTATGAAATTAAAAACAATTTTTCATAGAATATTTTCTCTTTGATTAGCTATTCCCTTCTATTCTGATTAGGGCTCCGAATAAGTATATAATGTTTGGAAGAAAAGATGAGAAGCAGCAGTCTAGGTTTGGAAGTGAATGTGGAACAGATCAGCAGAGCAACGGCACTGTATGTCACTTTGATGTGCCAACAGAGAGAAGAATGCAGAACCACCAAACGGCAGAAAATGAACATGCTGAAAGTAATCAGTTTGGCTTCACTGAAGGAGTCTGGTATACAAATCAGATTTATTTCTTTATTAGTTGCTCCTTCTTATTTAAATCAGGTCTCAGAATAATGATATAGCATTTGGGGAAAAAGATGAAGCCCAGTAGTCCAGCTGCAGAAGCCAAAATGGAGAAGATCTCCACAGCCACCATGTATTTCCCCTTTGTACTCAGGTAGGTGGGAACAAATGACACCCAAACACTGCAAAAGACCAACATGCTGAAGGTGATAAATTTGGCTTCATTGAAGCTGTCAGGTAAATTCCTAGCTAGGAAGGCCACCGTGAAGCTGACAGCAGTCAAGAACCCCAGAAAGCCAAGGACATTGTAAAACATTCTGGTTGAGCCTGCATTACATTCCAGGACAATTTCTTCAGCCATGGAGTGCATGTCAGAATCTGGGAATGGGGGAGAAAGTGCCAGCCATACTACACAAATTGATGTTTGCACCAGGGAGCAAGAAAGCACAATAGCATTGCCCAGACTTTTCCCCACCCATTTCCTCATTTGGGAGCCTGGCTTGGTGGCCATGAAAGCAAGAACCACAATGGTTGTTTTCCCCAATATACAGGAAAGGGCTACAGAGAAGATGATGCCAAAAGCAGTTTGTTGCATGAGACATTTCACTCTGTCTGGTTGCCCAATGAAGAGCAAAGTGCAAAGGAAGGAGAGGAGGAGAGCAGTGAGGAGAATGTAGGTGAGGTTCCGGTTGTTGGCTTTGACGATGGGAGTGTCCTGCTGTTTAAGGAAGATCCCCAGCACCACAGCTGAGATGACAGAAAAGGAGACTGCGATCATTATCAAAGAAATGCCCAAAGGCTCCTGGTAAGACAAGTAAATTATACTCTTTTGAAGGCAACTATCCTGATCCTTGTTTGGATATTGATCCTCTGGGCATGGAAAACAGTAATCTAAGTCTAGGAAAACAAATGAAAAAAAAAAATCATAAAAATGCTATTGATTTTAAACATCAAGTTCCACTAAAGTATTTATATAATATGTAAACATTCAAATTATTCTAAAGATTTCCTAAAAAAAATGGGGAAAAAATTGTGGGTTTTTTGCACATTAATTAAACAGATTTTTTTTTAATCATTTCCTGGTGCTCCAAGAGCTTTTGACAGCACGTGCAGTTAAGAGCTGGATGTTGACAATTTCATCCCATTAATATCCATGGTAGCTTTCTTTTACATCCCTACCCATGATGTGGCAACAATTCAGTGCTTGTTTTGGAACTATTTCAGTTGAAAGTTGGTTTTCCTTCTGCATTTTGTTTTTTGTTTGTTTCTTTGTATTATTATTATTATTTATTCATTCAATTTCTATAGCCGCCCATCTTAGCAAGTGACTCTGGGTGGCTTACAACAATAGAAACCATAAAACAACTAAACAATTAAAATTAAAACAGTTACAGTACAAAATAAATATACATGGCTGCCAAGTAAACAATGTAAGATACTAATATAACCAAGAAACAGGACCATTACTGTACTCAGGGCCTCAGACCAGGGCACATAACCAGGTCTTCATGGGCTTACAAAAGGCCAACAGGGTCAGGGACATCCTGATCTCTGTGTGGAGAATATTCCAGAGGGCAGGTACTACAGCTGAAAAGGCATGCCTGTTAGTCCCCACCACCTGACATTCTTTGGCTGATGGGATCTGTAGCATGCCCAATCTACCAGATCAAATTGGATGAGTAGAAACAACTGGGAGAAGGTGGTCCCTGTCCTAACAGCCAGGAACCACGCTGAGACAAGGAATAGGTCTCTAGTGCTTTATTACTGCTACATTAGACAGAAACTCCTAACAAACTGAAGAAGTGTGGGAAAAACCAAGACAGATAAACCCCAAAAGTTAAGGCACGTCTGATCTGTGTCTCTTTGAATGGCTGACCAATTCCTCAGTATTACGCATGCATTTTCCCCCCTGGATAGGGGACCCCTCCTGCTCACCATCAGTACTCATGACAGTCAGTTAGGTAACCCGGTCCCAAGCCATGAAGGGCTTTAAAGGTAACAGTGCACACCGGCAGCCAATGCATCTCCTGTAGCAACGGTGTTACGTGTGTTGAATATCCAACTCCACTTACTACCAGGGCAGCTGCATTCTGCACTAGCTGAAGCTTCCAATTGCTCTTCAAGGGCAGCACAATGTAGAGTGCATTGCAGTAATCCAGACAGGAGGTCACGAGGGCATGAGTGACAGTGAATAGTGCCTCCCAGTCCAGGAATGGGCACAACTGGCACACAACTCGAAGGTGTGCAAAGGCCCTCCTAGCCACAGCTGCCATCTGCTCTTCCAGCAGGAGCCATGAGCCTATGATGACCCCCAGATTGTGCACTGGGTCCATCTGGGGCAGTGCAACCCCATCCAAGACCAACAATGGAAAAACCTTGTCACTGGAAGGCCCACAAACCTAAAGCCACTGAGTCTTGCTTGGGTTGAGCTGAAGCCCATCTGTCATGAGTAAGGATGGTGAGCAGGGGGCTCCCATCCAGACTGTCAAGCGCATGCGTAGCACTGAGGAATTGGTCAGCCATTCAAAGAGACACAGATCGGGACCGCCTTAACCTTTGGGGTTTATATGTCTGGGTTTTCCCATGCTTCTTCAGTTTGTTAGGATTCCTGTTAAGTACTAGCAATAAATATTAGAGACCAGTTCCTTGTCTCAGCGTGTTTCCTGGCTGTTAGGACATCATCGCACCCCATCCAGACCCTTACAGCCTCCAGGCACTGGGTCAGGAAATCCACGGCATCACTCAGGTGGCCATGAGGGAGATAAAAAGCTGGGTATCATCAGCATATTGATGATACCTCACCCCAAACCATTGGATCACCTCCCCCAATGGCTTCATGTAGATGTTAAATAGGAGATTTACAATATTATTGTAAAATATGTGCTGAAAGTTGCAGTCATAAACTGTGCCCACATTTTGGTTATATCCTTTTCTTCTAGAAAAAAATCAGGATGTGTTTTTGAAGAAATATATAAATTTATAATTTATAATGAGCTAAATTGTCTAGTTTGAAAAGGGCTTGAATTATACAGCTATCTCCAAAATGGAATATGATACTTCTATTTTCTATTTTCTGCCACACAAAGGGAAACTGGGTAGAGCATGAAATTAAAACCACTAGAAACCAGTTACAAAACTTCCCTCAACCACTGTAAAGAAAAAAAGTATAGATAGCATAACACACCACAGCATAATATAATTCAGGAATCTAGCTTTAATCAAAGTTACTAAATCTATCAACAATGGTTGCTTTCCTGCAAATTAGTTTCTTTCTTTCTTTTTCCAGGAAAAAGATAAAAAGAACAATCCAAATCTAATAAGACTACTGAACCATAACAAAGTTTATCCTATATAGACTGAACTTACTGATTTTATCCTCAACTATCTCCAACACTGAACTACAAAAAATCAGGTAAGAATTTTCATTCCTGAACTATTTGGTAATGCAAAGCTCACAGTCTGAAATCCCCATAATATTAATTCAAAAATCAATATACTGTATATTTTCCTTTGCTTACCTATTTGGTCAGTGATCTTCCCTTTTGGACACAGGATACAGTCATAGCAGCAAGATAATTTTCCTTCGATTTTTAGCTTGCTATAGCCTAAATGACATGGGTCATTGCACATTGAAAGAGGTAATGTCTGTTAATAAATATATAAGACGAGAATTCTCTCTTAGTACAATCATCTAAGGATACTGAATTGATTAACCCAATTCTTTTTTTTTTTTTCCCAAGGATATGTTCCAAATCTAAATTAATTCAAAAAAGTGAAAAAATGAGACATACCTGGTTGAAGAGGTTGGGCCAAATGATATCTTTTGCCAAAATGGTGAGAAGCTTGTCTGAGGGATCCATGGGGTTGATCTTTCCAACTTGGACTCTCAGAAAGGACTTGTTTGGGAATGTGACCCAATTGAGAATATCAAATCCAGTTAGTAATTCCCCATTGGGGCCAAAAGAGATCTCTTCCCCTGCACTGTTGTTAAAGGAGACTTGCTGCAAAAAATGGTGGAGCTGAAGAAAGGAAGGAAGGAAGGAAGGAAGGAAGGAAGGAAGGAAGGAAGGAAGGAAGGAAGGAAGGAAGGAAGGGGAGAGGATTAGTTGAAGGATGCTGATTTCTCCCTTTCTTATTATTTTTGACTATTTTCATTAAGGCATTTATATGGCTGCCCAAATCAAAGCATGTGACTCAGTGCTTTCAGTTTGGCCTACTCACAATGAAAAATAATCTCTCAAATTTTACACCTATCTATACTGTTTAAAACTGGAGAAGGACTATCCTTATCACATGCATTTTGTATACTATTAGCTAATCAATGCATTTCAGCTTGTGTTTTTCTGATATGAGAACTGCATCAGAAAATCCAAGAGATCTCTTTTCTCTGATCAACAGAAAAGTCCAGGAATTGTGAACTGACAAAATTGAAACAAAATCACCCCCAAATTAAGGTGGCCAGGAATAAAAAATGCTATTGAGTTAAAAGATAAAGATTTAACACTGAAAATTGCCAAATATCATGCTTATACAGAACAATTAGATTTCATAAAATTAATACTTCCAAGTATTTGTCAGATTTATATTTTTTTAAATAATTTTATTATGTTTGAAATGAAGATAAAAACTACAAAAAATGGGGAAAAAACCTACAAAAATAAAAAAAAATAAAAAAAGTGTGAAACAAGAAAAAAGAGTTTTGAAGATTACATAAAGAAGAGACTTACGACTTTCAACAAGAATATGCAGCAATTTTGATAATGAATCCCTTACTCTAAATTAAAGCAAAATCATATTATTTCTATAAATCCTTCAATTAGCACACATACAAATCACTAAAGCAATTGCTCCTTCCCCTTTTACTGTATATATAAAAAAGATATGTATATGTGTGTGTGTGTGTGTGTGTGTGAATTTCTAAATCAACTTCCCTCCCCCAAGAAATATTTAATTGTTTCTTTCCTACCACTATTCTATTTCTGTCCAGTATAATAAAAGTCAAATTATATATAAAAAAAACATATAAATTGTCTACTTTTTATAATCAATACTACAACAATCTTAACCCTATCAAACCTAAAAAACAAGCAATTGAAAACATATAAATTGTCTACTTTTATAATTAATAATACTACATCAATCTTAACCTCATTAAACCTAAAATCCAAACATTTATTATTATACCTTATAGATACCTTATAAATCCAACAAATCAAAGGTTTTTTAAAAAGTCCAGTAAATCTGAATCTGAATCACTAAAGAGAAATAATCATAATAGCCTCATTATAAATCCAATTACACATTCTTCAATTTTTACCTGACCTCAAAATATACCGAAACATTTACATATCTCCCTCTTACACCCAAGGCATTTTTCTTGCAAAAATCGAGCAGCCCAACTGCCCCCCTAAAAAACTTTGACTTCTCAGTAAAAAAACAAAAACAAAAAAACAACAACTCCCACAAAGCAGGTTCTCTTCTCTGCCATAAGAATCCCTCAGAAAGCCATAACATTCCCTAGGAAAAAAACAGCTCCCCTTGTAATCTGTAGCTCAGACTGTCACTTTAACCCCTTCAGCACCAAAATGTAGTCTTTGTCGTTACTTCAGCTTTGCTGACAGTAGAAAAATCTCCATCCTTGCCAACATCTTCATTTTCTTCCATAACATTCTCAGCCATATGACACACTTTAGAAATACAGTAGACTCTCAGTTAACTGGCACCCATGAGGATTGCTGGATAAATGTAGTCTCTGCTTGTTTGAGAGTTACTATTAAACCCAAATACCCATCAGATGGCAGCAGATAGATACAGATTTTTTTGCCAGTTGCTTGAGAGTGCCATTTTTTTTTTTTCCTGGTGGCTTAAGAGTGCTGTCTTTTTTTTTTTTTTTTTTTCATTGTTGCTTGAGAGTGCCATTTTGATTTTTCTGCCAGTTGCTTGAGTTCTGGTTAACTGAGAGTCTACTGTAATAGCTTCCCAATGTCCTGACTATTCTGCACAACAGCTTGATAGCACTCTGAAATAATCTCTTTGAAGGTCTGCTTAAGCTCACAATGGAACTGGAAAGAAATCCTCCATATTTCAGGTAGTAAATTATGGCACCCCCTAGATAGTTGACTCAGGCAGATAGGAGTTAATAAGTTAATAGAAAAGTTCCAGATGAATTTGGCATACGAGAAAGAATGTTAACAAGCAGGTCCCAGGGAAACTGAACAGAAAGCTAAAGGTTCATTATAGCAAGTCCAACATGCAGGAAAATATTCAATACTTCAAATTTAGCACAAAAACAACAGTAGGAAGGCAATTATTTACTCTCAGTCCTCCTTATTCTTTAGATGGGAAAACAAGCCAAAAGTTGCAAATATTTTAAAAGTTTAATTCAGAAAGAACAATAAGCACCCAGAGAGTCTGCTTCTTCTTGATGTAGAAAGCCTCTCTTGGGGTATATAAGCTTAAATATGTATATGTATATGCATATGTATGTGTGTGTGTGTGTGTGGGTGTATGTCTGTGTGTGTGGGTGTATTTATGTACGTATGTGTGTGTGTGTGTGTAATATTTATTTATATATATATATATTGAGTGGTTTATAAATGGGGTGGCTGGACTTAATGACCTTTTAAGGGCTGCACCACAGCTTAGAAATGATGACATTCCAACCTCCTGGGGAGGTCTTACCCATCAAACAAACATGCTGTCCAAGATCTCCTGGCTGCAACTCAGTGTCTGAAGGATCAAGGATTCCAAGGATTTTCCTTAAACCACAAAAACTCTCTCGGCCACAGGACAAATCAGCCTGACCCTGAATAAACTGCCACAATGTGGAGCTTGCGGGCACAGCTGCTGAGTCTGCCATATTCCTACCAGAAGTCCAGTCCATTTCATATTTTTAACCTTCCATATATTTCACAAGAATCACTTTTCAAGTTCTGTCCAGGACTGTGCTGAATATTTGAAACAGCATTAGAAAAAGATAGTAGGGTTTGTTGTGGTTGCTGTTGTTACTATTATTTTATTTTGTTTTATTTTATTTTATCCTGCCAAGTACTCCTGGATGACATTCAAAATTACAGGTAAAAAATATATATGATCTCTGAGACATTTTAATATTGAGAATCCTTCAGCTATTTTAAGGAAGCAATCTTTCTCTATTATATCCCCTGGTACTGAGCACATGTCATGATGACATTCCTGAATTTTGCATTAGCTAATGTTACCTGCCAGGGGGATTGAAGGAAGAGCTTCCATCTCCTCTCATCAACTATTCGACCCTCTTTGAGTTTGGAGGAGCATGTGGCCCTGAGAGCATGAGCCACAGCATAGACCGCATTGTACATGCTGTAGCTGTGGCCAGTCATGCTCGTTTCAAAGACAGAATTAGGAAGAGTCTCCAGCTTCTCTTCTCCAGTGCAGATCCTTTCAGCATTGCTACCTATCGTCTCACTGAAGAATGAGCACTCAAAAGCATCTTTCCAGAAATCCCTAATAAAGCCATCTTCTTTTTCTGAGTTTGGGTTCCTCTTCTGCATAAATTGTTGGAATCCTGTCAGCTGCTTTGAGTGAATTGCAAAGGAAAGAGCACCATGGAGAAAATCAATGGGCAACTGTCTTTGCATCAGAATAGAGGTGAATTCCACCTGGGCTGTCATGATCCAAACTTTGGCTTTTCTCTTCTTTGGAATATCATCAGGATCCAACATATAGATCATTAGTCTCAAAGTCAATAGGATCCAAATTTCACCATTCAAGATCACAGCACTTGCAGTACTCCCCATGATCACTTTATATAATTTATCTGTCTCTTCAATCATTTCAGCAGCTTCATTGCCATACATCACTTTGGGGATACATTCTATAAAGTCAAAGCAGATGCCTCTCTTAGAAAACATGGAAAGCCTATTTTGAATAAATCTTTCTTTATCTTCATCATTGAAGTAAACTATCCCAACCCAGCTCCATCTGAAATGCAACAGTAAGTGTAACACGCCATTAAACTGGTGGATGTCATCTGGGAACATCCATTTGAAGAAAACTGTTTCTGCTTCATTATTCATCAAGGGAGCTGCTCCATATGACAGCTAAATGTGTGTGGGGGGGTATGAGTGGGGGGTGGGAGAGAAGAATATAGACATAAATAGGTTTTTTCCCCTCCCTAAATGAAAAGGAAGAATCCTTCTAAACTGTATGTGTTGATTGACACCTAATTTAAATTTGAACTGACTACCCCAAGTAGTGCCCAAGACCTAGTATAAACCAATTTCTTGAACAGTATACAAGATAGAAAATAGTTTTGTACTGAGGGATGAACAGCAAGGAGGAGCAGTAGTCATAATTCCTTTCATAGATGCAAAATTGGTTATATTCATGCCTCAAAATTTCATGCTTTTAGCAAACTCCTAAGATATTTTATTAGGAGGACTTAAACAATATTGGAGACAGAATTAATTAAAAAAATATAAAAGAAAAAGAACAAGTACTGAAGACTCAATGAAAGAAATAGGTCTCCTTTCCATGCTAAGGCAAATAAAGACTATTTCCTTTCTTATATCAGGAAAATATTGCATAAACATAGAAGACAATAAAGTATCAAATGTGTTAGAAACTTGTATCATTACTATTGCTTGGTTTTGTCTGAAGTAACATCTGAATAAATAAGTACTTAACATCTGCTACCTTGAGCTATATCTATGTCTCACCTGTGGAAATTTGTAGTTATACAGCATGGTTGCCATGTTGAGACAGGTCTTTATACGGGGTCCTCCAATGACAGCTACTGCACTGTTCTGGATATCACACTTGTAGTTAGGGACAAATCTATCTCTAGTAGATAGAAATTCCATTGCTAAAAGATAGGTGGACCTCTCATCAGAATCGTCAGTAGCAATATGGAAGCCAAGGGTAACATTTTGCAAGATCTGAGAATATCCATTTATCTCCTTTACAGCAAATGCCAGAGCCAAAGTGTGTTGGTAATTATGAGTGAGGAACCTTCAGTAGGATTATAAATTATGTCAATATATTTCTGCTATAGAATTTTGCTAAAGAAATGATGCTAAATATTTCTCTGGACACCTGGAAGTTTGTCCTTATAAAGCAATAGCCCAGCACTGTGTGGGAGTGGAAACCGTGACTGAGAGGGTTTACCTACTTTTGAGTTAAGAGAGCAGTTGTAGCCTGGTCTCTTCTGTCTTTAGGATTCTTATTCTGGGAAATTTCTAAATGGATTGAGATTGCTCTCTTGGCATTGCTTTGGGATGCAATAATATTCCAGCTAAGAGTGGATGGAAGGGGGTAAGTTACATGTGATTTTAATTTTATGGGCAGAAAATTAGGCTCTTCTCTGTATTTTGGTATGGCTGCTAAGTCAGTTTCAATATACCATCATTGACTTGTAAGACTGTAGTTTGAAATAATTTCTCAAGGGTACTTGAGATTTGCTTATTTTCCTGGGTGAGATGAAAAAAAGGAAGTTCAGGTCAAGTCAGAACATCCAGAGTCTATTTGATGGTATTTACATGGCCTAGATTGGTCATGCTGTTCACCTTATGAATGAGATGGTGGGAGTGGAGGGCAGAGATCTTGAACTTTCCAGAACTTTGTGTGGATAACCAATACATTTGAGCACAAAAAGTGAAAGAAACTAAATATTTTTTGGAGAATAGCCTGTGGGAGTGGGGGTGGGAATGGGGGTGATTAAAATATGGTACTTACAGGTAGTGATCAAGCACTTCATGAGAAGGAAGGCTTTGAAAAGTAATCTCATTTGAAAGAAAGAAGAGTTGAAAAATAATGGCAGCAATGATGAGGTCTCCTGACTGATAATACTTGTGAACAATTGGAAGAGGACCACTGGCATTGCAGTTAAGAGCTGGAGAAATGCACATCAGTGTAGGAAGAAAAAAAAACACTAGTGTTCCAAATATGATCATCTCAACATAAACAAGGGCTATTTAGAAATGAAACAGTAGATCTCATATTTCTGAGGAGCACAGTCTGAATTGACCAGTCACTTTTTAGTATAATATGAAGTGAAGACAATTAAGCCTCAGAGATCAGACCTGGAACTTTATCTGCCTCTATGTAGCAGAGACTGATGTAGCTCGGGCTTATAGTTTTTTTCAGTGGCTACTGGAATTCCCTTGGGACAAGGAGGAGAAAGGACAATAACTATACTTAGTTGGATAATTACTGGGGAGGTAATAGCTTACTTACAATAGTACTTTCTTCGCAAATTGTCCTAAGATTGAAATGGCTTTATTTTATCTTAGTAGAAGTGTTCTAGGGCTGTGGAATTTTAAATTGTATACTGTATATGAAGCAGAAAGTGAGGGAAGCAGCATATGCACTAAAGAAGAAAAAAAATGGAAGATTCCTTATTCCAAAGATACTATTGTGTTGGGCAGATAAATATCTATAATCAGGCTCCAGATATTCTTGACTGAAAAGACAGTTTAAAAAGAATAGAAGTTCATTTGCTTAGGACATTTTGTCCGTCCCTCAGCTTAATGCAGGATCCTTGATGAAGAGTGGCAGAATAACCTCTGATCTTTAGTCAAAGATGGGTTGAAAAGAGAGATAATGCTGTTGTCTTTGCATGAGTCAATTGGAAATGAGGATCAGGAATGAGAGTGCAACCTGTTATGATCTACTTATGCTCTCCCTAAAGAGCAGGTCTCTCTCTCTCTCTCTCTCTCTGTCTGTCTGCAATCTCAGTAGTTTAACTTCCTGATTTGCCTCTCTTTCATTGGAATCTCCATGAATAGCAAGAAGGACAAGTTACATTATCTGCCATGATGTCATAGAGCAAGTGTAAGTTATTTACTTGTCTCCTTTTCCATCATAATTCAGAGTGACCAAAGTTTGCATCATTTGCAGAATGATGTCATGACATACCCAAAGGCTGTATAATAACATAGTGGCCTCTTCTGGATTCCTAAGTTGCTTGCCATACAAGAATCTATTTGCAAAGGACTGAAAGACTGTTGTCTCTTCTTCCAGATACAGATACAGATAGATGCAGATGCAGATGTAGACTAAAAGGTAGAGGTAGGGATAGAGATAGAGACAGAGA
The DNA here is from genome assembly GCF_035149785.1 of Candoia aspera. Lineage (NCBI taxonomy): Eukaryota > Metazoa > Chordata > Lepidosauria > Squamata > Candoiidae > Candoia > Candoia aspera. The sequence continues at coordinate 107,952,048 of NC_086156.1, read as the reverse complement.
CAGAGACAGAGACAAGAGCTAAAGTTTCTCTTAATAAATATGGCCTTAGTAAGATTTCAATGCATCGGTAGGGGTAGGATTGAGAAATGGAGTACAGGTAGGGATACAAATAGAAACAGAGATTCACTAATTTCATGTCTTTATTTGATATAAAACCACTACTTCAAAAGCTACATTTATGTCAGAGGTTTGGCCCCAGAAGTCAGAAAACTGCATTCTGGGCATTTTCCTCTGTCATGGGTTGTAAAGGAGGGAGGGGGCGACCTGATTGATGTGAGTGAGAGCTGGAAACATCACAGAGCCAGCGAGAATTAGAAACTTCACAGACTCAGCACGTTGATGCCAGAATGCTGTGGCTAAAGTGTTATCTGCCACTGGGCAGTGACGAATGTTGCTGAAGCCCATGTTGTAAGACAGAAGGCAGTTGTAAATATTCAATTTCAAATGAAGGTGGGGACATGGGTCTGATAAAGAAGAGGACAGGGGGAAATACAATTACTTAAGTCTTTAGATCTGGATGGCAAGGTTACTGTATCTTTCAATAAACAAAATGCTTTACTGAGACCTCACCGGTTCCAGAGAGATGTCTTCCTATTGGGATATCTGAACCTACATTCCTCACAATTTATTACCACTGATTACACTGGTTGCAATTAAAGTTGCTCTATGTCACCACTAAAACTGTCCATGTTTTTGGACCTAGGTATCTTTGGACAGTCTGGCTTCCTCCTCTATGTTCCTCAGGTCCTGGGGTCTGTTAAACATTCCTTTGCAAGTAACCATCTTTAGTGATATGTCTTTGGAAGTTCCTTTACATATGGAATTTTTATACTTGTGCCAATAGGCTGGCCATTATGAAAAGCCTAGAGAATGTATGCCCTTAGCTGAAATAGCATGTTCAAGAATGTCTTTTGCTGTGGTTCCTCATATGTCTCCACCTTCTACAGTAAAGATGAGGGTGCTTGGAGTATTAGCAGGACTCTTTCTTTGACCTGGCACTTGCCCAGTTATTTAAATGGGTAGGAAAGGATGTCCCCATTTCAAAATGTTCTGCTACTATTATGGTGGAAAGGACTTTGTCCTCTGGGGCTCCTGGGTTACAGGATGGTCCCCAGAGATTGTATCTCTTTGTTTTACTTCTGTTACTGACATCATTTCAAATAGTCCCTTTTGTATTTTAATGTTAATTCTACTGATTTTTTTGGGGGGGGGATTTTTTTATGGCCCTACTAAACAAAACATTGATGGCTGAAAGTGAAGAGGAACTGAGGAGCCTTATGATGAAGGTGAAAGAAGAAAGTGCAAAAGCTGGCTTGCAGCTAAACCTCAAAAAAACCAAGATTATGGCAACCAGCTTGATTGAGAACTGGCAAATAGAGGGAGAAAATGTAGAAGCAGTGAAAGACTTTGTATTCCTAGGTGCAAAGATGACTGCAGATGCTGACTGCAGAAGACTGCTACTGCAGAAGACGCTTAATCCTTGGGAGAAGAGCAATGACAAATCTCAATAAAATAGTTAAGAGCAGAGACATCACACGGACAACAAAGGCCCGCATAGTTGAAGCAATGGTGTTCCCTGTAGTGACATATGGCTGCGAGAGCTGGACCATAAGGAAGGCTGAGCGAAGGAAGATCGATGCTTTTGAACTGTGGTGTTGGAGGAAAATTCTGAGAGTGCCTTGGACTGCAAGAAGATCAAACCAGTCCATCCTCCAGGAAATAAAGCCAGACTGCTCACTTGAGGGAACAATATTAAAGGCCAAACTGAAATACTTTGGCCACATCATGAGAAGACAGGACACCCTGGAGAAGATGCTGATGGTAGGGAGAGTGGAGGGCAAAAGGAAGAGGGGCCGACCAAGGGCAAGGTGGATGGATGACATTCTAGAGGTGACGGACTCGTCCCTGGGGGAGCTGGGGGTGTTGACGACCGACAGGAAGCTCTGGCGTGGGCTGGTCCATGAAGTCACGAAGAGTCGGAAGCGACTAAACGAATAAACAACAAACAAACAAAACATACAGGTCTCTTGTAATTTCCATTTCCATTTCCATTCCTGTTTTTTTTTTTAGGCCACTTGATGCTTAAAAATACTTTCAAGAGAAGACTCAAAACACAGACATACAACTACATCAACCCAATATCTTCCAGGGTGATATATAACTACAGATCTCACACACACAAACCCTTGCTTTATGCAACAATATCAGCAGGGCAGAATGAGATGCCATCCAGGGGAGAATAATAACAGCAACAGCATAAATAAAGATGGCTAACAAAGGCAGGGCAGTTGTCATCATGAACAAGGTGAATTGCATCTGGGAAGCTGAGAAGCAATTCTCAAAGTCTCCTCAGTTCCCATAACATATCACCTAGCCTTTCATGCCGAAGGGATGACTGGAACCCATTGGCTTCCCAGTTTCCATCCCAGCATCCTCCCCATGACATCAAAGTGGCTCAGAAATTTTCGGATTTGGAACAAGGGTAATTAGTGGGGATTTCCCTGTACATTTAAATAATGGTAAGGGAGAATATTGGGAGGGGCTTAAATGGCAGATACAGCACACGTGTTACACATTACTTTTTTCCAATCAGCATCTCAAAACAAACTAACAAAAAAGAAGGATAAACTTTTGGGCTTATCCACACTAGAGATGTTTTGTGTTATGGGTGATAGAGGAAAGGTTTTTTTCTTTCTTTTTTGGCAGGGCTGTTACAAAGTTCATAGGTTGCAGGACCCAAAGCCTTTCATTTTGAGATTAGTGCACATTATGAGATTAAAATTGATTCTCATACAGCATCTTCTTATTAGCTATTCCCTTCTGTTCTGATTAGGGCTCAGAAGAATTATATAACATTTGAAAGAAAAGAGGAGGAACAGCTGCCTAGGTTCCTTTCTTAAAAAAAATAATTTTATCAAAAAAAAAAATTAAAGAGAACATAAAAAACTAACACCAACTAATTGAAAAAAAGAGAGAACAAAGGAAAAAAAAAGAGAGAGAAGAAGAGAAAGGGAAAAAAAAAACAAAAGTGCAGTGAGAAAGAATAAAAAGAAATAGAAAGAAGTAACTTCTGATTTCCTCTGCAGCAAATATAAGTATGATTACAAAATTATCTCTTTCTCTAAGATTACAAAAAAGCTCACTTTTTTCCATTATCCCTTTTTTTTCTACTCATCAAAACCAGACACCATAAGTGTGTGTGTGTGTGTGTGTTTATCTATGCATGTGTGTGAGTTTGTATGTATGTGTGTGTGTATTTCTGTTTCATGATAAGTTGACCATTCATGCTTCATTCTGTTTCATTCTGCTTCTATAAGGGGTTTCCAGTCAACCATAAATACAGCTATTGTCTGGTCTGTAATCAAGGATATTAATTTAGCCATCTCTGCAAGTTCCATCATCTTCACCAACCATTCCTCTGTAGTGGGTAGTGTCAAACTTTTCCACTTTTGTGCATACAGTAATCCCGCTGCAGTTATCATATATAAGAACAAAGGTCCATGTTTTTTTCTAGCTGTCTATCAATTAGTCCCAAAAGAAAAGTCTCTGGTTTCAATTGTACATTAGTTTTTAAAACCTTCTGAATTAGTGTATTTATTTGTATCCAATTTTTTTTGGCTTTTTTACATGTCCACCATACATGATAAAATGTCCCTTCGTGTTGTTCACATTTCCAAGAAAGATTTGAAGTACCTTTATACATTCTAGGCAATTTCTCTGGTGACAACTACCAGTGATACATTGTTTTATTAAAAATCTCTTTAAGGCTAAAACGTAATGTAAATTTTAATCCTTTCATCCACATATTTTCTCATTGATCCAATTGTATATTTTAACCCAAAAATGTAGCCCATTGTTCTTCTTCTGTCTCATATTACAACAGAAGTTTATGAATTTTAGCAATAACATGTTATCGTCAGTACATAATTCTATTTCAAACTCAGTCTTTCTTTGTTCAAAACAATGAAATATTTATCGACTTTAAACCTTTCTGATAATTGCACATAGGAAAACCATTGACAATTATATCCTTCTGTTGTCAAATCTTCTCTTGATGCTATTTCACAATCCCCTTGAGAAAATTCTAGTACATCATGACAAGTTAACCATTTATGTTTACTTATCATTTCTTGTCTATAAAATGCTTATTGTACTGCGACCAACAAAAGTGTTTTTGGGCACAACCTAGATTTGTATTTATTCCATACTCTAAGAATGGCCCACCTGACATAATGATTTTTGAAATCTACATTCACCTTAGCTTTGTCATGCCATACATATCCATGCCACCCAAATCTCAAATCATGTCCTCCTAACTCCAATAGGTTTCTATTTCTTAACAATACTCACTCTTTCATCCAAATTAAATAACAGACAGCAACATACAATTTCAAATCTGTTAGACCCAATCCTCCTCTTTCCTGTGCATCTTGTAGTACCTTATATTTAACTTGTGGTTTGTCCCTTGCCATACAAATTTAGATATATCCTTATGCCACTGTTTAAATGAAATATAAGTTGTCAAAACAGTTATTGTCTGAAATAAAAATACCATTCTAGGTAAAACATTCATTTTAATCACAGAGATTCTACCCAATGGTGACAATTGTAGTTTGTCCCATCTTAACATATTTTTTTTTTTAAAAAACTTCATTTCATGTCTTAACATAGACATTCTGAGATAACATACAATTCATATTTGTCAAGTTATACCCAAGTTTATTGATTTGTTTATTTATTTATTCAACAAATTTATCTGGCCATCCAACTTATATATAGTGACTCTGGGTGGCTTACAAGATTAAAAACCAACAAAATACCCAGCGGCGGACACAAACATACTCTAAACAAGCCTTTCTCAACTTTTTGACCCCTGGGAGAACCTTTGAAATATTTCTGAGCCCTCAGGGAACCCCTGCACATTCAGAAGTTACAAAATTATTATATTTGTTTCATGGGTAGGCATGTATATATGTATGAATGGTGTTCTTAAACTAAAAATAAAGAAGGGAACTTAACTCTTTAATGTGAGGTTGCCTGAATTTGAATTTTTTAAAAAGAAATTGTGATCTCCTGGGGAACCCCTAGTGACCTCTCATAGAACCCTAAGGTTCCATGGAAACCTGGTTGAGAAACCCTGCTCTAAACTAGCCATTTAATTGTCTCCATGTCAGCCTGGGCTTCCCAGGCCCTCTGACAGAACCATGTCTTCAGGGCCCTCCAAGAGATCATCAAATTTTACCTTCTTCTCAAACTTTAAACTCGTTTGATTCATCAATTCTGTTTGATCTTATATCTTAATGTTTTTTGTTAACTTCTTTGTCTTCTGTTTATTGACCTTAAAACCTGCTAAGGCCCCAAATTCATTTAATTTACTCCTCAAAAATCCAATTCCCATTAAGGGGTCTGGTTTGCCAAAACCAAAACCAAGTCATCTGCAAAGGGTCTTGACTTATATGACTCTTTTTTAATCTTTTAATCTTTTTGCCCACAATCCTCTCATCTTGTTTTATATCTTGATTCAATATTTCAAGGATGAAAATAAACAAAATAGGAGACAGTGGGCAACCTTGTCTTTTCTTTTTTGCATCTAACATGGTTTACTTAAATCTCCATTAACAACTATTTGTGCCATCTGTGAAGTATAAATTGTTTTCACCCATTGTGTAAAATTCTTTCCAAAATTCATATTTTCCAAAACCTTAAACAAGAAAGTCCAGTTCAAATCTTCAAAGCATTCTCTGCATTTAAGATCAATACGACTCATTTTTCATTATGTTGTTCAAAATACTCCAAAATATTCAACCCCATTCTAACATTGTTTTTTAACTGTCCTTTAGCTAAAAACACCCATTGAACCTGATGAATAAATTCTCACAAAAATATTTTCAGTCTTTCAGCTAAAATCATTGTAAACAGCTTATAGTCATTATTCAACAATGATATCAGTGTATAATTCCTTGCTAAAGTCAAATCTTGTCCTTCTTTAGGTATTAATATTATACTAGGTTCTTTCAAAATTTCTGGCATTTTTCCACCCTGTAAAACAGAATTAACTGTATTTTGTAAAGGTTGTAAAAGTTCCCCCTCAAAGCATTTATTATACAAACTCGATAGTCCATCTGGCCCAGGTTCCTTTCCTGGTTTACTCTTTTAATTGCTTCTGAAACTTCCCTTATTGTTATAGGTCCATTTATACTTTGTCTTTGTTCTTCTGTAATCCTTGGTAAATTGTTTTCTGAAATATTCATCTATTTTCTCCAACAAAATATCAGGTTCTTTATTCAAATGGAATAGTATTGATAAAATGGTTGTGTATGGCCACAGTTAATAGAGTTTCTCCCTCTTGCAGTTTTAATATCATTCTCTTTTCTTTTTCTTATCCCAGGTTGTAAGCCAAACATTTCCTTGTTTTGTTTTGTTTTTTTTCAAATTTAAAATTTCTTTGTTTTGCATAGCTCAATTTTATTTCCGTTTCTCTTACTGTTAACATAGACATCTGTTACTGTAAAATCTTAATTTGTTGGGAAATATTTATATTCCATGGGAATTTCCTTAATTATTCTTTTTTTCTTTTAATCTCATCCAAAATATTTTGTATTTTCTCTTGCATCTTCTTCTTCTTCGGTTCAGACTTATATTTTATTAGGTAACCCCTAATAAAGGCTTCACTTGCATCCGAAACTATTCTTATGTCAGTACCTTTATTTAAAATATTTTTTAAAAAATCTTTTAATTTCTTTTTACAATCCCCAGAAATTTCATCTTTCTGTAACAATACTTCATTTAATCTCCATCTGAAAGAGTTAGATAACCCTAACCACTCCATTCCAATCCCCCAACAAAACCCAACACTTATAGGAGAAGTCCATTAACTTCTCCATAAGTTGTTTATAGAGACCTAGTTTGTTATCGTGGTCAAGGCATCAGAATAGAAACCAGGAAACTGTGAGTTCTAGTCCCACCTTGGGCACAAAGCCAGCTGGGTGACCTTGGGGCAGTCACTCTGTCTCTTAGAAAATTGGACACGATTGAATGGCAAAATAAAAGTTGTTTATAAAAAGTCACTTTATCTTCATTTGGGGCATAAAGAAAGACCATATTTTTAACCTCATATAATGTAACTTCTGCTCCAACAAATCTACTATGTTCATCCGTTAATACACAGTTTGGATTTAGTTGAGGTTTCATACACAGAGCAACTCCAATTCTTCTCTTAATCTGTGCTGAGATAAATTCTTCACCCAAGGTTTTATATATCAACTAATTTATATCTTTTTTTTTCCTGGTATGAGTCTTTTGTAGGCAAATAATATCTAGCTTTAATTTTCTTCAACTAATGAAATATTTTTTCCTCTTCTGAGGAGCATTTGCTCCATTTATATTCCATGATAAGCATTTGTAATCCATACTCAAGCCAAAAATTTAGAAAAGTCCATGCCTGTAGTGACTAATTTAGTATCATCTTTTGGTTCCTGTTGCATCCATTGTGGTTGTTGTGTAGGTTCCTGTGAAACCTCCATTTCCATCTCCTCCAATTCTCCTTTACAATTTTTTAAAAAGTCACTTGCCTTCTGAACAGAATTCAGTCTAAATCTTTGCTGTTTAAAAGTAAAAATCATACCTTCTAATTTATCCCATCAAAAGGGGCCCTTTTTTGTTTTAATTTTTTTAGCCAAAAAGGAATATTCTTTTCTCTTGTGTAAAATTCTAATTGGAATCTCTTTCAAAACAAATATATCTGTACTATTTATTTTCAGTTTTGTATTAAAATGTTGCTGCACGACTTGATCCCTTGTCTTCTTTCTAACAAAATGCACCAAAATATCTCTAGGGACATTCCTCATCCTGGCAAATCTGGAACTTATTCTATAAATCTTATCAATTTCTGTCCTATATCTTCTCTTCTACATCCCAAAAAATATTTGCCAGAACATTAATAAGCTGTTCACTAATATTTTCATCTGGAATCTCTGAAACACCTCTAAATCTCAAACAGAATAATTTGTTCCTCAATTCCAGTAGTCAGGTTATCCAATTCTCTTTCCAACTCTCTGTCTCAAACCTTGATTCACTCTCTAAAATGTTGACTCTATCATTAATTTCCTTCACTGTTCCAGATATTTGTTTTATATAATTTTCCACCTTTTTAATATCTTCTTTCATCCATTCTTTTTACAAAGGCATCCAAGTTATTTCCCATTTGCTCAAAATATTTCTGAAGCATATCTTGTATAACTATTTTCTTTTTATGTGGACTGTTCTAGTGAGCCTTCTCTACCCTCTTTTGCCATTTTTCAGGTGGTCATTTTTAATTCAAAAAGAAAAAAAAAAGTCTGAAGAGAGCAGAATAAAAAAAGAAGCCTCTGTAGTTTTATTCCTTGTTACCTCCTTGTTTCACTTCCACTTCAGTGGTTCTCAATAAATTTCACCACAACAATGTTCATGCTTCCAATGGCAACTAAATGCCACTTTCTGTGCCTTATCATTTGTTAGGCAGATTCCACCAATCACATAGACTCTTTAAGGATGGCTAGCAACATTCCCACATTGGGCTAATCTCTTTAGCTAGCTTATTTAAAAATTCAAGTACTATTTGCAAAAAGCTTAATTTTTTAAAAAAGCAAAGCAGTTTCATCAAAAGTACAAGTAATAAAAAGCGAAAGAGAAAGAGAAAAATAGGAAGAAAAGAAATAGAAAAATAGGAAGAAAAAAGTTCTTATATATTCTCTAATTTAATTTATTTATTTATTCATTTATTATTCAGATTTCTATTACCACCCCTCAAAGTCCCTCCCTCCCTCCCTCCCTCCCTCTCTTTTTCTCTGTAATCTCGAAAGAAGGTTTAACTCACCACAAGGAGACTTATCTTTGCTGCAGAGGAAATCTCTCTTTATCTATAACTGATTCTTTCTCAAGGTCATTAAGAAAAGGGATGAAGCAAAGCTGTAATGTCCATTTGGCTCCACTGCAGTTAGGAGTGTAGATGGAATTCCAGGTCACCCAGCAGCTCAACTCCTGAACTGGCTGCATTTTATTTTATTTTATTTTTCAGTTTCTGCAGTTAACTCAGAAGGGACCACTGTCTGGAACACACATGGTTTATCCCTTGATTTCCTTTAATCCAGGATTATGACTGAAGAATCCTGTCAACAATCCACCTCCCAGCCAGCATTCTCAACTCTGGTGGCTCTCCACATTTTGCAGAACATCAGCCAGCTATTGTTCCCCTGTGGAAGCAGGGGGCAAAGAGTGCAGCTGTGTAGTACTGTAGTGATCATCACAGCTATTGCCTTGTAAGTCATCTTGATGTGCCAGTATGAGGGAAGAATACAGAATCCCAAATAGCAAAACATGAACAAGTTGAACCTAGTTGCTTCATTCAAGGGGTCTGGTATAAAAATCAGATTTATTTCTTTATTAGTTGCTCCTTCTTATTCAAATCAGGTCTCAGAATAATGATATAGCATTTGGGGGAAAAGATGAAGCCCAGTAATCCGGCTGCTGAAGCCAAAATGGAGAAGATCTCCACCACCACCATGTATTTCCCCTTTGTACTCAGGTAGGTGGGAACAAATGACACCCAAACAGTGCAAAAAACCAACATGCTGAAGGTGATAAATTTGGCTTCATTGAAGCTGTCTGGCAAATTCCTAGTGAGGAAGGCCACCAGGAAGCTGACAGCAGTCAAGAACCCCATAAAGCCAAGGACAGTATAAAACATAGTGGTTGAGCCTTCATTACATTCCAGGACAATTTCTTCAGCCATGGAGTGCATGTCAGAATCTGGGAATGGAGGAAAAAGTGCCAGCCACACTACACAAATTGTTGTTTGCATCAGGGAAAAAGAAAGGACAATAGAGTTGCCCAGATTTTTCCCCACCCATTTCCTCATCTTGGAGCCTGGCTTGGTGGCCATGAAAGCAAGAACCACAATGGTCGTTTTCCCCAATATACAAGAAAGGGCGACTGAGAAGGTGATGCTAAAAGCAGTTTGTCGCATGAGACATTTCACTTGGTCAGGTTGGCCAATGAAGAGCAAAGTGCAAAGGAAGGAGAGGAGGAGAGCAAGGAGAAGGGTATAAGTGAGGTTCCTGTTGTTGGCTTTAATGATGGGGGTGTCCCGCTGTTTCAGGAAGATCCCCAGCACCACAGCTGAGATGACAGAAAAGGAGACTGCAATCATTACTAAGGAAATGCCCAAAGGCTCTTGGAAAGACAAGTAAATTATACTCTTTTGAAGGCAACTATCCTGATCCTTGTTTGGGAATTCACCTTCTGGACATGGGAAACAGTCATCTAAATCTAGAAAAACAAAACCTGTTCATAGAAACACTATTGATTTTAAGCATCAGGTTCAAGAGAAGTATTGTGATTTATATAATATATAAACATACAAATTATTCTAAATATTTTTTTTCAAAAAAATGGAAAATTCATGGTACTGTCATTTCCAAATGTGCACATTATTGTAAAACCAGATTATTATTATTATTTTTTAATACATATATGCCGGTTCTCCAATTGCTTGTGACAGTATTTGTAGCTAAGGTATGGATGTTGACGATTTCTTCCCGTTAATATCCATGATAGCTTTCTTTTACATACTGATGACTTGATAATGTGTTCAGTGCTTGTTTTGGAAGTACTTCAAATGTGAGTTGGTTTTCATTCTGCATTTTGCTTTTGTTTGTGTGCATTGTTATCATGATTGTAAAACATATGCTGAAAGTTGCAGTCATAAATCTTAATCACACTTTGGAGATATCATCTCCTTCTAAAAAAACAATTATTTTTTGAAAAAAATATAATTTATAATGTTCTACACAGCCTAATTCCAAAAAGCCCTGAGTTATATAGCTACCTCCAAAATTGAATGGGATGCTTCTACTCTCTATTCTCTACCACATAAAGGGATACGGAGTTGAGTAGACTAAAAACCAGTAGAAACCAGTGGCAAAACATTCCTCGAAAATTGCAAATAAAACTGGTATGCTATGGTATGGTATATTAACGTTCAGACATTATGTATACTATAATTCTAGAGTATAGATAGAATTATCAGGGGTCTATCTTCTTTCCAAGTTACTAAGTATATCAACAAAGGGTCCTTCTTTGCAAAATAGTTTCTTTTTCTTTCAGGAAAAAAAGAAAAAGAAAAATCCAAATCTGATAAGACTACTGATCCATCAGAAATTTACACTGTATAGACTGAGGTAAAGGTAAAGGTTTCCCTGGACATTAACTCCAGTCATGTCCGACTCTAGGGGGTGGTGCTTATCTCCGTTTCAAAGCGAAAGAGCCGGCATTTGTCCATAGACACTTCCATGGTCATGTGGCCGGCATGACAGTCATGGAATGCCGTTACCTGCCCATTGAAGAGGTACCTATTAATCTACTCACATTTGCATGTTTTTGAACTGCTAGGTTGGCAGGAGCTGGGACTAGCAATGGGAGCTCACCCTGTCATGCGGATTTGAACCGCCAACCTTCCAATCGGCAAGCTCAGCAGCTCAGTGGTTTAACCTGCAGTGCAACCGCGTCCCACACTGTATAGAATGAACTTACTGGTTTTATACTCAAAAATCTCCAAGACTGAATTACAAAAAAAATATTTCAGGTTTGTCTTACCTGAACTATTCAACCTGATGCAAAGCTCACAATCTGCAATCTCCATAATATTTACTGAATAATCAATATACTCTATATTTTCCTTTGCTTACCTATTTTGTCAGTGATCTTCCCTTCTGGACACAGTGCACAGTCATAGCAGCAAGATAATTCCCCTTCAACTTTCATCTTGTTATAGCCTAAATGACATGGGTCATTGCACATGGAAAGAGGCAATGTCTGTTGATGGATAATATTAGAGTTCTCTCTTAGTACAAACATCTAAAGATATTGAAGGAATTAAACCAATTCCTTTTTTTTTTTTTCTTTCTTTTCAAGGATATGTTCTAAAGCTAAATTAATTTACAAAGTGAAAGATGAGACACACCTGGTTGAAGAAGTGGGGCCAAATGATATTCTTCTCAGAAATGGTGAGAAGCTTGTCTGGGGGAGCCATGGGATCTATCTTTCCAACTTGGACTCTCAGAAAGGACTTGTTTGGGAATGTGACCCAATTGAGAATATCAAATCCAGTTAGTAAGTCCCCATTGGGGCCAAAAGAGATCTCTTCCCCTGCAGTGTTGTTAAAGGAGACTTGCTGCAGAAAATGGTGGAGCTGAATGAAGAAAGAAACAGGAAGTATTACTTGAAGGATGCTGATTTCTCCCTTTCTTATTATTTTGACTATTTTAATTCAGGCATGTATGTGGCTGCCCAACTCAAAGCATGTGATTCATTCTGCCTTTCAGTTTTGCCTACTGTCAATGAAAAATTATCTCTCAAATTTGGACTTCCGGGGAAGTAATTGCGAACTGAAGATGGCCCTGAAAAGCAGAGCCGATGGCTGTGGTGGAGTAGACTGGCACTTCAATAATTCATCTCTGGACTAACCCCTGATAAGTTGTCAAAGATGTATATTGGAGTATCAAAAGTATGTTGGATATGTTCTCAAGGAAAATGAAAGCTGCATCACAAAATACAGAAAGGGAGAAATCCAAGAGATCTCTTTGCTCTGAAAACATAAAACTCCAGGAATTGTGAACCGAGTTTCCTTGTATAAAATGTAGACAAAATTAAAATAAAATCAAGGTGGCCATGAATAAAAATACTGCTGTGTTAAAAAATAAAGATTTTACATTGAACGTTGCCAAAGGTCATGCATGTACAGATCAATTTGATTTCATAAATTTAAATACTTCAAAATATTCATTTGTTATGTATTTTTGACCTTCCACACATTTCACAAGAATCACTTCTCAGGTTTTGTCCAGGGCTTTGATATAGATTTTTAAAGGCATTAGAAAAGGATAGTAAGATTTGTTGTGGTTGTTATTATTATTTTATTTTATCCGGCCAAGTATATGTGATTTCTGACAACATTCAAAATTATATGTAAAGAATACTGTACGTGATCTCTGAGACATTTTAAGACTGAGAATGCTTCAGCTATTTTAAGGAAGCAATCTTTCTCTCTGATATGTCCTCTGGTACTGAGCACATGTCATGATGAGCTTCCTGAATTTTGCATTAGCCAACGTTACCTGCCATGGTGACTGAAGGAAGAGCTTCCATCTGTTCTCATCAATTATTTGACCCTCTTTGAGTTTGGAGGAGCGCATTGCCCTCAGAGCATGTGCCACAGCATAGACTGCATTGTAGATGCTGTAGCTGTGGCCAGTCATGCTCATTTCAAAGACAGAATTAGGAAGAGTCTCCAGCTTCTCTTCTCCAGTGCAGATCCTTTCAGCATTTCCATCTGTAATATTGCTGGAGAATGAGCATTCAAAAGCATCTTTCCAGAAATCCCTAATAAAGCCATCTTCCTTTTCTAAGTTTGGGTTTCTCTTCTGCATAAATTGCTGGAATCCTGTCAGCTCCTTTGAGTGAATTGCAAAGGAAAGAGCACCATGGAGAAAACCAATGGGTAACTGTCTTTGCATCAGAATGGAGGTGAATTCCATCTGGGCAGTCATGATCCAAACTTTAGCTTTTCTTTGCTTTGGAATATCCTCAGAATCTAAACCATAGATCATTACTCTCAAAGTTATTACAGTTGAAATATCACAATTCAAGATCACTGCAATGACTGTGCTCCCCATGATCACTTTATATAATTTATCTGCCTTCTCCACCATTTCAGCAGCTTTATTACCATACATCATTTTCGGGATACATTCTACAAAGTCAAAGCAGATGCCTCTCTCAGAAAACATGGAAAGCCTATTTTGAATGAATCTGTCTTTATCTTCTTCATCAAAGCAAACTATCCCAGCCCAGGTCCATCCAAAATACAACAGTAAGTGTAATATGCCATTAAATTGGTGCATCTCATCCGGGAACATCGAATTGCAGATAACTGCTTTTGCTTCATTGTTTATCACTGGAGCTGATCCATATGACAGCTTGGTGGGGGAAGAAAGAAACACACATAAATAGATTTCTCCTAAGAAGTGGAATAAAAACCTTTCCAATATTTTTGTGTTGATTGACACACATTTTGAATTTCTGAATGTTCCCCAAGATCTTGTAGAAACCAATTTTGCCAACATTTTACAAGATATAATATACTTTTGTGTTGATGGTTGAACATTAAAGTACAGCAGTAGTCATATTTCCTTTCATAGATGCAAAATTGGTTATATTCATGCCTCAAAATTTCATGCTTTTAGGAAACTCCTAAGATAATTTATTAGGAGGACCTGAACAATATTGGTGACAGAATTAATTTTAAAAAAGCAGAAAAAGACCAAGTACTGAAGACTCAATGAAAGAAATAGGTCTCCTTTCCATGCTAAGGCAAATAAAAACTATTTCCTTTCTTATATCAGGAAAATATTTCATAAACACAGAAGAAAATGAAATATCAAATGTGTTAGAAACTTGTATCATTACTATTGCTTGGTTCTGTCTGAAGTAACATCTGAATAGATAAGTATCATCTGGTAGCTTGAGCCAGAACTATGTCTCACCTGGGGAATTTTGTAGTTGTACAGTATGGTTGCCATGTTGAGACAGGTCTTTATACGGGGTCCTCCAATGACAGCTACTGCACTGTTCTGGATATCACACTTGTAGTTAGGGACAAATCTATCTCTGGTAGATAGAAATTCCATTGCTAAAAGATAGGTGGACCTCTCCTCAAAATCGTCAGTAGCCATATGGAAGCCAAGGGTAACATTTTGCAAGACCTGGGAATATTCACTGATCTCCTTTACAGCAAATGCCAGAGCCAAAGTGTGTTGGTAATTATGAGTGAGGAACCTTCAGTAGGATTATAATCTATGTCAATATATTTCTGTTATAGAATTCTGCTAAAGAAATGATGCTAAATATTTCTCTGGATACCTGGAAGTTTGTCCTTATAAAGCAATAGCCCAGCACTGTGTGGGAGTGGAAACCGTGACTGAGAGGGGTTACCTACTTTTGAGTTAAGAGAGCATTTGTAGCCTGGTCCCTTCTGTCTTTAGGATTCTTATTCTGGGAAATTTCTAAATGCACTGAGATTGCTCTCTTGGCATTGCTTTGGGATGCAATAATATTCCAGCTAAGAGTGGATGGAAGGGGGTAAGTTGCGTGTGACTTCAATTTTATGGGCAGAATATTAGGCTCCTCTCTTTATTTTGGTACGGTTTCTAAGTCAGTTTCAATATACCATCATTGACTTGTAAGACTGTAGTCTGAAATAATTTCTCAAGAGTAGTTGAGGTTTTCTTCATTTCCTGGGTGAGATCAAAAAAAGCTCAGGATGAGTCAGAACATCCAGAGTCTCTTTTGATGGTATTTACATAGCCTAGATTGGTCATGCTGTTCCCCTCATGAATGAGATGGTGGGAGTGGAAGGCAGAGATCTTGAACTTTCCATAACATTGTGTGGATAACCAATACATCTGAGCACAAAAAGTGAAATAAACTAAATATTTTTGGACAATAGCCTGTGGGAGTGGCGTGATTAAAATGTGATACTTACAGGTACTGATCAAGCACTTCATGAGAAGGAAGGCTTTGAAAAGTGATCTCATTTGAAAGAAAGAAGAGTTGAAAAATAATGGCAGCAATGATGAGGTCTCCAGACTGATAATACTTGTGAACAATTGGAAGAGGACCACTGGCATTGCAGTTAAGAGCTGGAGAAATGCACATCAGTGTAGGAAGAAAAAATAACACTAGTGTTCCAAATATGATCATCTCAATATAAACAAGGGCTATTTAGAGATGAAACAGTAGATCTCATATTTCTGAGGAGCATGTTCTGAATTGACCAGTCACTTTTTAGTATAATATGAAGTGAAGACAATTAAGCCTCCAAGATCAGACATGAACATATGTCTGGATCTATGTGGCAGAGATTAATGTAATCTAGGATCATAGTTTTTTCAGTGGCTACTGGGATTCCCTTGAGACATGGAGGAGAAGGAACTTTGGCTATATTTAATTATTGGGGACATAAAGTGTTACTTAAGGTAGTAATTTATTTGCAAAATATCAAAAGAAAACATGTTTATCATATCTCAATGGACACCACTGGAGTGCTGTGACCACTAAGGCATGGAGTAAAAATTGTGGAGGTTACAATATGCACAAAAGAAGAAAACTTTTCAATATTTCTGTTATGAATATGCTTCAGGTTTTGGCAGTTACATATCTAACTGCACTTTAAAAACATTCATAATTCAAAGCACAAATGTAGTCAACAAAAATAGAATGGAAATCACGCTGTTGAGGTTATTTCTTCTACCCCCTTCCCTGATCACAAAACATTCTGAAATCAGCCTGTCTAAAAAGAAATAAAATCTCTTCCAATATTCTCCACAACCATTTTTTTTTTAAATGTAGAGGGAAATCCCCAGGATTCCTTGCCCAAATCTGAAAATCTGACAGCCAATGTTTGTAGTGGGTAAGGTGCTAGGCTAGAAACTGGGAAACCATAATTCCAGTTCTCCATTATGCATGAAAGCCTAAGTGATATGTTGTTGTGGGAACTGAGGAGAGAAGTTGGAAGATGGTGTTGTAGAATTGCTTCTCAGTTTCCCTCATGTAATTCACCTCATTCATGATGACAAGTGCCCCGTCTTTGTCAGCTTGTTTATTTATGATGGCACTCTTATTTGTGAGCCTAGGTCGACATCTTGTTCTACCCTGCTGAGTTTGTGGCAACAAACGGGTGTTTTCCTGTTTTTTGTTTGTTTGTTTGTTTTTAATTGATGATTGTGACTTTAGCTTTATGGTGAAAGCAGTCATTGTAGAAATAGAATTCACTGTTGCATTGATTTGGGGGTATCCGTGTACTCTCTGTATGCGTGAGAGAGAGAGATCTGTAGTGATATATATTGGCCTGGAAGATATTTGGGTTGGCATTTTTAATTTTTTAATTTTTTTTGGTCTGTGTTTTGTGTCCTGTCTTCACAGTACTTGAAGTGCCCCCCCCCCAAAAAAAAAAAGTTTCAAACCACCTGTATACTTTGTGTGGGTGTAGTAGGGCCATAAAAAATGTCCACCAATCCAAGATTTCACTAAGGTTGAATAGAAGAAATTGTGAATAATTGATGTGGCAATACCAGGGGATAATAGAAGACAAAGAATTGGAGACGATCACAAAGTATCATGATCTGAAAATTGAAGTTGAAAGAGTATGGCATAAACCAGCTGTGGTGGTCCCAGGGGTTATCGGCACACTGGGTGCCATACCAAAAAACTTGGGCAGCACTAGGAAAATCTTCACATTGACAAAATTTCCATCTGCCAATTACTAAAGGCCACATTGCATGGATCCACACATATGCTAAGATGATACCTCGGTTCCTGGGAAAAAAATTGATACGAATGGAGGCCAACAGCAGCTAAAGAACTGGCAGATGTGATTTAATGTTCTTGTATACATAATAATAATAATAATAATAATAATAATAATAATAATCAGTAGAATTAATATTAAAATATAAGGGAGGCTGTTTTGTTTCATTTTTTTTTTAATTCATGATTGTGACTTTTTTTTCCTTCTTAAATATATTGTTTTGTTGTATTAAAGATGCAAATACTACATTATATTACATGGTTACAGTGGTATTAATACAGTATTAAATGGAAATAGTTAACCCTATGATGATTAAGATAACTTAAACCTTTACAGATAAGAAAAAAAGTTCATGTCAAAAACCCTAATATAATAAAAGTTTCTATTTTGAGCTGAATACTTAATACTGAGGTTCCCACCCTATTGTTATTTATTGTTGCTTATAAATGGTAGAAAGAAAATAAAGAAAAAAAGAGGAAAAAGAAAGGAAAAAGAAAAATAAAAAAAATAAAAGAAGCTGCTTGTAAAAGTAGATCAGTATTTGGTTTCTAATTTCTCCTTTGTTTGTTTACTTACTCATTAATTTATCTATCAAAAGTTTATAGCCCCCCACCTCACACAGCGACCCTAGGAAACTTACATAACAAAACAATCCATATATATTAAAGAAAAAATTAAAATGCAACCAAATTAAATTAAAAAAAGATAATAACAAACTGGTGAAAAAGGATAAAAGAGAGAACATTCCAATTACCTATCAGATCATATCACATCACATCACATCACATCACATCATATCATATATCATCTAGCAGGATCCACTCTGTCATGCGATCCCCAGGCCAGTTGACAAAACTATGTTTTAAGGGCCTTCCAGATGATCAAAAGTGTTGGGGCCAGCCTCACTCGCCTTTCACAGGGCAGGGTCCAGGGCAGAAAAGGCTTTCCTCCAAGGTTGCACCCAACAAAATTCCCTGGTCAACAGGACAAGTAACTTGGCTCTCCTGCCAGACCTGATGCATTTTATCATGCAATAAACATCAACAATATTATGAATAATATTATATATTTAAATACTGCCCAACTCCCAGCAACTTGGGGCAGTTTACAAATTGTGACCTGTCATTCTTTATTCAATCTGCCTCCATGTCATGAGTGCCGTTGAGCTGAAGACATCAGCACAACGGCACACATGACAATAACGAGGAAGCAGAGGAAGGGACTTAAGATAATCATAACACGCACAACAACAGACACAGACCCCGGCCGGATGATTCAGCCATCAGGACACAAAAGAGGAAGAAGGAAAGACAAAGACAAGGCGGATCACGAGGCACACCCAAGCTGTTAGCAAAAGCGCAACGGAGATCGCCCAGCTGACAGCAATCACCGGCTGAAAGAGGAAACTGATTATGGGCGATCCCGGGGCACCAGCTGGGGCCCCGCAACCCTTCACCTACTGGCACGAAAGCATGCAGAACAAGGGTGGGATGACGCAACCCAAGGTGAGGGGGCGCTGACCGGCGTGGGGTATTTAAACCCCGCACCGGCGCGCTCCCTTCACTCTCAGCTTTTTTCGCGCAACTCTACGTTTGAATAAACCTGAACCTGCTTTTCCCTGAATCAGTGTCTGTGTTTTACTCAGCGGTAGGCAGCGCATGACATAAAGCTGAGAGTCACAAACTCAGCCTCGCCGAGCCCCACCGGACAACAATGAGCTGCGGGAGGAATAGACGGCGAGAAGAACAAGAGCGATGAGGCCGACGCGTCGCGGCCAAGGCGGGCGAACCGCACAGCAAGAAGCGGAGGAGGACCGATTGAGGCCAGAGGCACCGCGGACCCCAGGAGCCACGGACACCCTCCCGGCCCACCCCGAGCCTCAGCTCCAACCCCAGAGAGAGACGGAGGCAGAGGCGACCCGGCCACGGGAGGGAGCAACATACCTCCCGAGACCAGCGGAGACCCCCCCGCCCCACATCGCACCCCAGCCACGGGTGTGGAGCGGCAGCCCAACTGCGGCAAGCACGGTGGAGGACAGAGAGGCAACCCAGCCGATGCACTCCTAAACGGAGGAAGCTGACCAGCGGACGGGAACGCCTGAACCCCACCGGCGGCTCAACCCTGCGGAAACACCGATAGACCCGACCCCAGCTGCAGCGCGGATTTCGGACGGGGAAACACAAGCCAGACTTGCGGCCATGGAGGCCCAGCTAAAGGACCTCAGGACCATGCTACAATCGCTGATGTCCCCTGCACTGCCCAACGCCGTTCCCGTGCAGGTACACACCCCGATCCACACCCCGAGCGGGTCGTCGCACTCCCATGGGCCAAATGCTAATCAACAAGCAGCCCAGGCGGACGAAGCCATGGGTTGGGAAGCGAGAAGAGGGGACTCACAGAACTCCCGTGCCCCAAAGGACTTCCCCATTTTCTTCGACAGGAACCCCGCGAAACTGTCATTCTTCCTCACGAATGCCAGGGAGTTCATGGGGCGGCACAGACACTCCTTTAACTCAGAAGCGGACAAGATCGCAGCCGTGGCGATCAAACTACAAGACCGGGCGGCGGACTGATACGTCCAAATGTACGAGTCCAACTCCCCCGCCCTCTCTGACTTCCA